>NC_140020.1:36291402-36983902 GCF_964263955.1 Coregonus lavaretus
TGGCTGGTGAACCTGCTTAGTACCTGTCTCTGCTTTTATTTTGCCTAATGTTCCCTCTGGCCTGGCGTATGTAGCGCTGAAGGAACGGTGTGTGCCCCTGCCACGCTGGAACAATGGCAGATTGTTCTCCCAAACTGCTCCTTATTGGACAGTGAGACTCATACATACTCAAGGATGAGGGCTCTTTGTTTATATTCAGAGTTGATCTGCGGTTAACACAGTTTTTCTCTAAATCTTCGAGGAGATGTGGTTCACAAACAGTCACCCATCCACACTACTCTCATGCTTGTTTACGTTGCTCGTTCACTCTGCTCATTTGTTGGTGAGTGAATGCTCCTGCTACCTGTCTCTCCCTAACTTGTTGACCGGTGTTTTGGCTTACTGCCCTGCAATTTACTGCCTGTATGCACAGCACAAACTTGCGAGTAGGTCATTTCCCGCCGTATAGTGTATGTGCAGATTTATTGTCATTCCGGAGTCTGCATTGGCCATACAACATTTACTGCGATGCGGCCTCTGCAGAAGTCAGGGCAATCATACTTATTGCGCTTCGCGGAGCATGGCAGAGCTGTGGTGACGGAAGTTGTCAAGGTAGTGAGTTTGTGTTTATACAGGAAGTAGCGTCCCCACCTACCGTCAACCAATCATGTCAATATGGAGCTATGCAAGCCTCCCAAAGGGATCCGCACAGCTCCATATAGCTTTGTATTGTTAAACAATTTGAGAGGCGCACAGTAGGGTTGGGTGGTGTCCAGATTTTCATATCGTCATACCGTCCTTCTCTCATCCCGGGATATACGATATTACCGGCTTAGTACACAATGGGGCGCAAAAAAGCCCATTGGGCGTCTATTACCAGAATGCTAACAACATTAGCACAAGTAATAGTGCATTTCCATGGAGACTGCTAGCTAAATATGCAAACAAGCGCAAACAAAAAATATATAATTGCAAAAACAGGCAGTGCTCATAAAGTTATACATATATAGGTAGGCGTTACAGAATGTAATTTCAGGTGACATTTACAAGCGAATGTGAATGAGAGACATTGTGCAAATTAACAGTACTGGCTCTGTGTCTGTGTAGAGTCTGGACTCACTAGGGCAACGGGCCTAGTGAGTTATCTGTCTAGCTGCCACTGCCTCTGCTCGGAGAAGATGGGGGAGGGGCAGACGGGCCGAGAACAGGGAGGAGAAAAAACGCAAGGAAATCGAAAGATAGCAGTGGCAGCTGCACAGATAACTCATTCAAAGGGCTTTGACTTCTCAAACATGGCAGAAAGCCAACACAATAAGATGCCCCATCACCGTGTTAATTCAGCTACTTACTTAGATAACTTACTTAGATAACTAGCAAGTTAAACTTATGGGTCGCGGAGGCGCAGAACTCTTAGTTTTATATTCTTCGAAATATCTTGCTGCATTTTTTAAATGCAGATCTAAAATGTTTCTTCTTGTAATTTCTGCTCGGCATCAGACTAGTTTTGTGCTTCAGTTGCACTTCTCCACTCAGATGAGAATTCACCAAAGGGCATTCTATCAGCAGACAGCGCTCTGACTGATGTGTAGATAATTTTCTTCTGTACTTTTGTCGGTATAGCCAGTCTACTTTTCTCAGGTAAAATGCAAGATTAACTTATTTCCAAATACTCCAGTATACCGCCCAAGCCTAACACATGGCATCGCTGTACGGAGCTCAATTTGCCCTCCGCAAGCCAATGGAGGCTCCGCAATTGCGTCACACCCTCCGTAGGAGACTCTGGACTGCATACATTTAATTTTTATCAGCTTTAAGGGCACGAATGCCACCAGCCTGGCCGTATTCAAAACCATCCCGATGATTTCGCAAATGTCCAAACATCTTTGGACAAACTCTTACAAAGGAGATTACCTGGAAAACCAATCAAGGCGTAACAACAATCGATGGAATCGAAGACGTTAAAACTGAAACTTGGCATGACCAAAGCAAAGAAACTCCTGGCAGATCACCTCAAAATGGACCCTAAATTCATAGAGATGCACAGGAATTGCATGTTTGTGCCAGATGGGCGGCCCAGATCTATAGTGATGAAACTGCTCAGGTACAAAGATAAGGAGGAGATCCTCAAGAGAGCCAAGTGCCTCATCATAACCTGGTAATGGCCACCTGACTATAGCTTATTACCTACTGTACAAATAATTGCAGAGAATAAAGTCGAACATTGAAAACAGTTTCTATTTGTTTCCATAGGCATCAATTAGTATTCCTAAGAGTCTCGGGAATAACATATTCATAAATGGCAAAAAAAGACAGTCAAAAAATTAATAATACGGTTTTGAAGTGTCTGTCCGATATGTAGGACATATAAGAAAGCTCAGGAAAAATAAATATTTTACACATATTGAACCCCTTTTTTGGGGTAGGCACAAAACTACCTCCATACTTCCAATGCAGTGTTTGGTTTTCGCCAGGCATAATGGGACCCATCACGTCTAAAAAGTTGACTCAAGTTTGCCAAAAAACACCTGGATGATCATCAAGACTCTTGGAAGAACGTTCTATGGACAGATTATTCAAAAGTATAACTTTTTGGATGACATGGTTCCAGTAATGCCTGGCGAAAACCAAACACTGCATTCCACAGTAAGAACATCATACCAAAGGTCAAGCATGGTGGTGCTGGTGTGATGGTTTGGGGATGTTTTGCTGCCTCAGGACCTGGACGACTTGCCTTAATAGAAGGAACCATGAATTCTGCTCTGTATCAGAGAATTCTACAGGAGAATGTCAGACCATCCGTCTGTGAGCTGAAGCTGAAGCGCAGCTGGGTCATGCTGCAAGACAATTGCTAAAAAGCAACAAATTGGAAGTTTAGGAATGGCCTAGTCAAAGTCCAGACCTAATCCCAATTGAGATGTTGTGGCAGGACTTGAAACGAGCAGTTCATGCTTGAAAACCCACACGTCACTGAGTTAAAGCAGTTCTGCATGGAAGAGTGGGCCAGAATTCCCCCACAGCGACGTGAGAGACTGATCAACAACTACAGGAAGCATTTGGTTGGAGTCATTGCAGCCAAAGGTGGCACAACCAGTTATTGAGTGTAAGGGGGCAATTACTTTTTCACACAGGATATTGGGTGTTGCATAACTTTGTTTATGAAATAAATGAAATAAATATGTAATTGTTGTGTTATTTGTTCACTTATGTTCCCTTTATCTAATATTAGGTTTTGGTTGAAGATCTGATAACATTCAGTATCACAAATATGCAAAAGTAGAGAAAATCGGAAAGGGGGCAAATACTTTTTCATAGCACTGTAGGTTGAGAGCACAGTTAGAAAGAAATGGCATATAGAAGCAAACCGGATGGACATCATGAAAATGATCGGAGAGGTTGAGGGTAGAGGAAGTTCAGGAGTAAAAACAAACAAAATATAATTATTGTAAAATTGACTGTGTCCATAAAATGTATATAGTATATATAAGTTGGAAGTAGAGGCCTAAGCGTTGTTGTTCACAAGTTTACTACAATTAGGGGAGGGGTGGTGGGGTTGGAAAGTAATAAAGGGAAATATATTTTTAAAAAGGATATGTATATATACACTACCAGTCAAAAGTTTGGACACACCTACTCATTCAATGGTTTTTCTTTATTATTATTATTTTCTACATTGTAGAATAATAGTGAAGACATAAACTATGAAATAACACATATGGAATCATGCAGTAAACAAAAAAGTGTTAAGCAAGTACAAATATATTTTATATTTGAGATTCCTGTCCTGAGAAAGCTGTCATCAAGGCAAAGGGTGGCTATTTGAAGAATCTCAAATCTCAAACACTTTTTTGGTTACTAAATGATTCCATATGTGTTATTTAATAGTTTTGATGTCTTCAATATTATTTTACAATGTAGAAAATAATAATAAGTGAGGGTAAATGGTAGACATGTTCTCTGCTATCCACTTTATTTTAATTATTATTTTGGGTATAGGTCTGGTACTTCATTGTCCGCCTGTACTGATCATATTTTTACCACTATGGCTGAACATTGTTCCAAACCTGTATCAGTGCCACTCGGTTGTAGTGCTCATAACTTGGTTGTAGTAAATAAAAAAAGGCTGGCCCTAAGGTAATCTACCAACGGTCCTACCAGGGGTTCAATCAGGAATCATTTGTGGATGGATGAGGTTAGGAATGTGCAATGTCTAGAAGTGTAGTGAGGATGATCCTGAAATGGCACTAAGTGTATTTATGAAACTATTTATGAGTATTGTTGATAAGCATGGCCCATTAAGAAAATGTACTGTGAGGTCAAACAGTGCCCCATGGATTGATGGTGAGCTAAGAAATCTAGCTAATGGTTCAACGTAATGATGCTAAAAAGGCAGCAGACAGATCTGGCAAAGTTATTGTTAATTAAGAAATCTAGTGACTGTGATGGAACATTTTGTCTTTGTGCTTTTCTAATAACTAATTTCTGTGTTTCATGTTTGTGCTTATGCAAGTGACTGATTGAATGAATCCTCACTATCAGTATCTACAATTTGGCAGGATGCCCAGAACCTTGTTTTTGAGAACGAAAGGATATCTCAGTTTCAAGGTCTCAGCTTGGAGAGAAGAAGCCTCGTGAGGTATTGGTCTGTCACATGCATGAACCAGTATTGGTCGGTCACATGCATGAACCAAACGTTAATGATGAATTAATTATGAATGATGAATAAGCTAAATCATGCTTATGTAACGTGTCAGTAAACAGTATATAAAGTGGGGAAAAAAAGTATTTAGTCAGCCACCAATTGTGCAAGTTCTCCCACTTAAAAATATGAGAGAGGCCTGTAATTTTCATCATAGGTACAAGTATTTGGTCAATAACAAAAGTGTCTTAATACTTTGTTATATACCCTTTGTTGGCAATGACACAGGTCAAATGTTTTCTGTAAGTCTTCACAAGGTTTTCACACACTGTTGCTGGTATTTTGGCCCATTCCTCCATGCAGATCTCCTATAGAGCAGTGATGTTTTGGGGCAGTCGCTGGGCAACACAGACTTTCAACTCCCTCCAAAGATTTTCTATGGGGTTGAGATCTGGAGACTGGCTAGGCCACTCCAGGACCTTGAAATGCTTCTTACGAAGCCACTCCTTCGTTGCCCGGGCGGTGTGTTTGGGATCATTGTCATGCTGAAAGACCCAGCCACGTTTCATCTTCAATGCCCTTGCTGATGGAAGGAGGTTTTCACTCAAAATCTCACGATACATGGCCCCATTCATCCTTTCCTTTACACGGATCAGTCGTCCTGGTCCCTTTGCAGAAAAACAGCCCCAAAGCATGATGTTTCCACCACCATGCTTCACAGTAGGTATGGTGTTCTTTGGATGCAACTTTGTCCTCCAAACACGACGAGTTGAGTTTTTACCAAAAAGTTCTATTTTGGTTTCATCTGAGCATATGACATTCTCTGAATCCTCTTCTGGATCATCCAAATGCACTCTAGCAAACTTCAGACGGGCCTGGACATGTACTGGCTTAAGCAGGGGGACACGTCTTGCACTGCAGGATTTGAGTCCCTGGCGGCGTAGTGTTACTGATGGTAGGCTTTGTTACTTTGGTCCCAGCTCTCTGCAGGTCATTCACTAGGTCCCCCCGTGTGGTTCTGGGATTTTTGCTCACCGTTCTTGTGATCATTTTGACCCCACGGGGTGAGATCTTGCGTGGAGCCCCAGATCGAGGGAGATTATCAGTGGTCTTGTATGTCTTCCATTTCCTAATAATTGCTCCCACAGTTGATTTCTTCAAACCAAGCTGCTTACCTATTGCAGATTCAGTCTTCCCAGCCTGGTGCAGGTCTACAATTTTGTTTCTGGTGTCCTTTGACAGCTCTTTTGTCTTGGCCATAGTGGAGTTTGGAGTGTGACTGTTTGAGGTTGTGGACAGGTGTCTTTTATACTGATAACATGTTCAAACAGGTGCCATTAATACAGGTAACGAGTGGAGGACAGAGGAGCCTCTTAAAGAAGAAGTTACAGGTCTGTGAGAGCCAGAAATCTTGCTTGTTTGTAGGTGACCAAATACTTATTTTCCACCATAATTTGCTAATAAATTCATAAAAAATCCTACAATGTGATTTTCTGGAGAGAAAAAAATCTCAATTTGTCTGTTATAGTTGACGGGTACCTATGATGAAAATTACAGGCCTCTCTCATCTTTTTAAGTGGGAGAACTTGCACAATTGGTGGCTGACTAAATACTTTTTTTCCCCAATGTATGTACTGTCACTGTGGGGATGACGTCATCGATGCACTCATTAATGAAGCCGGTGACTGATGTGGTATACTCCTCAATGCCATCGGATGAATCTCGGGAACATATTCCAAAACAGTCCTGTAGCTTAGCATCTGCGTCCTCTGACCACTTCCGTATTGAGCGAGTCTCTGGTACTTCCTGCTTTAGTTTTTGCTTGTATGCAGGAATCAGGAGGATATAATTATGGTCCGATTTGCCAAATGGAGGGCGAGGTAGAGCTTTGTACGCGTCTCTGTGTGTGGAGTAAAGGTGGTCTAGAGTTTTTTTCCCTCTGGTTCCACATGTGACAGAAATTACATCAAATGGATTTAAGTTTTCCTACATTAAAGTTCCTGGCCAGTAGGAGTGCAGGCTCTAGATGAACATTTTCTTGTTTGCATATGGCCTTATACAGCTCGTTGAGTGCGGTCTCAGTGCCAGCATCGTATTTTTTTGGTAAATAGACAGCTACGAAAAATATAGATGAAAATGATCTTGGTAAATAGTGTGGTTTACAGCTTATCATGAGATATTCTACCTCAGGCGAGCAAAACCTTGAGATTCTTTAATATTAGATTTTGCGCACCAGCTGTTATTGACAAATAAACTCAGACCACCACCCCTCGTCTTACAGGAGGTAACTGTTCTGTTTTGCCGATGCACGGAAAACCCAGCCAACTGTATATTATCCATGTCGTTGTTCAGCCACGACTCGGTGAAACATAGGATATTACAGTTTTAAATGGTCCATTGGTAGGACAGTCTCAAATGGAGCTCATCCATTTTATTCTCCAATGATTGCACGTTGGCCAATAGGACGGATGGTATAGGCTGGTTACCCACTCGTCAACGAATTCTCACAAGGCACCCGGATCTGCGTCGCCTGTATCGGCATCTCTTCTCCATGCGAATGACGGGGATTTGGGCATGGTCCGGTATCAGCAGTAAATCCTTCGCGTCCGACTCATTAATGAAAAAATCTTTGTCCAGTTCGAGGTGAGTAATCGCTGTTCTGATATCCAGAAGCTCTTTTCAGTCATAAGAGACGGTGGCAGGAACATTATGTACAAAATAAGTTACAAACAACGAAAAAACACAGAAAATAGTACAATTGGTTAGGAGACCAAGTCACAATTTAATAAGACCAAACTACTAGGCGTCACGTTGGACGCAGTTCTATCCTGGTCTGAACATATAGATAACATTGTAATTAAAATGGGTAAGGTCATTGCCATAACAAGAACATTTTCTGAGTATGTAACATCCAGTACTCTGAATCAGGTGATTCAAGCTTTGGTTCTATCACACCAAGAGTACTGTCCAGTCATATGGTCATCTGCAACAACAAAAAATATCTAAAAAATCAGGGCTGCCAGATTAGGTCTTCATTGCCCCTACATATGAATGTCAACCGAATGCATCTTAATCTCTCATGGCTTCCCGTTGAAAGCAAATTAGAATCCAGTCTTTAGATTTTTTGGGGGGGGAAGTAGTACTTTTCAAGAAACCAAAGTTTTCTTCAGACCAGTTAGTGTATACAAGCAATGCACATGACCAACAAACCAGACAGATCTCCACAAATCTACAGTAATATACAGTGCCATCACTAAATGGAATTCGTTACCAAATCACATTTTTCATGTAATAAGTAAACCCCACCTTAAAGACTTTAAAATTTTTTTATTTGAAGTAAATTATTGAAAATAAATGGTATCTGTGCAAATCCAGGATTATTTTTCATGCTATTTCTGATAATGAGTTTCCAGCATGCATACAGAGAAGGGCATTGTACAAGTACAGCCTTAGCGCACATGACAGATGAAAGAGTATGGATGACAGAAAGTTAGTGGGTGCAGTGTTCAGTGGAGTTGGGGGGTGGTCTGTCTTCACTGTGCTTGTAGATTTATGAGTGGGTCTGCTGGTATGTGGTGGTTTTAGAGGAGTTAGAGGAGGGATGTGTGTGTGTGTGTGTGTGTGAGAGACACATCTGTGTATGTGTCGGGGGAAGTGAGGCATGGTGTCTGTGGTTTTCTATGGCTCATGTTGGGAATTGACTTTACTAAGTATCACAGTATTGCAGTATTATGATTTGACAGGAAAAATATCAATAAAACTGTTTATCAGGTTTACTTTACCTCTCCATTCATTCTTCACATTTTAACAAAATTCCTAATACAGTTACTCGAATCATCTTCTAACTTCTCCAGAATTTCTTGCAGTAAACTTCAATATCCCTTACTATCTTGTAGACCAGGGATCATCAACTAGATTCAGCCGCTGGCCAATTCTTTTCTTGAGCGGATGGTCAGGTGGTCGGAACATAATTAAGCAATAAGGCCTGAGGGGGTGTGGTATATGGCCAATATACCACGGCAAAGGGCAGTTCTTATGCACGACGCAACGCGAAGTGCCTGGATACAGCCCTTAGCCGTGGTATATTGGCTATATACCACAAACCCCCAAGGTGCCTTATTGCTGTTATAAACTGGTTACCAACGTAATTAAAGAAGTAAAAATAAACGTTTTGTCAATCCCGTGGTATATGGACTGATATACCACGACTGTCAGCCAAGAAGCATTCAGGGCTCGAACCACCCAGTTTATAATTACAAATAATTTGTAGACTGCATATTGACTGCAAGAAGCCCAAACAGATATAATGTTTGAGTAAAACATAATCATTTCAAACCTTGCTGTCACGCCCTGGCTCTGGGGACTCTTATATGTTGAGCCAGGGTGTGGATTTTCTATGTGTCATTTTCTATGTTTTGTTCTAGTTCATGTATTTCTATTTTGGCCAGGGTGGTTCCCAATCAGAGGCAGCTGTTGATTGTTGTCTCTGATTGGGGACCATACTTAGGCAGCCTGTTTGGCACTGTTCATTGTGGGATCTTGTTCGGTAAGGTTTGTTTGGTGTGTTAACCTAGGACTTCACGTATCGTTTGTTTTGTTAGTGTTGTGTACGAAATAAAATATGTACACATATCACGCTGCGCCTTGGTCCGCTGTTTATAACGATCGTGACAGAAGATCCCACCTCGACTGGATCAAGCAGCGTGTCGAGGAGAGAGGATGGACTTGGGAGGAGATGAGTGAGAGTCTGGCAAGAGGGATGGAGGCCTTGGGGGGGGCTCACGCCGTGGACGACGAGGCAGCAGGAGGCCGCGATAGAGCGGTTCAGCCAGTTAGCAGAGGAGGCCGCTAGGTTACGGGGGTCACTGGTCATGAGGGAGAAGGAGAGTGTGGAGGCACGGCGAGAGGAACTGAGTAGGCAGCAGAGGGAGCGGAGGTTTATGAGGAAACCCAGTCCCGCTCCTCGCACCAAGCAAGTGGTGTGTGTCACCAGTCCGGTCCGGCCTGTTCCTGATTCCCGCACAAGGCCAGTGGTGTGTGTTCCCAGTACGGTCAGGCCCGTTCCTGCTCCCCGCACTAAGCCTGTGGTGCGCGTCGCCAGCCCGGTCCGGCCTGTTCCTGCTCCCCGCACCAAGCCAGTGGTGCGCGTCGTCAGCCCGGTCCGGCCTGTTCCTGCTCCCCGCACCAAGCCAGTGGTGCGTGTCACCAGCCCGGTCCGGCTCGTTCCTGCTCCCCGCACCAAGCCAGTGGTGCGCGTCGCCAGCCCGGTCCGGCCTGTTCCTGCTCCCCGCACCAAGCCAGTGGTGCGCGTCGCCAGCCCGGTCCGGCCTGTTCCTGCTCCCCGCACCAAGCCAGTGATGTGCGTCGCCAGCCCGGTCCGGCCTGTTCCTGCTCCCCGCACCAAGACAGTGGTGCGCGTCGTCAGCCTGGTCCGGCCCGTTCCTGCTCCCCGCACCAAGCCAGTGGTGCGCGTCGTCAGTCCGGCACGGTCCGTGCCTGTTCTACCGGTGCCTGGTCCGGCACCGGTCAGCTGCTCCACACCGGAGCCAAAGCAATCCGCTCCACTGATGTCCAGTCCAGCTCCGGCCAGCAGGGCCAGACCAGACCGGGGGCGCTGCGGGGGGGTAGGGAGAGAGTGGTGGTCACGTCCGGAGCCGGATCCGCCTCCGAGGCGGAATGCCCACCCGGTCCCTACCCTCTTGTGTTTGGTTGGCGCGGTCGCAGTCCGCGCCTTTGGGGGGGGGGGTAGTGTCACGCCCTGGCTCTGGGGACTCTTATATGTTGAGCCAGGGTGTGGATTTTTTATGTGTCATTTTCTATGTTTTGTTCTAGTTCATGTATTTCTATGTTGGCCAGGGTGGTTCCCAATCAGAGGCAGCTGTTGCTTGTTGTCTCTGATTGGGGACCATACTTAGGCAGCCTGTTTGGCACTGTTCATTGTGGGATCTTGGTCCGTAAGGTTTGTTTGGTGTGTTAACCTAGGACTTCACGTATCGTTTGGTTTGTTGTTTTGTTAGTGTTGTGTACGAAATAAAAGATGTAACCATATCACGCTGCGCCTTGGTCCGCTGTTTATAACGATTGTGACACTTGCTTACATTTGTATACGATCACGTGTCTCTCTATTATGTGTGGGAATACTTAGGAACAGATTTCTTAAATTAAAATCACTTGGAGCTCATTTCCTGGTGTTTTTACAGTCTTTTATGTCCAACAATGAAAATGTAAAGAAAATAGTTGTTTTTATGCTCAGAAAACTTGAGGGGCCAAATAAAACCACCCGTGGGCCAAATGCGGGCCGCCAGTTGGGGAACCCTGTTGTAGACCAAATTATCCCATGCCCAAACATACACTATACAGTACCTCTAATGTGTTTATGTTACCCTCTCTGCAGGCTAATTAAGGCTGACCACCATTCACACATTTCAGGGTTGATTTGAGGAGAGTAGTGATTTTCTGTATTGTTGAATTAAGAGATATTTGTGGGAGAATGAGTAACTTGTTCTGTTTGTCTCAAAGCGGGAGTCTGTCTGAATGAATCTACTTTCTAGGCCGTAGGTGAGCTTAGTCAACATGATCAAATTGGCCAAATTGACAGAGAGTGCTGCAAAGAAATTGGAGAATGACGCTCTCATGATGGACTGAATAAGGTCCTTTTCTTATTTAAGATGTGAATGATTCTCTTAGAGCAAACTGGATAACTCCGTAAGTTGTCTCATCAATCTCATCTCTTTCTACTTGATCTTTTCAGTCAGAGTTTGTCCTTGTATTCCTCTCACCCTCTTCTTCAGTTCCCATATTCTTCCCTGCCTCCTCCATCTATCCATCCATCTTTTCTTTCCATCATATTTTCCCATCTTGACGCCCAATAGGTCATTGTGAGAATTAGAAGAAAAAAAGTATCCTGTCATTTGTACTGTCGACCCCTGCCCAAGTGTGTGTGTTTTGTGTTTTCCATATGAAGCCAGTGTTGTCTTCTAACAGCTGGGGTACAGAAAGACATGGATGATTCTCTCCCTTAAAGTGGTCATAAATAAGAGTCAGTATAAATACCCCACAGCTCTGTATATAGACCAGAGACAACAGCGGACAACTGGGACCAGAGGAGAGGAGGAGAAAAAGGAGGAGAGGCCTCCACATGAGACCTTGATCCAGACAGTCACGTAATTGTTAGCCCATATACTGTAGCTGCCCTTGAATCTCTATTGAAACTTTATTGTAATTGATTCAATAGAAGGTACTTGATCAGCGCCCTCTGAATGAACTACGACCCCACAAGGAGTTTAAAGACCTTAGCACTGTCTGATATCTGTGTGTTTGTGTGCTCGTGTGTGTGCATTCGTCAGTCCACCTGTGTGCCTACAGTTTTATGTCTGTATAAATTAGTTTGTTTAATCATATATTAACTGCAGCACAGTGACATTGAACTCTGACTTTGTCTGTTGAGCGGTTTGAGTTTTGAGTCAGGGCACGAGGTTAGCTCTATAGAGGCTCACCAGCTATCAGGTGATTTACTGTTTTATGGCCTGCTTCTCTGGCTGTAAGCCCTGTAGTGCTGTCTCTCTAAAGCAGGGATCATCAACTATACTGAACAAAAATATAAACGCAACATGTAAAGTGTTGGTCCCATGTTTCATGAGCTGAAATAAAAGATGCCAGGAAATGTTCCATATGCACAAAAAGCTTATTTCCCTAAATTGTTTTGCACAAATTTGTTTACATCCCTGTTAGTGAGCATTTCTCCTTTGCCAAGATTATCCATCCACCTGACAGGTGTGGCATATCAAGAAGCTGATTAAACAGCATGATCATTACACAGGTGCACCTTGTGCTGGGGACAATAGCCAATCTAAAATGTGCAGTTTTGTCACACAGCACAATGCCAAAGATGTCTCAAGTTGAGGGAGCGCGCAATTGTCATGCTGACTGCAGGAATGTCCACCAGAGCGGTTGCCAGAGAATTGAATGATAATTTCTCTACCAATGTCGTTTTTGAAAATTTGGCAGTATGTCCAACCGGTCTCAAAATCGCAGACCACGTGTAACCACGCCAGCCCAGGACCTCCACATCCGGCTTCTTCACATGTGGGATCGTCTGAGACCAGCCATTCGGACAGCTGATGAAACTGTGGGTTTGCACAACCAAATAATTTCTGCACACACTGTCAGCAACCGTCTCAGGGAAGCTCATCTGCGTACTCGTCATCCTCACCAGGGTCTTGATCTGACTGCAGTTTGGCGTTGTAACCGACTTCAGTGGGCAAATGCTCACCTACGATGGCCACAGGCACGCTGGAGAAGTGTGCTCTTCACAGATGAATCCCTGTTTCAACTGTACTGGACAGATGGCAGACAGCGTGTAAGGTGTCATGTTAGCGAGCGGTTTGCTGATGTCAACGTTGTGAACAGAGTGCCCCATGGTGGCGGAGGGGTTATGGTATGGGCAGGCATAAGCTATGGACAATTAACACAATTGCATTCTAAAGATGGCAATTTGAATGCACAGAGATTCCGTGACGAGGTCCTGAGGCCCATTGCTGTGTTTTTCATCCGCCGCCATCACCTCATGTTTTAGCATGATAATGCACGGCCCCATGTCGCAAGGATCTGTACACAATTCCTGGAAGCTGAAAATGTCAGAGTTCTTCCATGGCCTGCAAACTCACCAGACATGTCACCCATTGAGCATGTTTGGGATGCTTTGGATCGATGTGTACGACAGCGTGTTCCAGTTCCCGCCAATATCCAGCAATTTCGACCAGTCATTGAAGAGGAGTGGGACAACATTCCACAGGCCACAATCAACAACCTGATCAACTCTATGCGAAGGAGATGTGTGGCGCTGCAAGAGGAAAATGGTGGTCACACCAGATACTGACTGGTTTTCTGATCCACGCCCTTTAAAAAAAAAAAGGTATCTGTGACCACCAGATGCATATCTGTATTCCCAGTCATGTGAAATCCATAGATTAGGGCCTAATTAAATTATTTCAATTGACTGATTTCCTTATATGAACTGCAACTTAATTAAATCGTAGAAATTGTTCCATGTTGTTTTTATATTTTTGTTCAGTGTTGATTCAACCACAGGCCGATGGTCAGGGGGCCGGAACATAATTACAAATAATTAGTAGACTGCAAATTGACCACAAGAAGCCCAAACAGATGTAATATTTGACTAAAACATAATCATTTCAAACCTTGCTTACATTTGTATACGATCACATACATGTATATATTTATATTATGTGTGGGAATACTTTGGAACAGATTTACAAAATTAAAATCACTTGGAGCTGAGTTGCTGGTGTTTTTACAGTCTAAAACAGAAATACCTTATTTACATATATATTCAGACCCTTTGCTGTGAGACTCGAAATTGAGCTCAGGTGCATCCTGTTTCCATTGATCATCCTTGAGATGTTTCTACAACTTGATTGGAGTCCACCTGTGGTAAATTCAATTGACTGGACATGATTTGGAAAGGCACCCACCTGTCTATATAAGGTCCCACAGCAGAGAGTGCATGTCAGAGCAAAAACCAAGCCATGAGGTCAAAAGAACTGTCCGTAGAGCTCAGAGACAGGATTGTGTCGAGGCACAGATCTGGGGAAGGGTACCAAAACAATTCTGCAGCATTGAAGGTCCCCAATAACAAAGTGGCCTCCATCCTTCTTAAATGGAAGAAGTTTGGAACCACCAAGACTCTTCCTAGAGTTGGCCGTCCGGCCAAACTGAACAATCATGGGAGATAGGCCTTGGTCAGGGAGGTGACCAAGAACCCAATGGTCACTCTGACAGATCTCTAAGTTCCTCTGTGGAGATGGGAGAACCTTGGCCTGAATGCCAAGCGTCACATTTGGAGGAAACCTGGCACCATCCCTACAGTGAAGCGTTGTGGTGGCAGCATCATGCTGTATGGGTGTTTTTCTGCGGCAGGGACTGGGAGACTAGACAGGATTGAGGCAAAGATGAACGGAGCAAAGAGAGAGATCCTTGATGAAAACCTGCTCCAGAGCGCTCAGGACCTCAGACTGGGGCGAAGGTTCACCTTCCAACAGGACAACTACCCTAAGCACACAGCCAAGACAATGCAGGAGTGGCTTCAGGACAAGTCTCTGAATGTCCTTGAGTGGCCCAGCCAGAGGCCGGACTTGAACCCGATCGAACATCTCAGGAGAGACCTGAAAATAGCTGTGCAGCAACGCTCCCCATCCAACCTGACAGAGCTTGAGTGGATCTGCAGAGAAGAATGGGAGAAACTCCCCAAATACAGGTGTGCCATGCTTGTAGTGTCATTCCCAAGAAGACTGGAGGCTGTAATTGTTGCCAAAGGTTCTTCAACAAAGTACTGAGTAAAGGTTCTGAATACTTATGTAAATTACATATTTCTGTGTTTTATTTTTAATACATTTGCAAAAATGTCTAAAAACCTGTTTTTGCTTTGTCATTATGGGGTATTGTGTGTAGATTGATGAGGGACATTTAAAAAAAAAATCAATTTTAGAGTAAGGCTGTAACCTAACCAAATGTGGAAAAAGTAAAGATGTCTTAATACTTTCCGAAGGCACTGCTCAAAAAAATAAAGGGAACACTTAAACAACACATCCTAGATCTGAATGAATTAAATAATCTTATGAAATACTTTTTTCTTTACATAGTTGAATGTGCTGACAACAAAATCACACAAAAATATTCAATGGAAATCAAATGTATCAACCCACGGAGGTCTGGATTTGGAGTCACCCTCAAAATTAAAGTGGAAAACACACTACAGGCTGATCCAACTTTGATGTAATGTCCTTAAAACAAGTCAAAATGAGGCTCAGTAGTGTGTGTGGCCTCCACGTGCCTGTATGACCTCCCTACAACGCCTGGGCATGCTCCTGATGAGGTGGCGGATGGTCTCCTGAGGGATCTCCTCCCAGAGCTGGACTAAAGCATCCGCCAACTCCTGGACAGTCTGTGGTGCAACGTGGCGTTGGTGGATGGAGCGAGACATGATGTCCCAGATGTGCTCTATTGGATTCAGGTCTGGGGAACGGGCGGGTCAGTCCATAGCATCAATGCCTTCCTCTTGCAGGAACTGCTGACACACTCCAGCCACATGAGGTCTAGCATTGTCTTGCATTAGGATGAACCCAGGGCCAACCGCACCAGCATATGGTCTCACAAGGGGTCTGAGGATCTCATCTCGGTACCTAATGGCAGTCAGGCTACCTCTGGCGAGCACATGGAGGGCTGTGCGGCCCCCCAAAGAAATGCCACCCCACACCATGACTGACCCACCGCCAAACCGGTCATGCTGGAGGATGTTGCAGGCAGCAGAACGTGCTCCACGGCGTCTCCAGACTCTGTCACGTCTGTCATGTGCTCAGTGTGAACCTGCTTTCATCTGTGAAGAGCACAGGGCGCCAGTGGCGAATTTGCCAATCTTGGTGTTCTCTGGCAAATGCCAAACGTCCTGCACGGTGTTGGGCTGTAACCACAACCCCCACCTGTGGACGTCGGGCCCTCATACCACCCTCATGGAGTCTGTTTCTGACCGTTTGAGCAGACACATGCACATTTGTGGCCTGCTGGAGGTCATTTTGCAGGGCTCTGGCAGTGCTCCACCTGCTCCTCCTTGCACAAAGGCAGAGGTAGCGGTCCTGCTGCTGGGTTGTTGCCCTCCTACGGCCTGTTCCACGTCTCCTGATGTACTGGCCTGTCTCCTGGTAGCGCCTCCATGCTCTGGACACTACGCTGACAGACACAGCAAACCTTCTTGCCACAGCTCGCATTGATGTGCCATCCTGGATGAGCTGCACTACCTGTGCCACTTGTGTGGGTTGTAGACTCCGTCTCATGCTACCACTAGAGTGAAAGCACCGCCAGCATTCAAAAGTGACCAAAACATCAGCCAGGAAGCATAGGAGCTGAGAAGTGGTCTGTGGTCACCACCTGCAGAACCACTTATTTATTGGGGGTGTCTTGCTAATTGCCTATAATTTCCACCTGTTGTCTATTCCATTTGCACAACAGCATGTGAAATTTATTGTCAATCAGTGTTGCTTCCTAAGTGGACAGTTTGATTTCACAGAAGTGTGATTGACTTGGAGTTACATTGTGTTGTTTAAGTGTTCCCTTAATTTTTTTGAGCAGTGTATATATATACAGTACCAGTCAAAAGTCACCTACTCATTCAGTTTTTGTTTATAATTTTTTACTATTTTTTATATTGTAGAATAATAATGACGACATCAAAACTATGAAATAACGCGTATGGAATCATGTAGTAACCAAAAATAGTGTTAACCAAATCAAAATATATTTGAGATGTGAGATTCTTCAAATAGCCACCCTTTGCCTTGATGACAGCTTTGCACACTCTTGGCATTCTCTCAACCAGCTTCATGAGGTAGTCACCTAAAATGCATTTCAATTAACAGGTGTGCCTTCTTAAATGTTAATTTGTGGAATTTTTTTCCTTCTTTAAGCGTTTGAGCCAATCAGTTGTGTTGTGACAAGGTAGAAGAAGATACAGAAGATAGCCCTATTTGGTAAAAGACCAAGTCCATATTATGGCAAGAACAGCTCAAATAAGCAAAGAGAAACTACAGTCCTTCATTACTTTAAAACATGAAGGTCAGTCTATTCGGAACATTTCAAGAACTTTGAAAGTTTTTTCAAGTGCAGTCGCAAAACCATCAAGCGCTATGATGAAACTGGCTCTCATGAGGACCGCCACAGGAATGGAAGACCCAGAGTTACCTCTGCTGCAGAGGATAAGTTCATTAGAGTTAACTGCACCTCAGATTGCAGCCAAATAAATGCTACACAGAGTTCAAGTCACAGACACATCTCAATATCAACTGTACAGAGGGGACCGTGTGAATCAGGCCTTCATTGTCGAAATGCTGCAAAGAGACCACTACTAAAGGACACCAATGAGAAGAAGAGACCTGCTTGGGTCAAGAAAAACGATCAATGGACATTAGACCAGTGGAAATGTGTCCTTTGCACGTGACGTAAATTGGGGACCACGGTCGGAGACGATATCCTGCGGAAGACCATAGTGCCGGAAGACCTGCTAAAACAGTGCCTCAGTAACCTGTACGAAAGGTGAGGGCGTACTCCGTAGGTGGAGTATGCGCTCACCCCCCTCTCTGCGCTCTGGTGGATGATCGAAGACTCCTCTGAACAGAGCCATGAACCTCCCATAGGAACCCAGCTCCTCCTCTCCTCTCTTTCCAACGACCGCCCAGTCAACAGGGAAATAACCGTCGCAACCTTGGACCTCTCAGTGGTGGGGGCTCTCGTATGATGAGCAAAATAGAGGGAGCACTGGAGGAGGAAGCCACAGCATTTGGATGGAGTCCCGTCATATTTGTCTGGAAGGGACAAACGGGCATCGCTGACCTGGGCAGACTGCTGAATGGGCTGGGGTGCTGGTTCGCTGGGTCAACTCATGGTAGAGGACCCTCCGCTCGTTGGGGTGAATGCGGAGGACCTCATCCATCGCCGTCCCCAGTTGCGCCAGCTGACCGTGGTGTTGGCGAAGTACGTCTCTGCTTCCATTCTGAGAGACAATATTCTGTAACGTAGACGCAGGGAGTCAGGAAGCAAGTGCATTTAGTGAGTTTAATGACGAAGAACACTGAATGATACAAAACAAGAAAAGCGTCTAAACATGGAAACATAAACAATATTGCCTGGTGGGTGATAATAACGGAGTGCTATATAAAGGGGAAGTAATTAGGTGACCAGGTGATGTCCAGGTGTGCCTAATGAGGCGCAAGTGTGTGTAATGAAGGTTGCCAGGTGTGTGTAAGGATGGGTTGCCAGGACCGGTGGTTAGTAGACCGGCGATGTCGAGCACCGGAGAGGGGGAGCGGGTGGGGACGTGACAACCCCACCGCAACCATGGGTCACTCTGTTCACAACATTGACATCAGCAAACCGCTCGCTAACACAACGCTATACACGTGGTCAGCGGTTGTGAGGCCGGTTGGATGTACTGCCAAATTCTCTAAAACAATGTTGGAGGCGGCTTATGGTAGACAAATGAACATTCAATTATCTGGCAACAGCTCTGGTGGAGATTCCTGCAGTCAGCATGCCAATTGCAGGATCCCTCAAAACTTGAGACATCTGTGGTATTTTGTTGTGTGACAAAACTGCACATTTTAGAGTGGTCTATTATTGTCCCCAGCACAAGGTGCACCTGTGTAATTATCATGCTGTTTAATCAGTTTCTTGATATGCCACACCTGTCAGTTGGATGGATTATCTTGGCAAAGGAGAAATGCTCACTAACAGGGAGGTAAACAAATCTGTGCACAACATTTGAGATAAATTAGCTTTTTGTGCATATGGACAATTTCGGGGATCTTTTATTTCAGCTCATGAAACATGGGACCAATACTTTACATGTTGCGTTTATATTTTTGTTCATTGTAAAACTTTCGGAGAACTTTGAACATGAGGTACGAGGCGGGAGAAAGCGAGCATAAATGCTGAAGTCATATTCATATCAAATGGAGAGAAAATACAAAATTAGGCTTTTAAAATAATTACACACCGGAGTGTCCGCTATCAAAAATAAGGCACAGATAATCGTACATTTTCTGACTGGACATTTTGCACTGCTTTGTTAAAAGTCTTGGCTCGGTCTACATCGTTATTTTGCATTGTTTACATTGTTTCTAACATATTTACTGAAATCGGTTATGCAGGCTATAGCAAAGGAATAGGCCACTTGGCATTGCCCTGCTGTGAACTTCCTGGTCAGCTCTTCACTTTGTGGTGCCAGTCAAGTTGTAATAGGCTATACATCGTCTGTCACATCATGATGACACCATTGACAATGGCTGTCAATCATCTTCGATATCCGATACTACAGTTGAAGTCGGAAGTTTACATACACTTGTGGGCAGAACTGAAAAAGCGTGTGCGAGCAAGGAGGCCTACAAACCTGACTCAGTTACACCAGCTCTGTCAGGAGGAATGGGCCAAAATTCACCCAATTTATTGTGGGAAGCTTGTGGAAGGCTACCCGAAAGGTTCGACCCAAGTTAAACAATTTAAAGGCAATGCTACCAAATACTAATTGAGTATATTTAAACTTCTGACCCACTGGGAATGTGATGAAAGAAATAAAAGCTTAAATAAATAATTCTCTCTACAATTATTATGACATTTCACATTCTTAAAATAAAGTAGTGATCCTAACTGACCTAAGACAGGGAATTTTCACTAGGATTAAATGTCAGGAATTGTGAAAAACTGAGTTTAAATGTATTTGGCTAAGGTGTATGTAAACTTCCGACTTCAACTATATATCGCCCAACGCTAGTTGGAGATGTTGTCTGATCTGGTAAGGGAGTGTGTCATAATAAAAAGCCTAGGAGTATTCTCGTCAGGGTCTCTCTCACTGTCTAACTGTTTAAGGTCTTTATCATAGTGACTAAAGCTGGGGGAGATACCTCAGGAATGGGAAACTGTGGACTTATGTTATCGTGTTATTTGGTTTGCTGGGGGGAAGGTTAGTTAGAGGCTAGTTAGCAAATAGCTACAGGGAGGTTAATTATAGCTGATCACTGGGTGTGGTTCTCTTTCAATTAGCTTTTATGCTTTTTCTTCCCTTTGTCTACTGTGGTAGCTAGCGTCACACGGCTAGCTGCTGAGACTTGGCTAGCTTAGCTGCAAGGCTTAGCTAACTTGGCTAGCTCGCCGCAAGGCTAGCTATCCTACCGACTATCTTTTCTACCTGGAAAGGTAGAATTACTAGCTCGCTCGGTCATTTAGCTCAACCCACTACCGTTCCGCGTTGACTAGACCGACCACTGCTTCACTGCTTATCGGTCGAGAGCCACTCTTTTTTTCATTGCAAGACCAACAAAGCACTAGCTTCCTTTGACTAACATTGTGCTAACTAGCTAGGCTTCTAGCACATGAGGAAAACACTAGCTATGTTCACGTTGTTAATGGATTAGCTTTCTTCGGCTAGTACTGTGCTAACTAGCTAGGCTATTATCCCACATGACCGACCTCCTCCAGGCAGCAGAGGAGGAGGAGGAAGAGGAGGTGCAAGCTCTTACCTCTAGGCCCTCTTCCACCCTTAGTGAGGCATCGGTGGCGGATTACAGATATTCGCTCATCGATGTCTGCAAACGGGCAGCGGCCAGACTCAGCATTGAGATGCTGGAGATGCATATTATCCTAGCTATCGGCAAGCCTAACCCAGACCTTTGGAATAATATCTCAACCTCCGAGCCTCCAGAGGTGCCATTCAAGGCTCGTTGCCATGCCATGAGCCTTGCAGTGGTGGTGGAGAAAGCCTTATGGCTCAACTTGTCCAGCCTTTCAGACAAAGAGAAAGCAGATTTCCTTGACGCTCCTGTTGAGCCGAAGGAACTGTTTGGGCCTGCTGTCGCCACCATGTGGCAGAAGTGTGAACTTTGAAAGAAGGAGGACAAAGCCTTCAACTTCTGCCTGCCCCATAGAACCGGCAACCATGGCTACCCAGCCTACCCCTCCACAAGCCAAGGCTTCTCTGCAGAGAGAGGGCAATTCATTGGCACCAGGGCCTTCGAAGGCAAAGCCCGCAGCGACGCAGCGGGCATCAACCCCACAGTTCGGGTCCCCAAACAGGGGCCAACAGCTGGGGAAATGGTCCTTCGCTGGAGCTGCATCGAGGACACACCCAGCTGATTCCCCTATGGCAGAGAGGGGCAGCCAACAGTTCACCCCGTGTTCTGGACTGCCACCTGTCGGGTGGAGCACAGACTTCCTCTCCCCCATCAGATTGGGGGAGGACACATCTGTGCCCCTAGAACCCTTCCCTTTGTGCAGCAACTGATTTCCATGCGTTCGCTCCCAAGGAAGACGGAGGGAATTCACTCTACCCCCTCCGTGCCACGGCTCTCCCCCAGCTCTCGTTCAAGCAGCCGGGCCAGGAAAACAAATTGTCAGTCGCCACCAAGCACAGTATTGACACCATGTTCCAGTGTGTCAACACTGCCCTTTTCAACGAAAAAGTATCTGCTGAATCAAGCTGTCATGCCAAGAACACAGAGTAAAAATACAAAGGGTGACTGGTGAGCGAGGGTCTACCGACCTATAGGCTACTCGCCATAGCAAGGAACTGGGGCACATGTGCAGTCCAGCCCACAGTCTGGTCCAAGGTTACGAAGGTAGACCTTCCCCTGTCCCAACTGTAAGCACACTGGGAGCAGTGACATCCAAGTGATAAAACCTCACAAAACTGTGTGGGGATGCCCAACTCGCTGCAGCACAAATATCTTCTACAGTCAACCCTTTAAATAACGCCCAAGAAGTTGCCAGACCCCTGGTGGAGTGGGCGTGTACACCCCTAGGTAAACCTTGCCCCTTGCTGCTATATGCCAGGGAGATAGCCTCCACAATCCAGTGGGACAGATGCTGCTTAGAAAGAGCCCTGCCGTGACCTGGATTAGCAAAACAGACAAAAACCTGGTCTCATAACCAGCTATCCCAGGTCCGTTCAATGTACGTGCGTAAAGCTTGCACCGGACAAAGGGCATGTAACCTCTGTTGCTCTTCAGAAGCAAAAGGAGGAGGCAAAAAGGGAAATAGCTCAAACGCTAAGGACCTGTAGAACATAGCCATGACTTTTGGGGGCGTAGGAGCATTTGGACGCAACGTTACATCGGCCACACAGGAGTGTAGCCTCCACTCCTGAGAGAGGGGGTCCCACCTGGATAAAATACAGTATATGCACCCGAGTTGAGGTAACCGGGGCAGGGACACGCGTCACCCAAAGCGAGAGCGTGTGCGTACTGCTCCCCAGCAATAGGGACCGATCCAAGGTTAGAAGGGAGAGAGACAGTCTCTCCCTGTCTGATGATGCACACCACCATTGACATATTGTTGGTTCTGAACAGCACAAGCCGGCCCGAAAAAAGCAGGGGGAAGCGCCTGAGCACCAGATACACCATTAGGAGCTCCGGGTAATTGATATGCAGTGCGCTCTGCACCAGTGTCCATACTCCCCGAATCGAGTTGCCTTCGTACAACGCACCCCACCCTTGGGGGGATGCATCTGTTATGATCACCTTGTGGCATACAACTCAGCCCATTGGAGCCCCCTGACAATAGCAGAGGGTCCCACCACTAGGCCATGGCCCGTAGGCCTGACAGGGACACCCAAAGCGACCGGCTTAGGCTGAGAAATGCTTCCAGTGGCTAGTACTCAGCGCTGGAAGGGCCTGACAACAATAGCCCCAAGGGATCAACAATAGCCCCAAGGAAACGACTTTCATGACAGAAGCCATCATCTCCAGTAGGGGTAGGCAGTACCGAAAATGCACTGTGTGACCCAGCCGAAATTTGGCTAAGCAGAGCCGGAACAATCGAAGGGATGACGCTGTAGAAGTGTGGGACACACAACAAATTGTAGCCAGTACCCTGACGTCACTGTTTGCATGATTCAGGGCGACACTGCGCATGCACGCCATTGGTCGGAGCACACAGTGAGCCTCCCGTGAAGTGCCATCTGTGGACTGGGAGAGATTTGGTTATTTTTCCATTTCCACCACTCTTGACAACTGTGTGTCCGAACGTGGAGAAGGAACACTTTTCATTGAACACATGCGGGAGGCACAACACTTTTGAAACCCAGTGACAACTGTGGAACTTGAAAAAACAGTTTATGTGCCAAGGTTTGCCTAAAGCCTGGCCCATTCTGGGTACAAGGGCTCCAGTGATCAGTGACATACTCCAATTGGCAGAGTCACCTGGGGGTACCCAACAAACCTCACTCGGTTTAGGCACTGCATGCATAAAAAATAGACCCAGGGAAAAAAAAAACTTCTCATGGAGGTTACCCTGCCAACCAGTCATAGGTACTGGCAACAAAGCACCTTGTAACCTAGATGGGAATGGAACAGACAGCTCTGAAAAACAGATACCTTCTGTGATAACAGACAGAGGCGATTTGAAATCAAATCTAATTCCCTGGAATGACAGCTCATCTCGTGTTCCATATGAACCACAGAGAGTGTGTTTAGGATATTAGCATGGTCGTGTCCAACCCTGCTTCTTCTCTCGACTACCAACCACCAATCGCCTACAGGGCCCATAACCTGTATCACTAGACACCTCATAGGGACTGGTGAGCTACAGGTAGAAATCAGCAATGAATCCCAGTAATGAGCTATGTGGGAGGGGTGCCACCTTGTGGACAGAGAGTGAATAGCCCAACTTATTACTCCCACCCTGGAGAGATTGATTCACCTCTTGAACCCCATAAACACCATGGAATACAGGGTACCAGAGGGGCATTAAACATGGACAAGCTTCCAACACACGTTGTGCTTCCGTGAGACTGTATAGCCTGCATGAAGCCCAGCCCCCTTATGGGCACAATCAATCAATCAAATGTATTTATAAAGCCTTTTTTACATCAGCAGATGTCACAAAGTGCTTATACAGAAACCCACAGAGGGCTCCGGAAATGACAGAGGTAGTACCCCGTTTGCAGTAATAAAACATGGGGGCACTGACGTGGGGGCACTGTCATAACAAGCTTCATTCACTGGAAGTTATGCATGCTAGCCGATGTTAGCTCGGAGGCTCTTTAGTCTAAGCTAGGCTAGCTAACCTCTTTGACCACTGCACGGTCCATTCCGTATAACCAAGCGACTTAACGCTACGTATACTAAACAAGAGAGCTACCCAAGCAACTCCACTGTGGGGATGCAGGAATAGTTATCACCGAGCCAAGACATACAATACAAGACAACAAATGTGAGTATCTCTTTATTCATTTTGGGCATGGTCGCGAACCCTGCTTAGCTTTCGTTGTCTAGGTCGCATTTTTAGCCATCTTACTCATTGCTATAGCCAGGCCAAGCAATCTAAGGATTCACGTGAGGCCATGTGGTAAACACAGGCTATATCAAATAAAATCTAAAT
Source organism: Coregonus lavaretus (assembly GCF_964263955.1). NCBI lineage: Eukaryota > Metazoa > Chordata > Actinopteri > Salmoniformes > Salmonidae > Coregonus > Coregonus lavaretus. Next base: position 36,315,956 of record NC_140020.1, read on the forward strand.
GTATTTGTCACATGCACAGGATACAGAAGGTGTAAACGGTACAGTGAAGTGGTTACTTGCATAGTAGCAATATCAAAAACAGAACGTGTCCAGATAAAAATATTGTATAAATATTTTACCATTATTAGACGACACTTACCCGACACACTTGTCTAAATTGATGGGTCATGTGAAGGAAATGCTATAACCACCCCCCAGCCACATGTAGCTAAATGGATGGATCACTATTGTCTAGACATGTACACATGTTCATGAAATACAATAGATTGTCGTAATCACCCCCAGACACACCTGGCTAATTTGATGAGCCATGTAATAATCCGGCCGAAGTGGAATGTTTTGTTTAGACATGTAGCTAGCTAGCTAAACAATGAACCAACTCATACTACTACCAATGCAAACATTGTCATAACTGTAGTATGAATCTGCAAGTAGCTAAAGCTAACAAACTAGGTTACATGTTAGCTAGCTAACATTAGGCTATAACTAGCAATGCAAATGGTTTTCTGATTTGAATAATATTACTACACAGATAATACATGAAATGTTAGCTAGCGAGCCAGCAAGATAATGTTTGCTAGCTAACTAACAGTACACTTTAACTTGCAATAAAAATGATTTCTGACAAAATTAGAAACTTATATCTGAAAATGTAGTTAGACTCTTACCCGTATACATGGATGAACTCTTCACGGCAGACTGGAACCATTTAACTCTGTTTTGTTTGTAGCTACATCTTGTTTGGCCAGCGTTGTGTCAAGTCACTCCGGTTCACACTGACCGTGGCATGTGCAGAAAGTAGCCCTCACTTTTTCCAACTGATCTGTTGAATTTAGCACCTGCTAAATTCAGGGCATCAATGTTGTTGAGAAAAGTAGCAAAACTTTTGTAGTTATATCTTTCAAAAACGGCACGGTAGAAAGGACTGTCAACACATACTGAACAGCTCACATTATAGACAGAAGCACGCTACATGGCAGACCAATCGAAACTCATCTCCCGGCATGTCCAGCCCGTCCATTATCTCAGCCAATCATGGCTAGCGGGAAGGTTCCTGGCTAACTAGGCTAATAATTTAACAATTTCATTCATATTTATGGAAGGAATAACATTTCTTTATTAAGGCACATGAAAGTTCACATGTTCCTGAAGGCATTTCTGCCAAAAACTCATTTTGATAAGAAAATTCATGTTTACGTTCAAATGCCGCTCCTGTGAAGTAGTGACGTGCGACATACGCCTTGTTTCCTGAAACAAGTCACAATTGTTTGTGATTAGGAAACTATGAGAACTATACAAACTCCAGCACACAACGTCCAGGGGGTGAGCATGCTCTACCACGAAGGGACAGTTTAGTTGGCGCAACGTAAGACAGTCTCGTTTTCCAATTGTTTGTTTTAGTAGTGTGAATCGTTCCTGTTCACACCGAGGTGAATGAATCCAAGCCTCACGCTTATCACCTTTGGAAGGCGGGGCTTTCAGCAAGGCACGGATTTCATTGGCCTTCTCAGGCATGATATTAGATCCTTCAACCGAAGTTGTGAGAGTGCAACTCCCCATAGTATGTTGTACCGAAGTTGACTGACTGAAAGGGAACACCCCTTGTTATGTCATTTCATTACATAGCCCTGTCTTTGAAAGATGAAATATCTGTCCTTTAAGACAGCTTTACTGATCACCCTTATGTCCGCAAAGCGAGTGAGTGACCTGCATGCCCTGTCAGTTCACCATTCGTGCCTACAATTGCCCAGGGTGGAGGCGTGTAAATCTGTAGGCTGACGCTCTGTAGAGTGATTTAGGGGTCTCTCCTGGAACCTCTGCCTCTCTGGAACAATGGGATAGGAGAGGAGAAGAGGAGGAGAGGAAAGAAAAGGAAAGTATTAGGGAGAGGAGGAGAGGGGGTGAGGAGAGGTTAAGGGGGCAAAAGGAGGACTAGAGAAGATAAGTATAAGAAAGATTGGGAGACTCACAACCCCTCCCCCACCCCCCCGCCTCTATCCTAAAGTAGGAATGAAGAGAGTGTGAGAGAGAAGGAGGAAAGATTAAAAGAGGATTGGGGATTACAGGAGAGGAGAGGAGATTTTAGGAGAGAGGAGAGGCAAAAAGGGAGATTTTTTGTGTCTTGGTTCACCAGTGATACACAAGGTACACAAGCCTGGTCATGCAACCCTCTCCCCCCGCACACACACATACAGACCTCATGTCACACCTTCCTGCTTGCTAACCTCGTGCCTAACACTAGCAATCATATGCTCAGAGGAACTCATACACACTGAACTCAGTCAGAAGGTTCAGAGCTAGGACAGTGTACTAGGACGCTCCTCTACAGTGAGGAGCAGATGCACAACTGGCTCTGGCACAATTGATCCCCATCTACACAATCGGAATGCTTGTGGAAGGAATCCATAAACAGTGTATGCCTAATTGATGAGGATGTGTTCTGTGTGAAACTTCTTATCAGACAGATCTGGATGACTAACTGAGACTGTCTGACAGTTTCTGCCATAGAAGGGCTGTGAGTTCCACTACAAGGAGAGAGAGAGAGAGAGAGAGAGAGAGAGAGAGAGAGAGAGAGAGAGAGAGAGAGAGAGAGAGAGAGAGAGAGAGAGAGAGAGAAAAACAACCACCTCCTGACAAACAACCACTCCACAACATCTCACTTGATATCGACCTGTTCCATGTCTACAAAACCGTACCAGAGTTTCAAACACGATACTGAAAGAACAGGAAAGGATGCTGTTTGCAAAATGCAATAATATCTCAGTCACAAGTCAAATAGTTTTCATTTTATGAAGTGCGTAGAGAACAGTGCACAGTGCAGGAGATAGACAGAGCAAGGTAGAGAAAACAACAAACACACATCACAACGTCGCGTCATGCTGTCGTCAGTGCTCTCTCTCGTAATCTTGATCAATGCACAACCAATTTCACAAAAACACCTAAACACTAGGCTTGGATGGTATACCGTATATACCGTATACCGGGATATTTGGAAAAAGCCACGGGATGGTTTTTCAATACTGTCAATACCATTGAAACTATTTTTTTGAAGTTTTTTTTTTAAATAAATGTGAATATTTGTAGCTACTTTTTAAGTAAATACCTGCAGTCAACTTGTGCAATATGTTACGAGATAAAGAAGAGCGTGTTTTTCATTTCAACTGTGACATAATTTTTCATTATGAAGCTTACCGGTAGTCCCCAGTCACGTGGTGTTTGTTTACAACCACACAACGACGAGAGACCAGATGCTTGTGAGACACTCACTGTTGTGTAGCCAGGTGATCTAGGTGATCTAGTTACGGTATGGAACTGACAACCAAATGTTTGCCAGCTAGATATCTTATAACTAATAAGTTAACTGTCTAAAATGTGCTAAATCCTCTGCAGAGAGAGAGAGAGAGAGAGAGAGAGAGAGAAGTTTGTGTGTGTGTTAGGCAATGGGCATGTGGTATCCCTGTTATTTGTCTGTGAATGGTGTGTAAGAGCAGTGTGTGAGTGGGTTAAGAACTAAGTGTTGTACTTTTCTGTGAATAGTGTGTGAGGGCATCTTTTCCTCCATTCTGAGGAATGTCTCGTAAGAAGGTTGAGTAAGACAGGGTTCCAGAATCCTGACCTCTGACCTCTTATATAATATACTCAGACTGTCATAGGGAAGGACATCTCAGGACCCCAAACCCCATGTGTGTGTATTTCTGTTGTACAATGGCTTGCAAAATATTTACCCCCCTTGGCATTTTTCCTATTTTGTTGCCTTAGAACCTGGAATTAAAATATATTTTTGGGGGGTTTGTATTATTTGATTTACACAACATGCCTACCACTTTAAAGATGCAAAATATGTTTTATTGTGAAACAAACAAGAAATAAGACAAAAAAAACAGAAAACTTGAGCGTGCATAACTATGTCTCTATAAGCTTGGCACATCTAGCCACTGGGATTTTTGCCCTTTCTTCAAGGCAAAACTGCTCCAGCTCCTTCCAGTTGGATGGGTTCCGCTGGTGTACAGCAATCTTTAAGTCATACCACAGATTCTCAATTGGATTGAGGTCTGGGCTTTGACTAGGCCATTCCAAGACATTTAAAATTTCCCCTTAAACCACTAAAGTGTTGCTTTAGCAGTATGCTTAGGGTCATTGTCCTGCTGGAAGATGAACCTCCGTCCCAGTCTCAAATCTCTGGAAGACTGAAACAGGTTTCCCTCAAGAATTTCCCTGTATTTAGCGCCATCCATCATTCCTTCAATTTTGACCAGTTTCCCAGTCCCTGCCGATGAAAAACATCCCCACAGTGAAGCTGTGTTCTTGGGGTGATGAGAGGTGTTGGGTTTGCGCCAGACATAGCATTTTCCTTGATGAGAGTACTTTCTTCCATATGTTTCGGGAGTCTCCCACATGCCTTTTGGCAAACACCAAACGTTTTTGCTTATTTATTTCTTTAAGCAATGGCTTTTTTCTGGCCACTCTTCCGTAAAGCCCAGCTCTGTGGAGTGTACGACTTAAAGTGGTCCTATGGACAGATACTCCAATCTTCGCTGTGGAGCTTTGCAGCTCCTTCAAGGTTATCTTTGGTCTCTTTGTTGCCTCTCTGATTAATTGGTAATTGGTTGCACCAGTCTTATTTAGGGGCTTCATAGCAAAGGGGGTGAATACATATGCATGCACCACATTTCTGTTATTTATTTTTTAGAATTTTTTGAAACAAGTTATTTATTTAATTTCACTTCACCAATTTGGACTATTTTGTGTATGTCGATTACATGAAATCCAAATAAAAATCAAATTTAAATTACAGGTTGTAATGCAACAAAATAGGAAAAACGTCAAGGGGTTGAATACTTTTGCAAGGCACTGTAGTAGACAATCCCTAAACCCTCTCAGGCATCCTAAGCACTCTAGCCATCCTTATATGAACTGTATGTTTTCAGGCTGACCCCTTGGATGGCTTGTGATGGAGAGAAACTTCTAGCCTGGTGCCATGTATCTCAGCACAGTTAGAATTGAGCCATGGCATTTCCAACACCCCTCAGGAGGTGTGGCATTTTTATAGGGCGAAGGGGGTCGAGAGGGGTGTGGTAAAATGGGGACAAGAGTAGAGCGGGTGGGGGGTGAGCCTGTATTGGTGAAGTGATTGGGAGGGAGAGAGAGAGAGAGAGAGAGAGAGGGGTGTGGGTCAGAAGGAAATGGTTGTGGGCCAGTTCGGGCCTGATCTGAGGAATGTTGTGAAGAGGACACGGAATGCTGGGAATGCCAGTCATGAGGTGGGCCAGAGGGGTCACTAGAGGTCAAAGGGGCACCTGCTAGTCTCTACTTACAGCTGATCATCAGGCCCCTGAGGGCCCCTGAGGGCCTCTGAGGGCCGTGAATTACACTACACCACAGACGGTTCACTATTTGTGTGAGGGGGGTGTGTGTGTGTGTTCGTAAGTGTGCAGACAATTGAAAATGTTTGTTCTCACGTACAGCCCCAGCCCCATCCCCATCCCAAGTCCACCCCCTTCCCCAGCTTCAGCCTCAGCCCCAGCCCTAGCCCCAGCCCCAGCCCCAGCCCCAATCTCATCCCTAGCACCAGCCCCGAACCCAGTCCCATCCCCAGCTCCATCCTCAGCCCCAACCTTACCCCTTCCCCACGTGTGTCTGTCTGCTCGTATAGCTTGCTAGTGTGCTAGGAAGGTGTCAGAGGTGTCATGTACCTGTTATTTTAGAGGGGGCACGAAGTACGTGAGGATGGAGGGAGATGGTCTGGAGGGGGGCTGGCCAGAAGTCGGCGAATTTAGCATTTCTCAAACACCTGACACAGCTTTTTCCTGCAATCTAGAGCCATAATAATTGTGCCTAATTACAGTGCATTCGGAAACTATTCAGACCCCTTGACTTTTTCCACATTTTGTTACGTTACAGCCTTATTCTAAAATTGATTAAATAGTTTTTCCCCCTCATCAATCTACACACAATAGCCCATAATGATAAATAAAAAACTGATTTTTATAAATTTGAGCAGATTTATAAAAAATACAAAACAGAAAATCACATTTAAATGGGTATTCAGACTTTTTACTCAGTACTTTGTTGAAGCACCTTTGACAGCGATTACAGTCTTCTTGGGTATGAAGCTACAAGCTTGGCACACCTGTATTTGGGGAGTTTCTCCCATTTATCTTTGCAGATCCTCTCAAGCTCTGTCAGGTTGGATGGGGAGCGTCGCTGCACAGCTATTTTCAGGTCTCCCCAGAGATGTTCAAGTCCGGGCTCTGGCTGGGCCACTCAAGGACATTCAGAGACTTGATCTGAAGCCACTCCTGCATTGTCTTGGCTGTGTGCTTAGGGTCGTTGTCCTGATGGAAGGTGAACCTCCATCCCAGTCTTGGGTCCTGAGCACTCTGGAGCAGGTTTTCATCAAAGATCTCTCTGTACTTTGCTCCGTTCATCTTTCCCTCGATCCTGACTAGTCTCCCAGTCCCTGCCGCTGAAAATCATCCCCACAGCATGATGCTGCCACCACCGTGCTTCACCGTAGGGATGGTGCCAAAGAGTTCAATCTTGCTTTCATCAGACTCTGAACTCTGGAGCTCTGTCAGAGTGACCATCGGGTTCTTGGTCACCTCCCTGACCAAGGCCCTTCTCACCCGATTGCTCAGTTTGGCCGGGCGGCCAGCTCTAGGAAGAGTCTCGGTGGTTCCAAACTTCTGCCGTTTAAGAATGATCTTGTGAATGATCACTGTGATCTTGGGGACCTTCAGCGCTGCAGACATTTTTTGGTACCGTTCCCAGGATGTGTGCTTCGATGATATCCTGTCTCAGAGCTCTACGGACCATTCTTTCTACGTCATGGCTTGGTTTTTGCGCTGACATGCATTGTTAACTGTGGGACCTTATATAGACAGGGATGTGCCTTTCCAAATCATCTCCAATCAATTAAATTTACCACAGGTGGACTCCAAGTTGTAGGAACATCTCAAGGATGATCAATGGAAACAGGATGTACCTGAGCTCAATTTGAGTCTCATAGCAAAGTACTGAATACTTATGTAAATAAGGTTTATTTTTAATAAATTTGCTAAAATTACAATAAAACATTATTGGGTATTGTGAGTAGATTGATGAGGGGAAATTCAATTTAATCCATTTTAGAATAAGGCTGTAACGTAACAAAATGTGGAAAAGGGGAAGGGGTCTGAATACTTTCCGAATGCAGTGTATATGTCAGATATGACTGTTTTTATGCATAGGTTATCTAAGCATACCTCTTAACCTGTGTGATTGTCATTTTAATAATAGTGCACATTGATTCATTAAGAACTTAGTACAACTGCCACACTGGTATATAGTATTATAGCTTAAAACAAATTAAACAATTTCAGTATTTTCTAAAGTCTAGCAACCTTGCCTGCATTCATGCTAGCTAAGATAGTTAGACAAGCTATTCTAAATTGGTTGATAGCCTGAAATGGCTTAAGAGCTGGTTATGAGGTTGGGAGATTGGGAACCTATCTAGCTGGCTAGTTAAAGCGAACTTCATAAAATTGCTACGTGGCTAGTATTACAGAGAAACAACAAAACATTTTTGTTTCATTTAATAATCAAGAAGGAATCAATAGGCTACATAGTTTGATCAAATTCATTTACAAACATAACTCATGTGAGTCCAGCACATCACTAGCAGCTAAAATCAAATCAAATGCTGTGTTTGTCACTCGACACTCTCTCTCCCCCTTACCTGATGATAGAGTCTGCACACTATAGAGTATCTAGAGTCCTGCCTAGGATGCCTTTGCTCCGTGGTGCACTTTGGAAGGAACCACTTACTAGTGAGAAGGTGCTTCAACAAAATACTGAGTAAAGGGATACGTATTATGAAACGTGATATTTCAGGTTTTTTTGTTGATAGATTTGCAATTGAATCCATTTTGGAATAAGGCTGTAACGTAACAAAATGTGGAAAAAATCTTTGGGTCGGAAATACTTTCCGAATGCACTGAACAAAAATATAATTGTAAAGTGTTTGTCCCATGTTTCAGGGGCTGAAATAAAATATCCCAGAAATGTTCCATAAGCACAAAAAGCTTATTTCTCAAAAAAACATGTTGTGCACAAATTTGTCCTTTGCGAAAATAATCCATCCACCTAACAGGTGTGGCATATCCAGAAGCTGATTAAACAGCATGATCATTACACAGGTGCACCTTGTGCTGGGGACAATAAAAGGCCACTCTAAAATGTGCAGCTTTGTCACACAACACAATGCCACAGACGTCTGAAGTTTTGAAGAAGCGTGCAATTGGCATGCTGACTGCAGGAATTTCCACCAGAGCTGTTGCCAGAGAATTGAATATTCTTTTCTCTACCATAAACCGCCTCCAACGTCGTTTTTGAGAATTTGGCAGTATGTCCAACCGGCCTCACAACTGCAGACCACGTGTAAGCAAGCCAGCCCAGGAACCCCACATCCGGCTTCTTCACCTGCGGGATCGTCTGAGACCAGCCACCCGGACAGCTGATGAAACTGTGGGTTTGCACAACTGAAGAATTTCTGCACAAACTGTCAGAAACCGTCTCAAGGAAGCTCATCTGCGTGCTCATCATCCTCACCTTGAACTGACTGCAGTTCGGCATCGTAACCAACTTCAGTGGGCAAATGCTCACCTTCGATGGCCACTGGCATGCTGGAGAAGTGTGCTCTTCACCGATGAATCCCGGTTTAAACTGTACCGTGCAGATGGCAGACAGCGTGTGGGCAAGCAGTTTGCTGATATCAACGTTGTGAACAGAGTGCCCCATTGTGGTGGTGAGGTTATGGTAAGGGCAGGCATAAGCTACGGACAACAAACACAATTGCATTTTATCGGTGGCAATTTCAATGCACAGAGATACCGTGACAAGATCCTGAGGTCCATTGTCATCCCATTCATCCGCCGCCATCACCTCATGTTTCAACATGATAAGGCCCCATGTCATAATGAACTGTACACAATTCCTGGAAGCTGGATCGACGTGTACGACAGTGTGTTCCAGTTCCTGCCAATATCCAGCAACTTTGCACAGCCATTGAAGAGGAGTGGGACAACATTCCACAGGCCACAATCAACAGCTTGATCAACTCTATGCGAAGGAGATTGGTCATGCTGCATGAGGCAAATGGTAGTCACAGCAGATACTGACTGGTTTTCTGATCGATGCCCCTACCTTTTTTTTAAGTATCTGTGACCAACAGATGCATATCTGTATTCCCAGTTGTAAAATCCATATATTAGGGCCTAATGTATGTATTTAAATTGACTGTATTCCATTTATTAACTGTAACTTAGTAAAATCTTTGAAATTGTTGCATGTTGCATTTATATTTGTGTTCAGTGTATATATACACTGAGTGTACAAAACATTAAGGACACCTGCTCTTTCCATTACATAGACTGACCAGTTGAATCCAGGTGAAATCTATGATCCCTTATTGATGTGACTTGTTAAATCCACTTCAAACAGTGTAAATGAAGGGAAGGAGACAAGTTAAAGAAGGATTTTTAAGCCTTGAGACAATTGAGACAAGGATTGTGTATGTGTGCCATTCAGGGTGAATGGGCAAGACAAAATATTTGAGTGCAACTCAATAATAAGAAGGTATCCTTAATGTTTTGTATACTCATCAGCTCCAGCAGAAGAATGGACAGATCTCCATCTCCAGTCTGAATGGGAAGGCAGATGAACAGACAGAGCTCAATGGCCACTCAGAGGACAACACCCTGGCAGAGGAAGGTAAGAGAGACAGTGTTTTTTTTAGCTATGCGATTGTGTTTTTGTCTGTAAGCTAGTGTTTATGTATGGATGTGTCTGTGTGAGTTTGTCTCTGATCGTGTGTGCATTCGATGTGCAGGTGGGTGGGGGACGTGTGTGTGTGTGTGTGTGTGAGAGAGAGAGAGAGAGAGAGAGAGGTGTGGTATGGCCCCTGACTGACACAAAAATACAATGCCACCCATGTTCAGCCTCTGGCCCTTTGTGTGTGTGTGTCTGTGTGTGTGTGTGTTATGTTATGTTTGGATGTACAGTGGGGGTTAAAAAGTATTTAATCAGCCACCAATTGTGCAAGTTCTCCCACTTAAAAAGATGAGAGAGGCCTGTAATCTTCATCATAGGTACACGTCAACTATGACAGACAAAATGAGATTTTTTTTCCAGAAAATCACATTGTAGGATTTTTAATGAATTTATTTGCAAAATATGGTGGAAAATAAGTATTTGGTCAATAGTAAAAGTTTCTCAATACTTTGTTATATACCCTTTGTTGGCAATGACACAGGTCAAACATTTTCTGTAAGTCTTCACAAGGTTTTCACACACTGTTGCTGGTATTTTGGCCCATTCCTCCATGCAGATCTCCTCTAGAGCAGTGATGTTTTGGGGCTGTCGCTGGGCAACACAGACTTCCAACTCCCTCCAAAGATTTTCTATGCGGTTGAGATCTGGAGACTGGCTAGGCCACTCTAGGACCTTGAAATGCTTCTTACGAAGCCACTCCTTCGTTGCCCGGGCGGTGTGTTTGGGATCATTGTCATGCTGAAAGACCCAGCCACGTTTCATCTTCAATGCCCTTGCTGATGGAAGGAGGTTTTCACTCAAAATTTCACTCATTCATTGTTTCCTTTACAGTCGTCCTGGTCCCTTTGCAGAAAAACAGCCCCAACGCATGATGTTTCCACCCCCATGCTTCACAGTAGGTATGGTGTTCTTTGGATGCAACTCAGCATTCTTTGTCCTCCAAACACGACGAGTTGAGTTTTTACCAAAAAGTTATATTTTGGTTTCATCTGACCATATGACATTCTCCCAATCCTCTTCTGGATCATCCAAATGCACTCTAGCAAACTTCAGACGGGCCTGGACATGTACTGGCTTAAGCAGGGGGACACGTCTGGCACTGCAGGATTTGAGTCCCTGGCGGCGTAGTGTGTTACTGATGGTAGGCTTTGTTACTTTGGTCCCAGCTCTCTGCAGGTCATTCACTAGGTCCCCCCGTGTGGTTCTGGGATTTTTGCTCACCGTTCTTGTGATCATTTTGACCCCACGGGGTGAGATCTTGCGTGGAGCCCCAGATCAAGGGAGATTATCAGTGGTCTTGTATGTCTTCCATTTCCTAATAATTGCTCCCACAGTTGATTTCTTCAAACCAAGCTGCTTACCTATTGCAGATTCAGTCTTCCCAGCCTGGTGCAGGTCTACAATTTTGTTTCTGGTGTCCTTTGACAGCTCTTTGGTCTTGGCCATAGTGGAGTTTGGAGTGTGACTGTTTGAGGTTGTGGACAGGTGTCTTTTATACTGATAACAAGTTCAAACAGGTGCCATTAATACAGGTAACGAGTGGAGGACAGAGGAGCCTCTTAAAGAAGAAGTTACAGGTCTGTGAGAGCCAGAAATCTTGCTTGTTTGTAGGTGACCAAATACTTATTTTCCACCATCATTTGCAAATAAATTCATTAAAAATCCTACAATGTGATTTTCTGGATTTTTTTTTCTCAATTTGTCTGTCATAGTTGACGTGTACCTATGATGAAAATTACAGGCCTCTCTCATCTTTTTAAGTGGGAGAACTTGCACAATTGGTGGCTGACTAAATACTTTTTTTCCCCAGTGTATGTGTGTGTGGGTGGGTGGCTGTGTGATCTGTAGATCCCTGCAACTATGTCCCTCTAGAGCCTCTTGATCCTTCACGAATCTCTCTGTCAACACTGAAGGGACACCTACACAGTCTCCTATTGGAGCTTTGAAACAGGTCCCTCACACACTCACATCCCGAACATACCCAACAAACATCTGGACTGCATGGAGGCTCAGTTGTTCTAGGTAATCTTGTGTAAGACTGTGTGTAGACACCTGCCTATTCACTTAAAGTAGCCTGACAGTAATTTGTTTGTGGGGTCTTAAAACTAAAGCCAGGTAGAATTCCTCACGACCCTACCCACTCTGTGTGTGTGTTTGTTTATTTACTTTAAGGTTCCTCTGTCTATCTGGAAGGGCTGCACAGGCACTTCTTCCCTCCCTAAATATTTAGCAGGCCGTGACCTGACTAGGAACAAAGCGACCCTCGCCGTTTAATAACTCTATTCTGCCAGGGGAAGGAGTAACTCTATACTACTTTAAACAGAGAGATATGTCACATACCACACTGTCGAAAAGCCTATTTAATGAAGCGATTCTGTGTGTTTATAGAGTAACCCAATACCCCTCGGAACAGACAGAGATGTGGTATGCACTATATGTAGAGAATGATTTGGTGAGATTAGACATACAGTGCATTCGGTAAGTATTCAGACCCCTTCACTTTTTCCACATTTTGTTATGTTACAGTCTTATTCTAAAATGGATTAAATAAAATCCTCATCAATCTACAAACAATACCCCATAATGACAAAGCGAAAACAGGTTGAGCTCAGGTGCATCCTGTTTCCATTGATCATCCTTGAGATGTTTCTACAACTTGATTGGAGTCCACCTGTGATAAATTCAATTGATTGGACATGATTTGGAAAGGCACACACCTGTCTATTTAAGGTCCCACAGTTGACAGTTCACGTCAGAGAAAAAACCAAGCCATGAGGTCGAAGGAATTGTCCGTAGTGCTCCGAGACAGGATTGTGTCGAGGCACAGATCTGGGGAAGGGTACCAAAACATGTCTGCAGCATTGAAGGTCCCCAAGAACACAGTGGCCTCCATCATTCTTAAATGGAAGAAGTTTGGAACCACCAAGACTCTTCCTAGAGCTGGCTGCCCGGCCAAACTGAGCAATCGGGGGAGAAGGTCCTTGGTCAGGGAGGTGACCAAGAACCTTATGGTCACTGTGACAGAGCTCCATAGTTCCTCTGTGGAGATGGGAGAACCTTCCAGAAGGACAACCATCTCTGCAGCACTCCACCAATCAGGCCTCTATGGTAGAGTGGCCAGACGGAAGCCACTCCTCAGTAAAAGGCACATGACAGCCCGCTTGGAGTTTGCCAAAAGGCACCTAAAGGACTCTCAGACCATGAGAAACAAGATTCTCTGGTCTGATGAAACCAAGATTGAACTCTTTGGCCTGAATGCAAAGTACAGAGAGATCCTTGATGAAAACCTGCTCCGGAGCACTCAGGACCTCAGACTGGGGCGAATCCCTTGCCTCGGGACATGTCTCTGAATGTCCTTGAGTGGCCCAGCCAGAGCCCGGACTTGAACCTGATCAAACATTTCTGGAGAGACCTGAAAATAGCTGTGCAGCGACGCTCCCCATCCAACCTGACAGAGCTTGAGAGGATCTTCAGAGAAGAATGGGAGAAACTCCCCAAATACAGGTGTGCCAAGCTTGTAGCGTCATACCCAAGAAGAATCAAGGCTGTAATCACTGCCAAAGGTGCTCCAACAAAGGACTGATTTAAAGGTTCTGAATATTTATGTAAATGTGATATTTCCGTTTTTTCTTTTTTATACATTTGCAAACATTTCTAAAAACCAGTTTTTGCTTTGTCATAATGGGGTATTGTGTGTAGATTGATGAGGGAAAAAAACATTTAATCAATTTTAGAAAAAGGTTGTGACGTAACAAAATGTGGAAAAAAGTCAAGGGGTCTGAATACTTTCCGAACGCACTGTATAGTAAGACAGAGGGGCGCTGTTTCGCTCACTTGGATGCTTTCTCCGGTGAGATAGTTTCAGCCATACGAATTGAAGGAAAGTTGGCGGGTGCACAGTATACTGTTCAGATGCTGGAATTATTTTGGACGAACGTGCAGAGGTAACCTACTTTCTGAGTAGGTGGCGCGCCCTATAGGCTTAAAGTAAATAGAAAATTAGCCAAAATTATACATTTACTCCTGTCTATACAGAAATAAATAAAATCATTCAAAATACTTCACCAGAGTATGACTTAGCCACAGGTGATCATTAGCTTCTTTTAAAGTACATAGGCCTATGCCTATTTGGAAAGACCGTCATTTGGGCAGCACGCTTGGAAATAGGCCTAGCAGATTATTGAGTTGCTGCAGTCAGTGAAAAATATGTGTGAAAATAATATATCTTGAGTATAATTTTAAATGTTGAGACAACAAGAAGGGTAGGGGTGTGTGGCGAAGATATAGGTGAGTTTCTCTCTCAAGAATGCATGCACTCAGTTTTCCAGAATGCGCTCAGCTGTCTCCCGCCAATTCTTCCACATGAATTGTTTCATTGTGTGCATTGTTTGCCCTTTGATTGTTTATTTTGATCAAATCCGCATTACCAATGTCACCAGTTGTAAATGTACCATTAATCCCCGTCATTTGGTTACATTAATTTATGTTAATGCTTTAATTAATTATTATTTACCGTTCTCATTACAGAATGGAAACTTTTTTGCAGAGTTCACAACATGCTACACTTGTGAGAAACACGTTTTTGTTTATTTCATAATCATCATTTACGAGTTTTGTCAATTCTTTCATTGTATTTTGTTTGGAGTGCTCCATGTGAGCAACGAGCATGTGTCTGGTTTCTCAGTCCTGTTAATGTTGAGGCAAGTGCGCCTGAGCACATATATAAGTACTGTACCTGGCCTGCTGCGCGCAAATGTAGGAAAGTGCCCATTTGGGGATGTCTGATTTCTGATTGTCTTAACGCAACACGTCCACCACTAATAAGCTGAGCTTCTCAGTCATTTTCTCTTCACCTCACACAGTAAGTCAACAAAGTCAGTTTTTTTTTTACATCCATTGCAAATTGTAATAGTTCCTCAATTGACACAGTATTTGAAAACTCTTTCCAACACTCTCCCCCTTGATAATCACCAAGCCTTGGTGTGAAAGAGCAAAATATCATGCATGATCCCATATATTCAGTGGAAACGTCATAAAATACCTGAACACTTATTTCCCTTGCGCGAAAACAGCTGTCTGTCCCGAGGTCACTGGCGCAGGAAACTCTGAGGGCCTGGAATAGGCTAGTTGATACAATGTTGCAAGTTCGCTAAGGACAGCTTCTGGGCGGTCCCAGTTGATTTATTAGATACAATGTTGCACTTCACTAGCAATAGTTCAAGTTAGTGAGGCGCTCCCTCGCTTTTTTCAATTTGAGAATACACGGAGCTGGTAAAACTATTTCTGGAAAATGTATTCTGATAACTTCTAAATAAATTATATTTAATTACCACTAAAATTCCATGAAAATAAATAGAATGACAAACCAAATAAATATGTACAGTATAGTAGCCTAAAGGTAGGTAAATGGTGGTTTCTTCTCTGTCTTCTTTCTGGCAGTGGCGAGAATTATCAAGAACTACAGGCTACGTGTGTGCACTACGGAGGCCCGTTGGAGTCTTGACCACTTTGGCCAATCAGAACGTTGAAAAAAAATCTAAATTCACTGTGTCTCTGCCTTGATGTTCAAAAAACTCCACGCAACCCCTCTTGCGCAGTGGAACCCAGAACGATATGTGACCGACGCTGTTCTGCTGAGGACACCCAAACCAGAATGGCCACCGCAAAGCCCAAGGAGCCTGACCCTCTCTGGAAGTTGCTGTAGCCCTGCTTGGGATATTTAGCCTACATTGGCTATTGGTTGAGATGCAGGGCCCGTTCTAGCTTGGTATGTCAGGGTGGGCAATTGGAAATGTGAGTTGGGCAAAGTTGGAGGTTATAGTTAATTGAGATGCATGAAAACACCACACCAAAAGCTTGATGTTATGACTGTTTTAAAACTAATTTCTAGCAATTCTACGTTGTAATGATTTATGTTCACTACTTGGTCAATTGATTTGATAGCATGTTTAATCAATGCAAATAAATGATACTGTATGAATTGATAGTTCACCTCTGTTTTCTTTTATTCTGTAATAGGGTATATTGTAACCGTGCGTTCAAGCTAATCAAGTCAACGTTTATTTATAATACCATAACATAGTAGGCTTTTAACTCTACTGTTACACCAAAAACACCTCCTCATTTCTGATGGTTAGCTGAAGCTGAATAGTTGATATTTTTTTCTCATGTGACAAAACTGGACAGAGTGCGCCACTTGTTAAGAAAGACTATCTGCTCTAATTCGCTCACGAAACGGTAATTCAAGAAGATCCAAATGCATATTCCCATGAAACTGATTGAGATCAATCAAATGATTGGCATGGAGATGCAGTTTGGACGTTTCACCAGTAAAACGTGAAGAATTATCATTCCCGATTGACAGTGATGATGGCCTATTTTGAAATGAGGTAGCCTATGCCTAACTTGGTGTTTGAGGGTATTCAAAATAAAACAGTATGTGTGGGCATAGATAGACTTTGCAATTGGGGGATGCATTTTATGCATATTCTATCATGATAGGATTCAATTGGTTACACACTTTGATTGAGGAAATTCTAAAGTCATTAAAAAAATTTAAAAAATGCTCCCTCACCTAAAAACATATCACTATACCACTGGTCAAGACAGATAAAAAGGGAGGCAGACAGGCGGAGTAGAGAGATGAAATGCGAATGAAAGAACCTGAATTTTCATCAGGATATTTTCTACTGTTTTTAATTTGTCGGCTTTATGTATTTTTACTTAGTTGGCAATGGAAGCTATAGGCCTCCTGCTGCATTGGCCTATTGGGTATCTCTGAGTTCCATGCATGCGCTAATTTCTGTAGCCGCCAATGGATCACGGTGTGTCAATGTGTCCATAGGGCAGAGGCTGGTGCTCTCCTATTAGTTGAATTTTAACTTTTAGATTTGTATCATTTTAATTCAGATTTTTATGATTAACCAAGTAACAATGATTTTGAGAAATGAAAACATTATTATTGAAATTAAACTGTTCCAAGAAAATCACATATGAAAATCATGACTGGCACACAGATAGGTAGAAATGGTAGGATAAATTGTAAGCTTCCCCAAACTTGACACTCACACGGTGCCTATTAAGTCATTTGTTTGACAATCAGATGAAAACATGACTGGTAGTGTTCATGCCACATTAAAAGGCAATACATTTTTACAGTTAAATTATGTCTTTACTATAAAACCCGTGAAAAAAACTATGGAAATCAAATGCCCATCCAACTGATTCGTTCTGGCATCGACCCTGCATAGGCCTACAATTAAAATTCGGAATAACGACAAGTCTATTTATACTTCACTGTGGAAAAGAGGCCAAAATACCTGTCATGTTGACATGCTTTTCAGTTTGCTGAAATATGACGGCTTTCACATTTGTCTCCAGCGACCATAAGGTAAAATAGATCTAAAACAATTGTCATTTATATTTACAATCCCCTTATCCAAACTGATTACTAATTTACCTAGGTCGTATCAATGGCTCTTATCAATGTATAAATTACAGGGCATGGAGATTGGTGTTATTTCTATCAGAAAACCAAATGTAGATTTTGTTCCGCTTGGAACCGACAGGTTGCTCGACCTTATTCATAGTTTCCTCGCGCATAAAGGTGGTGGAATAATGACGGAATTAAGTCAATGTCGGAATACATCTGTAGACAGTTCTGCCACACCTCCATTTCTGTGATCTCCATCCCAAAGGAAAAGCTGGTGAATAGCATGATATTATCATGCTTAAGTTCAAGGTCAGAATACGCGTAGAGAGAAAAGTGCATAGAAAGGGAATTACGTTCCATTTACGCTGACTTAACCCGGGTAGATAGATAGATAGAGAGAGAGAGAGAGAGAGAGAGAGAGAGAGAGAGAGAGAGAGAGACTGAACAAAAATATAAATGCAATATGCAACAATTTCAACGATTTTACTGAGTTACAGTTCATATAAGGAAATCAGTCAATTGAAATAAATTCATTAGGCCCTAATCTATGGATTTCACATGACTGGGAATACAGATATGCATCTGTTCGTCACAGATACCTGAAAAAAAAAGGGCGTGGATCAGAAAACCAGACAGTATCTGGTGTGACCACCATTTGCCTCATGCAGCGCGACACATTTCCTTCGCATAGAGTTGATCAGGCTGTTGATTGTGGCCTGTGGAATGTTGTTCCACTCCTCTTCAATGGCTGTGCAAAGTTGCTAGATATTGGCGGGAACTGGAACACGCTGTAGTGCACGTCGATCCAGAGCATCCCAAACATGCTCAATGGGTGACATGGCTGCTGAGTATACAGGCCATGGAAGAACTGGGACGTTTTCAGCTTCCAAGAATCGTGTACAGATCCTTGCAACATGGGGCTGTGCATTATCGTGCTGAAACGTGAGGTGATGGCGGCGGATGAATGGCACGACAATGGGCCACAGGATCTCGTCATGGTATCTCTGTGCATTGAAATTTCTATTGATAAAATGCAATTGTATTCGTTGTCCGTAGCTTATGCCTGCCAATACCATAACCCCACCGCCACCATGGGGCACTCTGTTCACAACGTTGACATCAGCAAACCGCTAGCCCACACGACGCAATACACGCTGTCTGCCATCTGCCCGGTACAGTTGATACCATACACGTCGTCTGCGGTTGTGAGGCCGGTTGGACGTACTGCCAAATTCTCTAAAACAACGTTCAAGGTGGCTTATGGTAGAGAAATTAACATTACATTCTCTGGCAACAGCTCTGGTGGAAATTCTTGCATTCAGCATGCCAATTGCACGCTCCCTCATTGTGTTGTGTAACAAAACCGCACATTTTAGAGTGGCTTTTTATTGTCCCCAGCACAGGGTGCATCTGTGTAATGATCATGCTGTTTAATCAGCTTCTTGATATGCCACACCTGTCAGGTGGAAGATTATCTTGGCAAATGAGAAATGCTCACTAACAGGGATGTAAACAAATTTGTTGTCTCAGGTAGCCCGCAAAAGCCAGCATGGATAGAATGCAAGAATTGACTAATATTTGCCATTTTCTAATAATTATCATGTGCCAATGTATTGCCACGGTCCATGCCATGGTGAAACTTGTACTCCCGTAGATCTGAAATAATTGGTGAAACTTGCCTCCAGCCAACCAGAAAAGCCATGCAAAGCAATTCAGGCATTCTTGAAAGTCAGGACAATCCTTGTCCTGCAAAGAAACAGTATTTTTATAGTTGGAAAATGTATTTAGCAAGCAGTAGGTATTTAGAATTAAATGTGGAGTGGAGCTTTATAATTATGTGATGACATCACATGCCCCGCGTACCTTCAAAATTATTCTGCAATCGTCATTTATTAGAAAAGTTTCCATCATTATTTGTCGCAATAAATTACAATTATCCCGTCGAACAGATAAAAATTGTATCAATCTTTAGAACATTTCTCCAATTGCTGCCGTTTTCAATACACGTCACAATGTCCAATACACATGTCACAACCAGTATAGACCAGCACAAACCATAACACATACCAGCTCCTACCAGTTCATTGACCAGAACCGAGCAAAGAAAAAGTTATGCTTTTGTTAGCAAATCTGTTGTACCCACTCAAGTTATGGAGAAACGTATCCCAAAACTGATCATGACAAAGAAAGTTGAAACCCAGTTCAAACAAGTCTGTGGTCACTGTGACTGCTTGCAATTTCTCTCTAGTCCCTTACGCTTTCAAGGCTCAGAGGAAAGATAGAGGAAGGGGAGTGGGAAGTGTGTATGGGGCCATATTCTTCCTTCCTGTAGTAGGCTCTGACAGCATGCCCATGTGGGAGGCCTTCACATGGACAGACCTAACATTGGATGGAGGCCTTCAGACCTTAAGACCAATGTAGATGACCGTGCCTTTACTAATTACTCATCTATAGACAAGGGGACTCATTGTTTGGTAGGTCACAGCGGAAGGATATTTGGAGAGTCCTGGTTTTGTGACACAGTGTTTACACCAGAGGATTAGGGAGAAAGGAACTGAGTAAATAATACATGGAGCTAGGTCGGGACTGGGCCAAAATAGCTCTCTAAGTGAGAAGAATTTTGTGACTTTTTTTCGTGTTTATCTTTACTTTTTTGTACAGAAAGTTCATACTATTATCCTAGTCTCTTTATCCTGCCTTCGTGTACAGATCTACCTCAAATACCTCATACCTTTGCACATTGATCTGGGACATAAACAAATTTGTGCAGAAAATATGAGAGAAATAAGCTTTTTGTGCATATGGAAAATTTCTGGGATCTTTTATTTCAGCTCATGAAACCAAAACTTTACATGTTGCGTTCAGATTTTTGTTCAGTATACAAACACTGTATCCACAACTGTCCGCTATGAAGATTTACATTTTACATTTACATTTTTGCATGAAGATGACTTACAACCCTCGGAAAGTCAGTGAATCTGAAGGAAACCACTAGCGATGCGGGGACCAAACAGTTCAGAGTGTGTAAGCTCTTAAATCCCCAGAGATAGAGGGAGACTTCATCTGAATTACCCCTTTATCTACACAGTAGTTTTTACACAGTCAATTGTCACAGAGTGCTTAACTATAGAGGCCCACGCCTGGATTCCTTGGAGGGCAAGTTAAGGACAAGTGAGGAGAGGAATGGTCTTTTGGGATGTGAGGGTGTGCAAAAATCCCCCCCACCCCCACCCCCCACCAGTTATTCTCAGACCCCCCCAGCCCTTCTTTGTCTCCCCAACCCTTCCTCTCCCATCTGTCCCAGCTTGAGGGAACCTTATCCACCCACCCTCTCTAACCCTAACCTCCCCCTTTAACCTCCCCCAGGCACAGAGCAGAGAGTAGAGAAAGAATGACCCA
Organism: Coregonus lavaretus; assembly: GCF_964263955.1. Classification (NCBI taxonomy): domain Eukaryota; kingdom Metazoa; phylum Chordata; class Actinopteri; order Salmoniformes; family Salmonidae; genus Coregonus; species Coregonus lavaretus. Next base: position 36,336,597 of record NC_140020.1, read on the forward strand.
GGAATGTGACTGACACCCCTCTTTCTGAAGAAAAAGGCCACAGTAAAGTGTCCAAAGAGTGAGATGCCAGAGAGATTGAGAATTGCCCGCTTTGCTCTCAGGCAGGGTGTGTGAAAGAGATTTGGGACTGGGTGAAGGAAACATAAATACCGAACTTGTTTTTCATGGATTCCATGACGCGGTTAGCTTTAAACAGCTAGGACCGCTATTTCTTGTCCCGGAATCCTGCTTAACTGACAGGTTAAAGTCTGCTTGAAAGAGCCCCTAACCTAGCTAAGCTGCTAACGTTAGCCATCAAGCTAACGAAGTTAGTCCCAGATGAGTTTTCCAATAGAGCCCTCTATGTCTGGAGAGGTAAATGAACAGTTCCAGTGATGTAGGAGCTGTATCTAATACGCTTTGTTTCGGGACAAACTGGATCACTCAGAGTTCCAATGTCTACGTAGGAAACTGGGGAAAACGCAGAGTGGAATGTTTACTTTTTCTATGCTGGTGGCTGGACGGCGTTCGCGCATGTTGGATGCATCTCTGTCTTGCCGTTTCTTGTTATCCGACTGGCCGGTGTTGCCCGGAGTTCGTTTGCCAGGGGAGCCATCTCCTGCCTCTCCTCCCCCATCTGATAGCGGAGTCGAAGGAGCACAGCAAGAGGAGCATGGCAATCAACGATGGTTGCATGTCACGAGCCATGGAAGCCGAAGACAGCGGCCTGCCGCAAAGCAGCCTACACTCCCAACGAGATGCCCGGAGCGGATACAAACAACAAATAATTTTGCCGCCCTGGAGCCTGATCTTCCTGCACCTTTGTCGCTGAGGGTACCTGTGTCTGTGGCCGCTGTGCCTACTCCTACTCCTAACCCTAAGATTTCGAAGTCAACGTCGGCAACCTTCCGTCCCTGCACTGGATCGAGCGGGGCTTCTCCATCTGTCGGAGGCCTGCACTATCCTATGAAGCGTGGGAGTGGGCGGATTTCCTCTTCCTTCTTGCCAGCTGTGATTTTGGGCAGCTCCATGGTGAGAAATGTGACTGTTCCTGGTGCAAAAACAAAGTCTTATCCCGGAGCTTGAGTAAATTGCATTACTAAGCTGCTCCCGAATGTACTACTCCAGGACACGGACTTTGATTCTATCGTAGTCCATGTGGGTTTTAATGACATTATGAAGGTTAGCTCTGAACAGTTGAAACTGGATTTCAAAGAGTTGATTGACTCTCTGCTAGACCCTAATAAAAGACCCATCATATCTGGCCCTGTGCCCACTCTGAATCGTTGCATTGAACACTTTAGCAGGATTCTTTCTCTTCACAACTGGCTACGTGATTATTGTAGCTCAATGGGTGTAACTGTAGTTGACAATTTCGATACCTTTTGGAAACAAAACACGTTTTATAAGGAGGATGGGATCCACCCAAATCATTTGGGTTCCTGGAGCCTTTCACAGCATTATAAGGCTGCGTTGAGACAATGACTTATCAATGACCCAAGCCCTGCTCAGTTAATCCCTATCATTGTGTCGCTGAGTCATCATAATGCTTTAGGAAATGTACATCATACCAGGGGCATTGGTAGACACAATGTAAGTAACCTAATGTGTGTCCCTCTAACTGCCCTGAATGCCTCTGCTGATCCTACAGCTATTGTATGCAGCAATCATGTGTCGATGAACCAGATTTATGCGGAAAGCACTGAGGTGGTGTGCCCTAGTAGGAAGTCCACTGTGTACAGCCACCCTAACATAAATAACATGACAATATCTACTTCTGCTAAACTTCTCAGTAAAGCAATGAAAACAAGGTTAAGCATCCCAGAAAAGTGCTCAAAATAGCCCACGTTAACATATGTAGCTTAAGAAACAAGGTTCATGAAATTAATAACTTGCTAGTAGCAGATTACATTCATATTCTGACTATCTCTGAAACTCACTTAGACAATACTTTTGATGATACAGTGGGAGCAATACAGTTCGTCTGCCTCACCTAAAGCCCATTCTTGTGAAAAGCTGCTATAGACCACCAAGTGCTAACAGTCAGTATCTGGATAACGTGTGAAATGCTTGATAATGTTTGTGATATCAACAGAGAGGTATATTTTCTGGGTGATTTAAATATTGACTGGCTTTCATCAAGCTGCCCACTCAAGAAAAAACTGTAACCAGTGCCTGCAACCTGGTTCAGGTTATCAGTCAACCTACCAGGGTAGTTACAAACATCACAAGAATGAAATCATCAACATGTATTGATCACATCTTTACTATTTCTGCAGAAATGTGCTTGAAAGCAGTATCCAGATCCATCGGAAGTAGTGATCACAATATAGTAGCCATATCTAGGAAAACCAAAGTTCCAAAGGCTGGGCCTAACATAGTGTATAAGAGGTCATACAATATGTTTTGTAGTGATTCCTATGTTGTTGACGTAAATAATATTTGCTGGTCCGTGGTGTGTAATGAGGAGCAAACAGACGTTGCAGTTCACACGTTTATGAAATTGCTTATCCCAGTTAGGAAAATTCTATGCACCCATTAGGAAAATGACTGTAAAAACTGTTAAATCCCCGTGGATTGATGAGGAATTTAAAAATTTTATGGTTGAGAGGGATGAGGCAAAAGGAATGACAAATAAGTCTGGCTGCACAACCGATTGGCAAATGTACTGCAAATTGAGAAATCATGTGACTAAACTGAATAAAAAGAAGAAGAAACTACACTATGAAAGACAGATAAATTACATAAAGAATGATAGTAAAAAGCTTTGGACACCTTCAATTAAATGTTGGGAAAAAAGGCCAACTCAGCTCCATCATTAATTGAATCAAATCAAATCACATTTTATTTGTCACATACACGTGTTTAGCAGATGTTATTGCGGGTGTAGCGAAATGCTTGTGCTTCTAGCTCCGACAGTACAGTAATATCTAACAAGTAATATCTAACAATTTCACAACATATACCCTATAGACACTAATCTAAGTAAGGAATGGAATTTAAGAATATATACATATATGAACAAGCAATGACAGAGCGGCATGGACTAAGATACAGTAGAATATTATAGAATACAGTATATACAGTGGGGGAAAAAAGTATTTAGTCAGCCACCAATTGTGCAAGTTCTCCCACTTAAAAAGATGAGAGAGGCCTGTAATTTTCATCATAGGTACACATCAACTATGACAGACAAAATGAGAAAAGAAAATCCAGAAAATCACATTGTAGGATTTTTAATGAATTTATTTGCAAATTATGGTGGAAAATAAGTATTTGGTCAATAACAAAAGTTTCTCAATAATTTGTTATATACCCTTTGTTGGCAATGACACAGGTCAAACGTTTTCTGTAAGTCTTCACAAGGTTTTCACACACTGTTGCTGGTATTTTGGCCCATTCCTCCATGCAGATCTCCTCTAGAGCAGTGATGTTTTGGGGCTGTCGCTGGGCAACACGGACTTTCAACTCCCTCCAAAGATTTTCTATGGGGTTGATATCTGGAGACTGGCTAGGCCACTCCAGGACCTTGAAATGCTTCTTACGAAGCCACTCCTTCGTTGCCCGGGCGGTGTGTTTGGGATCATTGTCATGCTGAAAGACCCAGCCACGTTTCATCTTCAATGCCCTTGCTGATGGAAGGAGGTTTTCACTCAAAATCTCATGATACATGGCCCCATTCATTCTTTCCTTTACACGGATCAGTCGTCCTGGTCCCTTTGCAGAAAAACAGCCCCAAAGCATGATGTTTCCACCCCCATGCTGCACAGTAGGTATGGTGTTCTTTGGATGCAACTCAGCATTCTTTGTCCTCCAAACACGACGAGTTGAGTTTTTACCAAAAAGTTATATTTTGGTTTCATCTGACCATATGACATTCTCCCAATCCTCTTCTGGATCATCCAAATGCACTCTAGCAAACTTCAGACGGGCCTGGACATGTACTGACTTAAGCAGGGGGACACGTCTGGCACTGCAGGATTTGAGTCCTTGGCGGCGTAGTGTGTTACTGATGGTAGGCTTTGTTACTTTGGTCCCAGCTCTCTGCAGGTCATTCACTAGGTGTGGTTAAGGGAATTTTGCTCACCGTTCTTTTGATCATTTTGACCCCATGGGGTGAGATCTTGCATGGAGTCCCAGATCGAGGGAGATTATCAGTGGTCTTGTATGTCTTCCATTTCCTAATAATTGATCCCACAGTTGATTTCTTCAAACCAAGCTGCTTACCTATTGCAGATTCAGTCTTCCCAGCCTGGTGCAGGTCTACAATTTTGTTTCTGGTGTCCTTTGACAGCTCTTTGGTCTTGGCCATAGTGGAGTTTGGAATGTGACTGTTTGAGGTTGTGGACAGGTGTATTTTATACTGATAACAAGTTCAAACATGTGCCATTAATACAGGTAACGAGTGGAGGACAGAGGAGCCTCTTAAAGAAGAAGTTACAGGTCTGTGAGAGCCAGAAATCTTGCTTGTTTGTAGGTGACCAAATACTTATTTTCCACCATAATTTGCAAATAAATTCATAAAAAATCCTACAATGTGATTTTCTGGAATTTTTTTTCTCAATTTGTCTGTCATAGTTGACGTGTACCTATGATGAAAATTACAGGCCTCTCTCATCTTTTTAAGTGGGAGAACTTGCACAATTGGTGGCTGACTAAATACTTATTTTCCCCACTGTACATATGAGATGAGTAGTGCAAGATATGTAAACATTATTAAAGTGACTAGTGTTCCATTTCTTAAAGTGGCCAGTGATTTCAATAGGCAGCAGCAGCCTCTAATGTGCTAGTGATGGCTATTTAACAGTCTGATGGCCTTGAGATAGAAGCTGTTTTTCATTATCTCGGTCCAAGCTTTGATGCACCTGTACTGACCTCGCCTTCTGGATGACAGCGGGGTTAACAGGCAGTGGCTCGGGTGGTTGATGTCCTTGATGATCTTTTTGGCCTTCCTGTGACATCGGGTGATGTAGGTGTCCTGGAGGGCGGGAAGTTTGCCCCCGGTAATGCGTTCGGCAGACTGCACCACCCTCTGGAGAGCCCTGCGGATGCGGGCGGTGCAGTTGCCGTACCAGGCGGTGATACAGCCCGACAGGATGCGCTCAATTGTGCATCTGGAAAGGTTTGAGGGTTTTAGGTGCCAAGCCAAATTTCTTCAGCCTCCTGAGGTTGAAGAGGCTCTGGTGCACCTTCTTCACTACACTGTCTGCATGGGTGGACCATTTCAGTTTGTCAGTGATGTGTACGCCAAGGAACTTGAAGCTTTCCACCTTCTCCACTGCGGTCCCGTCGATGTGGATAGGGGGTGCACCCTCTGCTGTTTCCTGAAGTCCACGATCATCTCCTTTGTTTTGTTGACGTTGAGTGAGAGGTTATTTTCCTGGCACCACACTCCCAGAGCCCTCACCTCCTCCCTGTAGGCTGTCTCGTCATTGTTGGTAATCAAGCCTACTACTGTTGTGTCATCTGCAAACTTGATGATTGAGTTGGAGGCGTGCTTGGCCACGCAGTCATGGGTGAACAGGTATTACAGGAGGGGGATGAGCACGCACCCTTGTGGGGCCCGAGTGTTGAGGATCAGCGAAGTTGAGATGTTGTTTCCTACCTTCACCACTTGGGGGCGGCCAGTCAGGAAGTCCAGAACCCAGTTGCACAGAGCGGGGTTCAGACCCAGGGCCTCGAGCTTAATGATGAGCTTGGAGGGTACTATGGTGTTGAATGCTGAGCTATAGTCAATGAACAGCATTCTTACATAGGTATTCCTTTTGTCCAGATGGGATAGGGCAGTGTGCAGTGTGATGGCGATTGCATCGTCTGTGGATCTATTGGGGCGTTAAGCAATTTGAAGTTGGTCTAGGGTGATAGGTAAGGTAGAGGTGATATGATCCTTGACTAGTCTCTCAAAGCACTTCATGATGACAGAGGTGAGTGCTACGGGGCGATAGTCATTTAGTTCAGTTACCTTTGCTTTCTTGGGTACAGGAACAATGGTGGCCATCTTGAAGCATGTGGGGACAGCAGACTGGGAAACACACCAGCCAGCTGGTCTGCGCATGCTCTTAGGACGCGGCTAGGGATGCCGTCTGGGCCGGCAGCCTTGCGGGGGTTAACATGCTTAAATGTCTTACTCACGTCGGCCACGGAGAAGGAGAGGCCACAGTTCTTGGTAGTGGGCCTCGTCAGTGGCGCTGTGTTATCCTCAAAGCGGGCGAAGAAGGTGTTTAGATGTCTGGAAGCGAGACGTCGGTGTCGGCGACGTGGCTGGTTTTCCTTTTGTAGTCCGTGATTGTCTGTAGACCCTGCCACATACGTCTCGTGTCTGAGCCGTTGAATTGCGACTCCAGTTTGTCTCTATACTAATGTTTTGCCAGTTTAATTGCCTTGCGGAGTGAGTAGCTACACTGTTTGTATTCTGCTATATTCCCAGTCACCTTGTCAATCAGATGGCTCAATCATTACAAAACCAACTGATATTGCCAAATACTTTAATTATTTTTTCATTGGCAAGATTAGCAAACTTAGGTATGACATGCCAGCAACAAACGCTGACGCTACACATCCAAGTATATCTGACCAAATTATGAAAGACAAGAATTGTAATTTTGAATTCTGTGAAGTGAGTGTGGAAGAGGTGAAAACATTATTGTTGTCTATCAACAATGACAAGCCACTGAGGTCTGACAACTTGGATGGAAAATTACTGAGGATAATAGCGGACGATATTGCCACTCCTATTTGCCATATCTTCAATTTAAGTTTACTAGAAAGTGTGTGCCCTCAGGCCTGGAGGGAAGCAAAAGTAATTCAGCTACCTAAGAATAGTAAAGCCCCCTTTACTGGCTCAAATAGCAGACCAATCAGCCTGTTACCAACCCTTAGTAAAGTTTTGGAAAAAATTGTGTTTGACCAGAAACAATGCTATTTTACAGTAAACAAATTGACAACAGACTTTCAGCACGCTTATAGGGAAGGACATCCAACAAGCACAGCACTTACACAAATGGCTGATGATTGGCTGAGAGAAATTGATGATAAAAAGATTGTGGGGGCTGTTTTGTTAGACTTCAGTGCGGCTTTTGACATTATCGATCATAGTCTGCTGCTGGAAAAACATATGTGTTATGGCTTTATTGTGGATAAAGAGTTACCTGTCTAACAGAACACAGAGGGTGTTCTTTAGTGGAAGCTTCCTACAACATAAGTCAGGTAGAAGAATCAGGAATTCCCCAGGGCAGCTCTCTAGGCCCCTTACTTTTTTCAATCTTTACTAACGACATGCCACTGGCTTTGAGTAAAGCCAGTGTGTCTATTTATGCAGATGACTCAACACTATATACGTCAGCTACTACAGCAACTGAAATAACTGCAACACTTAACAAAGAGCTGCAGTTAGTTTCAGAATGTGTGGCATGGAATAAATGAATCCTAAATATTTCAAAAACTAAAAGCATTGTATTTGGGACAAATCATTCACTAAACCCTAAACCTCAACTAAGTCTTGTAATAAATAATATGGAAATTGAGCAAGTGTAGGTGACTAAACTCCTTGGTCATGTTCAAAACATATTGATACAACAGTAGCTAAGATGGGGAGAAGTCTGTCCATAATAAAGCGCTGCTCTACCTTCTTAACAGCACTATCAACAAGGCAGGTGCTACAGTCTCTAGTTTTGTCGCACCTGGACTACTGTTCAGTCGTGTGGTCAAGTGCCACAAAGAAGGAAAATTGCAATTGGCTCAGAACAGGGCAGCACGGCTGGCCTTTGGATGTACACAGAGAGCAAACATTAATACTATGCATGTCATTCTCTCCTGGCTCAAAGTAGAGGAGAGATTGACTTCATCACTACTTGTATTTGTGAAAGGTATTGACATGTTGAAAGCACAGAGCTGTCTGTTTAAACGACTAGCACACAGCTCAGACACCCATGCTTACCCCACAAGACATGCCACCAGAGGTCTCTTCACAGTCGCTAAGTCCAGAACAGAATATGGGAGGCGCACTGTACTACATAGAGCCATGGCTACATGGAACTCTATTCCACATCAGGTAACTGATGAAAGCAGTATAATCAGATTTTAAAAACAGATAAAAGTACGCCTTATGGAACAGCGGGGACTGTGAAGCAACACAAACATAAGCACAGACACATGCATACACATACATGATAACATACGCACTATACACACACATGGATTTTGTGTTGTAGATATGTGGTAGTGGAGTATGGGCCTGAGGGCACAAACTTAGTGTGTTGTGAATTCTATAATGAATGTATTGTAATGTTTTAAAAATTGTATAACTGCCTTAATTTTGCCAGACCCCAGGAAGAGTAGCTGCTGCCTTGGTATTCACAAACAGAGTTGTTAACTTATTTAGCAAGATCCCAGACTAACTTGTTTTAAAGTCCATCGGCAGACACATTCATTATGTGGGATTTCTCTTAATGGAATACAATCAAAGCCAATGCAAGCATAACATGTCCATTGATCTCACCCGTTTGATTTAGCAGTATTTCCTCAAGCTTGATTTAAAGACGTCTGATTCTTGGAAACCTTGTGCTATGGAGGACAAAGGCTCTCTGGAGTTGTATGAATGGGAGTTACAAAATGTACTGCTATTTCTGTAAAAAGGAGGTGAATTGGAGATTCATTGCAATGAAACTATGCTTACCAAGCCCAGATGTCTTATTATTACAGAGAAACTTCAATAGAGGCATAGTCAGGCATAAGTATTTATGAAAACTCCTAAAACTGTCAACTAGGAGTTACACGGAATAAGTCCTAAGACTTGTCAGATTGCTAAGAGTTGCTTACGTCTCATGATATCATAATACTTGAGAAAATGCAACCATGCTTGACTCTATTTGAATTTATGGTACCAACTCCCTCTCTGCGTCTTTGCAAGGAAGTTGTGCTTCGATTGCTCCCATAAACCAAACTATTGTTTACTGCTAAATAAAGCGAGAAGATGGTTGTGATATGCCCCAAAATCAAGACGTGGGACATTATTACGAGCTGTCAGGCCCGTAACACTATTTCCCGTAACATACACATGCAGTACACACCACATGAGGCTGCTGACGGGAGGACGGCTCGTAATAATGGCTGGAATGGAATGGTATCAAACATGTGGAAACCATGTGTTTGATGTGTTCAAAACCATTCCATTTATTCCATTCCAGCCCTTACTACGAGCGTGTCCTCCCCAATTAAGGTGCCAATTGACTGATTTCCTTCTATGAACTGTAACTCAGTAAAATCTTTTAAATTGTTGTATGTTGCATTTATATTTTTGTTCAGTGTATATATACACACTGTGTGTACAAAACATTAAGGATAAATAAATGATAAAAAATATACAACACACAGTGATTTATTACACATACAGTGATGATTTAAACCATGTATTATAAAGACTGCATGGGGGCTTTAACTTAAGGCCTGTTTTTTTATGCTGTAGATACATGGGGCATCACTTGTATAAGTGGGCATCTACGGCTCAGCAATTACTTGCCATTGCTTTAGCTGTAGTTATGTAATGACTATTTCATGTTGTTTGTTATAGAAATGCTATGAAAATGCCATAGGCTTACTGTAATAGTATGGTCATGATATTGAGGATTTTCCTCAGTAAACACAACCCACATCGTCGTTCCAAGTAGGGTTGAACCAACAGTCTTAGTGTTTCGGCTCCATACTCCAACCAACCCAGTTTATTACACTAAGCTCTGTCCAATCCATCTATGTGGGAGTGTCAGTATGTATGGAAGTCGAGGAATGTGACGCTGATGATGACTCACACAGACAGAGAGGAAGCACTGGTCCACACAGGGGGAAAGGAAGAGGTACAGGACGACCCGCCCCATCCGATGTATTCGTCGCATCATCAGACATAGTAACATTCCTTTCTCTCTGACTCACTGTCCACTCAGCATAATAATACTACTATAATACCATAGTAATACAGTTCAGTAGGTTGCTGAGAGAAATACACACTTCCTAATTAGTAACTGTTATAACGGAGAGCCTCAGTGGTGTCATCAAAGCCACATTATTGGTGAATTAATGATGGCACCACTGATTTAATAACAGTGGGTATAGCTGTGTGTGAACTCTAGTTAAGCTATCCAATGTTAACCTCATTCATTCAGAGACTCTTCTTTAACTACATTTAAGACAGGCATGTTTTATGTTGTACATGTTAAAAAACAACTTTTAGTTAACGTGTTTAAGACACTCATTTGCTCTTGTACTTCAGTTAAATTACTATAAGAGAAGTATTACAGTAGTAAGCTGTGGTTAAACAAAGCAGACTTTTCTCTGTAATAGGATAAGAAGACTTTTCTCTAGAACCTTCAGGCTATTTTCACTGTGAGAGAGGCTTTCCCTGTACCCCTCCCAAATAGAGAGATATGTTTTAGGATCAGTGTCCCCCTCCCCCCTTGGCGTTCCTCTCACCCCTCACCCTTCGCCCCTCTCAGATGAGAACCATGAAGCCTTTCATTCATTTAATTTCTTCCTTAACTGAACGAATTTAAAGACATGACTAACAGGAAGTGAGTGAATGGAAAAGAAGATGCTTTGTTTTTAATTGAGTTGGACTTTTTCACAGGCTTCTACTTGACCATGTGTGTATTTTGCCCTGCAGCAACTCTTCTGTTCCTCTGATACTTCTGAGGTCTGTGTGTGTGTACTTTTAAAGTGTTTTCATTTACTGCTCTTAACCATCTTATTTGTAAGTGTGGCCTCAATCAGTTCAAAGTATATACTCACTAATAAATCACACAGCAATAGTTGATTTAATCTTGATTATTTTATTGTTGTTTCTGAATAATTATTGCTTCTGAAGGAACAGACTTGCCATTTTAACCCTCCTGTTATGTTGTGGGTCAATTTGACCCGTTTCCACTTTTGCGTTGTCTAAAATACTAGTTAACCACTCTTTTTCGCCATGAAATTACATGACTTTTCCTCATTTAGGGTCATGAACCTAACTGCAAAATGTGGACACACTGATGTGTTGTGGAATGTCTGTGTACATTTTGTATACAAACATGATGTTGTGGGTCATTTTGACCCGGAGGCTTTCATGTGTATATATATTTGCACAGGTGCAAAACAAAAAAGTGTCTTTGATGTATTTTGTTTTGACTGGTCCTGGTTGCACTTTTAGAATTGTGTTTGGGTTAAAAAGGGCTTTCCCAAGCTTCTCCTCAGTGTGAGAGCAGCAGGTCCCTGACACAGACACTCAAAAATGAGCTCCAAAAGATTTTCAATCAATGAAGTCTTATCACAAATTCTGGACTGTGACAGTGAAAAAGAAGAAGAGGTTTCAGAGACAGAGGATATTTCAGAGATAGAGGACAATGCTGTTGATGATCCAGATTTTGTCTTCATTGAAGAGGATTCAGAGGAGGAGTCTGCCGTACCATCCCCTACATCAGATGAGAGACAGAGCATGCAACAAGCATCATCAAGAGAAGAGAAGACATGGAAGTCTAAAGATGGTCATATTGAATGGTCACCGTCACCACAACGAGGTCAAGGTAGACTCTCAGCTTCCAATGTAATAAAAATGGTTCCAGGACCTACACGATTTGCTGTCACTCGAGTCCATGACATACAATCAGCTTTTGAGCTCTTTTTACCCCAAGCAATAGAGAAGATTGTTCTGGACATGACCAACTTGGAGGGGAGCCGTGTGTTTCAAGAGAACTGGAAGCCACTGGATCGGATTGACTTGCATGCATACATTGGATTGCTCATATTAGCTGGAGTCTACCGGTCAAACGGAGAAGCAACGGCCAGCCTGTGGAATGAAGAGAATGGAAGGCCAATATTTCGGGCAACAATGTCTCTACAAGAATTCCACATAATTTCTCGGGTGATTCGCTTTGATAACCGTGATACCAGACCGGGTCGACGTGAAAGAGACAAACTAGCTGCAATCAGAGATGTATGGGATAAATGGGTGGAAATTCTACCGTTACTGTACAATCCCAGTCCTCATGTTACAGTTGATGAACGCCTTGTTCCATTCAGAGGACGTTGTCCCTTCAGACAGTATATGCCAAACAAGCCTGCAAAATATGGCATCAAAATATGGGCAGCATGTGATGCCACATCAAGCTATGCATGGAATATGCAAGTTTACACTGGGAAGCCACCCGGCGGAGTGCCTGAGAAAAACCAGGGGATGCGGGTGGTGCTGGACATGAGTGAAGGGCTGCAAGGTCATAACATCACGTGTGACAACTTCTTCACATCCTACCGCCTTGGTGTTGAACTACAGAAGAGAAAGCTGACCATGGTTGGAACAATCAGAAAAAACAAACCTGAACTTCCCAGTGAGCTTCTGAAAATGCAGGGCAGAACTGTGCATTCCTCTAAATTTGCTTTCTCTGAAAATGCAACTGTTGTTTCATACTGCCCAAAGAAGAACAAGAATGTTCTTGTAATGAGCACAATGCACAAAGATGCATCGCTGAGTGCAAGAGAGGACATCAAGCCACAAATAATACTGGACTACAATTCCACCAAAGGAGGAGTTGACAATTTGGATAAAGTCACAGCAACATATAGTTGTCAGCGCATGACTGCCCGCTGGCCTTTGGTGATTTTCTACAACATTGTGGATGTGTCTGCTTACATTGCCTATGTCCTGTGGACTGAAATCAACCAGCAATGGAATGGTGGCAAATTGTACCGACGCCGGCTTTTCCTAGAGGAGCTCGGCAAAGCTCTCATCACTCCCAAGATCCAGAGGAGAGTCCGGCCTCCTCGGTCGACAGCAGCTGCATCTGCCGTCCAGAAAATTCAAGCTGGACCATCAACACATGCCTCCAATCAACCAGAAATGGATCCAGTGGATACAGGCAGTGGCAAGAAACGGAAAAGATGCCAGCTCTGCCCCCCTCGACAAGACAGTAAAACAAGCACCACTTGTGTAGAATGCAATAAATACATCTGCAGAAAGCACACACACACATTGTGTTCAACATGTAGAGAGAAAGACTGAAGGGATAATATGGACCAATAGGGGGGGAAAAAACCTACTTGGGGAAACTGAAAAATCTTGTTTGTGAGAAAGGAAATATGTTTAACAAATAGTTCTTAAATATTGTTTAAAAAAAATAAAAAGTATTGTATTTCTTCTTTCTGAAATGTCTGATAAGACAAAATAAAGTTGTTTCTGTTTTTACTTAATTCTTTGACTGTCTTGAGTGTGTTTAAACTGTGCGGGTCAATTTGACCCGTAACATAATGGATGTCATTTTTTTCCAGCAAAGCACAAGGGTTAATAGACTGCTTGTTCTATTGTGGGGTATTTGTCCTCATGCATTATGAGGCTCCATCTCAGAGCACTCTCTGTGTGGGGGGATCCATCCAGACACTACTCGATTAGAGACGTTAGCACCCATTTGAGAACATTCCATGTAGAATTCACACTTTCCGCCGGGAAAATGTGGAGATATGCCAGTATTTACCTGAAGAATTAGCAGCATTCGTTAAAGTCTCTTCACAGACAGAAGCTGCATTTAATGTGTCTGCTCCTACTTGCATTATTTCAGAATGGGCCATTAACAGCCATAGGGACAGATGGCAACTTGTGGTCAACTTGGTGGAGCAAAGGCAATGGTTTAGTTCCTCTAAACCAACTGAACGAAACAACCTGAAATGGACCGCATTCATGGTCATTTCTTGGAAGTGTAGGAATCAATAATAAAGGATATTTGTGGTTCTGGGGTCTAAGTTGCATTAAGGCTCATTGACTCCATACTACTTCCTTCCATTGCTAATATAGTAATCTTTCTTTGCAAGGAACTCCAAAGAGTTTGAGGTCTCTGCACTGCCTCAGCGGTGTGACTCTGTCAACATCCCTTTATGACTGGTGACATTCGCCATGAGATATGGAGCAGTGAGCTGTCAACTCTCCAGAGAAAAGGAGTGAATGAAGAGAGATTTCCATTTGCTTTTCTAAAGTCTGGGGGAAGTATTTTAAGGACACAGAGGTGCAGGGGGACAGAGTGAATACGGGAGAAAGGGGTCAAGGGTAGTGTAGAAAGACCCCCCCCCAAAGAGATCTGGCATTACCCAGAGCTAAACCCCCCTATACCCCTCTCCCCCATACACCCAAGCAGGACTTCCATGCTGCATGGGGTCTGAACGCACACAATGAGGTGGGGAGGTTGGGGTTTTGGGGGTGTAAAAGGAGTGTGAGGAGAAGTTGGGTGGTGGTGGTGGTGGGGGGGGGTAGGCTTCACTGAAAGATCACATGACAGGCTCTGTCATCCTGGATGGCCGCTGAAGGGAATAGGGGTAGGAGGAAAAGGAAAACTCATTCAGAACAGCTGAAAAAGAGAGTAAGGGCGGAGGAGGGGGTGGGGGTGGTCCTTACATGACGTATGTCAGTCAAGGCCAGCTGTTGAAATGTGTGTAGCCCAGCTTTTCCCCTCAGACTAACAGAGACACAGGCGCTGGAGAAGAGAAAGAGAGTGCTCCTGCCCTCAGACAACAGTTCACCAGTTAGGAGGGAACTGAGTTAGAAACTAAAACTCTATAGACTTTACTGTGTGTGAGAGGAAGAGGGAAACAAACTACATATATATTTATATATATTTTTTTTTACAAGCACAGTTCTTGAAGAGTCTTTTTCATTCACTCTTTTTGGAAAGTTTTACAAATGCTTGGAACAATAACTATCACAGGTAAGATTAAACTTCAGTTATGATTGGAAATTCTCACTGTATCCAACTTCATTCAGAAGTTGAACTAAATGTGGTTTAATTTACTTTAAATTAATGTGAGGTTTGCTTTCATCCAACTTGACACAGATATAATGATGACTGGGAAACTTTTATGAACTTTGTAGTTTAAGGAAAAAATACTCAATGCTGTTTAAGTAGTGGAATAATCTTTTACAATCCCATTCAGAGAGTAATTTAGTAATGTAATTAGCATCAATTAATGGGGTTAAACCCTAGTTTATCCTGACGCGACGAAGTGTAGCCACTCATTGTTATCTTAAGGGTGTGGTTGTTATTGTGGTTTGAGGCTGTCCTCGCCTGGCCTCTTCAACTGAAGGGATGGTTAAGGCTAACTACATGGTCACTGACTTAGATATTTTTTTGTTTTACTGTTTTTATGTTTCGGCTGAAAAAGCATAATTGTTTTGTTTTTCCTAACTTTGTGGGAATTTCTCAAAATTAAAGCAAGTGCTTTGGAAGTTTGCAAATACTTTGAACTTGGGCTCACTCATTAGATACTTGGGTATTTTCATTTTATCGCTCATGTTGTAACATACCATTTAACCTAACGTAGCAGGTATTAAAGAAACGCCTGAAACTAGATTCCCTCCATACTGGTCTTGACGAGAAGAAACAAATATTTAAATCGGGGAGGTTATCTTCTGCACTGTCCAACCAATCCAGTAAATGAGGAGGAGTTAAGATGAAGTGTCACATTGTTAACATCCAAAAGTGGAAGCCCTCTATCCAAGTCCCCTAAAAGCCGGAATATCCGGTTGTTGGGGACTAGGCAGAGGCTACATACCGTTAGATCAGATTGGTGAGTCGCACTTGGATAATTCCTAGAGAGCGTCTTCCCAGCTCACTGATGTAACTCTACTACAGTTGCAGCCAAGACCATTCATGGTATACACCACTCTAGCTCTGCCAGCCCTGCTTCCTTGAACCTCCTACATTCTATAGATCATTTAGGGTTCTATTCAATCTGTATCGCTGAAGCGTTACAGATTGTGAGCTAGAAATGTTAAGGTAACATATGCAGCATTTACCGTGAATGCAGTCTCCGCTAACGTGGGAACCTTGCCTTTAAATTTCAATCACGCTGTAATGCTAAACTTCCCCGATACAAATTGAATAGTTAAAAAATGTGTTTATTGTAATTTAGAAAATATGGCATGATAATCTGCTGATTTCATGATGCCTTGCGCACTTTCAAGACCCCCAGTAACAGAGGCAGCAAAGCAACCCCACAGCATTATTGAACCTCCCCCATGTTTGATTGTAGGGAGGGTGTTATTTTCATTGAATGCTTTTCTGTATTGCCAAAGAGCTCTCATTTTGTTTCATTGGTCCACATAACATTTACTCCAGGATTTAGGCTTGTTTAGGTGGGTTTTTGAGAAGTTCGATCAGGCTTTCTTGGGTCTCCTTCAGCAGTGGGGTCTTCCTACTTTTACCAACGCTCAAATTAAGCATTCAAAGAAAAGAACACCCTCCCTACAATCAAACATGTGGGAGGTTCGATAATGCTGTGGGGTTGCTTTGCTGACTCTTGAATGTGTGCAAAACATCATGAAATCAGAAGATTATCAATGTGTTTTGGAGTGCAATGTTCAACCAAGTATCCAAAAACTGTCTTTCTGTTGGAGGTTGTGGGTCTTCCAGCAGGACAACAACCGCAAACACACATCAAAAGCACCCTGGAATGGTTCAACAAAAAATACTGGACTGTTCTGGAGTAGCCAGCAAAAAGTCCAGACCTGAATCACATCCATAACCTATGGCGAGAGCTGAAAACAGCAGTTGGTGGAGGGCACCCCTCAAACATTGAAGAAATAGAGCAGTTTGCTGTTGAAAAGTGGGCCAAATTGCCAGTAGAGAGGTGCAGCAAGCTCATTGATGGCTACAAGAAGCATTTGTTCGCAGTTATCTTGGCCAAAGGCTGTGAAACCAAGTACTAGATACGGGATGCCCAAAATTTGGTCCATGCCATGTCTTTATTTTCTAAATTAAAATTGTAAGCTTAAGTTCAAAAAAAATTAATTGGTTCTGCAATGTTGAAAATCCTATAACAAGGTGTGTGTGAAGTTATTTCAGAAGAAATAGGGATTATTATTAATTGTTTTAAGTGCAAGGGTGCCAATAAATGTGGCCTCAACTGTATGTACAAATGTGTCAAATCATGTTTTAAGCCATGTCCTCATCTGGTACAACATATACTTAATAAAAAAGAATGCAAGTCGTTTCAATTGCTCAACTTGTAAGTATCTTTTATGAGGATAACCAAAGATAGAGAAATAATTGGAAGTCTGGTTTTAGTCTCCTTGCACTTCCTATCTTGTACGTGTCTGTGTTTTTGAGGATTGTGGGTAATTCAACATTTTTTAAACTTATTATTATTTTACACAATGTTGTACGCATGTTTGAAAAAATAAAACTATACTTCTATATTAGTATAAAGCAGCTTGCCGTCAGGGGTAATGGATCATGATGAACGGATATAAAAACCGTCAGTCAAAATAACGTTTTTCCCACATTTCCTACTTTTAATGGTAGAGGAAAATACAGTACTCTGTAATGCTTGCTGTAAAACCTCTAGTTACTGCTGGTGGATTGAGCACTGTGCTCAACAATGCCAGCCAAAATGGATTAAACTAGCAAATGATCAGATACATAAATCAATGTTCAACATTAAATTTTGACCATAAGAAGTTATCTAATTCTGCACTAGACATGATTTGAAACACCATAATAGTGTTTAGAAGCTTTAGAGAGAGGAAATGACACCAAACGAGAAGGTATCTAATTATGCACTAAACAGGACTCAAAACGTGTTTTTTTCAACCTTTTCTGGTAGTGCTCCCAGTTCCTGGCAAGGTGTTACACAACACTTGATTAAAAGGTGTTACAACACACCATGTAGTGTTTCAAAACGTATCAGGATGATGTGTTTCAATACTCCAAGTTAAGGTTTCGTCCCCTTCGCATTGGTGGCAGCTCAGTTGCCACTAGTTTTGGTGTTACAAAGCACTTCATTTTAACAGTGTATATTCACTCATCTCGTCCAATTTTACATCATCATCAAAGTTTAAAGTAGCTCATGGAATAAACTCTTGAATCACTTCTATCTGTACTTCTATGCCAATTAATGCTTTTCTTCCTGACATACTTGAAATCCTCAGTATGTCAATGTAGTTCAGGGGTGTACTCAAAGTAATCCTCCCTGAAAGACTATCTTAACACAATCAAAGTTGGCTTGTCTAAAGTAGAGCTAATCAAGGGGCACACAGTCAAGTGCATTGGTATTAATATCTACCTCTTGAATTTCAACTGGGGATACTCCGCTGCGCTCTGTCAAATCATTGTTTGTTTTATTGGCATGAGAAAGAAAGAGGGAGAGAAAGAGTGTGCTTGGTAAAGCCTGCTAAAATAACATATTTTACACACCTCCCAGCAAACCGAGAACATTCCCAGAACATTAGCTAAGATTCCCATTAAGTTCTAGTTGGGGTTTTATCTAACATTAGGATGATAACATCATTTATTTTTCTTCAGATAAAATAAATAAATATATATCTCCTTGGAATGTTCTCCTAACATTCACTAAAATATTGTGCACAACATCTGTAACAACCACCACAGAACATTTCACAAACGTTCTCATTAGGTTTCACATCAGCCACACACCCTCTTTTCTTGAAAGTATTTCAATTAGTTTAAAAAGGGATCTCTTCTTCCAGTGGGGGGATTCTTCTTGGCCCCTGAGAATGGGGAGGGGTTGTTTTGTTAGTTTCAGTGTTCGGCTAGGGTTTTGTTAACTGTTCGGACACACAAAATGTGTTCTTAAGCCCAGCCGAAATCTACGCCCCTTCGTCCATGATTGGTCAACTGTATGGGTGACGCGAGTTTCTTCTTCTTGTCGATTCAGCCCGAAACTCAGTGTGGATTCAACATGGCAAACAACAACTTCGAGCATCGATTGACCGAGGAGGTACAGAAGTACATTCACCACTACGATTCTAGCCCTGCATTATATAAAGACCAGCATGTACACTACAAGTCAAAAGTTTGGACACACCTACTCATTCAAGGGTTTTTCTTTATTTTTACATTGTAGAATAATAGAGAAGACATCAAAACTATGAAATAACACATGGAATCATGTAGTAACCAAAGAAGTGTTAAACAAATCAAAATATATTTTATATTTGAGATTCTTCAAATAGCCACCCTTTGCTTTAATGACAGCTTTGCACACACTTGGCATTCTCTCAACCAGCTTCACCTGGAATGCTTTTCCAACTGTCTTGAAGGAGTTCCCACATATGCTGAGCACTTGTTGGCTGCTTTTCCTTCACTCTGCGGTCCGACTCATCCCAAACCATCTCAATTGGGGTCAGGGGGATTGTGGATGCCAGGTCATCTGATGCAGCACTCCATCGCTCTACTTCTTGGTAAAATAGCCCTTACACAGCCTGGAGGTGTGTTGGGTCATTGTCCTGTTGAAAAGCGACTTTCTCCACATCTCAGCAGTCATTCTCCATCCAGTGCTTTTTTGGTTACTACATGATTCCATATGTGTTATTTCATAGTTTTGATGTCTTCACTATTATTCTGCAACGTAGAAAATAGTAAAAAAAAAAAAAAAAAAAAAAAAAAACTTGAGTAGGTGTGTCCAAACTTTTGACTGGTACACATGGAGGGAGATTGCGGAGACGCTGGGGTCCGACCCTCAAAAGTGTCTATGGAATAACATGAAAGTGTCTGACTCCTGAAATGTCTGAACAACAGACCAAGTTGTTAATTTCACTGTGGTCCCAGTCGTTCGGTCCATGTCCTCTTCTTGAAGTCATGCACGAACTCATGCAACTGGTGACCAAATTCCTCCCAGAGTTTTGGCGAGAGTTCATCCATGAAATCAGCTACAGGTTCCAGGGCCCCTGCTACTTCTGCTGCTACTCTGTGGCATTGGTGAGGAGCAAGCCAGTGGAGTAGGTATTGGAGGTGGGCCCAGGATAGTGCTTCCCAGGTCCTGCATGGATTGTTTCTAATTCTGCACTGCAGCTCAGTGCGGGAGATGGGCTGGGGGCCGATGACCAGTCAGTACTGGGGTCAGAGGTAGTGCTTGGGGCAGGACAACCGGCAGTGCTGGAGCGCAGAGAACAAAACCAGGTGCTGTCTCCATTCACTGGTGTTTGTGCATTGAAAGATCAACAAGTAGAGAGCTATTTAGTACACATATCCAAACAATCAATGAACATATCAAATATCATTAACCGAGACTACAATAGACTATATAATGTTGCAGACATTTGAGCAGAGTTGAGTAGGCCTGGCCTAGCTACTCAATTCTGCTCAAAATGTTTGCAACATTTTGACTAGCTGGACCTTGCTATCAAACTTTGACTTAGGTTTTACCAATGTGGGAAGCTTATGATTTTCTTTCTCTGACAAAATTATGTTTTAGCAAAAGCTGTAAAGATCTTTAGTCTAGTTGGTTGGCTTGCTTTCTCTAAATGAGTATGCTGCTAGGCTAGCTATTGTTAGCAAAACATGGATACCCTTTTCGTCGACTAAAATAGAAAATACAACAACATACCTCATCCTTTGCTGAACACGGCATGTTGCTTTCAGTCTGTTTACATGTCTGTTCATAGCAGACACTGCTTTACTATTGTTCCGAAATATTTATCTACACTATGAAACTTTATATTTGACACTTGTTGTTTACATGTTTGTTCATAGCTTAGAAATATTTACATTGTTCAGAAATATTTGTAACTACACTGACACTTACATTTTATTCCATAGACACTTGTTTACATGTCTGTTCTCAGCACTTTTGCCTATTCTGCAAGATTGATGGCCTTGGGTTGAGTTGTCCTCTCCTAACCATGTCTTCCTGCCATGGAAGAGCTTCCCACTTGTCTAACTTGCAAGCTGTGTCGCCCTGACACGAGAGTCTCAACGGCTCTTGGAGATTGTTGTCCCCTGCCACAACCAAAAGTGGGAGGCACGTATCTTGCATTTGGCTCATGAGCTTCATCCGTGGCGGACAGGTAGTTGTGGCGGGCCACACATGCCCTTAGCCTTTTCAGGGGTACACTCGATTAGACAACCAAGAATCCTCATTCTTGCAGCCATGATGCCGAATGCATTCTCTGACAACGAGAGTGGTGATAGTTCCAGGTTCATTGAGATGGACACCTGTGAATGAGAGGTAACAAGAGAATATATGTCAGATATATAT
Organism: Coregonus lavaretus; assembly: GCF_964263955.1. NCBI lineage: Eukaryota > Metazoa > Chordata > Actinopteri > Salmoniformes > Salmonidae > Coregonus > Coregonus lavaretus. The sequence goes on from NC_140020.1 coordinate 36,357,576, forward strand.
ACAGTACCAGTCAAAGGTTTGGACACACCTACTCAAAGGGTTTTTCTTTATTTTTACTATTTTCTAAATTGTAGAATCATAGTGAAGATATCAAAACTATGAAATAACACATATGGAATCATGTAGTAACCAAAAAAAGTGTTAAACGAATAACAATATGTTAGATTTGAGATTCTTCAAAGTAGCCACCCTTTGCCTTAATGCCAAGAGTGTGCAAAGCTGTCATCATCTCAACCAGCTTCACCTGGAATGCTTTTCCAATAGTCTTGAAGGAGTTCCCACATATGCTGAGTACTTGTTGGCTGCTTTTCCTTCACTCTGCGGAACAACTCATCCCAAACCATCTCAATTGGGTTGATGTCGGGTGATTGTGGAGGCCAGGTAATTTGATGCAGTATTCCATCACTGTCCTTCTTGGTAAAATAGCCCTTACACAGCCTGGAGGTGTGTTGGGTCATTGTCCTGATGAAAAACAAATGATAGTCCCACTAAGTCCCACAGATGGGATGGTGTATCGCTGCAGAATGCTGTGGTAGCCATGCTGGTTAAGTGTGCCTTGAATTCTAAGTAAATCGCAGACAGTGTTACCAGCAAAGCACCCCCACACCATAACACCTCCTACTCCATGCTTCACGGTGGGAACCACACATGCGGAGATCATCCGTTCACCTACTCTGCGTCTCACAAAGACACAGCGGTTGGAACCAAAAATTCCAAATTTGGACTCATCAGTCTGAAAGGATAGATTTCCACCGGTCTAATGTCCATTGCTCGTGTTTCTTGGCCCAAGCAAGTCTTCTTCTTATTGGTGTCCTTTAGTAGTGGTTTCTTTGCAGCAATTCGACCATGAAGGCCTGATTCACACAGTCTCCTCTGAACAGTTGATGTTGAGATGTGTCTGTTACTTGAACTCTGTGAAGCATTTATTTGGGCTGCAATCTGAGGTGCAGTAAACTCCAGTGAACTTATCCTCTGCAGCAGAGGTAACTCTGGGTCTTCCTTTCCTGTGGCGGTCGTCATGAGAGCCAGTTTCATCATAGCGCTTGATGGTTTTTGCGACTGCACTTGAAGAAACTTTCAAAGTTCTTGAAGTTTTCCATATTGACTGACAATCATGTCTTAAAGTAATGATGGTCTGTCGTTTCTCTTTGCTTATTTGAGCTTTTCTTGCCATGATATGGACTTGGTCTTTTACCAAATAGGGCTATCTTCTGTATACCACCCCACCTTCTCACAACACAACTGATTGGCTCAAACGCATTAATTAGGAAAGAAATTCCACAAATTAACTTTTAACAAGACACACATGTTATTTGAAATGCATTCCAGGTGACTACCTCATGAAGCTGGTTGAGAGAATGCTAAGAGTGCGCAAAGCTGCCATCAAGGCAAAGGGTGGCTACATTGAAGAATCTCAAATATAAAATATATTTTGATTTGTTTAACACTTTTTTGGTTACTACATGATTCCTTCCATGTGTGTGTTATTTCATAGTTTGATGTCTTCACACATATATATATAAAAATAGTAAACAAAAAACACCATACCATTTTCCAGGAACCATATGTGACCGACCGGCCTTCGGTCTTATGTAGCAAAATTTGAAATTGTGTTTTTTACATTGGATAAAAGTAGAGACTCAGAGCTAGAAAATGGTATATCCTACACTACAGTTGAGGAACAATGGGAAAGAAACTCTGCTTTGAAAGTTGATAAACTGGTAACCCCACTTTTGAGAAAATGGCCTTTGAATGTGTTGGTACATCTATTGGAGAGCTCTTCTTTGTCTACACCCATTCAGCATCGTTCACACCCTCTTAAGCTTTAGCCCCACCCATCTCTTTAAGGGTTGATCCGAGCGTTCTGTCCTAACAACAGCAGTCAAGCACCCAAGCATTTTATTCATATTTACAGATGGCATACAAGTTTGTTATTAAGGCACATGAACGTTCACATGTTCCAGAAGGCATTTACGTTCAAATGGCTCTCCTGTGAAGTAGTGACTCGCGACATATGCATAGTTTCCAGAAAATAGTCACATATTCCAAAAGCCTTGATAAAATGGCATTTATCATTTAGAGGTGCATACATGTATGCAGTAACAAGGGAAATTAGAAACAGAAAAAGCTAAATGGATTCCTACATTCTATTATCCACATACCTGGATAAGGACGCATGAGGTTCTCATGTAGGGGGAAAGCTGCATCTTCCAGGAAAACATAAGGACTTGGCATTGTGGTACCTGGCAGGACAGCTGCCGGGCGCAAAATAACTCTCTTAAACACGCCACCATAGCTCTCTGGGCCGTATGCCCCTACATCCACCATTGTGAACCTGTAGCGGGGCATCTTCTCTGTCTCCGTATCTCGCCTATTATATGTGTTACTAGGTACATCAAATCTAGTAGATCCCTGGCAAATCGCAAATTCGAAAACTGCCATTTTCTCGCCAGTCAAGAATCTCTCTGTACACTATTTTATTCTCCCGCGTGTCTTGCTTGTTTGGGTGAGTGTCACATCCTTGTTTGGCCGTAGATGGCTATTACCAGCTCATCGCCCTCTACTGTCCCGGGGTAATATTGCCACTTTTCCCCTTTTTTTCCAGTTTTTCAAGTGAACGTCTTTTTAGGGAGCATGCGTGCACACTCGTTCCGTTCGCCTAGCCAACTTCGGCTAGCCACCAGCCGAACTGAAGCATGCTGACGCCTTAATTTCTCTATAGCCTGTATAACTCAGAGGAATGGTTTAAAGGGGCTGGGCTGCTATTTTCTGCTTTACGTGTGAGTGTATAGGTTGGCTTTCTCTGCATCAGAATAGGGAATGCCAGAAATGATCCGTGCTGATATAGTGATATGCCTACTCTCTATGTAACTAATGGACTATATAACGGATTAGTTGGGTTGTATTTCTATGCTTAGGGTTGGATAACGGTTGTTTGCTCCCCAGTCCTGATTGTGACGTCCCCCTTTCCTAACCAGCCGTAGGAGCGACCCTGTTATTTATTTTGCTAATTTGCACCCCAGTATATCTATTTGCACATCATCTTTTGCACATCTATAATTCCAGTGTTAATATGAAATTGCAACTATTTTGCACTATGGCCTATTTATTGCCTTACCTCCATAACTTACTACATTCGCACACACTGTATATATATTTTCTGTTGTATTTTTGACTTTATGTTTTGTTTACCCCATATGTAACTCTGTGTTGTTGTTTTTATCGCACTGCTTTGCTTTATCTTGGCCAGGTCGCAGTTGTAAATGAGAACTTGTTCTCAACTGGCTTACCTGGTTAAATAAAGGTGAACAAAAAAAAAAAAATGTATGGTGCTATGCCTGTAAAAATGTCAAACAGGCCTGAAGATGCGGGTACTCTGTTAAATCAATATGGTTCCTGTGTTATTATCGGCATAGATACACATGGCTTAGTACAGCCCCACTAAGGACTGACCTTGTTTACAGTATAATTGGGTCTTAGAAGGAAACATCTTTGTTTATCCATATGGCTGACTTGATATAATGATATCCATTTACAGTGGTTTAGCAGTGAGTTATAGCTGTAAACTGTATTTCTAAATTCTGTGTAGAAAAGATCACTTGGGCCATACATCAGAAGAAGGAGGGTTTGTTTGCATGTTGTTTATGGTCTTGACATTGCCTAACAATGGTATGGCATGACAATGTAACAACTGCCCCTAACAATAACAGGTACTGTACCACATACAGCTTAAACCAAGTTTTAAGACAAAAACAAAATTGTTATATATTTGTGAATGGGAAGTGGATGGCTGCTGTAGACCAGTTTATATTTACAGCATCCTAAAATAATTTCACCCTAACCCAGGTTGACTCGCATAGCTCACATTCCTCACGTCAAATCCATACGTCCAAGATAGATGTTGTAAGCCTTGCTCATACGCCCCTTGACTTTTTCCATATTTTGTTTTGTTACAACCTGAATGTAAAATGGATTAAATTGAGATGTTGTGTCACTGGCCTACACACAATACCCCATAATGTCAAAGTGGAATTACTGAATGTTTTTAGAATTTTTTACAAATGAATTTGAAATGAAAAGCTGAAATGTCTTGAGTCAATAAGTATTCAACCACAGGAGGTTGGTGGCACCTTAATTGGGGAGAAAGGGCTTGTGGTAATGGCTGGAGCGGAATAGGTGGAATGGTATCAAATACATCAAACACAAGGTTCCCTCCACTGTTTTGTCTCCACTCAGCCACCAATTGGAGCAAGTTACTCGTCTGGGCTGAATATGCTCACAACACACTGCCGAACTCGTCCACTGGACTGTCTCCATTTGAGTGTCAGTTCGGGTTCATAGTGTTTGTTGTTTTCCCAAGCTTTACTTTGTACCTACTGTTGAACTTTTTCCCAGTAAAGTGTTTACATTTATCCTAACCACTGGTTCCTTGTCTGGTTCTCTTCTCTGCTCCTGGGTCCTATCTCACCATGTCACAGATTCAACCACAAAGACCAGGGAGGTTTTCCAATGTCTCGCAAAGAAGGGCACCTATTTGTAGATGGGTAAAAAAACTAAATATAACAGACGTTGAATATCCCTTTGAGCATGGTGAAGTTATTATTTACAGTTTGGATGGTGTATCAATATACCCAGTCACTACAAAGATACAGGCTTCCTTCCTAACTCAGTTACCGGAGAGGAAGGAAACCACTCAGGGATTTCACCATGAGGCGAATGGGACTCTACAACAGTTACAGAGTTTAATGGCTGTGATGGGAGAAAACTGAGAGTTACTCTACAATACTAACCTAAATGACAGTGAAAAGAAGGAAGCCTGCACAGAATACAAATATTCCAAAACATGTATCCTGTTTGCAATAAGGCACTAAAGTAAAACTGCAAAAAATATGGCAAAGAAATTATTTGTTTGGGGCAAATCCACACAACACATCACTGAGTACCACTCTTCATATGTTCAAGCATTTTGAACAATTTCTAAGAACATGTTTTCACTTTGTCATTATGGGGTATTGTGTGTAGATGGGTGAGAGAGAAAACATCTATTTAATCCATTTTGAGTTCAGGCTGTAACACAACAAAATGTGGAATAAATCATTTGTGAATGGAAAGTGGATGGCTGCTGGGTATGAAAGGCAGTATTATACAGATTATACAGATTTAGACTGAGATGGCGTGATGTTTGGTGAATGATTTTTAGTGGTTCTATTGGTCAACCATGTGAAGCTCCGCCGGTGTAATTTAAAAACAGGAAGGGAACAGATTAGAGAGATAAACTTGGATGGCCAAACCCCAGAACTGTATCTTATTCATGTACGAGACAAGTGCAGTATTATCTTTCACTGATAGTGCACTCTTGTTATGAATCAAATGCAAATTTGGTAGATTTGTTAGGGAGACACAAACAGCCTCACATATCTCTCTTAAAATATAAGTGTTTTTAGGGATTCGGAAAGTATTCAGACCCTTTCCCTTTTTCCACATTTTGTTACGTTACAGCCTTATTCTAAAATTGATTAAATATACATTTCCCCTCATCAATCTACACACAATACCCCATAATGACAAAGTGAAAACTGGTTTTTAGATATTTTTGTAAATGTATTAAAAATAGAAAAAATAAATACCTTATTTACATAAGTATTGATTTTTCATTAGTTGGCTCTAAAAAGATAGGATTATAAAAAAAATAATAAAAAAATATATATATGCCATTTAGCAGACGCTTTTTATCCAAAGCGACTTACAGTCATGCGTGCATAAATTTTTGTGTATGGGTGGTCCCGGGGATCGAACCCACTACCTTGGCGTTACAAGCGCCGTGCTCTACCAGCTGAGCTACAGAGGACCACATCTTCAGACATGAATTAAAAACTAGCATTAGCCAGATTGTCAGAGGGAAAATGATTCATATTGAGCTGTAATATATTACTGTTGCTTTATGGGTGAAAATGTGTGTGTGGGGGGTTAGGGGCGTGTGTGTGTGGATGGTGCACATACTGTAAGTGTGTGTGTTGATCTGGCAGATAGACAGTCAGAAGAGAGAGTGACAGGGTCACTATGAGGATATGAGCATGTTTGTCTGGTTAAAAGAGACTGTGTGTGTCTCCCAGCCTGGGTGCGTATCTAGGTAAGGTGATATCCATGCATAAAAAATGCCGGGAATTTGTTTTGAGAGTCCAAGGGTAGGCTGAGTACCCCCAGAGAAAAGACTCCCAGCACCATATATGAGCTTTCCTCTGATGTAGGGGTATGTCAGAGGAAAGAGGGCCTCAGAGGTTTACAGAGCCTGTGAACTTAGACCACCCCCAGCCCACTACCTCCGCCCCACTCCTGTCAAAACACAGATAGACATGGCAGGAATGTCAGGCAGTGTGTGTGTGTGTGTATGTGTGTTTTCTGTTTATCTCACCTGTCACTAGTTCAAAAGCCACAATTTCGTTCTGTCAAACAATAGAGAAACTATGTCTTACGATAGATGCATGAGAGTGGATAAAGTCATAGCTATAGTTTTGGAAAAAGCAACACAGCTGAGGGGTTTACAATATACCCTTGCCTGTAAGCTTTCTTTGTTTTGGGACTGGATCTTTGTCCAAGTGTTGGCAATGGAATTGCTTTCATTGTGAAACACACTGCAAAGAGTCCTCCAGGGCTTGTTGTTGAGTGGTGTCAACGATTAAACTTTTCTTTATTTCTGGCCCTCTCACACAGGAAAGGGGATAACAAGAGAAAAACTCAATCTGACTGCAATTAATCCATCAAATGCTTGATTAAATCCACTCAGGGGGTCAAAAGCTATTGCTTTGTAATGTGGTTTAGATTATCTTCAGATGTTAAAGATGCCATCTTAGATACATTATATCTGTTTGTGATATTTTTATTGTTTTCTACCCTTTTCCTTTTGTCCCTGACACAGTCTTGTTTCTAGTCTGGCTCCACCCTATGTGCCTGTGTGAGAGAAAGAGTGCCTGTCGGTTGTTGTTTGTGGGAATGTGTATATTCCTCAACCTAAACATTAATTCTTATCTCTCTGTCATTTCAGTTGATGGCGTGTCCGTGTCTCAGAAGGAGGAGGTTCCTGAGATGATGGACTCCCTCCAGGCTGCGGTGGCCCCTCAGGTGAACAGAGAGAAGGAGGAGAAGGAGTCTCCTGACGCCAACAACATCACCGGTCCTGAAGAGAAGGAGGTTGAGGAGAAACCGGGCGAGGCCAATGAGGTGGGCTTCAAGAAGATCTTCAATTTCATCGGCTTCAAGTTCACACTGAAGAAGGACAAGAATGAGAAGACGGACCCGGTGCAGCTGCTGACGTTGATGGACAAGGAAGTGGAAGGAGAGACTAGCGGGTCTGAGGAAACTAAGGAGGAAGCCGCCACTGCAGAGGAGGGGAAGGCAGCTGAGCCAGAGGCCGCCACCGTTGAGAATGACGCCTCAGAGACCACAGTTGAGGCTGCAACTCCAGTGGACGCCCCATCTGAGACTGTGGATGGAGAGGCTGCAGATGCAGTCACAGAGGAGGCTGCAGAGGGAGCTGAGGAGGGAGTTGCAGAGAAAGAGCCTGGTGACCCAGCTGCAGCAGCAACTACCCCATGTGGCCAGGAGGCCACCCTGTCCCCCTTCAGAAGGTTCTTTACACAGGGAATCTTCTCCAACCAGCGCAAGAAGGCAAGCAACAAGAAGGCCAAAGAGGAGGAACCAAAAGAGAAAGCAACCGAGGAGAAGATAAAGGAGGTAGAGGAGAAAGCAGAGGCTGTGGTGGAGGAGGAGGGAATTAAAGCAAAGGAAGAGGTGAAGGAGGTGGAGCCAGTGACAACACCAGAAACTGAGACACCCGAAGCATCTGCCGAAGAGATCAAAGAGGAGATCCAAGCCGAGGTTGCCATGGAAACCTCAGAAGCCACTATTACTGATGACGCCAAACAAGCAGAGGTGGACGTTGAAGAAGCTGTGGAATCAGTCAAGGCCCCAGTCGAGGTCACCACCGAGGCTGAGCTTCTCTCATCCCAGGAGAAGGTCAAGGCCCTGGGAAGCCCACTGAAAAAGCTCTTTACTGGGGCCGGCCTGAAGAAGCTCTCTACCAAGAAACAGAAGAAAGACAAGAAAGATACGGAGATCAAGCTGACCGAGTCTGGGGAACAGGCGGCTGAACAGCTCCAGTCCTCCACAGAGTTGGCAGAGGTCCAGAAACCTGACAGGGGGGCATCATCCCCAGAGGAGTCTGGTGAGCATGCCTTTGAGGTGGAGGCCACCCAAGCTGAGGCCAGCCAAGAGGCTGATGAGGAGGTAACCAGCTCAGATGAAGGGAAGAAGAAAGAAGGTATCATGCCCTGGTCCTCCTTCAAGAAGCTGGTGACGCCCAAGAAACGATTCAAGAGGCCCTCTGAGAGCGAGGACGAGGCAACTGTTGAGGAGGCCAAGTCGGCCACCCTGTCCTCCATTGAGAGCGCTGTGTTTGTGGAGAAAAAGAAAGAGGAGGAGCCGGAACTCATTGAGGAGGAGCCAAAAACCGAAACCACTGAGAAGCTGGAGGGCAGCACAGAGGAGCCCAAAAAGATGAAGATGGACACCTCCCTCTCCTGGGAGGCCCTGATGTGTATGGGTGGCAACAAGAAGAGGATCAGGAAGACCTCTGACTCTGAAGATGAGGAGACCAAAATTGAAGAGGAGGCACAACCAACTGGAGAAGAGCAGGTTAAGACCGTAGAGTCTCCTCTCGGCAGCTCTGGAGAGGCAGATCAAGAAAACACTGTGTCGTCCCCCGAACCGTCCACTAGCCCCACCGCAGGAGAGTCCACCTGGGATACTCTCAAGCGTCTCGTCACCCATAGAAAGAAGCCCAAAGACGAGAAGACAGATGAGTCCGGTGGTGAACAGGTCGTCTCAGACAGTGAAATTCCCAAAGAAGAGTCCTCCTTCTCTCTGAGGAAACTCATTCCTGGACGCAGAAAGAAGAAGCTGCTTTCCTCCAATCTGGGGTCTGGCGAGGAAGATTCCGACACACCAGCCGTGGTCCCTCTCTCAGAGTACGACAATGAGCACGCTGAGACTAAAGTGGCTGAAACCGAAATGACAGTGGAGACAGTGAATTCTGAGGAAGCAGCACCAATCACTCAGGTCCAATCGTCCATTGAAGAGAGATCCCCCTCTTGGATCTCAGCCACGGCGGTCATGGAAAACCTCCAGGAGATTCCACATGATCAGCTAAGCGACATCCCAGAAGAAGGTGCCACCACCCCCAAGTCTGCTGACACCACCATCGCCGAGGACATTGCAGAACAGACCTCAGAGACAGTCGCATGCCAGGAGCAGGAACCTGAGCTGTATGTCGCCGAGGCGATTGCTTCTTCTGTTGCCGAGATCATTTTAGAGCATATCACAGAGGCAGTCACATGCCAGGAGCCTGAGCTGTTTGTTGCTGAGGTGACTGAAGAGATGATCCCAGCCACGAATGGCGAAACCACCCCTCTGCCCAATGAGCCCGAGACTCTGGAGGTCCCACAGGAGGCTGTGGAGCTGGTCAGTGATCTCCCAAGTCTGACTTCTGTGGAAATCATAGAGGTCCCACTGGAGGAGGCTGCGTCCGTCCCAGAACCCACAACGCTGATCGAGTTCGCTGATAGCAATTCAAAGCTTGTCTTGATGGTACATGAAGAAATCGAGGCCACCGCCATCTGCACTGTCCTGGGCACCAAGGAGATCGCCAATGTGGCAGTAGAGAAGCCTGTAATTCCCACCATGGAGTGTCTAGCTGAGATCAGCAATGCTCTGTCCGCTGAGCTGCCGGTAGAATATAAGGCTGATCCACCTGAGGCGGCTGACGCTAATGAAGACCCAGTGTTTGAAGCTCAAGTGGAGCAGGTCGAAAGCACATTCCTGGAGAAAACTATTGAAGACATCCCAGAGCCTGAGATAGCCACTGAGGGTAAAGAGCCTGAATATGAAAAGTTCGCCACAGTCAATTATATCCAGATGGAGGCTGAAATCATTGAGGCCCCTGCGGTGAATGAGAACATCGTGGACCCCATCGTACCAACTGTCGAAGACTCCATTGCCGCTGACATTGTGGAGGTCTCTGAGGCACCTGTCATTGAGGTCAAAAGTAAAGAAGAGACAGCTGCCGTCGAAGAGATCGCTGCTGTAGAGGAGGTGAATGAGCCTGCCGCCCGAGAAATTGTTACTTCACTAACTGATGCCAACAAGGCCACAGTCACTGAAGTGTGCGAGACCACGTACCTCTTCTGCCCACCGTCCGAGTCCTTGGAAACCCAGCAAGTGGAGGTCACAGAAGCCGTGGCAGTGGAAACGGTCTCAGTGGCAGTTGCAGAGACCGCTGGCGATGACCAAATTCAAGTGCAGGTGACTGAGGTTGATGTTACAGAGGCCGAGGAGACAAAGGAGGCAGAGGCCATGGAGGAGACTGGCTTGGTCATCACTCAGGTGGTCATCCAGAGTGCTGTGGAGAAAGTGTCTGAAGCAGAGTCTGAACCCAAAGTTCCTGCCTCTGCCACTGCCACATTCACAACTGAAGATGCACTACCAGTCCAGGTAGTAGCAATGATAGAGAAAGAGATTGAACAAGTAGCAGAGGAGAAACCTGTCATTGCTGAAACTCCTGTAGTCCAAGTTGAGGCACCAGCACCAGAAACCCCAGCAGAGGTGCCTGCTGCTCCAGAGGCACCAGCCGAAGCTGTAAAACCACCAAAGGAAGTCCACAAGGCTGTCCAGGTCATTGAGACAGTTCCAGTCACAGTTGAAATCACAGAGAGTATCATGGAAGAGGTTACCAAGGAGGTGAAGGATGTTCTCAAAGAGGGAGTAGAGGAAATAAAACAGGAAGTGGTATTAAAGCAAGCAATGGAGGTCAATGTAAGTGAGGAGAAAGTTGTAGAGGTTGAAGTTGTAGCAGAGGTGGAACAGACAGAGAGTGAGAAAGATGGAAAGGCAGAGGAGGAGATCACAGAGGTAGAGAGCAACATAGAGGCAGTAGAGGTTCTACAATCTGAGATAGAGGAAGTAGTTAAGGAATTCAAACTTGAGGTTCAACAAGCTGAGGTAATAGAGGTGGTTCAGGAAGTGATAGCAGAGGTTCCCACTCCAGAGACACCTGAAGAGGAGTCAGAAGCAACGGTTGTGACAGAAGAGTCCCGAATCCCAGAGGCCCACACAGAGACCGCTGAAGCCCGAGCCCAGCCAGTGGAGATAACTGCAGAAGTCGTGGTCCCACAGACAGCACAGGTGGTCATACAGGCGGCAGAGATCATTGAAGAAGAGGCAGCGGAGGAAATAATGGTGGAGGAGGTGGTGGAAATCGATGCCATTGTAAGCTCACCAGAGACAAAGGAAGCCCTGGCCAAAGAAGACACAACAGACCCTAAACCCACGCCAGACACCCCTGCCACTGAACCCACACCAGACACCCCCGCCCCTGTTCCAACTGCGGTAGAGAAGGCGATGTCGGTGAAGTGTGCGGAAGTGATGGTGCAGGGGATTGAGGAGACGGTGAAGGAGATGAAACCTATCTCCTCCACAGAGCTCACAGCAGCATTATGAGCAGGTGAGCAGTCTATCTTATACAATTACCTGTTTATGATTAAGCAATGAGTGGATGTTGTCAAAGAGTTCCAAATATATTTCCCCACAATTACTGTAAATGCATTTAGTTAATGTTAGTCATGCTACATATTTTAGAGACATCTGAACATAACCTCTGCCTAGTCTTCTACCACAAGAAAGTGAAAGAAAGTATTTTCTAGTGTTTTACCAAGGTATCAATTCTAGATATGTTATTATGGTAATTATATTCCACTAGCATAAAAAAGAGTGTTAGAAAAGAGTACCCACATTTGTTTAGTTATTTCCAGAATTCCTTTGTTGGCGTCTCACACCATCTTCTCATGGTGGCTTTTTAAAAACATAAATTTGCCCTACTTTTATCAGGGGTGAGGGGGGAGATTTCCCGGCAGGCCAGATGAAAAAACTTTTGTTCGAGGTACGAGTAACCAGTTGACCTTCGATATCAAAGCAGGAATGCCATGGTTGACCCCTGCTTTGTAGGCTGGGGTCTAAAAGGGAAGCTGTGTGTGAGGGGCAGATGAACTTGTGCTGACTGACTGATTATGATTCATCCTTTCCTCCTGAAGTCAAGGAAACATGCTTGTTAGATTTTTTTAAATTATTCTGTTAAGTTAAGGTTACAACACTTTGAAGATGTTCACTATAATTTTTTGAGTAAAATTTTTGATTTTGAGTAAGAATTTGCTTAACAACTCACATACAGTACCACTCAAAAGTTTGGACACACCTACTCATTCAAGGGTTTTTCTTTATTTTTACAATTTTCTACGTTGTAGAATAATAGTGAAGACATCAAATCTATGAAATATGGCAAGAACAGCTCAAATAAACAAAGAGAAACAACAGTCCATCATTACTTTAAGACATGAAGGTCAGTCAATACGGAACATTTCAAGAACTTTTAAAGTTTCTTCAAGTGCAGCCGCAAAAAACATCAAGCACTATGATGAAACTGGCTCTCATGAGAACCGCCACAGGAATGGAAGACCCACAGTTACCTCTGCTGCAGTGGATAAGTTCATTAGAGTTACCAGCCTCAGAAATTGCAGTCAAAATAAATGCTTCACAGAGTTCAAGTAACAGACACATCTCAACATCAACTGTTCAGAGGAGACTGTGTGAATCAGGCCTTCATGGTCGAATTGCTGCAAAGAAACCACTACTAAAGGACACCAAAAAGAAGAAGAGACTTGATTGGGCCAAGTAACACGAGCAATGGACATTAGACTGGTGGAAATGTGTCTTTTGATCTGGTGTCCAAATTGGAGATTCTTGGTTCCAACCGCCGTGGCTTTGTGAGACGCGGTGTGGGTGAACGGATGATCTCCGCATGTGTAGTTCCCACCGTAAAGCATGGAGGAGGAGGTGTTATGGTGTGGAGGTGCTTTGCTGGTGACACTGTCTGTGATTTATTTGGAATTCAAGGCACACTTAACCAGCATGGCTACAACAGCATTTTGCAGTAATACGCCATCCCATCTGGTTTGGGCTTAGTGGGACTATCAATTGTTTTTCAACAGGACAATGACCCAACACACCTCCAGGCTGTGTACGGGCTATTTTACCAGGAAGGAGAGTGATGGAGTGCTGTATCAGATGACCTGGCCTCCACAATCCCCCGACCTCAACCCAATTGAGATGGTTTGCGTTGATTCGGACCGCAGAGTGAAGGAAAAGCAGCCAACAAGTGCTCAGCATATGTGGGAACTCCTTCAAGACTGTTGGAAAAGCATTCCAGGTGAAGCTGGTTGAGAGAATGCCAAGAGTGTGCAAAGTTGTCATCAAGGCAAAGGTTGGCTATTTGAAGAATCTCAAATCTCAAATATATTTTGATTTGTTTAACACTTTTTTGTTTACTACATGATTCCATATGTGTTATTTCATAGTTTTGATGTCATCACTATTATTCTACAATGTAGAAAATAGTAAAAATAAAGAAAAACCCTTGAATGAGTAGGTGTGTCCAAACTTTTGACTGGTACTGTAAGTTGCATGCAAAAATAGTGTTTAACATGATTTTTTTGTGACTACCTCTTACAATTATCTGTATGGTCCCTCAGTCGAGCAGTGAATTTCAAACACAGATTCATCCACAAAGACCAGGGAGGTTTTCCAATGCCTCGCCAAGAAGGGCACCTGTTGGTAGATGGATTTTAAAAAAGCTGACATTGAATATCCCTTTGAGCATGGTGATGTTATCAATAACACTTTGAATGGTGTATCAATACACCCAGTCACTACTAAGATACAGGCATCCTTCCTAACTCAGTTGCCAGAGAGGAAAGAAACCGATCAGGGATTTTACAATGAGTTTAATAGTGACTTTAAAACAGTTATAGTTTAGTAGCTGTGATAGGAGAAAACTGAGGATGGATCAACAACATTGTAGTTACTCCACAATACTAACCTAATTGACAGAGTGAAAAGAAGGAACCCTGTACAGAATTACAATATTCCAAAACATGCATCCTGTTTGCAGCAAGGCACTAAAGTAATACTGCAAAACATTTGGCTAAGCAATTAACATTTTGTCCTGAATACAAAGTGTTATGTTTGGGGCAAATCCAATACAACACATTACTGAGGACCACTCTGTCACGCCCTGGCTCTGGGGACTATGTTATGTTGAGCCAGGGTGTGTAAGTCTATGTTTAATTTTCTATGTTGGGCTGAGTGACTCCCAATCAGAGGCAACGAGTGTCAGCTGGGTGTCTCTGATTGGGAGCCATATTTAACTGTTTGTCTTGCACTTTGTGTTTTGTGGTTTCTTGTTCCTTTTGGTTTGGTATCGAAGGACTTCACGTTTCGTTCTTTGTTTTGATCGTGTGATCTAGTAAATAAATATAAATATGTTCACCCGCAACGCTGCGCCTTGGTCCTCTCTGTTCGACGATCGTGACAGAAGAAACCACCTTAACCACACCAAGCAGCGTGTTCAGGAGCCATCGCTGGCAGATCTCCGTGGCAACCTCAACTGGATCAAGCAGCGGGACGAGGAGAGAGGATGGACGTGGGAGGAGATGATTGCGAGTCTGGCAAGAGGGAGGAGAGACCCCCAGGAAATTTTTAGGGGGGGGCTCACGACGTCGGGCCAGCAGGTGTACGGGTTAGAGCGGTGCAAAGCGTTGGCAGAGAAGGCCGCCAGGTTAGGGGGGCCACTGGGCACAGAGGAGAGGGAAAGTGTGGAGGCACGGCGAGAGGTACTGGGGTGTGTTACCAGTCCGGTCCGGCCCGTTCCTGATCCCTGCGTGGGGCCAGTGGTGTGTGTCCCCAGTACGGTCCGGCCTGTTCCTGCCATTCCCACCAAGTCAGTGGTGCGCGTCGTCAGCCCAGCCCGGCCTGTTCCTGCCATTCCCACCAGGTCAGTGGTGCGCGTCGTCAGCCCGGCCCGGCCTGTTCCTGCCATTCCCACCAAGTCAGTGGTGCGCGTCGTCAGCCCGGCCCGGCCTGTTCCTGCCATTCCCACCAAGTCAGTGGTGCGCGTCGACAGCCCAGCCCGGCCTGTTCCTGCCATTCCCACCAAGTCAGTGGTGCGTGTCGACAGCCCAGCCCGGCCTGTTCCTGCTCCACGCACAAAGCCTACGGTGTGCGTCGACAGCCCAGCCCAGCCCGTTCCTGCTCTCCGCACCAAGTCTGTGGTGCGCGTCGCCAGCCCAGTCCGGCCCATCCAAGCTTCCCGCACCAAGCCAGTGGTGTGCGTCGTCAGTCCGGCACGGCCCGTTCCTGCTCTCCGCACCAAGTCTGTGGTGCGCGTCGCCAGCCCAGTCCGGCCCATCCAAGCTTCCCGCACCAAGCCAGTGGTGTGCGTCGTCAGCCCTGTCCGGCCCGTTCCTGCTCTCCGCACCAAGTCTGTGGTGTGCGTCGCCAGCCCGGTCCGGCCCGTCCAAGCTCCCCGCACCGGGTCAGGGGTGTGCGTCGTCAGTCCAGCACAACCCGTGCCTGGGTCATGTCCGGAGCCGGATCCGCCGCCGAGGCGGAGTGCCCACCCGGTCCCTCCCCTGTTGTGGTTGTTTGGCGCGGCCGGTGTCCGCGCCTTTGGGGGGGGGTACTGTCACGCCCTGGCTCTGGGGACTATGTTATGTTGAGCCAGGGTGTGTAAGTCTATGTTTAATTTTCTATGTTGGGCTGAGTGACTCCCAATCAGAGGCAACGAGTGTCAGCTGGGTGTCTCTGATTGGGAGCCATATTTAACTGTTTGTCTTGCACTTTGTGTTTTGTGGTTTCTTGTTCCTTTTGGTTTGGTATCGAAGGACTTCACGTTTCGTTCTTTGTTTTGATCGTGTGATGTAGTAAATAAATATAAATATGTTCACCCGCAACGCTGCGCCTTGGTCCTCTCTGTTCGACGATCGTGACACACTCTCCATATTTTCAAGCGTAGTGGTGGCTGCATCATGTTTTGGTATGCTTGTAATCGTTAAGGACTGGGGAGTTTTTCAAGATAAAAAATAAATGTAATGGAGCTAGTCACAGGCAAAATCCTAGAGGGAAACCTGGTTCAGTCTGCTTTCCACCAGACACTGGGAGATGAAGTCACCTTTCAGCAGGACAACAAACTAAAACACAAGGCAAATCTACACTGGAGTTACAGTTTTTACTTAAATCTTCTTGAAAATCTATGGCAAGAACTGAAAATAGTTGTCTAGCAATGATCAACAACCAATTTGAGCTTGAGGAATTTAAAGAAGAATAATGGGTAAATGTGGTATAATCCAGGTGTGGAAAGCTCTTAAAGATTTACCCAGAAAGACTCACAGCTATAATCTCTGCCAAAGGGGATTCTAACATGTATCGAGTTAGGGGGTTGAATACTTACAGTGGGGAAAAAAAGTATTTAGTCAGCCACTGGTGCAAGTTCTCCCACTTAAAAAGATGAGAGAGGCCTGTAATTTTCTTCATAGGTACACGTCAACTATGACAGACAAAATGAGATTTTTCTTCTCCAGAAAATCACATTGTAGGATTTTTAATGAATTTATTTGCCAATTATGGTGGAAAATAAGTATTTGGTCAATAACAAAAGTTTCTCAATACTTTGTTATATACCCTTTGTTGGCAATGACACAGGTCAAACGTTTTCTGTAAGTCTTCACAAGGTTTTCACACACTGTTGCTGGTATTTTGGCCCATTCCTCCATGCAGATCTCCTCTAGAGCAGTGATGTTTTGGGGCTCTCGCTGGGCAACATGGACTTTCAACTCCCTCCAAAGATTTTCTATGGGGTTGAGATCTGGAGACAGGCTAGGCCACTCCAGGACCTTGAAATGCTTTTTACGAAGCCACTCCTTCGTTGCCCGGGCGGTGTGTTTGGGATCATTGTCATGCTGAAAGACCCAGCCACGTTTCATCTTCAATGCCCTCGCTGATGGAAGGAGGTTTTCACTCAATCTCACGATACATGGCCCCATTCATTCTTTCCTTTACACGGATCAGTCGTCCTGGTCCCTTTGCAGAAAAACAGCCCCAAAGCATGATGTTTCCACCCCCATGCTTCACAGTAGGTATGGTGTTCTTTGGATGCAACTCAGCATTCTTTGTCCTCCAAACACGACGAGTTGAGTTTTTACCAAAAAGTTATATTTTGGTTTCATCTGACCAAATGACATTCTCCCAATCCTCTTCTGGATCATCCAAATGCACTCTAGCAAACTTCAGACGGGCCTGGATATGTACTGGCTTAAGCAGGGGGACACGTCTGGCACTACAGGATTTGAGTCCCTGGCGGCGTAGTGTGTTACTGATGGTAGGCTTTGTTACTTTGGTCCCAGCTCTCTGCAGGTCATTCACTAGGTCCCCCCGTGTGGTTCTGGGATTTTTGCTCACCGTTCTTGTGATCATTTTGACCCCACAGGGTGAGATCTTGCGTGGAGCCCCAGATCGAGGGAGATTATCAGTGGTCTTGTATGTCTTCCATTTCCTAATAATTGCTCCCACAGTTGATTTCTTCAAACCAAGCTGCTTACCTATTGCAGATTCAGTCTTCCCAGCCTGGTGCAGGTCTACAATTTTGTTTCTGGTGTCCTTTGACAGCTCTTTGGTCTTGGCCATAGTGGAGTTTGGAGTGTGACTGTTTGAGGTTGTGGACAGGTGTCTTTTATACTGATAACAAGTTCAAACAGGTGCCATTAATACAGGTAACGAGTGGAGGACAGAGGAGCCTCTTAAAGAAGAAGTTACAGGTCTGTGAGAGCCAGAAATCTTGCTTGTTTGTAGGTGACCAAATACTTATTTTCCACCATAATTTGCAAATACATTCATAAAAATTCCTACATTGTGATTTTCTGGAGAAAAAAATTCTCAATTTGTCTGTCATAGTTGACGTGTACCTATGATGAAAATTACAGGCCTCTCTCATCTTTTTAAGTGGAGAACTTGCACAATTGGTGGCTGACTAAATACATTTTTTCCCCACTGTATCTAATCAAGGTATATTAGTGTTTTATTTTTCATAAATCTTCTACAAATGTTAACATTTCTTCTCCACTTTAACCTTAGAGTATTTTGTGTAGATCGTTGACAAAAAATGTCAATTAAATCTATTTTATTCCCACTTTGTAACACAACAAAATGAGGAAAAAGCAAAGGTGTGTGATTCCTTTCTGAAGGCACTGTAGCATCAGCAAATCAAAGGGTTTATATACATCATTGTTTGGCACGCAATGTCTGAGAT
Source organism: Coregonus lavaretus (assembly GCF_964263955.1). Taxonomy (NCBI): domain Eukaryota; kingdom Metazoa; phylum Chordata; class Actinopteri; order Salmoniformes; family Salmonidae; genus Coregonus; species Coregonus lavaretus. The sequence continues at coordinate 36,375,820 of NC_140020.1, forward strand.
TTAGTTCCTGTGGGCCTGGCCCCTGAGAGGGCCAATCTGATGGCTCGAGGTTTACCTCTGAAGGTTATTGCTACTATTCAGTCTGCAAGGGCACCCTCCATGAGAGGGCTGTATGCGTATAAGGGACAGGCGTTTGAGCTCTGGTGCAAAGATAAAGGACTTGTTCACTTTCAGTGCTCTGTGAGAGACATCCTAGTGTTCCTACAGGAGCTTTTCGAGCAGGGTCGGGCATTCTCCACACCGGGAGCCCAACCCCTGGTTGTGAGGTTCCTGAAAGGTGTGCGCTGTCTCAGACCGGTCTTTAAACCTATTGAGCTCACATGGGATTTGGCTCTGGTTTTGGAGGCGCCCTTTGAGACACTGGAGTCAGTTGATCTGAAGATCCTCTCCTACAAGACCTCCCAGCTCATGGTTTTGGCCTAAGCTAAATGTGTTGGGGACCTCCACGCGTCATCTGTACACCCTTCCTGTACTCCGAATGCTGCTTTCTTCCCAAAAGTCATGGTTATGTCTCACAGGTCTTTAGCTTTTGAGCAATTTCCCTTTTCGCCTCCTCCTTTTGCTTCTGAAGAGCAACAGAGGTTACATGCCCTGTGTCCAGTATGAGCTTTACGCACGTACATTGAGCGGACCCGGGATTTCCGGTTAGGTGACCAGATTTTTGTCTGTTTTGCTAATCCAGCTCACGGCAGAGCACTCTCTAAGCGTCTCTCCCACTGGATTGTGGAGGCTATATAGCAGAAAGGGGCAAGGGTTACCTAGCGGTGTACGCGCCCACTCCACCAGAGGTCTGGCAGCATCTTGGACATTATTTAAAGGGTTGACTGTAGGGGATATTTGTGCTGCGGCGAGTTGGGCATCACCACACACTTTTGTGAGGTTTTATCGCTTGGATGTCACTGCTCCCAGTGTAGCCCACAGCATGCAAACAGCTAGGACAGGAGAGGGTCATTAGGCAGCGTGCAGTGTGCGCAAAACCCGACTACTGCATCTTGAGAGGTGGAGGTCTGGGTGGTCTGCCATGGGCCATTTAATTTGTTATCCATTGGGGCCAGCTTGGGGCAGGATTCTAGTTCCCCATATTTGTGTTGTACCAAGAGTACTGACTGAAAGGGAACATAACGTTATGAATATAACTACTGTTCCCTGAAGGAGGGAAACAAGGTACAACACCGGTTTGGCCCTGCACTGCCCGTTCCTGGGCTCTGTGAAGTGTGGTACTGAATTTAAGGAATGAATCCGAGCCTCACGCTTATCACCTGTGGAAGACGGGGCCTCCAGCGTGTCGCGGATTTCATTGGCATGATTTTTGTTCTTCAATCGAAGTCTCAAGAGTGCAACTCCCCATTGTTGTGTTGAACCTTGTTTCCCTCCTTCAGGGAACAGTAGTTATAGTTATAACGTGTGTTTCCAAGGATAATGGTATCCATTTACTAATAACATTTATTTCTCTAGCTATAGATGCAAGATGGTTGCCTGGGAGACAGACTGTCCTGACCAGGAATTGAGTGAGAGTGAAAAAGAGAGCGAGTGGAAGCTATATGGAGAAACACACAGAGACTGAGCTCCACCCTACCCTGGCCAGAGTGACTGAGTCACTGAGCGACAACTTCACCCCTCTCCTTCCCCCCTGCCTCCTTCACCCCTGTCCTGCAGCACCAGCCCCTTCACACAGAGATGACCCTCCCACACACCTGGAGCGAAGCATCGATCCCCCTAAACACACACACACGCCAAGCCACAGTCCTAGTCCCCGCACATCTGAAGCTTCCCATCTGGCTTGTAATCCATGTGATGTACGCTTGCTGTCTTGATGACCTTCCATCGCCCTTGCTGCAACTCGGGAGTCGGCTGTCCCATGGAGAGTGTGGTGTGTGTGTGTGTGTAAGAGTTAAACGTGAGTGCAAGAAAGAGTGTGTGTGTGTGATCTCAGAGTTGGAGGATTATTATCTTGTATATTGTATTTATATTTTATGAGTATTTTCTCATTCCCCCCTTCCCCCCATCCTTTATCTTTTATATTTCTGATTGTATAGAATATGTGCCCCAATGTATGGATTTTGCAGAAATTCTACCTTAACCATGGTACAGATGTGATTTCACTGCAGTGTCCGCTATCATTGACTACAGACAATGACTTATGTGAATAGACAGGGCGTGAGGTGAAAGCCAATAGAAGTGCAACAATCTTTCAATATTTAACCTTTGATATGTTCTCTGTCACATTGTACTTCCCTTCACCGTTCAGTCTGAAAATATATGTTCAGCTACTACTGTAGATAAAGCATACTTCACTGCCTGACTGACTGTTACTTTCTGAAATATATAGTATGTCTCTGATTATCGTGTAAAAATACAATAAAACACTATAATACACTAAAATGCAAATGTCCCTGAGATAATAAGGCCTAGGAGGATGTAAAGTTGCAAAGTTGCACACCGTCTCGTGCAATGCCATGCCAATTGGCCACATAGTGGCGTTATAACAAGTGATTGAAAATGCAAACTTTCAAAGGTCATGCCCCTCACACCATGTGACCTAGAGTCCTGAAATTCAGTACATAGGTCCCTCCCCTCACAAGGAACAAATTTGCCTCAACATAATGGCCGCCATGATGGATCTTCCGCCATATTAAATTGTGAAACACAATTATAGTGTGAAACACACTTAAATGGCATCTCCTCTAGAACCACTGAGCTGATCTGGATGAACCTTGACATATGGCATCTATGGACCAAGGTCTCTGATGGCAATATTTTCCAGACTAGTATGTCAAAAAACATGGCCGCTACTTAAACATTCACGTGGGTGTAGTCTGGCAAATAAATGCATATAAATCAGACACAGATATTTGTATTGTAACCAAACTTTGTACACATGTTCCAAATAATGTCAAGACGCAACATATGCAAACACATTCAGGTTGACCACACTGTGGCGCTATAACGGGCACATGTTTATATCTCTTTATCTGTTTGACTCAGAGTTTTGAAATTTTGCACACAAGCTCAGGGATTTGAGTCTAGCTGACCTGTAAAGTAAGGTTCGGTTTGGCCACATGGTGGTGCTGTTGGACAGGAAAAAACATTCATGCAAGCTCATTGGCTCATAGCGGCCATATTGTTTGCGCTAGAGTCCTGGAAAATGTTGTGTTAAAAAACATGGGTACAAAGATGCTATTTGCCAATCGGTCCAGCGGTTCTGGAGAAGAAGACATTTAAAGTAGTCAACATCATTACAAATGGTCCAAAATACATCAAAGGCATATTGCATGATCTGTTTGATGTTGAGTTTTGATATTTGGCAAGCATGGTAAGGATTACAGAATTAGCTCATCCTAGGGCGATGTGTCTAATTTATCCTTATGGTGGCACAGTGGGCCCACAGCTTGAACACAGCATTGCTTACAGCTTTAATTATTATTATTCCTCTTCTTCCGTAAGGCACAATTTTAATGCAAATTCACGTGAGATGGTAAGGCCTAGGATGTTGCAACCTTGCATGATGGTAAAGGGCCAAGGGCCACACCCTCTCATGCAATGCCATGCCAATTAGCCACATGGTGGCGCTATAATAAGCAATTGAAAATGCAAACTTTGAAAGCTCACACCCCTCTCCCTGTGTGAGCTAGAGTCCTAGAAATTGGTACATAGGTCCCTCTCCTCACAAGGAACAAATTTGCTTCAAGAACCCATTTCCGCCATTTTGAATTTTGTGAAAAACACTCAAAACACTACTCCTCTGGCATCGAATGACCGATCTGCACAGAACTTGATACATGGCATCTACGGATGAATGTCTCCCAACACGTTTTTTAATTGGTTAGTATATAAAACATGGCCTCTACTGACCAATAAACTTTCACATGGACGTGATCTGGCACATAAATTCATATAGATCAGACACGGATATTCGTATTGTGACCAAACTTGGTGCACGTTCCATAAACTTTCAAGAGAACATATGCAAGCACATTCAGATTGACCACATGGTGGCGCTATAACGATCACATGTTTATGTCTCTTGATCTGAGTGATGAAATTTGGCACACACACTCAGGGATTTCAATCTACCTAAGCTGTAAAGTATGGTTCAGTTTGGCCACATGGTTGCACTGTTGGATAGGAAAAACCATTAATGTATTGGCTCATAACGGCCATATTCTTTGCGCTAGGGTCCTGGAAAATGCTGTGTTTGGAGACGTGTGTATATAGATGCTATATACTCAATTTGGTGCCAATCAGTCAAGCAGTTCTGTAGAAGAACACTTTTAAAATAGTCAACATCATTGAAAATTGTTCACATACAGTACATCAAAAGAATTCTGCATGATCTGTTCGATGCTGAGTTCTGATATTTGGCAAGAGTGGTAAGGAGTACACAACGGCAAAGTGTCCAATTTGGCAGTCATACTGTTGGATCTAGAGTCCTGGAAAATCCGTGTTTGAAGGTAGGAATATTGAGAAACAACAGTTGAAGCACATGTAGACACACAGTGTAACACACAGAGACAGACAGAACCACATGCACACACACAAACACATTTCAATGTATGGCTAAATAACAAATAGACTGCATATTCATATTGATTCCTCATTGGCCATTGTGTTTGAGGAAGAGTGTTGGAGTTGTGTGTTTGAAGGCGTAAGGGCAGCTGAGACATATTACACACACAGTGAAACGCACAGACACACACAAACAATCACACAAAACACACACATACAGTGAGGGAAAAAAGTATTTGATCCCCTGCTGATTTTGTATGTTTGCCCACTGACAAAGAAATGATCAGTCTATAATTTTAATGGTAGGTTTATTTGAACAGTGAGAGACAGAATAACAACAAAAAAATCAAGAAAAACGCATGTCAAAAATGTTATAAATTGATTTGCATTTTAATGAGGGAAATAAGTATTTGACCCCCTCTCAATCAGAAATATTTCTGGCTCCCAGGTGTCTTTTATACAGGTAACGAGCTGAGATTAGGAGCACACTCTTAAAGGGAGTGCTCCTAATCTCAGTGTGTTACCTGTATTAAAGACACCTGTCCACAGAAGCAATCAATCAATCAGATTCCAAACTCTCCACCATGGCCAAGACCAAAGAGCTCTCCAAGGATGTCAGGGACAAGATTGTAGACATTTTTACATTTACATTTTAGTCATTTAGCAGACACTCTTATCCAGAGCGACTTACAGTTTAGTGAGTGCATAAATTTTTCATACTGGCCCCCCGTGGGAATTGAACCCACAACCCTGGCGTTGCAAGCGCCATGCTCTACCAACTGAGCTACACAGGGCCTACATAAGGCTAGAATTGGCTACAAGACCATCGCCAAGCAGCTTGGTGCGATTATTCGCAAATGGAAGAAAAAAAAAAGAACTGTCAATCTCCCTCGGCCTGGGGCTCCATGCAAGATCTCACCTCGTGGAGTTGCAATGATCATGAGAACGGTGAGGAATCAGCCAAGAACTACACGGGAGGATCTTGTCAATGATCTCAAGGCAGCTGGGACCATAGACACCAAGAAAACAATTGGTAACACACTACGCCGTGAAGGACTGAAATCCTGCAGCGCCCGCAAGTTCCCCTGCTCAAGAAAGCACATATACAGGCCCATCTGAAGTTTGCCAATGAACATCTGAATGATTCAGAGGAGAACTGGGTGAAAGTGTTGTGGTCAGATGAGACCAAAATTGAGCTCTTTGGCATCAACTCGCCGTGTTTGGAGGAGGAGGAATTCTGCCTATGACCCCAAGAACAGCATCCCCACCGTCAAACATGGAGGTGGAAACATTATGCTTTGGGGGTGTTTTTCTGCTAAGGGGACAGGACAACTTCACCGCATCAAAGGGACGATGGACGGGGCCATGTACCGTCAAATCTTGGGTGAGAACCTCCTTCCCTCAGCCAGGGCATTGAAAATGGGTCGTGGATGGGTATTCCAAAATGTACCCCATATGTAACTCTGTGTTGTTGTTTTTATCGCACTGCTTTGCTTTATCTTGGCCAGGTCGCAGTTGTAAATGAGAACTTGTTCTCAACTGGCTTACCTGGTTAAATAAAGGTGAAATAAAAAATAAATAAATAAAAATTCCAGCATGACAATGACCCAAAACACACGGCCAAGGCAACAAAGGAGTGGCTCAAGGAGAAGCACATTAAGGTCCTGGAGTGGCCTAGTCAGTCTCCAGACCTTAATACCATAGAAAATATCTGGAGGGAGCTGAAGGTTCGAGTTGCCAAACGTCAGGCTCGAAATCTTAATGACTTGGAGAAGATCTGCAAAGAGGAGTGGGACAAAATCGCTCCTGAGATGTGTGCTAACCTGGTGGCCAACTACAAGAAATGTCTGACCTCTGTGATTGCCAACAAGGGTTTTGCCACCAAGTACTAAGTCATGTTTTGCAGAGGGGTCAAATACTTATTTCCCTCATTAAAATGAAAATCAATTTATAACATTTTTGACATGCGTTCTTCTGGATTTTTTGTTGTTATTCTGTCTCTCACTGTTCAAATAAACCTACCATTAAAATTATAGACTGATCATGTCTTTGTCAGTGGGCAAACGTACAAAATCAGCAGGGGATCAAATACTTTTTTCCCTTACTGTATGTTGTAGAAAAAAAGAAGGAAGGGAAGCGCTGCTAAGGTACACAATAGTAGGTTTTGGTAGACAGAAGGTGCTCTTTGGTAAAAGGGGTCAATTTGTCATCAAAAACAAAGGAGGACCAATTAAAATGTCTTTATTTGTATGGCATGTTCAATGCAAACAAAGATGAAAAACGACGACGCGTTTCAGCTGCATGGCCTTCGTCAGGGAGTAGAAAGATATAATAATACAATGTCCTCTTTTGAACAGCTTTTTCCAATCAACCCTGGTTTGAAGAGGGAGTGGTTACAGAACTCATTGGACAACACCTAGTAAGCAATACTATACACATTAAAAAGTGAAGTACTGTAGATATGTTCTAACCTTGAATAGTGGCAGTGGCGATTTTAGCATGTACATCTTGGTGGGGGCAAGATTTGCCAGCAAAGCCACTACACAACACAACACTAAACAATACTTGAATTGGACTACAACGGAGACAAACGGTGCCCACAAATTGTTAGGGCCTACATAAAGCTGTTCCAACAGCAGAATCCCAACAGCAGTCCCAACACCTTACCACCGCTACAAAAGGCTATCAGCGGAGCCTTGTCTGGCAGCGAAACAGTTCATTCTACCTCAATTAATGCCTTTTAAAAAAACATAGTTGATATGGCTGACTTGCTTAAACCAATGTAGTTTCTACTGACAATTGAGATGTACAAACTATAGCATAAGGGAACAACGAGTGGATAAGAGGCAATCCGTAATTTTGATTAAGACATTAATGAGCGAGCTAGGACAGACGTAGTCAATATAACTATCTGTTCAGCACTTTTGAAATGTACAGCGACAGAATTCAGAACATGGGCCGTTCTTACAGTATTCTCCCTGTACACCAAGTCAGAACCGTAGGACAAATAAAGGGGGCATATAAGCAGACAATGAAATCGCTTACAATATTCAATGATGACATTTCTCTAAAACAGGCTATAGGCTACATGTGCACCACCAAGTCAGAACAGTAGGCTAAATTATTAGGGTGAGGCTACTGACAGCTTACTACACAACATACACTTAGTATTACTTTCTTAGCTACAATATACATATCTCCCTGGCATATTACATCATTTATGCAGCAGCATACAATACATTTTTGGACTAATCTTGTTGTACTGTGCTCACTTGAACAGGAAGGTGGCGCAGCGGTCCATTGTGGGCAAATGTCATCAAACATCAAACTTTGTCATCAAAGTCTGGCCTGAGTTCCCGACTTGGAATTCCGAGTTGGATGACCGTTGAAAACGTATTTTCCCACTCGGAGCTAGTTTTTTTTCAGAGTTCCCAGTTGTCTTGAACTCACTGAAGTCTGAGATTTCCCAGTTCCAAGTTTCCAGTTGTTTTGAACGTGGCTGGGATTGACAGCATGGCCAATGTTGAATGTTTATCCTTTTAAGCTTGGAAAAGAGACCCTTAAACCCAGACATGGACCACACATCCACTCCACTGAATAGCAGGCTAGTGATTGCTTTGCAATGCTTGCAACTAGCCACTGATTCCTTCCAAACAACTCATTGTTGAATTTGCGATTTCCAACTTGTTGTGTAATGTTTATGTCCAATGGCCGATGAGCACCGATACATTTTATCTATAATTTCTCTTCATAATTTCTCTTCATATGGCAAGGATTGAAAAGGATTTGCCAGTAGATTGTCGACTTGATTCATGATGATGACTTCTAGCTTGCTAGCTAAGATTTTAAAAGTATGATGTTGACATGATCAGTCCAATCAAAGCTACTGTAGAGATAACGTGATTTGACGTCATTTTAACTGTGGCCAATGACCTTGAGCCTTCTTGGAAGGGCATTTCTAATGTAACTCTATGGCAGTATAAAAACATGGTCTCTTTTTTTTGCATTCTTGAGTAAGGCAGCTCCAAAATGCAGGTGTTTCAGCCTAGCTCAGTGCTTTCTGTGGTGGTGGGGCAGCCAGTGGAAAATACGGAGCGTAGGGGTTGGTAATGTTCTCTAGTTGCGCCGTGATTGGCTCAGTGTTCTGTCACTCATGGGGACACTACGTCAGTTTGCAAAATCTACGGGGAGAGCGCAAAAATGCAAATGATTTGTTTGTAAATTATGTGTGAGTGTTGGATTGTGCCCCAGGCTATCCGTAAATTTACAAAATAATACATTATTGTGCCATCTGGTTTGCTTAATATAAGCAATTTGAAATGATTTATACTTGTACTTTTGAAACTTAAGTATATTTTTGCAATTACATTTATTTTTGATACTGAAGTATATTTAAAACCAAATAATTTTAGACTTTTACTCAAGTAGTATTTTACTGGGTGACTTTCACTTGAGTCATTTTCAATTAAGGTATCTTTACTTTTACTCAAATATGACAATTGGGTACTTTTTCCACCACTGAGAATAGGAGAGCCATCTATTTTATAGTTCACTAGATCACAGCAAACATTGACCACAGCAGTCTAAACATACCTGAGGGCAATAGAGCAATATGTCCACTAGATGAGAGCAAAGGGACCTCTCACGAACCTACAGAAAAGGTGAGAAATCAATTTCTTAATTTAAACCAGGGTACTTAGTGGTCTGTAGTTTGTAAATCCAACAACTTTGGTTTAGTTGTTTAAGACGGTCCCCTTTTCTAATTGAGGCCGGAACATGATCAATACCCATAGCTTGTAGGGAGGCTGGGTCACCATGGTGTAAGGACTTGTAGTGCATTCCCATGGGGTAGTCTTCATTGCCTACCCGAATGGCGTACCTGTGTTCCAGTAAGCGGTCTTGAAGGCGTATCTTACTCATTGACGTCACCAGGACCTGGCTTTCGCCTACAAGGCCTACATCGTTTCAGTAACAATATAGCTGAAACCACTATTGGCTTCATTGATTTACTGAATATTTTGTGCTGCTGCAATGGTGTAAAAAAAAATAAGTCTACTGAATGCGCCACTTAAGAGCTGTGGTTAGGTGAAACTCCAGAAGTCGTCCAGTCCAACCGTTATAATCAGGGGTGTAGTGCTGCAGGTGCACAGCGGAGCAACGTTTATATTCTACATAATCAAATTTAATAGCATGATAATATCAGGCTACTGTTATACCAAAAACACCATGTAATTTCTTATGACAATTTAGTATGATTGTGCTGAAATGTTGCATTGTTTTTCTCATGCGGTGGCTGTTTAACTTAATCTGCTCTATAGCCACCCTTACTTATATCATTCAAGAAGATCGAAATGCATATTCCCATGAAACGGATTTGGATAAAATGGTTGGCATGCATGCAGCATGGACGTTTCACCTGTAAAACGTGATTATCATTCACGATTGACAGTGCTGATGGCCTAATTTATAATAAGATAGGCCTAATTTGGTGTTTTAGGATTTAAAAAATATAAAATGTTCCTGTAGCCACTTACAGTATGTATAGGCATAGGCAATGCTGCACGTTGGATGATGCATTGTATGTAACCTATATTCTAAAATGATTTTATACAATAGGCTTCATGTTGGTACCAACTTTCCTTCAGAAATGATGGCTTAATAATAATAATAAAAAAATGGTGCTCTGGTAGGCTACCTAAAAAAAAAGACCACTACACCACTGGTTATAATAAATGTAAAGCAATTGCCATGTGTGGTCAACTGATAATTCCAGCACCGTTTTGATTGGGACAGCATCATTGCGCTGCTTTGAGACAAGCATGTGAACTCATGTTGATAAATCAATCAATTACAGATGTTTTTTTTCACTGAATCTCCATTTGGATATTTGGTTACAATTAGGCTGGGAAATGTTAGCTAAGTTGAGGTGAGTGCACATGATCGTTAGTCTAGCAATTGAAAGCAATTCAGATCTTCTCTACACACACACACACACACACACACACATATTAGGCCTATTGCCTACCTGATGAGCATCCCTGATTTTTTCCTGAACTTTCCAATACTTTTCTGATGCATTTCAGTCACTTAGCCTACTGATGTGAATACACATTTGTACACTTTTCCCATAGGCTATTCAAGTCATTTGACAAAAAAAAAAAAAAAATGGTTTAAATAGGTCATAAGGCCTACATCGTTTCAATAATAATATAGCTGAAACCACTATTGGCTTCATTGATTTACTGAATCTATTCTCGTAATTGTTGGCTACTTGCTGATAGATTATTTTAAATATTATTGTAACAGTAGGCCTACCTACACAATGACCTCATATTGGGTTACTGACCACAATCGATTGAATTAATAATAGTAAGTGTTGATTAATATATTTGGCCTTGGGGAGAGCACAGCGCATGGAAGAAAACCTAGCGCTGCTGGAAGTGCTTGTGACGAGGTGTGAATGTAGGAGTCAGGCGCAGGAGGTAAAATACCGAAGTCCAGAGTTTATTCCGTTGACATAAATCAAATGCCCCAAGCGTAAAACGAAACTATTACAAGGGAAAACATCCACCTTGGCATAAACACAGTGAAATAGTAGCTCAACCGAGCTACACGCTCTCACAACAAACAATCACTCACAAAGACAAGGGGAACAGAGGGAACACTTATACACATACTAATTAGGGGATTGAGCACCAGGTGTGTGTGATTGACAAGACATGACAAGTGGAGTGATGAGAATGGGATCGGCAGTAGCTAGTACTCCGGTGACAACGAACGCCGAAGCCTGCCCGAACCAGGAGGGGGGGGGGGAAGTCGTGACAGAAGTCGTGACAGTACCACCCCCCGACGCGCGGCTCCAGCAGTGCGCCTGCGCCGACCCCGGCCTCGGGGACGGCCAGGAGGACATGGAGCAGGGCGAGTCGGATGACGACGGTGGAAATCCCTCAACAGGGAGGTATCGAGGATATCCCGCCTTGGGACCCAGCACCGTTCCTCCGGACCGTACCCCTCCCACTCCACGAGATACTGAAGGCCCCCCACCTGACGCCTCGAATCCAGGATGGAACGGACCGAGTACGCCGGGGCCCCCTCAATGTCCAAAGGAGGTGGAGGAACCTCCTGCACCTCAGACCCCTGGAGCGGACCAGCTACCGCCGGCCTGAGCAGAGACATGAAACGAGGAGTTAATGCGGTAATCAGGGGGGAGTAACAACCTGTATGTCACCTCGTTTATTCTCCTCAGGACTTTAAAACGGCCCCACAAACCTCGGGCTCAACTTCCGGCAGGGCAGGCGGAGGGGCAGATTCCGGGTCGAGAGCCAGACCCGATCCCCCGGTACGAACACCGGGGCCTCCCTGTGGTGGCGGTCAGCATTGGCCTTCTGACGACGCACAGCGCTGGAGGCAAACATGGGCAGCGTCCCAAGTCTCCTCCGAGCGCCGAAACCAGTCATCCACCGCAGGAGCCTCGGTTAGTGGAGGAGTGGCGGAGAGAGTTCTGAGCATATTCTGCCCATGGCAGGAACACGGACCACTCCCCCGGCCGGTCCTGACAGTAGGTCCGCAGGAACCTACCCACATCTTGATTCACCCTTTCCACCTGCCCATTACTCTCGAGGTGAAATCCAGAGGTCAGGCTGACCGAGACCCCCAGACGTTCCATGAACACCTTCCAGACTCTAGACGTGAACTTGGGACCTTGTCGGACACTATATCCTCTGGTACCCCGTAGTGCTGGAAGACGTGAGTAAACAGAGCCTCCGCAGTTTGTAGGGCCGTGGGGAGACCGGGCAGAGGAAGGAGGCGGCAGGACTTTTAAAAGTGGTCCACAACGACCAGGATAGTGGTGTTACCTTGGGAGGGGGGAAGATCAGTGAGAAAATCAATACTCAGGTGAGACCATGGTCGTTGTGGAACTGGTAAAGGTTGCGCTGGGAGGTGTCTAGGTGCCTTACTCTGGGCGCACACTGAGATTGAGGAAACATACACCCTCATGTCCTTAGCCAAGGTAGGCCACCAGTACTTCTCGGTCAGGCAGCGCATTGTACGATGCGGTGGAGATGGATCTGTGCGTAATGCCTGCGCTATATCTGTGTACATCGCCCATACTTTCGGCGCCACAATGCATGAGGCCGGGAGTATGGGGGTGTTGTATCTGGGCCTCTCCTCTGTGTCATACAGCCGAGACAGTGTGTCTCCCTTCACGTTCTTCGTACCCGGAATGTATGAGAGTGTGAAATCAAAACCGGGTGAAGAAGAGGGCCCACCTGGCCTGGCGAGGATTCAGCCTCCTCGCTGCCCGAATGTACTCCAGGTTACGGTGGTCTGTCCAGACGAGGAAAGGGTGTTTCGCCCCTTCGAGCCAATGTCTCCACACCGTCAAAGCTCGGACAACAGCCAGCAGCTCCCGATCACCAAAGCCTTAGTTCTGCTCCGCCGAGCTGAGCTTCTTAGAAAAGAAGGCACAGGGGCGGAGCTTGGGTGGCCTGCCCGAGCGTTGGGATAAGACAGCTCCTATCCCTACCTCGGACGCATCCACCTCCACTACGAATGGTAGTGATGGATCGGGGTGAGCCAGTACCGGGGCTGAGGTGAACAGACCCCGCAATCTACTGAAGGCCAAATCAGCCTCAGCAGACCAGCGGAGCCGGGACGGCCCACCCTTCAACAAGGAGGTAATGGGAGCTGCAACCTTGCCAAAGCCCCGAATAAACCTTCGATAGTCGTTGGCAAAGCCAAGAAAGCGCTGCACCTCATTTACCGTGGTTGGAGTCGGCCAATTACGCACGGCTGCAATGCAGTCTCCCTCCATCTCCACACCTGTGGTGGTAATGCGATATCCGAGGAAGGAGATTGACTGCTGGAAAAACATATACTTCTCTGCCTTGGCATGAAGATAATTTCCAGCAGTCGGACCAGCACCTACCTCGGCGCATAGCGAAATACACCAGGATGTCATCAACGTAGACCACCACACCGTGACCAAGCATGTCCCGAAACACCTCGTTCACAAAGGACTGGAAAATGGATGGAGCATTCATCAAACCGTAGGGCATCACCAGGTATTCATAATGCCCCGAGGTTGTGCTGAATGCTGTTTTCCACTCATCCCCTTCCCGAATATGCACCAGGTTGTAGGCACTCCTGAGGTCTAATTTGGTGAAAAAGCGGACCCCATGCATTGACTCAATCACTGAAGGAATGAGGGGAAGAGGATAACTAAATCGTACCGTCACATTATTCAGTGGTCGATAATCAATGCACGGGCGTAAACCGCCATCTTTCTTCTTCACAAAGAAGAAACTCGAGGAGGCAGGTGAAGTGGAGGGACGTATATACCCCTGGCGCAGGGACTCGGTGATGTATGTTTCCATAGCCTCCGTTTCAGCCTGCGACAGGGGATACACATGACTCCTGGGAGGTACAGCGTCTACCCGAAGGTTTATCGCGCAATCCCCCCTCCCGATGAGGTGGTAATTTAGTCGCTTGCATCTTGGAAAACGTCTTGGTATTCGGGGGGAATGCGCACCTAGACGGAAACACCTACACACCTACCCAGACACTCACGCGACCACCCCGTAAGAACCCTCTGCGGCCATGAGAAATTGGGGTTGTGATGGGCTAAACACGGGATACCCAAGACTACAGGGTAAGCAGGAGACTCAATAATCATAAAGGTGATCTGCTAAACATGCGTCTCCTGCGTAATCATGGTGACTTCCTTAACCAACCAGGACCCTAATGGTCGACTATCAAGTGCTCTGATGGGGAGTGGAATGGTTAGGGGAACCAATGAAATGCCTTGACGGCGTGCAAATGCCCTGTCCATAAAATTCCCAGCTGCGCCTGAATCGACTAGCGCCTTACACTGGGAACCTACCAAGTGACCAGGAAAGGAGATAGATAAAGTACAGTTCGCCGCAAAGGGCTCTGAACACGTTTGGGTGTTCGTTACCTGGGTTGATGCGTGAGTAGCCTGCCTACCGCCTCCAGACCCAAAAGAACGTTGACTGCGACGTAAGGTGGATTGTCCCTTCGTGCCACCGTCGCTGTCCTCCTGCGCTCCCTCGTCCCCTGCCTCAGAGGAACCAGTCGTTCGCCCGCCTCTCGACCCTCAGGCGGGTGATCGAAAACGGCCCGAAAGAGGCGAGCAAACTCCCCATAGTCCTCCCTCCCACTCCAGGGCTCTCCCACAAAGGCAGGAAACAAGGACGGATACCTTCTCCCGCTCCCGAGGCACCGGCCTGATGCTGGAGAAATACAACTCCAGTTGAAGTAGGAATCCCTTATATCGCGCTGCCGTCCCATCAAACGGCGGTGGCCGGGATATCTGGATCCCTCTAGGGGCTGGGGTGTAGGTGGCTGGATCCGGTTGACCAGCTGGTCTTGATAGATCGGATCCTCTCCTCTCCAGGCGTTCTACCACCTGAGGAACCCGATCCATCGCTTCCCCCAAGCTGGCCAACATCAAGGAATGCTCCTGGACCCTTGCCACAACTCCAGGCATGCGGTCTTCTCCTGCTGATTCCATATCAGATCGGGTGAGTGATTCTGTGACGAGGTGTGAATGAAGGAGTCAGGCACAGGAGGTAAAATACCGAAGTCCAGAGTTTATTCCGTTGACATAAATCAAACGCCCCAAGCGTAAAACGAAACTATTACAAGGGAAAACATACACCTTGGCAGAAACACAGTGAAATAGTAGCTCAACCGAGCTACACGCTCTCACAACAAACAATCACTCACAAAGACAAGGGGAACAGAGGGAACACTTATACACATACTAATTAGGGGAGTGAGCACCAGGTGTGTGTGATTGACAAGACATGAGAAGTGGAGTAATGAGAATGGGATCGGCAGTAGCTAGTACTCCGGTGAGTGTGTTACTAATGGTTCTCTTTGAGACTGTGGTCCCAGCTCTCTTCAGGTCATTGACCAGGTCCTGCCATGTAGTTCTGGGCTGATCCCTCACCTTCCTCGTGATCATTGATGCCCCACGAGGTGAGATCTTGCATGGAGCCCCAGACCGAGGGTGATTGACCGTCATCTTGAACTTCTTCCATTTTCTAATAATTGCGCCAACAGTTGTTGCCTTCTCACCAAGCTGCTTGCCTATTGTCCTGTAGCCCATCCCAGCCTTGTGCAGGTCTACAATTTTATCCCTGATGTCCTTACACAGCTCTCTGGTCTTGGCCATTGTGGAGAGGTTGGGGTCTGTTTTATTGAGTGTGTGGACAGGTGTCTTTTATACAGGTAACGAGTTCAAACAGGTGCAGTTAATACAGGTAATGAGTGGAGAACAGGAGGGATTCTTAAAGAAAAACTAACAGGTCTGTGAGAGCCGGAATTCTTACTGGTTGGTAGGTGATCAAATACTTATGTCATGCAATAAAATGCAAATTAATTACTTAAAAATCATAAAATGTGATTTTCTGGATTTTTGTTTTAGATTCCGTCTCTCACAGTTGAAGTGTAATTATGATAAAAATGACAGACCTCTACATGCTTTGTAAGTAGGAAAACCTGCAAAATCGGCAGTGTATCAAATACTTGTTCTACCCACTGTATATCTAGCAATAAACAAGAAAATACATATAATCTGCTATAACAATACAGTGACTCAAAAATGACAAAAAAGTATTCTAGCTATCTAACTAGCAAGCTAGCTAGCACACGGTGTCGCTAACACATGGTGTTGTCCCCGCCTTCCGCCTGCTATGAACTGGAGTAGCTAGTGGTAGACAGTGTCCTTCACCCCTGCCTGTCGGGAATGGTTTTCTCCGATATACAGCAGGCGGGGACACTGTGTGCTAGCTACCAAGCGAACTAGTTAGCACACAGTGTCGCTCCCGCCTGCTGTGCTAGCAGGAGGCGGAGGCTACCGGTAGATAGTGTCCTTGACCCCCACCCGTTCGGGCATGGTCTTCTCAGGTACACAGCAGACGAGGGTGACACGGTGTGCTAGCTAACTAGCAAGCTAATCACACGGTGTCGCTAACTAGCAATCTAGCTAGTTAGCACACGGTGTCACTCCAGCCTCCCACCTGCTGTACTAGTGGGAGGCGGGGGCAAACGGTAGACAGTGTCCTTCACCCCCGCCTGTCGGACACTGTTTTCCCTCAGTTCAGTTAACGATGATGAGGGCAGGTGTTCGCCAGGCAAGAGCGAAGGACTGTCTACCGGTGTCGCTCCCGCTAGCTAGCATAAAGGACTCTGGTACACACAGGCGGTGGCAAAATAAATCTAGATAATACTTTTATTTCCCTTTTGTCACATTCAAATGTATCACACAAGCATGAAGATTGGAATAAAACAGAAATTAACGTAGAACTGTTGTTTCCGATCAACGAACATTTTGTAATTAATGTTGTTCTATTGTACTGGAACTAATGACAACAAACTATAATTTAATGGGTACTAATAGGATTCTGATTGGGGTGACAAAATACCACAAGACTTAGCAAAAACCTATAGGATAAATGTACTTTTAAAATCAGTCTGTCTGCATATTTCAAGACCTGGCATATGACGGTGCAGTGAGATACCCGATGGGTTGGACTACACTTTTCTTGTCAATCATCTTGAAAAATGATTGAATGATTGAAAAATCTCCACTTTTACCCAATACACATCAATACAATCAAACAGCGCAGTGCCAATGCAGGATCATCTATAATTAGCTAGCTAGCTCTTCTAAAATGTAAACAATGCCTAGCAACGTTACGGTACCTGCTGTTTATAGGGTGCTCCAAACTTTCTGCCCGTACGTCCTTTAGGGATAGCATGGCCACCTCCAAAAAGGTCTCGCTCTTCACAAAGCATGGTGATGAAGAGCCTGTCAGTTGTCCTGGTCCACCACCGACACCCAGGTTGTGTAGTGCACCACTCACAATTGTTCAGCCTGTGTTGTAATCTGTCTACAACTACATTCCCTTGCTCAAAAAGGACCACGACGAACATGATCAAAGGCACATGCTAGGGGATACCTAATTTTGACCAAACTTTGCTTTTTTTGTGCCAGTAATTGGACATTACCCTAACTTGTCGAAACCAAGCACAAGGGTGTGTGGTGGGAGGGGGGGGGCGAAAATACCGCAGCAAGGCACATTGGTGCTGTGACATTGTCGCGACAATGGCAAAACGTCATCTAGCGACAAATCAAGGGGCCAATAGCTATTCTCACTGAAAATAGTTGGCAACACTGCCTCCCCCTTGCCTGTGCGTGTTTAGGCTACCTGCCCCTCCCAAAGCATAGGCTACTGTACTGACGTTACAAGCTTGATTCAGAAGATGGGGAGAGACATTTTTCATAAGTTAGAGAAGAATGGATTAACTTTTTCAATGCTATTTAAGGATACTATAGGCCTAGTAATCACGTTTCACGTTGGATTTATTAACTACAAAAAGGTAAGATGTGTTTTAATTCTGATGCCGCTCTGCATACATAAGCTTGTTAGCTAGCTAGGACATTCAACGTTTCTCAACAGAAGCCACTCCTCCTAGGTATAATTCAGATAATGCATGGCATAAGATGCCCAGCGCTTCAAGCGTCCTCCTCAACCCTCTCTCGCCATCTCCCCACCCACAAATTGTATAATTGACACAGCGAAAGACATGTTAAGCTGTTAGTTTACATCTACGACTAGTGTGGTTGAACATCATAAGACTTGAGCTCAGCATGGAGAATTCAGACTGAGTTAAAGGGATACTCCGGGATTTTGCTTTATCTACTTCCACAGAGCCAGATGAACTCGTGGATACCATCTGTCTCTGAGTGCAGTTAGAAGGAAGTTAATAACTAGCATTAGCACAATTGCTAACTAGCGTTAGAATTGGCTCACAAAACTACCTCTAACTTCCTTCATACTGGATGCAGGGACATAAAAATGGTATCCACACATGTAACCCTCTCACCAGGCTCGAATTTGACTCTCACAATATTACCTTATTTAGAATATCTGAACAGCATGGGATATTAGGTGAGAAGGACATCTCCAATAAGAATCCCTATTGTAAACTTGCTAGGGTGAATGACAAATAGGGTATTAACTTCAGATAGAATGATTATAGACTTGGTTATTGTTATAAGGATATGCTTTCCCATGCATTAAATGAAACTGAAACAGTAAATTACTCCACCAATACAACAGACATAAGGTTCAAGATCTATATTAATCAAATGTTCAATGTATCACATCAAAAGAAATAAAAATAATAAACCCCAATGATTTTTCCACAACCCATGTCCAAATTATTTGCAAGCTTGCTTAAACCCTGGGCGCGCGTTGGAGCTCATAAAAAAAATGACAACATACATAAAGTCCCGAAGTCCACCACACATTTGTAGTTACTCACTACTTGTAGATAATGCCTCAGCAAAATGTACTAGTTCCGTGCAGGTGTCCTCACAAGATCCACAGCGAACACAGCTATCAATGCAGCCAGTACTCGGTAGCAGCAACAGACATCCGTTGGAAACCCAAACTCGTTGATCGTCACAAGCAATTCTCTCCAAGTCTTGCACGAGGCTAACCTCTAGGATGTCGAATGTCTCCACAATGCGACGGCAGCTTCAGTCTCTACTAGGTCTTTCTTAACGAAATAATAAACACTCTCTTATAGAAATAAAATCAGGATTTCCCTTTAAAAAACTCTGTAGGTATGGTTTTGTTCTCTCTTTATCGTTTCCTTTGGTCGTTTTTCCTTCACCAACCCCACTAACGTCTCTCCTCCCTTCTTTCAACTTTTCCCTCTCTTTTCTTTCCCAGCAACCAGTCCACTCTCCCATTGGCCACAACTTAACAAGTTACCTCATTAAAGTTTTGACCAAAGACACGTGGGAAACTTAAACTTAAAAGTAAACCAACCTATTCACTTGTAAATTTATTAAAAACATTGCTTCAAAAGAAATGCATTAATGACATTACAAATCAGGAGCTATTCGATCACCTTTTAAAATCTAATAACAATGAATTATAACAAATAAACTCTATACTTGGTTTTAGCAAGGTATTACACACATTTAGTTAATCTGACTCTGGGGAAGTAGATAAAGGGCTTCAATTACAAAATCCGAAGTATCTCGTTAAGTTTGACTGATAAGGAGAAACATGAGCTCTGAAAAGTACACTTCAGTAGTATTCATTTCACAATGACTGAATATAACAGCTTTTGAGTCGTGAGATAAGTCCTTCCCGGTGTAACAACAACACACATAAGATCACTTTATATTGTGTCTTTGAGCTAATAAATGTGGCTGAACTATGTCTCATTTGCTCAGTTAGCATGAAGACTCCATCAGTGCTAAAGTACTAAGGAAACATCCTAAGGAAATGTTCCATTTGGCCCTGCCCCATCCTGGATATGGTGTAGATAGGATGGGCATAAACCAAGCCCATTATTAGAACGCTGATTAATTATTTACAGTGCCTTCAGAAAGTATTCATACCCCTTGACTTATTCCACATTTTGTTGTTACAGCCCGAATTAAAACATGATTAAATATAAAAAACAAAATCTCACCCATCTACACACAATAACCGATAATGACTAAGTGAAAACATGTTATAATTATTTTGAGTGCATTTATTGAAAATGAAACACAGAAATATCTCGTTGACGTAAGTATTCACACCCCTGAGTCAATACTTTGTAGAAGGACATGTGACAGCGATTATAGCCGGGATTTTTTCTGGGTAAGTCTAAGAGCTTTCCACCCTGGATTGTGCAACATTTGCCCATTATTTTCTTGCCATTTTTCAGGTCTTGCCAAAGATCTTCACGTAGATTTAAGTCAAAACTGTCACTCGGCCACTCAGGAACATTCACTGTCTTCTTAGTAATTCCAGTGTAGATTTGGCCTTGTGTTTTAGGTTATTGTCCTGCTGAAATGTGACTTCATCTTCCAGTGTCTGGTGGAAAACAGACTGAACCAGGTTTTCCTCTAGGATTTTGCCTGCGCTAAGCTTAAATTCTCCCCAGTCCTTAACGATTACGATTACAAGCATACCCATAACATGATGCAGCCACCACTATGCTTGAAAATATGAGGAGTGGTCCTCAGTAACGTATTGGATTTGCCCCAAACATAACACTTTGTATTCAGGACAAAAAGTTAATTGCTTTGCCACATTTTTTGCAGTATTACTTTAGTGCCTTGTTGCAAACAGGATGCATGTTTTGGAATATTTTTATTCTGTACAGGCTTCCTTCTTTTCACTCTGTCAATTACGTTAGTATTGTGGAGTAACTACAATGTTGTTGATCTATCCTATCACAGCCATTAAACTTCGTAACTGATTTAAAATCATGGTGAAATCACTGAGCGGTTTCCTTCCTCTCCGGCAACTGAGTTAGGAAGGACGCCTGTATCTTTGTACTGACTGGGTGTATTGATACACCATCCAAAGTGTAATTAATAACTTCACCATGCTCAAAGGGATATTCAATGTCTGCTTAAGTTTTTTTACTCATCTACCAATAGGTGCCCTTTTTTACGAGGCATTGGAAAACCTCCCTGTGCTTTGTGGTTGAATCTGTGTTTGAAATTCTGAGGGACCTTAAAGATAATTGTATATGGGGGTACAGAGATGAGGTATTCTTAAAAAAAAAAAATGTTAAACACTATTATTGCACACAGTATGAGTGCATGCAATTGTGACTTTTAAGTACATTTTTACTCCTGAATGTATTTAGGCTTGCCATAACAAAGGGGTTGAATACTTATTGACTTAAGACATTTCAGCTTTTAATTTGTAATACATTTGTAAAAATGTCACACAAAAAACATTATCCCACTTTGACATTATGGGGTATTGTGTGAAGGTCAGTGGCAAAAACATATTTTTAATCCATTTAAAATTCAGGCTGTAACACAACTAAATGTGGAAAAACTTAAGGTGTGTGATTACTTTCTGAAGGCACTATAATTAATGAGACAAGGTCTAAGGGCATTCCATAGCAACAACGTCTGAGATAAGTCATGGTCCAATGACTGTACCTGTTAGCAGCATGTGTCCCGAGTCCAAAGCTACATCCATAAATCGGTAGACACCAAAGGGGTAGAAAGAAGCTAGCGGACAGGGCTAGGGGTCAAAATGGATCTGAGCCTGACCCTCCTAGTCACCAATCTGTACTGTACAAATGGAGGAAAAGGTGTGACTGCAAATTAAACAACAGCAGATGAAGAGATATCATACTAGCATTTTGTTCAGTAACACCAAGGCCTTGAATGGAAAGAGATTGACAACAAATATACATGCACCTTCACTATACTAAATCAATAGCTTTCTACATGGAAAGCAATTAGTAATATACAAACTTTGCAATATAAAATATTATTTGTAAAT
Organism: Coregonus lavaretus; assembly: GCF_964263955.1. Lineage (NCBI taxonomy): Eukaryota > Metazoa > Chordata > Actinopteri > Salmoniformes > Salmonidae > Coregonus > Coregonus lavaretus. Next base: position 36,397,677 of record NC_140020.1, read on the forward strand.
AAAGCACTGTATATAAAAATAAGGACTTTAGCCAAGAACAAATTCAAGCAAATTATCATCAATTGTCTAGGTGTACAATATTGTACTGGATTGAAAACTCCCTTCAAGGTATGTATGTACACATCAAAATATAATATCCTCAACAGAAATAACAACTTGTTTAAAATACACAGACAGTAGCTATTAAAAATAAAAGGTATATAAAATGGCACAACTGTAAACATGACATATAGAGCTACAGTGCTTGCTTCTGCTATGAGGTCTCTGTTGTTGTAACCAACGCCACCCTAATGACGGGCCTACATTGCCCTGTTACTTCTATGGCAATTGTGCTTCTTCAATAGGGAGGTTTCATACCCACACAGTTGGCACATGTAACATAGAAAGTAACAAAATGCCTGCTCAAAACGATGCACAGAAGCTAATTATACACTGAGTGTACAAAACATCAGGAACAACTTCCTAATATTGAGTTGCACCCCCTTTTGCCCTCAGAACAGCCTCAATTCGTTGGGGCATGGATTTATAATATAATAATATAATATAATGTCATTTAGCAGACGCTTTTATCCAAAGCGACTTACAGTCATGCGTGCATACATATATATATATTTTTTGTGTATGGGTGGTCCCGGGGATCGAACCCACTACCTTGGCGTTACAAGCGCCGTGCTCTACCAGCTGAGCTACAGAGGACTTCAAGGTGTCGAAAGCGTTACACAGGGATGCTGGCCCATGTTGACTCCAAAGATTCCACAGTTGTGTCAAGTTGGCTGGATGTACTTTGGGTGGTGGACCATTCTTGATACACACAGGAAACTGTTGAGCGTGAAAAACACAGTAGCGTTGCAGTTCTTGACACACTCAAACCGGTGCGCCTGGCACCTACTCCCATACCCCGTTCAAAGGCACTTAAATCTTTTGTCTTGCCCATTCACCCTCTGAATGGCACACATACACGATCCATTTCTCAATTGTCTTAAGGTTTAAAAATCCTTCTTTAACCCGTCTCCTCCCCTTCATCTACACTGATTGAAGTGGATTTAACAGGTAACATCAATAAGGAATCATAGCTTTTACCTGGATTCACCTGGTCATGGAAAGAGCAAGTTTTCCTAATGTTTTGTACACTCAGTATATACCGTCAAATTATACAATTGCATGGTACATGTTCAGCATACAAGGTGACTGAAGACTACCAAAGGAAGACATAGCCTACTGGACCAAACCTACTAGGCCATGGTTTGAGGTTGAGTTTGAACTGAAATACTTATTTCATCAGTGTACAGCACTAGATAACACTCACGAAAAGTAGCCAGTCTTTCTCTTCGTGTTGAGACCACCATTCTGTCTGTGTGCCTGCCTGCCTGTTGCTTCCCCTGGCATCTACTCCATCATTGGACTGTAGACAAACATTACTTCCTCCGGAACTCTATCTCAGCTTCCTGTTCCTGTCTGGAGCTAAAAGCTGAGTGAGGCTCGACCACAGCCAACGGCCACTTTAAATAAAAGTAACAGAAACCAATGTGACAGACCTATCTATGAAAATGCAGCACCAAAAAGAGACTGACAATATGACAAGGGCCAAGTCATACTTACAATAGGAACTCTACTGCAGCACATATATGTTGAGTAACATATAGTGACATACTACTTTGCCAACTGGTCAGTGTGACATGCCTATGCATAAGAGGACAAATGGACAAACTAATGCAACACCATGTCAGAAATATGACAGTTTGTACAGTGTGTGGTTTTCACATGGACACTTAATAAACATTTCTCTGGCTGGTGGTGTGATGTTCAACAACAAAACGTCCCAGTCTCTGGCTTTTGCTGTTAAATAATCTTAAGGAAGCATTTTTTAGTAGATACAAATCCCCTACACATACAGAACTTAACTAAACCTTTAGCTTAACTACAGACCATAACTTACCAATGTAAAAAATAAACATGTATAAGAAAACAAAAATATAAGACTGGTTCTTGTGTTGTGGTGCTACTCCACCAAGATCTGCTCAGTTTTTATGGGCGTAATGAGGTGGCCTGCGCCGGACGAATCAGAGCCCTCGTCTTTGGGAAACTCCTCCCCCTGCAGCAGCTCCACCCCTGCCTGCCCCTGCAGGCCTGCTACCGCCCCTTGGCTGAAGCACAGGTGCTTGATGACCTCGTTGGGGCTGGAGAAGGTGGTCTCACAGACATTACACTTGTAGGGCCTGGCCGAGCCTAAGTACAGCACCTCCATCTGGCTGGTGTCGTCCCCTGCAGCACACAGCTCCATACTCTGCCGGTCCACCATGGTGTAGGCTTCGGCGCCCTGGCTCAGACACACGTGGCGTGCTGCCTGGTTGGCACGACAGAAGCTCTTGCCACAGGCGCTGCACTTGTAGGGCTTACCCGTGTGTATGTACATGTGCTCTCGCCAGTGGCTCTTCTGGATGAACTTGCGACCGCAGGTGGAGCACTCGTACTTTCTGCGCTTCACCTCGTGGTCCAGGTCAGCACTCTCAAGGTTGTCGATATCCGCAATGTCCGATGGGGGTGGGGTGTTGGCCTGGGACTGATACTCCGTCGCCCACCCCGACGTCGACAACTCAGCTCTGGGAGAGTCCATGTTGGAACCAGAGAGAGGTGCTTGCTCGCTGTCACTCAGCATCTCAACTGTCATGTCAGTGGACGGTTCTCCACCTCCCCTTAGCAGCACCTCCTCTACATCTGGTGTGGTGGCTCCTCCTCCTGGGATGACAGGGGAGTCTGCATCGCTGGGTTCGGCCACCAGGGGGAGCTGGGCCTGGCTGTGCTGCAGGAGATGCTCCCTCAACAGGTTCCTCTGGTTGAAGCGGCTGGCACACAGGTGGCAGGAGTAGTGCTTCCTGAAGGAGGCACTCCTCTTCATGATGCTTGGTTTCACATGGAGAATGGTGTTGGAGTTATCCGGGTAGGGAGCCTCTCCTGTCAGGGTGTCACCTCTATGCTTGTCCTCATACGAGGCCGGGTGGCCACTGGTTGAAGCCTCCACCATTTCCTGAAATGAAGAGTCCAGCTTGGACGCATGGTTGGCGAACGCCGCTGCTACAGCAGACGTGGACGGATACTTCCCATCAGGGAGGCTGTCCAGGTCAAAGGGCGAGGAGAGCTGGCGTCGAGCAGGCAGCCTGCCGGACAGCGCCACCTGCTGGTCAGAGATCTGAATGCCAAAGAGGGACGTAGAGAGGGGCATGCTTGGCTCGGGGTGGGAGAAGGCTGTCTGGCTTGCCTCCTGGAGGAGGGGGTAGGCGTGAAGGAACTTGACCCCCTGCTCCAGCCGGGCTGGGTCGATGAGCTGAGGGGCCAGCTTCCCTGTGTACATCAGGTTGAGGAGGTAGCTGAAGATGTCTGGCTGGATGTCGGCTGCCTTCAGGCGGACACAATCACTGAAAAGAGATAGTTAGATATTTATTTATGGTATTAAAACATCTATATATATAAAATTGGACACTTCAAAACGTCTTGGGAATTCAAAACACTGATGACGCAAACAATAGCTTTTATTGATCACCAAACATGTACATTGTCCTGTCCTTATTGAGTTGCACATTATTTACTACAACCTTTAGCTGAACTTGTTTGAATCGTCCAAGCAGGACTGGGTTGAGTTTCAACTGACCTTTCTCACAGACATAAATCATGAGTGAACATGGTGTTAGCCTAGCTTAATGTAGCCTACAGGTAGAGGCGTTGCCGTGGTGCTTACCATACCTGTCCTGGTGTATGAAGAGCATTCTGAAGTAGTTGGAGAAGGCGGCCAACACGGCCTTGTGGGCTTTGAAGAAGACATCGCCGATCACGACGGTGCAGTCGCACAGGAAGCCAAACTCCCTCTGAGCGTTGAGCTGCTGCAGGAGCATAAGACCATGTTTGGCCAACTCCATTCTTCAATCTGCACAAAGAAAGGCACAGAGACTAAGACAACAGTCAGTCAGTCGGTTGGTTAGTTTCCTGTCTGGAAGAGGACCACAATGCCACCAAAGAGACATTTCCTCTAGGCTATTTGGTCCTTGAAAAATCATTGGTTATGGTAGCCGATTTAGAACTACTACAAATATACAGCGCAGTCGGAAAGTATTCAGACCCCTTGACTTTTCCTTTTTACGTTACAGCCTTATTCTAAAATGGATTAAATACACATTTTTCATCAATCTACACACAATACCCCATAACGACAAAGCAAAAACTTTCTGAATGCACTGTAGGCCTAATTATTCCGTGATTTCATTTCTGATCAGTTTTGATGATGTAGCCACTTTAGTTTGTTTCCAGCCGTTTCAATTGAAAAGTGTTGCGCTAGTCTGTTGCACTTGTTGAGGTAAAAACCATGTGCCGTTATTATGAGCAAGACTAAATCGAATGTTGTCTTCAACTGGGTTTTCCATACAAAGTATTCCATTGCAAAGGGAACAAAGGGTTTTTGGTCGCTTTCTCGTTTTAAAACATGAAACAATAACCCTTCAACATCTCAAATGGCGAGACTGACTAGCTACCACATGGACACTTCATTTGTGTGTTTGTGTCGGGAGCATGCCGTCTATTTAGTCACACTATGCCCACATTATTCTGACATATTTTAGAATGTCAAAATGAGAATGTCAATGCATAATAACATTGGGTAAGCCTATGAAAAAATGCTTTATTTTCTTGCAGTAATGCATACTTTTTTGCATACATTTTTGGGGGGAGTTTTTTGTCTTTAGGCTATTACAACAATTAAATGGTCCTTGAAAATAATTAAGAGCTTGAAAAAGGCCTTGAAAGGCCTTGAATTTGACTTGCCAATGTCTGTATGAACCCTGTATAGGCTACTTGCTCAGCCCACAAATGAAATATAAAAATCACCTGCTATTGAAATGATGCGCGCATCATTCACTTTCCTGTCAGATCTTGACCCGGGCCAGTATTTCTTTTCTATTCGGGCCAGTAGCTTTCAGTTGGCACTGGCCCGGTGTGCCACTGGCAAATTTACCTGAATGTCGAGCCCTGCTGTGTGTGGTGCACGTAGTAGAGGTCTTCATGGATCCACGGAATTCTAAATAATGTCACGGGTCTGGGTCGGATCTGATATGATTGTCACAGGTCTCAGGTATGTGTAACTTTAACTGACTTGTCCGGAAGGGCCTGTACAGATTTGAACGTGACAGCAGCAGTCAAAAGAGAGAGAGACATTTGTATAATTTATGCGGCTGCTGTTGCTTTCACGAGTGGAGCGTGGTGCGTGTAGCTTGTTGTTGGCCAATCATAAGTCATTAAAGCGGCAATAGGCATAGAGCCTCCGTGTGTGGCAAAAGTTGAGAGATATCGAATCAAAGGAAGATGGAATTAAAATGCCAGAATTCAAAGTTAAAGGAGAAGGATAGGCTACAAGGACCAGCCAACAGTTAGGCTGCTACATAATATTCAGCCTCAATATTTTTTTTTAGTGTAGGATGATAAAGTTCATGCACTGCAGCCTCAATTAGCCTCCCTAGCTAGCGTTAGCTAGCTTCTCCCGGTTTGATTCAGTAAAGACAGGTACTACGTAATCATATTTGATTATAAATAACCTAGCTTTTACAGCTATTAGTTTACTATTTGTATTTATTATGGATCCCCATTAACTGCTGCCAAGGCAGCAGCTACTCTTCCTGTGGTTCGGCAAAATTAAAAACATTACAATACATTCACAACAGACTTCACAACACAAAGTTTGTGCCCTCAGGCCCCTACTCCACTACCACATATCTACAACACAAAATCCATGTGTATGTGTGTGTACGGTGCGTATGTTATCGTGTCTGTGCCTATGTTTGTGTTGCTTCACAGTGCCCGCTGTTCCATAAGGTGTATTTTAAATCTGATTCTACTTGCATCAGTTACCTGATGTGGAATAGAGTTCCATGTAGTCATAGCTCTATGTAGTACTGTTTTTTATTTATTTTATTTCACCTTTATTTAACCAGGTAAGCCAGTTGAGAACAAGTTCTCATTTACAATTGCGACCTGGTCAAGATAAAGCATAGTAGTGCGATAAAAACAACAACACAGAGTTACATATGGGGTAAAAAAGTCAAAAAATACAACAGATGTAGCAAGTTATGGAGGTAAGGCAATAAATAGGCTATAGTGCAAAATAATTACAATTAGTATTAACACTGGAATGCTAGATGTGCAAGAGATTATGTGCAAATAGAGATACTGGGGTGCAAAAGAGCAAAATAACTAACAATATAGGGATGAGGTAGTTGGGTGGGCTAATTTCAGATGGGCTGTGTACAGGTGCAGTGATCGGTAAGGTGCTCTGACAACTGATGCTTAAAGTTAGTGAGGGAGATAAGAGTCTCCAGCTTCAGAGATTTTTGCAATTCGTTCCAGTCATTGGCAGCAGAGAACTGGAAGGAATGGCAGCCAAAGGAGGTGTTGGCTTTGGGAATGACCAGTGAGATATACCTGCTGGAGCGCAGACTACGGGTGGGTGCTGCTATGGTGACCAATGAGCTAAGATAAGGCGGGGATTTGCCTAGCAGTGATTTATAGATGGCCTGGAGCCAGTGGGATTGACGACGAACATGTAGTGAGGACCAGCCAACAAGAGCGTACAGGTCACAGTGGTGGGTAGTGTATGGGGCTCCCATAGTCTGTTCTGGACTTGGGGACTGTGGAGAGACCTCTGGTCCTGAGACAATTGCAATTTTTCTAAGTCCCTCTTTGTGGCACCTGACCACACGACTGAACAGTAGTCCAGGTGTGACAAAACTAGAGCCTGTAAGACTTGCTTTGTTGATGGTGCTGTTAAGAAGTTATAGCTGAGCTTTATTATGGACAGACTTCTCCCCATCTTAGCTACTGTTGTATCAATATGTTTTCACCATGACAGTTTATATTCCAGGGTAACTCCCAAGCAGTTTAGTCACCTCAACTTGCTCAATTTCCACATGATTTATTACAAGATTTAGTTGAGGTTGTAGGTTTAGGGTTTAGTGAATGATTTGTCCCAAATACAATGATTTCAGTTTTAGAAATATTTAAGACTAACTTATTCCTGTAGCTCTTTGTTAAGTGTTGCAGTCATTTCAGTCGCTGTAGTAGCTGACGTGTATAGTGTTCAGTCATCCACATACAGTGAGGTATTTGATCCCCTGGTGATTTTGTACGTTTGCCCACGATGATCAGTCTATAATTTTTATGGTAGGTTTATTTGAACAGTGAGAGACAGAATAACAACAACAAAAATCCAGAAAAACACAATTTATAACATTTTTGACATTTTAATGAGGGAAATAAGTATTTGACCCCTCTGCAAAACATGACTTAGTACTTGGTGGCAAAACCCTTGTTGGCAATCACAGAGGTCAGACGTTTCTTGTAGTTGGCCACCAGGTTTGCACACATCTCAGGAGGGATTTTGTCCCACTCCTCTTTGCAGATCTTCTCCAAGTCATTAAGGTTTCAAGGCTGACGTTTGGCAACTCGAACCTTCAGCCCCCTCCACAGATTTTCTATGGGATTAAGGTCTGGAGACTGGCTAGGCCACTCCAGGACCTTAATGTGCTTCTTCTTGAGCCACTCCTTTGTTGCCTTGGCCGTGTGTTTTGGGTCATTGTCATGCTGGAATACCCATCCACGACCCATTTTCAATGCCCTGGCTGAGGGAAGGAGGTTCTCACCCAAGATTTGACGGTACATGGCCCCGTCCATTGTCCCTTTGATGCGGTGAAGTTGTCCTGTCCCCTTAGCAGAAAAACACCCCAAAGCATAATGTTTCCACCTCCATGTTTGACGGTGGGGATGGTGTTCCTGTAGGCAGCATTCCTCCTCCTCCAAACACGGCGAGTTGAGTTGATGCCAAAGAGCTTGATTTTGGTCTCATCTGACCACAACACTTTCACCCAGTTCTCCTCTGAATCATTCAGATGTTCATTGGCAAACTCCAGACGGGCCTGTATATGTGCTTTCTTGAGCAAGAGGACCTTGCGGGCGCTGCAGGATTTCAGTCCTTCACGGCGTGGTGTGTTACCAATTGTTTTCTTGGTGACTATGGTCCCAGCTGCCTTGAGATCATTGACAAGATCCTCCCGTGTAGTTCTGGGCTGATTCCTCACCGTTCTCATGATCATTGCAACTCCACGAGGTGAGATCTTGCATGGAGCCCCAGGCCGAGGGAGATTGACAGTTCTTTTGTGTTTCTTCCATTTGCAAATAATCGCACCAACTGTTGTCACTTTCTCACCAAGCTGCTTGGCGATGGTCTTGTAGCCCATTCCAGCCTTGTGTAGGTCTACAATCTTGTCCCTGACATCTTTGGAGAGCTCTTTGGTCTTGGCCATGGTGGAGAGTTTGGAATCTGATTGATTGATTGCTTCTGTGGACAGGTGTCTTTTATACAGGTAACAAGCTGAGATTAGGAGCACTCCCTTTAAGAGTGTGCTCCTAATCTCAGCTCGTTACCTGTATAAAAAGACACCTGGGAGCCAGAAATCTTTCTGAGAGGGGGTCAAATACTTATTTCCCTCATTAAAATGCAAAATAAATTCATAACATTTTTGACATGCGTTTTTCTGGATTTTTTTGTTGTTATTCTGTCTCTCACTGTTCAAATAAACCTACCATTAAAATTATAGACTGATCATTTCTTTGTCAGTGGGCAAACGTACAAAATCAGCAGGGGATCAAATACTTTTTCCCCCTCACTGTACATAGACACACTGGCTTTACTCAAAGCCAGTGGCATGACGTTAGTAAAGATAGAAAAAAGTAAGGGGCCTAGGCAGCTGCCCTGGGGAATTCCTGATTCTACCTGGATTTTGTTGGAGGCTTCCATTAAAGAACACCCTCTGTGTTCTGTTAGACAGGTAACTCTTTATCCTCAATATAGTAGGTGTAGTAAAGCCATAACCCATACGTTTTTCCAGCAGCAGACTATGATCAATAAATGTCAAAAGCTGCACTGAAGTCTAACAAAACAGCCCCCACAATCTTTTTATCATCATTTGTGTAAGCGCTGTGCTTGTTGAATGTCCTTTCCTATAAGGGTGATGAAAGTCTGTTGTCAATTTGTTTACTGTAAAATAGCATTGTATCTGGTCAAAAACTAATTTTTTCAAAACGTTACCAAGTGTTGGTAACAGGCTGATTGGTCGGCTATTTGAGCCACTAAAGGGGGCTTTACTATTCTTAGGTAGCGGAATGACTTTTGCTTCCCTCTAGGCCTGAGGGCACACACTTTCTAGTAGGCTTAAATTGAAGATATGGTAAATAGGAGTGTCAATATCGTCCGCTATTATCCTCAGTATTTTCCATCCAAGTTGTCAGACCCCGGCAGCTTGTCATTGTTGACAGACAAAAATAGTTTTTTCACCTCTTCCACACTCACTTTACGGAATTCAAAATTACAATTTTTGTCTTTCATAATTTGGTCAGATCTACTTGGATGTGTAGTGTCAGCAATTGTTGCTGGCATGTCATGCTTAAGTTAGCTAATCTTGCCAATTAAAAAATTATTAAACTAGTTGGCAATGTCAGTCGGTTTTGTGATGAATGAGCCATCTGATTCAATGAATGATGGAGCGGAGTGTACCTTTTTTCCCCAAAATGTCATTGAAGGTGCTCCAAAGCTTTTTACTATCATTCTTTGTCATTTATCTTTGTTTCATAGTATAGTTTCTTCTTCTTTTTAATTTAGTTTAGTCACATGATTTCTCAATTTGCAGTACGTTTGCCTATCGGTTGTGCAGCAAGACTTATTTGCCATTCCTTTTGCCTCATCCCTCTCAACCATACAATTTTTCAATTCCTCATCAATCCACGGGGACTTAACAGTTTTTACAGTCATTTTCTTAATGGGTGCATGCTTATTAGTAACTGGGATAAGCACGAGTTGGCTTGGTTGGTTGCCGTTTCTTGTCTCTCCCGCGCTGCGTCACTTGCTCAGAGTACAGCCCCTCTCCATCCTCTCGCACTTTAACAGCTCCGGTTAATAAAGTAGCGTAAAAAAGTACTTTTCTGCTGCTTCCCTCACTCGGATCGGACCTTGTCTGGATCCTACCAGGTCTATAATAAACGGGTCTAGTTGTCCTCGGGTCTGTTTGGAACGGGTTTCTATATTTTAAAATAAAATATAGAAACATAAAATGTATGCATATCGAGTCCGGGTGGGAAAGCCCCAGGTCCATTTACGGAACGGTTCCAACTTTTTGGACCCGTGAAGACCTCTAGCGCGTAGTGCTATGTCTACCACTTTGTGTAGTCGTTAGCGATGCTAATGATAGCCTAACCATCTTCGGGTAGATGGAAAGGCAATTAAAAAGGTAACTACAAAGTAGCCTATGCCTACCTGGCAGAATCATGACCATTTGCATCAATCCAGTGCCCATTGTTTTGAAAACGCATCACAAGTGCGCTACAGAAGCACCACCAGCCAACAACTGTCTGGCTGCTGCACACTTGAATCAAACGGTAGCTACACAAAATGTATTCCGTTTTTCGCGGATGTCAAAAATGGTCCCTAGATATTGTTTAAAGCATTGTTGTGGACTTAGAACATCTATTTTTGTTGTTTTTCCTATTTAAAAAGTGTGATTTTGAGCAAAAACCTGAAAAATAGAGGGAAATCACAGTCCTATTCCCAGCTTTCTTTTTTCCCCAGTGGTATCGTTTTGGTATCAAGTATATAGTTGTTCAAATTCTGCCCTCTAGAGGATTTCGCAGAAAAGAACACATGGCACTTTAAAATCTGCAATAAATACATTTTGGACTTTATTTTAAATCAATTTAAAAGATGGCTAGTTAATATTAGCCTGGTTCTGTATGGAATGCAGGCACATTATGGGACACAGGCCAGGTTATTATGAATTATAAAGAAATTGGTACGACCAATCATGTGCTGGTGCCACCAACTGAAAGGTTGGTTGCACCAGTGCCACCAGTGGAAAAAATTAGTGTAGAAAGAGATCCCTAAAGAGCACCAAGGGACTGGAGGCTTTTGGGCATCACATGATCAGGTTTATGTACGTCTACACATTCCTGAAGCAAGACTGACTGGTTCCACCCCTCTACCAATGGGAATGGAGAACATACACTACATTACCAAAAGTATGTGGACACATGCTTGTCGAACATCTCATTCCAAAATCAGGGGCATTAATATGGAGTTGGTCCCCCCTTTGCTGCTATAACAGCCTCCACTCTTCTGGGAAGGCTTTCCACTAGATGTTGGACCATTGCTGCAGGGACTTGCTTGCATTCAGCCACAAGAGCATTAGTGAGGTTGGGCACTGATGTTGGCCGAATTAAACCGGGCTCGCAGTCGGCGTTCCAATTCATCCCAAAGGTGATCAATGGGGTTGAGGTCAGGGCTCTGTGCAGGCAAGTCAAGTTCTTCCACACCTATTTCGCCAAACCATTTCTGCATGGACCTCGGTTTGTGCACTGGGGCATTGTCATGCTGAAACAGGAAAGGGCCTTCCCCAAACTGTTGCCACAAAGTTTGAAGCAGAGAATCGTCTAGAATGTCATTGTATGCTGTAGCGTTAAGATTTCCCTTCACTGGAACTAAGGGGCCTACGCCCAACTATAAAAAACAGCCCCAGACCAAATTTCCTCCTACACACATTTCCTCCTGCTTTCGGGCAGGTAGCGTTCTCCTGGCATCCGCCAAACCCAGATTAGTCTGTCGGACTGCCAGATGGTGAAGCGTGAATTATCACTCCAGAGAACGCGTTTCCACTACTCCAGCGTCCAATGGCGGCGAGCTTTACACCACTCCAGCCGACGCTTGGCATTGCGCATGGTGATCTTAGCCACCACTCCAGCCAACGCTTGGCCATGGAAACCCATTTCATGAAGCTCCCGACGAACATGCAGTTCTTGTGCTGACATTGCTTCCAGAGGCAGTTGGGAACTCGGTAGTGAGTGTTGTAACCGAGGACAGATGATTTTTACGCGCTTCAGCACTCGCCGGTTCCATTCTGTGAGCTTGTGTGGCCTACCACTTTGCGGCTGAGCCTGTCAGCAATGGGTCTGGCTGAATTAGCCGAATCCACTCATTTGAAGGGGTGTCCACATACTTTTGTATATATACTGTATGTGTCCAAATCTTTAGTCACACATACAACCTGCAGGTACACACATTCTCTCACTATATCACACAGAAACACCACAACATTCACACAAATCAAGACAGGCCGGGCAGCAGGCACTAGGCTAGCCCTGCCAATATGCTTATTATTTAGCTGGAAACACATTCCATTTGCTTTCTGCCACACTCCCAGCTAGCAAAACCCTGCTGCAACCTGCTGACTTAGGAGCATATTATTTACATGTAAGCCTACATAAGGAGGGCTGCCTACTCTGGAGTTGTCTGAAGAGATCAAGAGAGCAACTCTCAATCTGGGCCCGGTTTCCTAAAAGCATCTTAAGGCTAAGTTCATCGTTAGAACCTTCGTAGGAGCGTTGTTAAATCTTTGAGCTGTTTCCCAAAAAACATTGTTAGTAAAGTTGCACTTAAAAATGCTTGTTATTTGACACTGGAAAAGTAAGCATTATTGACACTGCAAGGCTGCTGTGTCTGATCTCATGTAGGCCTAACATCTCCTGCTATTGTGTCGTTGATCAAGGCACTTAACCCCCCACAAAGTCACAAAGTAGAACTGCACTTAGTCACGTTGTCAACATGTGGTCAACTCTCCATCTGGAGAGCTCCTGGGTATGCAGGCTTGGCTTTTGATCCAGCCCTGAAACACCCAAGTCTGCTTATCAAGTCCTGTTGAGCAGCTGATGTTTAGGCTACGATATGGGTAGACCTGGGGCCTGTTGCACAAAAGTAGAATTAAGACATCCGGGATAAATGACTCAGCTGAGCTCAATGAAGCCAAAACATGTGCGTCCAGGCTTAATTGGTTGCACAAAGACCAAGCCAGGATGAGCAGACACGGATTCATTAAGCCAGGTGAAACCAATCCTGGATAGGTGCGCGCTCACGGCTCACTCAAATAGACCCCGCCACAGATCACAGATTAACTGATTTACCATGGCAACTAGAGCCGCGTACTTTTCCCCGTCGGAAGCACAAATCCTCATGGAGGCATACGAGGAGGTAAAAGATATAATTAAGAAGAAAGGCAACACCGCCACAGTGATAAAGCAAAGAGAAAAAGCGTGGCAAAGTATTGCAGACCGCCTGAATGCGTAAGTAGTGCACAATTACACACTCACCGCTCCGCTGAAACATCACAATTACAATTCAAATATTTAATTCACATCTCCAAAAATGCAGTTGTACTGTAATTATGAAACGGTTAAATTTTTAATTGAAATGCACTGCAGATATGAGTGAAATTGTGTAAAGTAACTCCATCACACTGTATAAAGCTATGATAAATTTTTTGATATTTTTACTGAAAACAAGACAAAAATACCAAGTAATTTTTTGCAGTGTGACTCCATTAAATGTGTGTGTGTGTGTGTGTGTGTGTAGATTAAACATGAACGGGCCAAAACGGACATGGCAGCAGGTCAAAATCAAATACAAGAACATTCTGCAGAATGGTATGGTCCCTGACTAATATTTAACAAAGCACAAGCATATATTGTACCCAGAAGGTGCCTGCTCACACATTGTCTGTACTGTTTTAGCAGTGAAAAAGAATACCCACAGACAAGGCACGGGTGGTGGGTCACCAAAGGCTGACCTTACCCCAGCAGAGGACATGGCCTTGGAGCTAAATAAAGGCAGGCCCGTCTTAGAGGGGATCCCTGGGGGGAAAGAGACGAGCATAGGTTCCTCCCAAGATGCCACCCGCTTCATTCAAGGTATGTCCTTCCATCTCTACATGGGATACAACCACATTCATATTGAATCAATTTGGACTGTCTGACTTTGGTTTACCTATTGCCTTGCAGTGTCTGGCAGCACTGTGTTCCTGTTAGAGCCACCAGCACAAGCACCAGACGATGCTGATCCAGTGAGTACTCCATCAAAGGCATACTGTAGGCCTGGCATGTCTTGTCTACTAGCTTCAATATGAATCCGATTAAATGTGATAGGGTGAAGGCCCCAGTGCAGCAGCAACAGCACATGATGGAGACGATGATGAGGAGGAGACCATCTCTCTGGATTCCAGAAGGCATGAGGTATCATGTTAAGACTGTGAAAGTACTATTTACTCTACAATGGTGAGGAGTCCTCATCAAAATCAAAAAATCTAATTTCTTTTACAGGACCCAGATGCTATACAGTGGGAAAACCAGCCTGGCAACATAGTGCGTATTAATAAAAGGACACCACATCCTGCCAAATTCCAGCTGCGCTAATTGTATTGTGTTCACAGAGCTCACAAGCTATCAGAAAGTTGTATGGCAACCACCTCCGGCGCCAAATAGAACTGGCAGACATAGACATTCAGTACAAGAAGAAAAAGATGGAAAATCTTGCACTGGAGTCCGAAATAAAAAAAGAGGACAATTAGGAAACTGGACCTTGAAATAAAAAAACTTGAGAGGGAGGTGAGATATGCCTTCAATGTACACTGTATGCTAACTGTAACACAAATGTATTAATCATTATTTTTCTTTCCTCCCCCAGCTCCAAGAAGATGACACAGCTCAAAATAAAAATTAGGTATATTCTCGTAAAGTCAAGTGAGCCATGACATATGAGCTCTTATTGTGAGCACACAGGACGGTGGCATCTTTCTAAGGTTTTTTTTATTTTCCCAGCAATCAGTACAACCAAGTCATCGTTATAAGGCATCGCCCTCTTTTGCCCACCCCCCCAGCACCAGGTGTGGCCACTAGCCTATATGAAGGCCCAAAATTGTGTGTTCCTTTCTGCTCTGACAATGGCATGCCCATTCGTGCGAGATGTGGTGGATGAAGAAGCACTTGTGCTGAGGAGAGCCTTCAGGCGAGAAAGGGTCTTCAGGGACCGGTTGGACCCACTGGCCTTCCCTGATGACCATCTATATGAAAGATACAGGTTTTCTGCAGATGGCATCAGGTATCTATGCAGACTACTGGGTCCCAGGATTAAGCACCGCACTGCACGGAGCCATGCACTGAGTGTGGAGCAAATGGTTTGTGTGGCCTTGCGCTTTTTTGCTAGTGGAGCCTTCCTGTACTCAGTGGGGGATGCAGAACAGCTGAACAAGGCCACAATTTGCCGCACAATAAGGAGTGTGTGTCTGGCTATCAAAGCATTAGCAGATGTCTTCATCTCCTTCCCTGGCCACAGAAGACTCTGTGACATCAGAGGAGTTCTATAGGATTGCAGGTAAGAGGATCTACAAATTACAGGACAACTGTTAACACATAGTAGGATACTCATTACTTTGTGTGACAGGTTTCCCCAATGTCATTGGTGCAGTGGACTGCACACACATAAGGATAAAAGCCCCCTCAGGTGCCCATGAGGCCGATTTTGTGAATAGGAAATCCTTTCACAGCATTAATGTTCAGGTGAACATAACTTTTTGATATTGTCCATTGACGAACACTCTGCATTGCCAGTGATGTGCATTGATTGGTGTAATATTCCTCATCTTATGATTTCAGATGGTCTGCAATGCTGACTGTGTGATCAGCAATGTTGTGGCAAAATGGCCTGGCTCAGTCCATGACTCCAGAATCTTTCGGGCCTCTGAAATCTATCAGTGCCTATCACAAGGTAAGCCACACAACCCCTATTTATAACCATCATGGCTGTGTCAAGAATATCACTGTGTTTATGAGGTAGTAATGATGAGATTTTGTGTTGACAGGTGAATTCTCTGGTGTGTTGCTGGGAGACAGGGGGTATGGCTGCCAGCCTTTTCTCCTGACACCTTTCACAGACCCCCAGGAAGCACAGCAGGCCTACAACCATGCCCATGCCAGGACCAGGGCCAGAGTTGAAATGACCTTTGGCCTCCTGAAGGCACGCTTTCACTGCCTTCACAAATTAAGGGTCAGCCCTGTTAGGGCATGTGATATTACTGTGGCTTGTGCTGTCCTCCACAATGTGGCCTGCCTGAGGAAGGAGAGGGCCCCCAGAGTGCCACCAGCCATGGACTGGGACAATCCGGCAATCTTCCCTGATGACGACAGTGGTCGGCTGCTGAGGGACCAATATGTGTTGAATTATTTTAGTTAGTATGTGTGCTTTCAATTTTGGTTAAATATGTCCTGCGGTGGCAGAGGAATTTGGGTTTTTTTGGGTTCGTTTTTTTACGAATTTGGCCTCTTATGATGTTTGTGCGGTATACTGTGTGTAATACAAGGCTGCAGGGAGGCTACTGCATCCATTCATTTGTCTGTTCAGTTGATGTGTATGGATTTGTCCTGCATTTATTTTAGTGTGCAGACATGCAGGGTGTGTTATATACAGACCTTTGAATGTGTATGTATCATTTTGTATAATATGCTTGGATTCTGTGCTTTCCATCTTGTAGAGTCACTGTGACTTCAGTTTCGAAAGGAGCTGATGGTTTACCTGCTTTGTTTTGTCCTTATTCAATAAAGGAACATAATGTTACACATTGTGTTTTTATATTCATATGGAATGTGTATTTGTTTATATGACAGAGTACTAGGGCCACACTGAAGAAAAAGGATAAAGTCATAAATTTATGAGGCTGGTTCTTTCTGCAGAAAAGCTACATATTGTTTTTACAGTTTTGATACTTATGACAATGTGATACTTAATATTCTGGCACATCAGCATGTCTTTGTTTATGAAACCATACTGAAGTACAATTTCACGAAATGCCCCACATCTGTCATTTTAACAACTGTCCTCCTTTAAAACAACTGGTTACAATATTATGACTTGTGTTTTTTTCCCCTCTGTGGCCCTAATATTCTATCATTTTATATATAGCCTTATAGTCTATGGGAAACTGTAAATTATCTAATAATAGCAACATCATCTAAAAATCATTTTTTATCCAAAATCATTGAAATTAATGATCACAAACGTTTAAATAATGACAGTGGGTCTAGTTATATGTGATAACAATGTATAGTGAGCAGTGAAATAACTATTGGTTTCCATTTGTGGTGACTGCTGACTGACATTAGGGATGAGATTAAATAGATCCTGGAATTTAGCCTGGTCTGGAGCAGGCTAGCTCCACAGAATAAATCTCCATGGTAATTTATACCATAACATATCCTCCTGCCCCCTATCCATCTTTAGTGCAACCGGATTACGGATCAATTGAGCCAGGATCACCAAGATATCCTGGCTTAATCCCTTATCCTAGTTTTGTGCAACAGGCCCCAGGGCTTGAACAAAATCATTCACATCCAGTAGCTATCCTGGAGGATGGTTGCCACCCTTGATATAACATATTGCAACATTACAACCAAATACTTTTGTCTTCATACAATTATTATTTCATTCAATGAATCAGGGATCAAATGGAAAAAGGTAGGCTACTTCAAAGCAAGCTATCTAACTATACATGTTTATATACACTGAGTATATACCAAACATTAGGAACACTTTCCTAATATTGAGTTGCCCCCCCCCCTTTTGCCCTCAGAACAACCTCAATTCGTCAGAGCATGGACTCTACAAGGTGTCGAAAGCGTTCCACAGGGATGCTGGCCCATGTTGACTCCAATGCTTCCCACAGCTGTGTCAAGTTGGCTGGATGTCCTTTGGATGGTGGACCATTCTTGATACACCCGGGAAACTGTTGAGCCTGAAAAACCCAGCAGGATTGCAGTTCTTGATACAAACCGGTGCGCCTGGCACCTACTACCATACCCCGTTCAAAGGCACTTCAATATTTTGTCTTGCCCATTCAACCTCTGAAAGGCACACATACACAATCCATGTCTCAATTGTCTTCTTTAACCTGTCTACTCCCCTTCATCTACACCGATTGAAGTGGACTTAACAAGTGACATCAGTAAGGGATCATAGCTTTCACCTGGATTCACCTGGTCAGTCTATGTCACAGAAAGAGCTTATAACAGTGCCACATATAGACCAATCGGTAACATTATCTTTGACCAAGTTACTCATGTCCTCTAGTTTCTGTGTGCCAAATTATTTAAAAAACATACCAATCTATGCTTGAGTTATTTGACCATGTCAAGGGAACCCCTAATAGGCTGCCTCAATATTTGGAGCCATATGGTGATAACATCTCTATAGGGGCTGATCCGTCATCAGTATTGGTAAGATTTGAATGGAGCAGCGCTGCCTTTCTTTCGATCCTATCAGTATTGACACATGCTCCAACTATGCACTTAGCGAACGTTCTTTCTGTGTGGTGTTTTGGGAAACGCATGTTACATCTTCGGCCGTTAATTGAATGAAAACACTGCAGGCAAATGTTGCAGCAGTATTGACAAATATGCATTCTTGCAAATACAGTAGCCTGCCTATTATTATCATTATCAGAAAATACCATCCTGATATTTTGTGTAGGTTCAGACATCCAGCAGTCAACTTGTAAGACCTGTGTTACTAAATAATTATGAATGAGTCATTTGGCAATAGTAAACCTTTGGGCATTCATTCAACAACTAGGAATCTGGCAACAAAAAAGAACCATGTGTTCATAGTAGCCCAACTATGTGTTTGTAAGAAAGCGCCGCCCCTAATGTAGACACGTGGAACAGACGGTTAAGGCTAGAAGAGATCCAGCTTTTGTCAAATTAACGTCAGATTTTAGTTTTCATAGCCGGTTAGGAGAGGTTACACTGCAGGTTAGGAGAATTGACTTAGCAGGTTAGGGAAATTATGTTAAGATTCTAACAAAAGTGTTAGGGTTAGCTAAAATGCAAAAAAAAGTATACTTTTGAAGTTAATCATGACCGAACGGACCGATATCTCGCAGACTGAAACCACTTCCACAGTACGTTCTCGTCCTAAACAGAAAGTAACCCTTCCAAACCGAACGTGAAAGCTTATGCTGGTATGTCTACTTTAGCCATAGACCCACGCCAAGGCAAGTAACATAATGATTTTAATCGGTCTCATTTAGGACCCCGCCGGGGTGGTCACCGAATACATTTCTTAAACTTAAAAATTACCGATTTGAAAACGTATATAAATTATAGCAGCGTATGTCGGTATACAAAATGAAACGAAGTGCGGGGAGCCTTACCCTTTTACTCTGCTTGAATCCGTGTTGTTGTTTGTTACCCGGGGACTTGTCAGTTAGGCTCGCAGCTGCTCTGTTCCTCTTAAGCAGCATTGGCGGCGATGGTCGTCGGTGTTTTCCGGTCGGGTTACGTTACAATCACATGACAATGTAAAAGCACTTAAAAACAGCAATTCGTTGAACGGACAGGGCGCCTGACAAATTCTCGTGGGGAACGGTAACCGGCGTGTGTCCCTCTGAATAGAGAATTGTATCCACTTAGTACGTTACATTAATGCGACATCGACTGTAATGTTAGGGCGAGCACTGTCATTATTTATTCAATCTCTGGTTAGGGCACGTTAAACATAAACCGATTTAGGGGTTAAATAGCCATAGGTCGTCCTCCCCACCCCCACACAAACAGATAACGTAGCCTACAATCGTGACTGCAATGGCATTTGCATTTTCCGTTGGGAGCGAACAAGAAAGAGCTTCCTGTAAACAAATGGATTTACCGCGGTGAATCTCTGGCAACAGTGGCGAAGCAGTTGTTCGTGTCCAGATTTCAATATTTGGTGGAATTAATGGTTGGCTAGTTACTTTTGATTCAATTGGTAAATTAGAATTATGTTGTTTCTCAAAGGGCGGGAGGGCAACGAATGACTTAACTTTTTAATGTAATTTTCGATATTTTGTTTAGGCTATGTTGGTAGCCTAAATGTAAAAAAAAAATCGGATTGTAATTTATTAGACCTGCGTGGCTACCCTGAATAAAATATTTACAAACACACTTTATCACCAGACTATCAACTCATTATAGGATGAATTGCATTCCATGTTTCATGGTGCAGAACATATCTGACTTGGGGAGAAATTACTTTTAGCCATTTATGTATGATTATGGGTGTGCTTTTTCTCTGTTTGTCAGTGGTAAATACTTCAGTCTATTTCAAGCAGCCTTCAAAATGACCTCTCTCTACCAGTCAGTCAGCTGAGGTGTTTGCTGTGCTACAGTTGATTAACAGGATCATTTAATATTTTCAAAAGGTGGAGTTAAATACAAGAGGATATTGATCCAGGGGTATAAATTAACCACCAGCAGCCCCTTTAACCCTGATAAAACATTCAAGAAACACAGCACTGCACAACACTCCTCTTATGGATGGTTATTACGTGGTTGTAACGCTGCTTATGACTGTAGGAGGCTTTGTTAAAAGGTTCAATAAAAGTGCTACTGTCTGCTACCCATATTCCTCATGGTCAGAATTCTGGCCATATCCCCTGACTTCTGTGGCATCCTCAACAGGATGTAAGCTAGCATGACCAGGAAAAGGAAAAGCGTACACATGCATCGCTTGCCAGGAAACTCAGGAAGAGTGGGAGGAACTACACACACACACACACACAAACACAGATTAACAAATAGGCATATGGACACACACAGGCGTACACATCCCTCATGGCTCCACAGTGCAACCATTTTACTCACATATGGGTCTAAATATTTTGCTGTGCAACCTGGAATTTGTATTTAGGAGCACCAGTGTGCCTAGAAAAGTTAAGGATTCCAACTTTATTACCTCAAATAATTTGCATTGTGCTCCTAAATGTCTTTGTCCAGATCGACTTACAGGAGGAACTAGGGTTAAGTGCCTTTCTCAAGGGCACATCAACAGATTTTTCACCTAGGGATTCAAACCAAGAACCTTTGGGTTATTGGCCCAACACTCTTAACTGGTAGGCTACCTGCCACCCCTAACAGGACCCATCTGATCAATGAGCTCTTAGAACTGGTGCCACCTGGCCCTACTAGATGCTCCTACTGTGTGAGGTGTTAATATGACTCTCCCTCTCAGCACCATTAATAGAAGGGATTTCTATAGGGAGATAAAAGAGGTTGAACAATAAGCAAAACTGAGGCCAGAAAAACTGTCATCGCGGTTAACCCAAAACTAAAGTCTAGCGTAATTGGTCAGGTGCTCAATTAAGTTCTGGGTCCAAACATGTTAAGAGAAGCGATTAAGAGATGCTAGAACGAGGAGTGGAACTGGAACGAGGAGCTCCACCATCTTTGCAAGTTACGAGCAAGTCTATTGGTTGAATGTCCCCTCCCCTTCTGAAATTCTAAACACCTGCGAAATCATGATTTGTACAAATAACCAGTGACGAAAAACCCAAACACCGGAACTATTGCTGCTCGTTATCTCACGCATCCCATTCCTTCCTGACAGATTCTACAGTACCAGTTATGTTTACGTAGATCTGTCCACGAGAGATTAGAAAAAGGGTTTTGCAGCGGAGATAGTGAGAGCAGAACTAAAGCAGAACTAAAGCATGTTTAAAGTGTTTAGATAGCGCCACAGGGGGTTGATTGAGAGAGGCAAGCTAAATAAATGCTATGTTCAGAGCTCCACTCTGAAGGGTAAATAAAACTTACACTATAAATATAAATACTATAAATATTGAACGCACACAACCTACTAATGTTAACGCGCTCACTACGCAGCCTGGTCTCATAGACTAGATGTAACATAGTAAATGTAAATCTGAGGACATTGAAGTTAGTATGATATGTTATGTTTTGTATGGTTACAGAAGACAAGGTTAATTAAGGCAAAAACAAAAGGTTGCGTGTTCGAATCTCATCACGACAACTTTAGCATTTTAGTTAATTAGCAAAAGCAAATACTTACTACTTTTTAGCTACTTTGCAACTACTTAGCATGTTAGCTAACCCTTCCCCTAACCTTAACCCTTTTAGCTAACCCTAACCTTAACCCTTTAACCTAACTCCTAACCTTAACCCCTAGCCTAGCTAATGTTAGCCAGCTAGCTAACATTAGCCACCTAGCTAACGTTAGCCACAACACATTGGAATTCATGACATTTCATACATTGGCAAATTCGTAACATATTATAGGTTTTGCGAATTCGTAACATATCATACGAATTGTAATTCGTAACATATAATACGAAATGGATGATGGACATCCACAAATTAATACATACCATACGAAATGTAACATATCATAGTAAATGGGGTGTCTCGGATTTACTTACAGAATAATAGGAAATGTGCTTAGACCAGGTTGCACTAAAACATCCACTTGAGAAAAAACTATACATTAATGTAACCTATTCCTAATTAGAAATACAATTTATTGGAAGTATGGGGGAGCAGAACCACCTGTTCAAAAACAGCCTTGATGTGAACCCCTCTGGCCGTGGTCTGTTTTGAAATCAGTGTCTCTGAGTCACTCCACAGATCCGGACCGGGGGGGTTGGTTGGGGGCCCTGGAACACTGGACATTGATACAGCTGGAGACACCCACTCCATGGAACCACATGTGGGATTCCACATCCTGCCAATGGGATGCCTGCTCCCATGTTCCCATGGTGATTGGTGAACTATTATACTATATTACAGAAACTGATATGGGAAAATAGTACTCATCTCTCATTCCACTCTGACTCTATGTTTTGTATCTGATCCATACTTTGTGTTATATCTGATTCAGATCAATACAGCTCTCCAGGGAGATAAGTTGCTGTGCAGGGGGCAGATTCAATAAAACACAATGCGTTGATTCTCTACTAATGCAATCTGATACACAGTTAGCCTATGTGCTCTGTGAAGTGCAGTCACTTGACTATGGGGTGCAGAACATACAACAACTACAGTGAGGGAAAAAAGTATTTGATCCCCTGCTGATTTTGTACGTTTGCCCACTGACAAAGACATGATCAGTCTATAATTTTAATGGTAGGTTTATTTGAACAGTGAGAGACAGAATAACAACAAAAAAATCCAGAAAAACGCATGACAAAAATGTTATAAATTGATTTGCATTTTAATGAGGGAAATAAGTACACTGCTAAAAAAAATTAAGGGAACACTAAAATAACACATCCTAGATCTGAATGAATGAAATAATCTTATTAAATACTTTTTTCTTTACATAGTTGAATGTGCTGACAACAAAATCACACAAAAATTATCAATGGAATCAAATGTATCAACCCATGGAGGTCTGGATTTGGAGTCACCCTCAAAATTAAAGTGGAAAACCACACTACAGGCTGATCCAACTTTGATGTAATGTCCTTAAAACAAGTCAAAATGAGGCTCAGTAGTGTGTGTGGCCTCCACGTGCCTGTATGACCTCCCTACAACACCTGGGCATGCTCCTGATGAGGTGGCGGATGGTCTCCTGAGGGATCTCCTCCCAGACCTGGACTAAAGCATCCGCCAACTTCTGGACAGTCTGAGGTGCAACGTGGCGTTGGTGGATGGAGCGAGACATGATGTCCCAGATGTGCTCAATTGGATTCAGGTCTGGGGAACGGGCGGGCCAGTCCATAGCATCAATGCCTTCCTCTTGCAGGAACTGCTGACACACTCCAGCCACATGAGGTCTAGCATTGTCTTGCATTAGGAGGAACCCAGGGCCAACCGCACTAGCATATGGTCTCACAAGGGGTCTGAGGATCTCATCTCGGTACCTAATGGCAGTCAGGCTACCTCTGGCGAGCACATGGGCTGTGCGGCCCCCCAAAGAAATGCCACCCCACACCATGACTGACCCACCGCCAAACCGGTCATGCTGGAGGACGTTGCAGGCAGCAGAACGTTCTCCACGGCGTCTCCAGACTCTGTCATGTCTGTCACATGTGCTCAGTGTGAACCTGCTTTCATCTGTGAAGAGCACAGGGCGCCAGTGGCGAATTTGCCAATCTTGGTGTTCTCTGGCAAATGCCAAACGTCCTGCACGGTGTTGGGCTGTAAGCACAACCCCCACCTGTGGATGTCGGGCCCTCATACCACCCTCATGGAGTCTGTTTCTGACCGTTTGAGCAGACACATGCACATTTGTGGCCTGCTGGAGGTCATTTTGTAGGGCTCTGGCACTGCTCCTCCTGCTCCTCCTTGCACGAAGGCGGAGGTAGCAGTCCTGCTGCTGGGTTGTTGCCCTCCTACGGCCTCCTCCACGTCTCCTGATGTACTGGACGGTCTCCTGGTAGCGCCTCCATGCTCTGGACACTACGCTGACAGACACAGCAAACCTTCTTGCCACAGCTCGCATTGATGTGCCATCCTGGATGAGCTGCACTACCTGAGCCACGTGTGTGGGTTGTAGACTCCGTCTCATGCTACCACTAGAGTGAAAGCACCGCCAGCATTCAAAAGTGACCAAAACATCAGCCAGGAAGCATAGGAACTGAGAAGTGGTCTGTGGTCACCACCTGCAAAACCAGTCCTTTATTGGGGGTGTCTTGCTAATTGCCTATAATTTCCACCTGTTGTCTATTCCATTTGCACAACAGCATGTGACATTTATTGTCAATCAGTGTTGCTTCCTAAGTGGACAGTTTGATTTCACAGAAGTGTGATTGACTTGGAGTTACATTGTGTTGTTTAAGTGTTCCCTTTATTTTTTTGAGCAGTGTATTTGACCCCTCTGCAAAACATGACTTAGTACTTGGTGGCAAAACCCTTGTTGGCAATCACAGAGGTCAGACGTTTATTGTAGTTGGCCACCAGGTTTGCACACGTCTCAGGAGGGATTTTGTTCCACTCCTCTTTGCAGATCTTCTCCAAGTCATTAAGGTTTCGAGGCTGACGTTTGGCAACTCGAACCTTCAGCTCCCTCCACAGATTTTCTATGGGATTAAGGTCTGGAGACTGGCTAGGCCACTCCAGGACCTTAATGTGCTTCTTCTTGAGCCACTCCTTTGTTGCCTTGGCCGTGTGTTTTGGGTCATTGTCATGCTGGAATACCCATCCACGACCCATTTTCAATGCCCTGGCTGAGGGAAAGAGGTTCTCACCCAAGATTTGACGGTACATGGCCCCGTCCATCGTCCCTTTGATGCGGTGAAGTTGTCCTGTCCCCTTAGCAGAAAAACACCCCCAAAGCATAATGTTTCCACTTCCATGTTTGATGGTGGGGATGATGTTCTTAGGGTCATAGGCAGCATTCCTCCTCATCCAAACACGGCGAGTTGAGTTGATGCCAAAGAGCTTGATTTTGGTCTCATCTGACCACAACACTTTCACCCAGTTCTCCTCTGAATCATTCAGGAGATTGACAGGTATTTTGTGTTTCTTCCATTTGCGAATTATCACACCAACTGTTGTCACCTTCTCACCAAGCTGCTTGGCGATGGTCTTGTAGCCCATTCCAGCATTGTGTAGGTCTACAGTCTTGTCCCTGACATCCTTGGAGAGCTCTTTTGCCTTGGCCATGGTGGAGAGTTTGGAATCTGATTGATTGATTGCTTCTGTGGACAGGTGTCTTTTATACAGGTAACAAACTGAGATTAGGAGCATTCCCTTTAAGAGTGTGCTCCTAATCTCAGTTTGTTACCTGTATAAAAAAACCTGGGAGCCAGAAATCTTTCTGATTGAGAAGGGGGTCAAATACTTATTTCCCTCATTAAAATGCAAATCAATTTATAACATTTTTGACATGCGTTTTTCTGGATTTTGTTGTTGTTATTCTGTCTCTCACTGTTCAAATAAACCTACCATTAAAATTATAGACTGATCATTTCTTTGGCAGTGGGCAAACGTACAAAATCAGCAGGGGATCAAATACTTTTTTCCCTCACTGTATATTTACGTCATTTAGCAGACACTGTTATCCAGAGCGATTTACAGTTAGTGAGTGCATACATGTTTTTTTTTTTTTTTTCATACTGGCTCCCCGTGAGATTCGAACCCACAACCCTGGCGTTGCAAACGCCATGCTCTACCAACTGAGCTATATCCCTGCCGGCCATTCTCTCCCCTACCCTGGACGAATTGTGCACCGCCCCATGGGTCTCCCGGTCGCGGCCGGCTACGACAGAGCCTGGATTCTAACCATGATCTCTAGTGGCACAGTTAGCACTGCGATGCAGTGCCTTAGACCACTGCGCCACTCGGGAGCCTATTGCATAGATTCTGAGGTGTTAGGTAGAGACCAGTGAGGACTGAAGGAGTAGGGTTGCTGATTCACATACAACCTGAAAAAACTAGTTCAGCACCAGCGATCTTTGCAAAAGCCCCATAACTACATTACACAATTACAATTTCAATACACATATTCCTACACAAATCCATGCTAAAACCAAAAGACAGACTCTCCTATTTGCTCAGATTCCTTAACAGTAGGCTTCAGAGGGAGGGCCCTAGTTACAGGACTCTTATCCAAATTCCTTCCCCCTCACTCACATACACCCTTTCTCTCCCCCTAACCCTTCTGAGGGCCTTTGGGGTTCTGCGGTTTCACGATAGAGTGGCTTATTGTCTCCATGGCAACCATCGCCCTGAACTACTGAGGATGCCGTCACATTTGAGTACCCCCTGGGACGAAGCGAAGTTCACACTCAGCCGTCAGATAAGAGGTCTATTGCAGAAGCCCCCAGGTGGGAGTCAATCTCACTTACTGCTCTCTGATCTTAAAAAACCCACAGCACAGTGAGCACACCAAAGCAATCCTGACCAGACAAGGCAAGCAGTAACAAATTCTACTGCAACTGAGACCAGCCTAAGCTTGACACTCTATAAGTCTACATTAATTATATTCAAATAGTCACCATGGCCTACAAGTGCAACCAGTAGACTACTACGGTTTTAAGGGGAACAGCTTGGGAGGAGTTCAGCCAACAGCCCTGCGGAAGGTGTGGATATAGGGCAGGCACACGAGACGCTCCAGTGCCATAATTTAAGGTGAAGACCTTTACACAGAGATGCAGCATTCTTACATTACATTCTGTAGTACACTACGGTTTTAGAATGTCAGCATAGCCAACAAAATGACTTATGCCAATAAATGCTTTCTATACTTTTACAGCTGTTTTTTTTTTAAATATAGTCTAAGGAATCGGTTCAGACGAGTAACATCTGATCAGTCACCACTAGATGATGGCATCGTGTAATATAAACTAGTAGATGTGGAGAGGTACAGTAGAATACCAAGTTATCATAAATGCAGTGACAGAATTTGAGGTAACACTTTACTTGACACCCAGCGTCATAACACGTTAGGACACGGTCATAACCATGTCATAATGGCTGACATAACTTGTCATAATATGTTCATAACACTGTCATTACATATATTGAGACCTGTTGTGACATATATTGCATTATTTTATGGGTGGTTATGACACCTACATAAGAGTGTCAAGACCAACAAAACCTACCACACGAGGCAAAACATTCCATTACACCATAGCATACTTGTCAACAACATGTTTATTTTATATAACCTTTTCTGAAATTGACTGTATTAAATTATCATTGCAATTATGCACACATTGATGTCAGACATGCACCTACCCCAATGCTCTGTTGCTGATGACTGGGATGAATGCAGGAGTAGATTTCAGGAGCAGGACAAGACACCCTCTGTTATGATGTCTGACATAAGGGCATGTACGTGATAGGCCTATCTGGCTTATATGATTATGATGGTCATAATGATTCTTGACAGTGTCATAAAGTGTATTTTCTTAATCCAAGTAAAGTGACACAGGATGGTCATAAAGCTTAATGACAATGACATTCAAGAAACATGACTAAAGAATTCATTACAACAACAATAAAGGACTTAAGAAACAAACTTTCAAACGAGAGGAAACTTCTTGGCAGGGAAAAAACACATTTGAATAAATGTGGGTTTTGACACTCTTATGTAGGTGTCATAAGGAGCCATGAAATAATGCAATATATGTCACAACGGGTGTATATATATGGGTCATGACAGTGTTATGACAGGTTATGACAAGTTATGTCAGCTGTTATGACATGGTTATGACCGTGTCATAATGTGTTATGACGCTGGGTGTCAAGTAAAGTGTTACCGAAGTGGTAATAACCCCTAATAAAAGGGGATAACCCAGGGATAACCAATCTTATTATCAGTGGTGGGAAAAGTACCAATTGTCATACTTGAGTAAACAGGATGGTCTCATAGACTGGACATTTTTTTAAGGGGAAGTTCTTTTTTACAACCTCACAATTTTGTATGTAAATGGCATGTTATAGAAGGGTCCAGACAACTTTTTTGTGATTTCACTTGGGTTTGAGAAATGTAGGATACCCCAAACAGTGAATCACTTCCTCATCCTCATTGTGCAGTACGGGGACCCTGAAAAAACATGAACAAAGGCTCCAAAAACACCCTATGTATCTAATCCAGTTTCAGAATGAGAAAATGACTGAAGTCCCAAATTCCTGCGAGATACTGTGAGAATGTGCACGCTTATTTCTGAGACAGAGCCTCAGAAATAAAAGATCCAGTCACGGATTAGGAGCCACTACCTTTATAAAAATGTCATAACACATGGCATAATTTATAGAGAGTAATAGTAATGGCGTCTTTCTGTAGGCACGGTTGAACAAAGCCTATGGGAGTTTTCGTAGGGTTTTTGGATAAATGCCCAAATTAAGGTATGTGGTAAACACAGGCTTAGGAGATCTTATACGTTTTGTTGTATGAGATAATCTTCATCAGCTAACGCCACTTTTTTTGAAGCATTTATGTAATTAAAAAAACACATAATGCACTGAAAGGCTTCATAATTCATAAGGTAATGTTAACTGACTGATATTATCTAATAGAACCAAACATATAAGATCTCATAAGCCTGTGTTAACCTCAGAACGTATTTTCAGCGTTTATTCCAAAACCCTATTCTTTCCCCATTAATTTAGCCCATAGGATTGGCTGAACGAATCAGAGGTAAATCATTTCTGTTTTATAGGACTACTAGCTGGTGAGCTCTGCTTATATCCAATTATGTATATAAACCCTGGAATGCTGATGCTATCTATGTATTGTCCATTGATAGGCTTTGAAGCCACTGGTCGGCCATATTGTCACTCCCCAGTAGGAGCAGTCCTCCATAGGAATGAATGGAATTCTACAGTCTTTCATGTAAAGGACAAAATTACTTGTATTTAAGTAATCTTTTTTGTAGTGGGGACAGTAACATTAGTAATCTCTAAAAATGCTCATTTGATTTTTATGTTTAGCTCACATAATATAATTTAAAAGTATGCATTAAGGTGTCTGTAATAGAATAAACGTGGCAAAATGGAATGTAGGCATTAATAAATGCATTTCTATAGCTTCCTAAATATTTTTTACAATGGTGGGGAGGTGCCAAGATGGAGTCAAGATGGCTTCAACACAGTGCCCCCTATCAATCATCTATATATAAAACACTGCAATGGGGATGGGACAAATTCTCTGACATACAGCCGGCATGGTGTCAGACCGGCTGTATTTCTGCGTGTGTGAACGGCAAGAGCTCAGATACACATGAAAACATAAAATGACCCAGGGAATCGATAGAACATTGCTCAGAGATGCCCAAAAAACGAGATAACATTATACATGGGTGAATCTTTCCTTTAATGCCTTGGGTTCTCGAGAGTAACTACCAACAATGTGTTTGGTTTTCAATGCTAATTAGACCAGTTCTGAATGAAGTGGTGTCAATAAATGTATATCTCTGATGCCATTCCATCAAACATTTAAAATTGTGGTTTAGCCTTGATAGCTAATTTCCAACCATTTAAGCTTTAAAAACATGTTTTGGCTTAAAGAAATGAGGAATGTGCTAGGAACTACAAGAATGAGAAAGTAAGGGACCAATTGATCATGATGTGAGAGATGGTTTGGTCAGATGAACAGGTGTGCCTACCTTAGATCACCTAGGGGGCTAGGTCTAACCATTCCCGTTCTCCTTAGTTGCCTCAGGTGCTAAACTGTGAGGATTCATAACTTGGTTGTGGTCAGCAACATGTCAAGAAAATGCATGAGCCGAGACAGACATCCCCTTAGGGCAATTAGCGTGATCTGCACCCTTCCTTCATTGTAAATAGAAACATTTCTAATTGGTCTAAT
Source organism: Coregonus lavaretus (assembly GCF_964263955.1). NCBI lineage: Eukaryota > Metazoa > Chordata > Actinopteri > Salmoniformes > Salmonidae > Coregonus > Coregonus lavaretus. The sequence goes on from NC_140020.1 coordinate 36,427,663, forward strand.
TTGTTTCTTCCTCACAGCTCATTTGCATATCTAACAGTGAGAGACAGGCTCCCGACCATACTGACAAGAGTCATTGACACCATCCATCGCAACAAAGATACGTTCTTTGAGGTGTTTGGAGAGGTAAGGATAATCATCATCACTGGTCCATCCTAAACCACTGTGCTATAATCATCCAAATGTTGGAAATTAAGAATTTCCTGACATTCTGATCTTGGATCAGCTTATCCTCCCCAAAATACTTACAATAAACACTTTTGTGAAACACACCAAACTGACCTTAGATCAGAGTCTATGGTTCAACTTAATCCTACTCCTCTTCTCTATGTTCCCATAGGAGGGAGTCCAGGCAGAGAAGATGACCATTGGCTCCCTGTCTAAGCTGAGGAATGAGCTGCAGACAGACAAGCCTGTCCTGTCTCTGTGTGATGACCTGGAGGACACAGACAGCTGGAACCAGTACCTCCAGAGATAGCAGAGCCTACTGGGGGAGCAGGACCCTGTCAGCTGGTTGAAGTCCCCTGGCTCTATGTAGAGTGATACATGTACCGCAGGATACAGGAGGCCATCTGGTTCAAGTGAGGACCAGTGCTGCTAAATGTTAGCATTAGCTAAGACTTGAGAAGGTAAGTCAGGGGTCTCCAACCTTTTCTAGCATGAGAGCTACAATTCATTTTTATAGCTTTCAAATAGGCACATTCCTTTCTACTCTACCTTGCAACTTTTCCCCGGGTCCTTGGTGTACAAGAGATGTACACCATACTCTGTTTCACGGAATCGTGGCTCTCTAACGATATACTGTATGTTTCATTATTAACTACTCATTGCGATTGTGATAACGTACAGAAACTCAAGTCCTTTTGTTCACCCGACCTAGAATACCTCACAATCAAATGCTGACTGTATTACCTCCGAAGAGAATTCTCTTCAGTTATAGTCACAGCAGTGTATATTCCCCCTCAAGCCGATACCACGACGGCCCTCAAGGAACTACACTGGACTTTGTGCAAACTGGAAACCACATGTCCTGAGGCCGCATTTACTGTAGCTGTGGATTTTAACAAAGAACATTTGAGGAAAACGTTACCGAAGTTGTATGAACACATTGCCTGTAGTACTCGCGCTACAAAAAAAATGCTCGACCTTTGTTACTCCCCCTTCCGGGATGGCTACAAGGCCCTCCCCACCCCTCCCTTCGGCAAATCAGATCACGACTCCATTTTGCTCCTCCCATCCTATAGGCAGAAACTCGAACAGGAAGTACCAGTGCTAACGTCTATTCAATGCTGGTCTGACCAATCGGAATGCATGATTCAAGATTGTTTTGATCATGCGGACTGGGATATGTTCCGGGTAGCCTCTGAGAATAACATTGACATATACACGGACACGGTGACTGAGTTCATCAGGAAGTGTATAGGGGATGTTGTTCCTACTGTGATTATTAAAACCTACCCAAACCAAAAACCGTGGATAGATGGCAGCATTCGCGCAGAACTGAAAGCACGAACAACCGCATTTAACCATGGCAAGGTGACTGGGAATATGGTTGAATACAAACAGTGTAGTTATTCCCTCCGTAAGGCAATCAAACAGGCAAAACGTCAGTACAGAGACAAAGTGGAGTCGCAATTCAACAGCTCAGACACGAGACGTGTGTGGCAGGGCCTACAGACAATCACGGATTACACAAAGGGAAAACCAGCCACGTCGGGGACACCGACGTCTTTCTCCCAGACAAGCTAAACACCTTCTTCGCCCGCTTTGAGGATAACACAGTGCCACCAACACGGCACGCTCCCAAAGGACTGTGGGCTCTCGTTCTCCATGGCCGGTGTGAGTAAGACATTTAAGCGTGTTAACCCTCACAAGGCTGCCGGCCCAGACAGCATCCCTAGCCGGGTCCTCAGAGCATGCGCAGACCAGCTGGCTGGAGTGTTTATTGACATATTCAATCTCTCCCTATCCCAGTCTGCTGTCCCCACTTACTTCAAGATGTCCACCATTGTTCCTGTACCCAAGAAAGCAAAGGTAACTGAACTAAATGAATGTGCTTTGAGAGGCTAGTTAAGGATCATATTACTTCTACCTTACCTGACACCCTAGACCCACTTCAATTTGCATACCGCCCCAATAGATCCACAGACGATGCAATCGCCATTGCACTGCACACTGACCTATCTCATCTGGACAAGAGGAATACCTACAGTTGAAGTCGGAAGTTTACATACACTTAGGTTGGAGTCATTAAAACTCATTTTTTCAACCACTCCACAAATTTCTTGTTAACAAACTTTAGTTTTGGCATGTCGGTTAGGACATCTACTTTGTGCATGACACAAGTAATTTTTCCAACAATTGTTTACCGACAGATTATTTCACTTATAATTCACTGTATCACAATTCCAGTGGGTCAGAAGTTTACATACACTAAGTTGACTGTGCCTTTAAACAGCTTGGAAAAATCCAGGAAATAATGTCATGGCTTTAGAAGCTTCTGATAGGCTAATTGACATAATTTGAGTCAATTGGAGGTGTACCTGTGGATGTATTTCAAGGCCTACCTTCAAACTCAGTGCCTCTTTGCTTGACATCATGGAAAAATCAAAAGAAACCAGCCAAGACCTCAGAAAAACAATTGTAGACCTTCACAAATCTGGTTCATCCTTGGGAGCAATTTCCAAACGCCTGAAGGTACCACGTTCATATGTACAAACAATAGTACGCAAGTATAAACACCATGGGACCACGCAGCCGTCATACCGCTCAGGAAGGAGGCTCGTTCTGTCTCCTAGAGATGAACGTACTTTGGTGCAAATCAATCAGAGAACAACAGCAAAGGACCTTGTGAAGATGCTGGAAGAAACAGGTACAAAAGTATCTATATCCACAGTAAAACAAGTCCTATATCGACATAACCTGAAAGGCCGCTCAGCAAGGAAAAAGACACTTCTCCAAAACCGCCATAAAAAAGCCAGACTACGGTTTGCAACTGCACATGGGGACAAAGATCGTACTATTTGGAGAAATATCCTCTGGTCTGATCAAACAAAAATATAACTATTTGCCCATAATGACCATTGTTATGTTTGGAGGAAAAAGGGGGCTGCTTGCAAGCCGAAGAACACCATCCCAACCGCGAAGCACGGGGGTGGCAGCATCATGCTGTGCGGGTGCTTTGCTGAAGGAGGGACTGGTGCACTTCACAAAATAGATGGCATCATGAGGAAGGAAAATTATGTGGATATATTGAAGCAACATCTCAAGACATCAGTCTGGAAGTTAAAGCTTGGTCGCAAATGGGTCTTGCACATGGACAATGACCCCAAAGATACTTCCAAAGTTGTGGCAAAATGGCTTCAGGACAACAAAGTCAAGGTATTGGAGTGGCCATCACAAAGCCCTGACCTCAATCCTATAGAACATTTGTGGGCAGAACTGAAAAAGCGTGTGCGAGCAAGGAGGCCTACAAACCTGACTCAGTTACACCAGCTCTGTCAGGAGGAATGGGCCAAAATTCACCCAACTTATTGTGGGAAGCTTGTGGAAGGCTACCCGAAACGTTTGACCCAAGCTAAACAATTTAAAGGCAATGCTACCAAATACTAATTGAGTGTATGTAAACTTATGACCCACTGGGAATGTGATGAAAGAAATAAAAGCTGAAATAAATCATTCTCTCTACTATTATTCTGACATTTCACATACTTAAAATAAAGTGGTGATCCTAACTGACCTAAGACAAGGCATTTTTACTAGGACTAAATGTCAGGAATTGTGAAAAACTGAGTATAAATATATTTGGCTATGGTGTATGTGAACTTCCAACTTCAACTGTATGTAAGAATGCCTTCAACACCATAGTACTCTCCAAGGTCATCATGCAACTGGGTCCTGGACTTTCTGACAGGCCGTCCCCAGGTGATGAAGGTAGGAAACAACACCTCCACTTTGCTGATCCTCAACACAGAGGCCCCACAAGGGTGCATGCTCAGCCCCCATCTGTACTCCATGTTCACCCGTGACTGCATGGCCACGCACGCCTCCAACTCAATCATCAAGTTTCCAGGTGACTACCTCCTGAAGCTGGTTGAGAGAATGCAAAGAGTGTGCAAAGCTGTCATCAAGGCAAAGGGTGGCCATTTGAAGAATCTCAAATATAAAATATATTTAGAGTTGTTTAACCATTTTTTTGTTTCTACATGATTCCATATGTGTTATTTCATAGTTTTGATGTCTTCACTATTATTCTACAATGTAGAAAATAGTACAAATAAAGAAAAACCCTTGAATGAGTAGGTGTGCTAAAACTTTTGACCGGTAGTGTATATGTCTATCATGTATGTAGGCACCTAAACTGAGCCATAAGGGAGACTGGGCATCTACCACCCCACTATCAGATTTGAGGTGGCAATGCATGAATGCTTTTTGTCCCCCCACTTCTGAGCTATGAAATAGTAAATCACTATATAGCACAACTTTTCATTTTATCCCAGTCTCAAAATCGAGTGATTTTGACCGTTTGGAAGTTTTTATGGAGCATCTCTTCTCCTTTCGCTTTGGCCATGCAGTGCAGCGCGCAAAAATTATTGCTCACTTGACCCTGTATATCTAAAAATTTCCATATAAACTGATCGTTTAAAGCAAAACTAACCAAACTATTGCTGATAGTGAACCTGAACAATCGAAATAAAATAGAATGTAAACCCGATCAGCAGGTATAACCAGATGAGAGTTGTCTCCGGTAGGTGGTAGCTTACTTTTATTCCATAAATCACAATTTTCAACTGCACATTTGATAACAATAACCTAGCAAATTAGATTGGTTGACACTCAACTAATAAAGCCCAGTATTGTGCAAGTATTTTTTTTTTTTACAAGCATTTGAATACTGAATGTGCTGCACAGATACAGTGTGCAAGATCAGGAATAAACCTCTTTGGTCAGTGCGCGCTGCGTACAGTGTGCTGTTTGACTAGGCTATTGATGTTGTCTAGGGTTATTCGGCATGGAAAATGGCTTGTAGATCAATGACTGTCAACGAAGTAACATGCTTAGTTTGACACCGAAGGACAGGATGCATCAGTTGTCACAAAAGATGGGCGTTATTTTCAGAAGGTAAAAATAAAGTAATATGAGCAAAAACAAATTGTGAACCGCCGATTCGTAAAGTTTGAATCGATTTTTCTGATAATGCATGCTAGATTTGGATAGGTTTGTGGTCCCGCGGACCGATGCACTCATATCTTAAACATTTGAACCTGGGACCGGTGGCGATGCCTATAGATGAATGTTACATCCGTAGTTTAAAGACTAGCACCAACACCTGTCTTATTCAGTAGATAAGAATTGTTCTTTCTGTTTGATAGTAAAAAATATGTTGTTTACTCATGTCATCAGAATCCCTCTGTAACCAGTGCTGGTGCCGTTGTGATCCTAAATGACTGGATTTTTCTCTTTGCAAAAAAACCTGGAAAGAAAATGAGGTCTCATTTATTATAAAAACGGACTTGGTTTAATCAAGAACTTCAATGACTGGTCTTCTCTCATACTTTCATGAAAATGAAGCCAGAATTATAGTAAGAAAAGAGGAACCGATGCTTGACCTAGAAAGATGATTGTCATTTCTCTCTCTTGTCTCCCTCTCTCTCACTCATTCTCCCCATTTTATTATGTTGCTAATTTTAGCCTGGGAATGTGTATAGAAAATGGTGTTATCGTGATCAAGACTACTTGTTTAGTACTTGACATGACATCTGAATCTGGGTTGTTTACTGAGTGAAGAGACATTGTACAGAGAGGAGAGCTCCTCTTGCCAGCAGGCAAAACAGGAGTCTATTTTCTCCCAGTTTGCAGAGCTAGAGGTCAATGAACCACCATTTTGACAAGCAAAAATATTACTTTCCCCCACCAAATATCCATAATACATGATACAAACATGAAAACAGGTGTCAATTTGTCAAGAAAGTTTGGAAAATGTTGAATCCCCCAGTATGACCTCACTTAGTTGTGTTTGTCGAAATGGAGAAGCTTGTCTTCTTCAGACTGGGATATGGAGAGCTGATCTGTCCCTTTTTATGTACTGATAATTATTTTACTAATTGAGGACTGGAAATACTAGTAGTCTTAAGTTAGCAATAACTGTGTAGTGCGAGGTCCACAGGGTTATCTTCCAGTATAGGTTGAAGGTTAGGTGTTGTCCTTGTATGCCCTGAAATTTGCCTAAGGGAATGGAAGAGTCATTGAAAAACCATAACTTTTTAAACATTGGTTTAATTTCAACGTGCAAGGTTGGGTGATTATCCCTGTGATGCAGCATGTGCGTAAAACCCCTCTGTTTGCTGCTTTGACTGGTTGATCGTTTGTATTTGTTCAGTAGCTATCATTGATAAGGTATCCCTATGATAGCAAAAAAAAATACTTAAAATGTATATCATTTTCTTGAGTATGTCTTAGTGTAGTTTGGTGTAATCTTACTGAATTTCTGTAATTAAAAAAAAGCTTTAAAAATATGGAAAATACGTTGCCTGATTGTCTGAATCCACTCATAATTTCCCCACTGAGAGTTTTTTTGTTGGCATCAGAAGAGAGTGTTGACCTCCCATTCTGTTTGCTGTGTTATTGTGACCTGCTCTAGAGACACACCATCAATGTCGATCTGGCTGCATCTTTAATTTGTTTATCTCTTTTTTTTTTTACCTACCTATCTCTTGTTCTCATTGTGAAGTGAAGCCAGATCTCAGAAAGACAGGAGAAAGCGAGATGAGATAGAGAGGACAGGGAGAAAGAGAGAAAGAGAAGGAACAGTCCCTACACAACAATGCTCATGATTAGACCCAAAGGAAGAGCTGAAGATTGATCCATAACGACATTAAGGTAAGTATATATGATATCTTTGTATAAGTGTAATTGGTTCCTATTTTATAGCTTCCTACTTGTGGATTTGTTTTGTATCATTTTGCCTTGAGTATATTGCTCAGATTTGCACGTAAGTCAGTCCCCTGATAGACACATTCAATAATGATTTGACTTGAAGTTGGTGTCAGAAAGGAGTGGTATTGTGGGCGACTGCAGTACCTACATACACTATATATACAAAAGTATGTGAATTTGGCTATTTCAGCCACACCCGTTGTTGACAGGTGTATAAAATCGAGCACACAGACATGCAATATTCATAGACAAACATTGTCAGGAGAATGGCCTTACAGAAGAGCTCAGTGACTTTCAATGTGGCACCGTCATAGGATGCCACCTTTCCAACAAGTCAGTTCGTCTAATTTCTGCCCTGCTACAGATGTCCCAGTCAACTGTAAGTGCTGTTATTGTGAAGTGGAAACCTCTAGGAGCAACAACGGCTCAGCCGCGAAGTGGTAGGCCACACAAGCTCACAGAACGGGACCGCCGAGTGCTGAAGCGCGTAGCGCGTAAAAATTGTCTGACCTCGGTTGCAACACACACTACCGAGTTCCAAACTGCCTCTGGAAGCAACGTCAGCACAATAACTGTTCATCGGGAGCTTCATGAAATGGGTTTCCATGGCCGAGCAGCTGCACACAAGCCTAAGATCACCATGCGCAATGGCAAGCGTCGGCCAGAGTGGTGTAAAGCTCGCCGCTATTGGACTCTGGAGCAGTGGAAACACGATCTCTGGAGTGATGAATCACGCTTCACCATCTGGCAGCCCGACGGACGAATCTGGGTTTGGCGGATGCCAGGAGAACGGTACCTGCCCAACTGCATAGTGCCAACTGTAAAGTTTGGTGGAGGAAGAATAATGGTCTGGGGCTGTTTTTCAGGGTTTGGGCTAGGCCCCTTAGTTCCAATGAAGGGAAATCTTAACACTACAGCATACAATGACATTCTAGATGATTCTGTGCTTCCAACTTTGTGGCAACAGTTTGGGGAAGGCCCTTTCCTGCTTCAGCATCACAACCCCATCGAACAACTTTGGGATGAATTGGAACCCTGACTGCGAGCCAGGCCTAATTGCCCAACATCAGTGCCAGACCTCACTAATGCTCTTCTGGCTGAATGGAAGCAAGTCCCCGCAGCAATGTTCCAACATCTAGTGGAAAGCCTTCCCAGAAGAGTGGAGGCTGTTATAGCAGCAAAGGGGGGACCAACTCCACATTAATGACCATGATTTTGAAATGAGGTATTCGACGTGCAGGTGTCCACATACTTTTGGTAATGTGGTGTATAAGCTAACTGACTGCTAAGCATTCAGAGAGGAAATCACACCAGGGTGAAACTCCATGGAGCATAGCTGTGTCTGCTTAAAGCTTTTCAGGGAAAAGGAAAAGAAGCTGGCGTTTTTAGAAAAATTAAAGAGAGGACAGGGGAGTTCTTGGAATGGCTGCCTGTTTCTTTCCTTCTCATACTCTCTCCCTCTTTCTCTCTCGCTGTCATTCTTTTTTTCTCCTTTACTCTATCCCTCTCTCCCATACACAGCAGTGAAGATAGTCAAGGGAAAAGAGAGAAAAGCTCTGCCTCTCAATAATGGAAGGAGCGAGGGAGGATTGTTTTTTGGCTGTGTGTCTAGCCGGAAGCAGGGAGGGAAAGCGAGAGAGAGAGAGAGAACACAGTGACCGCCACTCCCAGTCCTCTTCAGAGCAACAGCTGAGTTGTTTAGCACAGGGTGTTAAAGAAAGAACAGGGCAAGAGACGGAGAGAGAATAGAAGAGGGAAAAAAAGAGAGGACAGAACAGAGCCCCTCACCCTTCCCACCCTTTAGTGAGCCAGTCTAAATCATTTGTTGCTTATCAGTGCTGTTGTTCTGTGAGTGTGATGCTGGTCAGACAGACCCAGGCGCAGACCTCCAAACCTTGCGCATCTCCTCTCAGACCCTGAGTACCCTGGAGAGCCTAGCCATCTCCCCCCAGAAACTCTCACTGCAGCCACCGCGCACCTCCCGCAGTGACATGTACCCTGAGGAGACCCGTGGAGGTGGAGGGGCAGCCGCCATCGACTACCTGGAGGGAGTGTATGACTACACTGCCCCTGCCCCAGGCCCGGCCCCCTTCTACAGCTCCTCCACCGCCCATGGACCCACCTCGGACGGCAGCCTGCAGTCCCTGGGCAGCAGCCCCACCAGCCCCCTTGTGTTTGTGCCCTCCACTCCCCAGCTCAGCACCTTCCTCCACCCCCCCAGCCACACCAGCCTCTCCAGCCAGTCCTTCTACCTGGAGACCTCCCCCACACCCGTATACAGGTGAGTGATATAACTGTCTTTGACCCTTATGGGGGGCAAGAGTTCAATATCTGCCTAAATGTGTGTGGCTCTGATATCTTTACTGTATGTAGGTGATGTGTGGGAGAGAGTGAGATCAGTGACCCCATTCCACTCCATTTGATCTGAATGTTCGTTAGTTAGTGTTAACTCTTGTGATGTTAGTTTGCTCAGTGTTATTTGGACAGTGTGTCACTGACTATTTAGCATCGTTCAACAGCTGCTGTGTCCCTGTGAGTTTTTTTCACCAGACCACTGATTATGTAATTGTCACAGAGCATTTCAATAAAGACATGTCATTTTCTGTCCCATATGATATGGTTGCTTGGAGAGAAATATAATGATAGCCTACATTGAGTGACATAGATTGAGTTTAGTTTTTGGCTTTTTCTTATTGTTCGCTTCATTTATTTGACTGTCCTTATTACACATTAACAGTAACATGTATTTCAGTCTTCCTGTGATCACATTTTGTTATTTGGCTCAGTGTACTTTTGTTTCTCTAGCATCCTCTTTTTAGTAGTCGGACCAACAAAGAATGACAGTCAGACAAAATAAATACTGTAAAACTAAACATATACTCAGGACTTAGTTTCATAACACCTTTTCAACAAAGTTTAGTCCTCAAAGTGGGGTATTATGCTCATTATATCATTATATGTGACAGTACTGTACTGTACTAGGTTATCTTCAGTAAATGTAAAACATTCATTATCAGAAGGGAAATATTTAGGCTGTTGAGACCGTTTATAAAGCCTTAGCTACGGAGCTCTAATTCCTCAGATGAACGACTTTGCTGGAGACCTTCAGAAAAGAACAATATGTAAGAACAACAAAGGTACTCACGTACAGTTCATTTCCTGAATGAGGTGGAGACAGATCTAGTTCCTGGGGGGATAGTAGATTAATCCAAGCTGCTGCTGTTAGCTATAATTGGCTTGAGGGTGAGGGGCTCAATGGTGTTGTCAACCTCAACAAGACGGAGCTGCTATTCCTCCTGGGGAAGGCCTGCCCGCTCCAAGACTAGGGCTGTGGTGGTCACGAAATTTCATCAGCCAGTGATTGTCAAGCAAATAACTGTCGGTCTCACGGTAATTCACCTGCAATTAACATTTAGCATCTCCTGGCTTCCACACATAGACTTCAAGCCATTTAAAAAAGTATAATAAATCCATGTAATATAGCCTACACATTCACAATAAATCCATTATTTATTTTAGACAGGTCTAAAGAAGCATGATATGAAGAAAATGTAGTCTATTTCAGAAGAAAAGAATAGCATACTCTGAGTTGTCCTTATTTTAGGTCCTGATATGGCTATGCCAAATGGCTGTGGGCTACACTAGTTCATTTAGCAGACAAGATTTGCTTATAATTCTGTGGCATTATTTTATATTATTTTATACAATTATCATTCCCCAAAATTGAAACTCACGCGCTGCTTATATATGCCAGTTAGACTCTACACCCCTTGTAAAGCGGATTAATGTGCTTAATTTTAAGAAGTTATTTGGCCACTTTAGTTTTGATACAAACCTTATTTAAAAATGTAGGCCTATGAGCTAGGCTACATGAGGTGTGTGACTATGATTCGAACAAGTCACAAAAAAAGGCATTGTTTCTTATGGTGAGCATCATTCACAAGTGATAATATGTCATTCACAAATGATAGGCTAATATTGTCACCCATCAGACTATTCTTGATTTAGTCTTGTCTTAACATATACTAAATAAAATATGTGTGAAATTTGTTTTGATTTAGAATGCACCATTTTCACGCACCTGTATCGAAACAGGCAGTGGGAAAAAATACATGTCATAGTGATGAGTGTGATTAGAAGGAGTCAGGCGCAGGAGGGTAAATCACAGAATAAAGAGTTTATTCCGTTGTACTACAGCAGCGCGCCGACCCCGGCCCCCGCACCTCAGACTCCTGGAGCAGACCAGCCACTACCGGCCTGAGGAGAGACACATGAAACAAGGGGTTAATACGGTAAATCAGGGGGAAGAAATAACCTATAGGTGACCTCGTTGATTCTCCTCAGGACTTTGAACGGCCCCACAAACCGTAGGCTCAGCTTTCGGCAGGGCAGGCAGAGGGGCAGATTCCGGGACGAGAGCCAAATCCGCTCCCCCGGTATGAAGACCAGGGCCTCACTGCGGTGGTGGTCAGCGTTGGCCTTCTGACGATGCACGGCGCGTTGGAGGTGAACGTGGGCAGCATCCCACGTCTCCTCCACGCACCGAAACCAGTCATCCACCGCACGAGCCTCGGTCTGGCTCTGGTGCCACGGTGCCAGAACCGGTTGGTAACCTAAAACACATTGGAATCGCGTTAGGTTAGTAGAGGAGTGGCGGAGAGAGTTCTGGGCATATTCTGCCCATGGCAAGAACACCGACCACTACCCCGGCCTGTCCTGGCAGTAGGACCGCAGGAACCTACCCACATCCTGATTTACCCGTTCCACCTGCCCATTAGACTCGGGGTGGGACCCAGAGGTCAGGCTGACCGAGACCCCCAGACGTTCCATAAATGCCTTCTAGACCTTGGATGTGAACTGGGGACCTCGGTCAGACACTATATCAGTTTGCAGAGCTGTGGAGAGACCGGGCAGAGGAAGGAGGTGGCAGGCCTTGGAAAAGCGGTCCACAACGACCAGGATGGTGGTGTTATCTTGGGAGAGGGGAAGATCAGTCAGGAAATCAACACTTAGGTGAGACCATGGTCGTTCTGGAACTGATAAAGGTTGTAACTTACCCACTGGGAGGTGCCTAGGTGCCTTACTCTGGGCGCACACCGAGCAGGAGGAGACATACACCCTCACATCCTTAGCCAAGGTAGGCCACCAGTACTTTTGGGTCAGGCAGCGCACTGTACGACCGATACCTTGGTGACCAGAGGAGGGTGACGAATGTGCCCAGTAGATCAGCCGATCATGGACAAGAGCAGGCACGTACCGCAGCCCAGCTGGACACTGAAGTGGAGATGGATCTGTGCGTAATGCCTGCTCTATATCCGTGTCCATTGGCCATACTACCGGCGCAACAATGCAGGAGGCCGGGAGTATGGGGGTGTTGTCTCTGGGCCTCTCCTCTGTGTCATACAGCCATGACAATGCGTCTGCCTTCACGTTCTTCGTACCTGGGATGTATGACAGTGTAAAATCGAACCAGGTGAAGAATAGGTTCCACCTGGCCTGGCGAGGATTCAACCTCCTCGCTGCCCGGATGTACTCCAGGTTACGGTGGTCCGTCCAGACGAGGAAAGGGTGTTTCGCCCCTTCGAGCCAATGCCTCCACACGGTCAAGGCTCGGACAACAGCCAACAGCTCCCGATCACCAACGTCGTAGTTCTGCTCCGCCGGGCTGAGCTTCTTAGAGAAGAAGGCACAGGGGCAGAGCTTGGGTGGCGTGCCCGAGTGTTGAGACAGGACAGCACCTATCCCTACCTCAGACGCATCCACCTCCACTACGAACGGTAGTGATGGATCGGGGTGGGCCAGTACTGGGGCTGAGGTGAACAGACCCCGCAGTTTGCTGAAGGCCAGGTCAGCCTCAGCAGACCAGCGGAACCGGTACGGCCCACCCTTCAACAGGGATGTAATCGGAGCTGCGACCTTGCCAAGGCCCCAGATAAACCTCCGGTAGCATTTGGCAAAGCCAAGGAAGCGCTGCACCTCCTTAACCGTGGTTGGAGTCTGCCAATTACCACGGCTGAAATGCGATCTCCCTCCATCTCTACACCTGAGGTGGTAATGCGGTATCTGAGGAAGGAGACGGACTGCTGGAAAAACATACACTTCTCTGCCTTGGCATGAAGGTCATTTTCCAACAGTCGGGCCAGCACTTTGCGAACCAGGGACACATGCTCGGCACGCGTAGTGGAATACACCAGAATGTCATCGATGTAGACCACTACACGGCGACCAAGCATGTCCCGAAACACCTCGTTCACAAAGGACTGGAAGACGGATGGAGCATTCATCAAACGGTAGGGCATCACCAGGTATTCATAATGCCCCATGGTTGTGCTGAATGCTTTCTTCCACTAATCCCCCTCTCGGATATGCACCAGGTTGTACGCACTCCTGAGATCTAATTTGGTGAAGAAGCGTGCCCCATGCATTGACTCGATCACTGACGGAATGAGGGGGAGAGGATAACTAAATCTGATCGTCTCCTTGTTCAGTGGTCGATAATCAATGCACGGGCGCAGACCGCCGTCTTTCTTCTTCACAAAGAAGAAACTCGAGGAGGCGGGTGAAGTGGAGGGACGTATATACCCCTGGCGCAGGGACTCTGTGACATATGTTTCCATAGCCGCCGTTTCAGCCTGCGACAGGGGGTATACATGACTCCTGGGAGGTACAGCGTCTACCCGGAGGTTTATTGCGCAATCCCCCGCCCGATGAGGTGGTAACTGGGTAGCCTGCGTTTTTGAAAACGCGTGTGCCAAATCGAGGTATTCGGGGAGAATGTGCACGGTGGATGTACTGTCTGGACTTTCCACCGTGGTTGCACCAATGGAAACACCTAGACACCTACCCTGACACTCTCGCGACCACCCCGTGAGAACCCTCTGCGGCCATGAGAAGGTGGGGTTGTGGAGTGCTAACCAAGGGATACCTAATATCACAGGGAAAGCAGGGGACTCAATAATTTTAAAAAATGATCTGTTCAGTCTTCTGGGTAATCATGGTGACTGGTGCAGTAACTTCCTGAACAAACCCGGACCCTAATGGTTGACTGTCAAGTGCTCTGATGGGGAGTGGAATGGATAGGGGAACCAATGAAATGCCTAGATGGCGTGAGAATGCCCATAAAGTTCCCAGCTGAGCCTGAATCGACTAGCGTCTTACACTGGGGAACTACCATGTGATCGGGAAAGTAGATAGGTAGGGTACAGTGCGCAGCAGAGGGCTCTGAACAAGTGTGGGTCTTCGATACCTGGGGTGATGCGAGAGTGCCCTGCCTGCCGCCTCCAGACCCAAAAGAGCGTTGACGACAACGTGTGGTGTACTGTCCCTTAGTGCCACCAGAGTGGCACTGTCGCTGTCGTCCTCCACTCTCTCGGACGGCGGCTCCACCCAGCTCCATCAGCTCAGGCTCCAAGTCGGCCGGGGTGGGAACGGGCAGACCCCTTCCAGGACGTCCTCTGGCTGCCAGCAGGTTGTCCAAACGGATGGCCATGTCACCAGTTGCGTGAAGGACAACATGGTGTCCCGGCAGGCTAGCTCCCGTCGGACGTCCTCCCGCAGATGGCACCGGAAATGGTCGATCAGGGCCCGCTCGTTCCACCCGGACCCCGCTGCAAGAGTCCGAAACTCCAACGCAAAGTCCTGCGCGGTCCTCGTCCCCTGCCTCAGGTGGACCAGCCACTCGCCCGCCTCTCGACCCTCGGGCGGGTGATCAAAGACCGCCCGAAAGAGGCGAGTGAACTCCCCCTAGTTCTCCAACGCGGCTCCTCCTTCGTTCCAAACCGTATTGGCCCACTCCAGGGCTTTCCCCGAGAGGCAGGAAACAAGGACTTACACCTTCTCCTGCTCCGATGGGGCCGGCCTGATGCTGGAGAAGTAGAGCTCCAGTTGGAGGAGGAATCCTTTTCAGAGCGCCGCCATCCCGTCAAACTCCCGTGGTCGGCATATCTGGATCCCTCCGGGTGCTGGGGTATGGGTGGCTGGATCCGGTTGGCCAGCTGGTCTCGACAGATTGGGTCCTTTCCTCTCCAGGTGTTGGACGACCTGAAGAACCCGATCCATCGCTTCCCCCAAGCTGGCCAGCATCGTGGAATGCTCCTGGACCCGTGCCACGACTCCAGGCATGTGCTCCTCTCCCGCTGACTCTATAGCGAGAGGTGGGTGATTCTGTGATGAGTGTGATTAGAAGGAGAGGCACAGGAGGGTAAATCACCGAATACAGAGTTTATTCCGTCGTAAATAGTTGCGCTGGATAGCGACCACAAAATACAGGCACATGGGAACAATCTACCCTGGCAATACAAGGTACGGGTAGCTCCAACAAAATACAGGCACGGGGGAAATATCTACCCCGGCAATACAAGGTATGAGTAGCTCCACTGAGCTACACTCAACTCACATAAAACAATTACCCACAAGGACAAGGGGGCAGAGGGAACACTTATACACGGACTAATGAGGGGATATGAACCAGGTGTGTGTAATTGACACAAGACAAGACAAATGGAATGATGATATATGGAGCGGCAGTGGCTAGTAAGCCGGTGACGACGAACGCCAAAGCCTGCCAGAACAAGGAGGGGAGGCAGCCTCGGCGGAAGTCGTGACAGTCATCTATGTACTTAAATAGCGAATGGAGGACGCTTTTCCCCGTGGTTTATTTTCATGCCAGCCAGGTATGTTATACTCCTTTTGTAAACATAAGCAATGTGCTTAATATTAGGAAAGTTGAGAAATAAATATAGTAGGCCTAGCCTATAGAAAGCTGATGGGATCCTCCTCTTTTTAATAGCGGCCATCACTCTGTTTTCTCCCGCAATTGCATAGCCTATAGAAATGTTGCGCAACATCAGTTCATGGGCTGTCATGAAGTGTTTGATTAGATTTTTGAATACATTTACAGTGAGGGAAAAAAGTATTTGATCCCCTGCTGATTTTGTACGTTTGCCCACTGACAAAGACATGATCAGTCTATAATTTTAATGGTAGGTTTATTTGAACAGTGAGAAACAGAATAACAACAACAAAAATCCATAAAAACGCATGTTAAAAATGTTATAAATTGATTAGCATTTTAATGAGGGAAATAAGTATTTGACCCCTCTGCAAAACATGACTTAGTACTTGGTGGCAAAACCCTTGTTGGCAATCACAGAGGTCAGACGTTTCTTGTAGTTGGCCACCAGGTTTGCACACATCTCAGGAGGGATTTTGCAGATCTTCTCCAAGTCATTAAGGTTTCGAGGCTGACGTTTGGCAACTCAAACCTTCAGCTCCCTCCACAGATTTTCTATGGGATTAAGGTCTGGAGACTGGCCTGTCCACTCCAGGACCTTAATGTGCTTCTTCTTGAGCCACTCCTTTGTTGCCTTGGCCGTGTGTTTTGGGTCATTGTCATGCTGGAATACCCATCCACGACCCATTTTCAATGCCCTGGCTGAGGGAAGGAGGTTATCACCCAAGATTTGACGGTACATGGCCCCGTCCATCGTCCCTTTGATGCGGTGAAGTTGTCCTGTCCCCTTAGCAGAAAAACACCCCCAAAGCATAATGTTTCCACCTCCATGTTTGATGGTGGGGATGGTGTTCTTGGGGTCATAGGCAGCATTCCTCCTCCTCCAAACACGGAGAGTTGAGTTGATGCCAAAGAGCTCAATTTTGGTCTCATCTGACCACAACACTTTCACCCAGTTCTCCTCTGAATCATTCAGATGTTCATTGGCAAACTTAAGACGGCCCTGTATATGTGCTTTCTTGAGCAGGGGGACCTTGCGGGCGCTGCAGGATTTCAGTCCTTCACGGCGTAGTGTGTTACCAAATGTTTTCTTGGTGACTATGGTCCCAGCTGCCTTGAGATCCTCCCGTGTAGTTCTTGGCTGATTCCTCACCGTTCTCATGATCATTGCAACTCCACGAGGTGAGATCTTGCATGGAGCCCCAGGCCGAGGGAGATTGACAGTTATTTTGTGTTTCTTCCATTTGCAAATAATCGCACCAACTGTTGTCACTTTCTCACCAAGCTGCTTGGCGATGGTCTTGTAGCCCATTCCAGCCTTGTGTAGGTCTACAATCTTGTCCCTGACATCTTTGGAGAGCTCTTTGGTGTTGGCCATGGTGGAGAGTTTGGAATCTGATTGATTGATTGCTTCTGTGGACAGGTGTCTTTTATACAGGTAACAAACTGAGATTAGGAGCACTCCCTTTAAGAGTGTGCTCCTAATCTCAGCTCGTTACCTGTATAAAAGACACCTGGGAAACAGAAATCTTTCTGATTGAGTGGGGGTCAAATACTTACTTCCCTCATTATAATGCAAATCAATTTATAACATTTTTGACATGCGTTTTTCTGGATTTATTTGTTGTTATTCTGTCTCTCACTGTTCAAATAAACCTACCATTAAAATTATAGACTGATCATTCTTTGTCAGTGGGCAAACATACAAAATCAGCAGGGGATCAAATACTTGTTTCCCTCACTGTACATTGATATCAGAGTGATTAGAGTGACAATAGAGTGCTGAGTACCAGGCAGTTAGCAAGTTTGGTAGGCTACTAATGACCAGCAGCATCAGAGCTTGGAGAAGCCCAATTACCGTGACTAAACGGTGATGTGGAATTTGACTGCCTTCATGACTCGTGACCGCCGGTGTGGCGGTAGAACGGTCACCGCAACAGCCCTATCCAAGTCCTCTCAATCACAGTTGACAACTCTACGCTGTCCCCTTCCCAGAGTGCAAAGAACTTTGGAGTGACCCTGGACAACACCCTGTCGTTCTCTGCAAACATCAAAGCAGTGACTCGCTCATGCAAGTTCATGCTCTACAACATCCATAGAGTACGACCTTTCCTCACGCAGGAAGAGGCACTTGTCATCTCCCGTCTGGACTACTGCAACTCTGTTGACTGGGCTCCCCGCTTGTGCCATCAAACCCCTGGAACTTATCCAGAACGCCACAGCCCACTTGATATTCAACCTTCCCAAGTTCTGTCATGTCACCCCTCTCCTCTGCACACTCCACTGGCTTCCAGTCAAAGCTTGCATCCACTACAAGACCATGGAACTGCCCCTCCGTACCTTCAGGCTATTGTCAAACCCTACACCCAAACCCTGAGCACTCCGTTCTGCCACCTCTGGTCTCCTGGCCGTCCCACCACTACAGGGGGTCAGCTCCCTTTTAGCCCAGTCAAACGTCTTCACTGTCCTGGCACCCCAATGGTGGAAGGGAGGGGCAGTTCCACCATTGGGGTGCCAGGACAGAGAAGACGTTTGACTGGGGTCTGGAGACTCTGCCCATCTTCTGAAAATGTCTGAAACCCCACCTCTTCAAAGAGTATCTTAAATAAGACATCTCTTATCCCCCCCCCCCCCCCCCCCCCCAACTGATGTTGGTCATTTCATGTTTTGAAAGCACTTATATTGAAACAGAGGCAGAGGTCATTAGAGGAGTATGTCTTAAAAGAGAACCAGCACATTTTTGTTGCCCAAAAGTCACATTTTGAATCAATGATTTTGCAAAAGTTTTTAGTGATGTCATCTCGAAAAGAATTTCACAAAGAACAACTCCAGGTTGATTCATCCCAGCAAAGCCAACCATCTGACCATCCTTACCAACCCTGTGTTGCAGGTCGAGTGTGGTAGCCAATCAGCAGTCAGTGTCCCAGGAGGAGCTCTGCAGCGCCTCCGACAGGCAGGAGCCTTACACTGTGGCGGAGTCAGGCTCAGGTTCAGGGCCAGGGGTCGGAGTGTTTGAGATGGCCAAGGAGACTAGGTACTGTGTGGTCTGCAGCGACTATGCCTCCGGGTACCACTACGGAGTTTGGTCCTGCGAGGGCTGCAAAGCCTTCTTCAAAAGGAGCATCCAAGGTAAGCCTCTCATCCCTACTACTATATTCCACGTCACTTCCAAACATTTATCTCCTTCTATTCACTGTATCAGTGGTCCTGAGTGCATCCTAACATTTAAAATGAATATCTAAGCCCTCTTAGCAATAAGGGTGCCACAAATATAGCACAGAATTCCCCATTCATCACTGTACTCTATTAAAAGTTTGTAAAATTGATGAGCGTGTAACTCATCTGACTGCCACCCAACGTTCCCTCTAAGCTGCGCGCTAGCAGTAGCCCCGCGAAGCTCCCCCAGCACTGCCGTGCAGAAATATCAGCCCACAGAGAGAAGCACGAGATTGAACTTCACTCAACTTTCTAGAGCAGTGGTCACGTCGATCTCCAAGGCATTCCTAGTCAATCGCCAAACATTTTAGTGAAAAAAACGAACGATAAAGCCTTGTGTTCCTATTTTTTCCTGTTGCCAGTAGGTGTACCCGAATCAGCTGCCCTGTGCGCTGGGTAGGCGAACTGTTGCCATTTTGAACCATTTGATGTATCCGAAGGTACAAACTCTGCCATCCTGGCAGGCCCAGAGAGCAAATCAAGTGCACTATAGGGCTACCACTTGCCAACCGGATGGCTCAGATTATTGTGTCTGCAGTAACATAACAGGCATAACAGCAAAATTGATACTGTGAGATTTCAAAACGTTTAAAACCATGACTAGAGAGAGACTATCAACAAATACAGCAAAGAGCTGCTGTTTTTATGAGTGAGTTCCAGTGGAGGCTGCTGAGGGGAGGACAGCTCAAAATAATGGCTGGACAGAGTTAATGGAATGGCATCAAACACATGGAAACTATGTGTTTGATGTATTTGATACCATTCCATGAATTCCGCTCCATCCATTAAAATAAGCCCGTCCTCCCCAATTAAGGTGCCACCAACCTCCTGTGGTGAGTTTATGTTTAAGTTCTTACTCAGCACTGTCAACACTTTGTATTCAACACTTTTAAAAGCCAAAAAATGCATGTTCTTTCTATATCCACTCAGCGCTACAACAAGCACTGCAGCAATAATGAATGAGTAGGAAAGTGTATCTTTGGGCTTGCATTGTTATTATTAGCGGCTTGGGTCTTTTTTTAATATCGAGGCATATAACATTTTTCTCATAGGAGTAACAACATGAATTTTTGCAAGAGGCAAAAAGAATGTGGTGTGACTCGAGTTTCGCCATCAGCTGGAAGACGGTGTCCCTTTTTGGTTATTGTCAGTGGAGGAAAGGGACATGCACTGCTCAGCCCGTACTCTACACAGACCAGTGCGGCATAAACAATCAGAGCTGCAGTAGGCCTTTATGCAAATAGACCATTAACATATATGGATCTGTGCCATTTACTTTGAACTGGATTGTGTTTACAGCATGAGCGGTCGTGAGTAGATGTGCTTGTTTTGAGATCAAAGCGAGAGCTGCTTGTAGCCACGTGTGCACATTTAGTTCATATCCTTTGCTAGTTAGTGAGTTATTAGCCCAGTTATAGATCATTTGTAGTCAGCAATAGGGGAGTGATTGCTTCCTACAAGAGCACAAAACGTGTACATTTCTAGACATCTTTGAAAAGCGAGTCAGGTAAAGAGCTTTTTTTTTTGTCTTAAAGGGGCAGTGTTGTATTTTGAGACAGGCTTGAATAAGCTAATTAGCCAATAGGCAGAGGGTAGCATAATTTGTCTGATTCTCTGTAATAATGGTATGAGAATAATAATGCATTTTATTTTGTAAATTGGTTTCTTGCATCAAAAAACACAACAGCATTTTCAGTCACCTCCTTGTCTGAAGGACAAGTGGATAAACAGGTTAATGTCAAGCCCTGCATGTTTTTTTCAAAATTCTCATGGAATGTAGGCCTACATAGAACATCACACATTGCCTGCTACTGTAGGCTGAATGATAGAACAGCTATTTCCATGTTAAAATGTTATGGGATGCGTTTTCTCCATTGTTTTTGCTGGTAGGCCACTCTGGTAGGCACACATTATGATCAAATAGCCACAGTAGCACACATGGCCACTGTTAAAACTGTATCTCAAAGGGGGTACAGCCTCAGTGTTTCACAGTAAACACGCTCTGGAAGTTGCACAGAATTTTCACAATTCTATTTTATGACTTTGTGGCTGTGCCAGCTAGTGACCACTCTGTAGAGCTGCCTCAAGAATAAGATTCATGACCAAAAACGCCAACCTGCTCATTTTCAGCTCTTATTATAAGCTGTTCAGAAGGTGAGGGCACATTAGTATTATTGCGAAACCAACCTTGACGTTGGCTGTTAGTTGTTCCTGATTCCCAGCCAGCTTCAGACCTCTTAGAGAGAAGACCATCGAAGTGTAACTGTCATTTACCAGGACCACTTTAGTGCTATTGCTGAAGGTACACTGGGTGTATAGAAGGAACTAAACAAAGAGAACAGAAAGACTGAATTAAGGGAAAAGATGTCATAACATTCCTTTCTTATCTGAATGAGAATGAGGGTCTATAGCTTTTTTTGCAAGTGTCTTGTGTAGGAGGTCTTATGCCATAGATGTAGACAGTTTTCATCAATATTGAAATAGAAAACATTGTAAAACCATATTCTAATGTTCTTTCAAAGTTGAATAGGCTGTCCTAGGTAGCGGAGTTCATTTTACCTTGTAAGGCAGAGGAATCTTAAATTACATTTCAGGATGTTTCGAGAGGGTGGACATCACACAACAAAATACACATAATCAGAACATCGTAGATACTACATTTGAATTCCCTCTATGCCAGAGAGATATGAAAAAACTGGTGTTCCTCTCTGTCATATAACATCAACCTGTGTGCCAGTCCCAGTGACTGGATCACAATAATGTTTTCTTCCAGGTCACAATGACTACATGTGCCCTGCGACCAATCAGTGTACCATCGACAGGAACCGTAGGAAGAGCTGCCAGGCATGCCGCCTCAGAAAGTGTTACGAAGTGGGCATGATGAAAGGAGGTGAGTAAGGGAACACAATGGTGCACACACACACACACACACACACACACACACACACACACACACACACACACACACACAGCTTACAGTTTGGTTTGGCTTGCCTCAGTAGTGTGGAAAGGGTAGTATCAGTTAAGACTGCTTGATGCTGAAAGGACAGGCGGTGTGTGGCTAAGCATTGTGTGTGCAGATAAAATAGAGACTGATTTTACCATGGCCTTGAACCACTTTTCTCTGATGGAGGTAGAGGGTTGATTAGTAGTTTCTTCATGCAGTCGCAAAAACCATCATGCGCTATGATGAAACTGGCTCTCATGAGGACCGCCACAGGAATGGAAGCCGCAGAGTTACCTCTGCTGCAGAGGATACGTTCATTAGAGTCAACTGCACCTCAGATTGCAGCCCAAATAAACGTTTCACAAAGTTCAAGTAACAAACACATCTCAACATCAACTATTCAGAGGAGACAGCGTGAATCAGGCCTTCAGGGTCGAAATGCTGCAAAGAAACCACTACTAAAGGACACCAATAATAAGAAGAGACTTGCTTGGGCCGAGAAACACGAGCTATGGACATTATACCGGTGGAAATATGTCCTTTGGTCTGATCCAACCGCTGTGTCTTTGTGAGACGCAGAGTAGGTGAACGGATGATCTACGCATGTGTGGTTCCCACCGTGAAGCATGGAAGAGGAGGTGTGATGGTGTGGGGGTGCTTTGCTGGTGACACTGTCAGTGATTTATTTAGAATTCAAGGCACACTTAACCAGCATGGCTGCCACAGCATTCTGCAGCGTATCACATCTGGTTTGCGCTCAGTGGGACTATAATTTGTTATTCATCAGGACAATGACCCAACACAACTCCAGGCTATGTAAGGGCTATTTGACCAAGGAGAGTGATGGAGTGTTTATCAGATGACCTGGCCTTCACAATCAACCGACCTCAACCCAATTGAGATGGTTTGGGATGAGTTGGACCGCAGAGTGAAGGAAAAGCAGCCAACAAGTGCTCAGCAAATGTGGGAACTCCTTCAAGACTGTTGGAAAAGCATTCCTCATGAAGCTGGTTGAGAAAATGCTAAGAGTGTGCAAAGCTGTCATCAAGGCAAAGGGTGGCTACTTTGAAGAATCTAAAATATATTTTGATTTGTTTTACACTTTTTTGGTTACTACATGATTCCATATGTGTGATTTCATAGTTTTGATGTATTCACTATTATTCTACAATGTAGAAAATATAAAAAATAAAGAAAAACCCTTGAATGAGTAGGTGTGTCAAAACTTTTGACTGGTACTGTATGTGTGTGTGTGCATGCGTGTGTGGTCTTTACTAACTCTACTCTAAACCCCAGGCTTGCGGAAGGACCGCGGTGGGCGGGTTCTCCGGAGGGATAAGCGGCGTTGTGACCCTGCTGGTGACAACAGTGTCCTGGAGCACAGCACAGCGCCCCCTCAGGATAGTAGCAGGAACAGCAGCAGCAGCCTCGGTGGTGGAGGAGGAGGAGGAGGGGGCGGGCCCAGGATCACCATGCCTCCTGAACAGGTCTGAAAATGTCATTGGCTTCCTCCATTTCATATATCTCCAATGTAGCCACTTTCACAAAGCAACAGTCCTAAACAAGTCAGTTAATATAAATTAACACGTAAGTGGAAACACAAAGTAACACACAAAGTACCAGGATCATTATCTTACTCGCAGGCAATCATAACCACGGGTAAAATTGGCAGTGAATGCGTGGTGCCATACTTCCTGCTCTCCTCCCCCAGGTGCTGTTCCTGCTGCAGGGTGCGGAGCCTCCAGCCCTGTGTTCTAGTCAGAAGTTGGCCCGCCCCTACACAGAGATCACCATGATGACCCTGCTCACCAGCATGGCTGACAAGGAGCTGGTGCACATGATCGCCTGGGCTAAGAAAGTACCAGGCAAGAACCTAACACGGCACAGAAATTATACTGTATACGATGTCGTAATGTAACATTGTCATTACACCATCTAGATGTTACTAGGCAGAGAAGTAAAATCACTCCAACAAGGCTTCAATAGTACTAATTTTCTCTCTCACACACACACAGACAGACACACACACAAAATACACACACACACAGAGTAGACCCTTACGCACTCCAAGACTACAGCCTTCACACGGCTGCTTACGCAACCACTCTCCTCCTATGGTGGCAGGCCTTGGTAGTGACAGTGACCGGGTGCTGAGGTTGTACACACGCACACACACACTGGGACATTACAGGCATTATGTTGATGATTACAGTCACCACCTCAGAAAGGGTTATTTGGGCAAATCCACTGCCACCCCATGGAACCTAACCGTAGTACAAATACACACACACACACACACACACACACACACACACCTCCCCCCGACACTGTCCCAGTGTGCGTCACTATGAGCACGAAAGCACACAGTTTTAGGAGTCTTTAGCCGGGTACAGAGAGGAAAAATGGAAGGGAATGGGATGTAATTGGATATGAATTAGGACAGCTGAGTTGTGCTGATAAGGACCCACTCCAGCAAAGGGATTGCAGATTGGCCAATTCACAATGGCTGTTGTGTGGCAAGGTTGTAAGAAGTTTGAAGCATAGCATTTATCTTTACCTAAGAATTCAGATCAAAGAAAAACGTTATGCTGGAAAGATACAACTATCACATGATAACATACATATTGAAATGTTTCAACCAGAAGCTTCAACCAGTGGTCCAGTCAATCACAGATTAAAGGAAATTATCACTTTCATTACTTTGCAATTGCAGTGTGTGCGGGAGCTTCTTTCCTTTGAATGACAATTTTACTATTACTATTAATATGTGATGTGGCCATCTTAAAGTGGTTGAATGGACTAGTGGTTAATGTATGGTCGATAGTGGGTTTATATATGGTTTGACCACAGTGTGACCGTGTCTTTGGTACTGGTAGGTTTCCAGGAGCTGTCTCTCCATGACCAGGTGCAGTTGCTTGAGAGTTCCTGGCTGGAGGTGCTGATGATCGGACTCATTTGGAGGTCCATCCACTGCCCTGGGAAACTAATCTTCGCCCAGGACCTCATACTGGACAGGTGGGTACATACACACATAAAATATATTGTATGAGACAAAAATCAACATTGTAGATGTCCACTTTGCATCTTGTCTGTGTACCTCTACTAAAGGCCATGTCACAATGAGTCTAATTATGATGTTCCCCATGGAGAAAGAAACACACTGTCTCACCTGCACAAGTCACCGTCATTACACATTAACGTTGGCAGAGAGGAGTGAAATGTAATCAAAATGGTGACTCTTGGGAAAGATGGAAAAAGCATGCGAGACAGCATGAGAGGAAGGGGGGAAAGAGAGGGCGTATTTTGCACGCACAGCCTGTTCCTTCCATTTCCACCCACCATGTTCAAAGTAAACAAGTTGCACAGAGCTGCAGACCCTTCCTAAGGCGAAAGAGGGAGAGGATTAAATGAAAGAAGGAGAGAGGAAGATGGGCTGTTACTCTCTCTCTCTTTGATGTCTGTGATGTTCCCATTTGATCTGAGTTGTTTTCTAGAGCATTACTTCTGAAACCAGGTCTATAGCTACTAGACACTTTGACATGAGGAGTAAAATGGTGCAGGAGAGGTGGGAAGGCTGTTGGAGTTAGGGGGCAACTATCAAACTTATTCTAAATGGCTGCTCTTCAGAAATACTGTATGATTATTGCTCTTCCCCTGACCACCATCTCTGGTCCAGTGCTGCAGTCACTCAGAGTTTCACTGTACTTTACTTATGTCTCATTCTGAGCCATATGGAAAATAATCATTAAAAACATATAAGGATGTTGAATGGCAGAAGAAGATTATTTGTACAAAAATCTAATTTGTAGCCTATCTGGTAAGATTTTGTATGTTTTACCTTATATGTCAGTAGTGTATTTGTATATGTGTTAACTTACACTGAGTATACAAAACATTAAGAACACCTGCTCTTTCCATGATAGACTGACCAGGTGAAAGCTATGATCCCTTATTGATTTCACTTGTTAAATCCACTTCAAACAGTGTAGATGATTGGTAGTTACAGTCTTGTCCCATCGCTGCAACTCCGGTATGGACTCGGGAGAGGCCAAGGTCGAGAGCCATGCGTCCTCCAAAACACAACCCTGCCAAGCCGCACTGCTTCTTGACACACTGTTCGCTTAACCCGGAAGCCAGCCGCACAAATGTGTCAGAGGAAACACTGTACAACTGGCGACCGTGTCAGAGTGCATGCGCCCTGCCACAGGAGTCGCTAGAGCGCGATGGGACTAGGACATCCCGGCCAGCCAAACCATCTCCTAACCCACACGACGATGGGCCAATTGTGCGCCGCCTCATGGGTCTCCCGGTTGCAGCTGCCTGCGACACAGCAGATCAAACCCGGGTCTGTAGTGATGCCTCAAGCACTGCGATACAGTGACTTAGACCGCTGCGCCACTCGGGAGGCCAAAATAAGGATTTTAAGCCTCGAGACAGTTGAGACATGGATTGTGTATGTGTGCCATTGAAGACAAAACATTTAAGTGCTTTTAAACAGGGCGCACTGGTTTTTGTCAAGAACTGCAACACTGCTGGGTTTTTCACGCTCAACAGTTTCCTGTGTGTTTCAAGAATTGTCCACCACCAAAAGGACATCTAGCCAACTTGACACAACTGTGGGAAGCATTGGAACGCTTTCAACAACTTGTAGAGTCCATGCCCCGATGAATTGAGGCTGTTCTGAGTGGGGACGAGGAAACTCAATATTAGGAAGGTGATCCTAATGTTTGGTATACTCTGTGTACAGTCGTGGTCAAAAGTTTTGAGAATGACACTAGTATTGGTCTTCACAAAGTTTGCTGCTTCAGTGTTTTTAGATATTTTTGTCAGATGTTACTATGGTATACTGAAGTATAATTACAAGCATTCCATAAGTGTCAAAGGCTTTTATTGACAATTACATTAAGTTTATGCAAAGAGTCAATATTTGCAGTGTTGACCCTTCTTTTTCAAGACCTCTGCAATTCACCCTGGCATGCTGTCAATTAAGTTCTGGGCCACATCCTGACTGATAGCAGCCCATTCTTGCATAATCAATGCTTGGAGTTTCTCCGAATTTGTGGGTTTTTGTTTGTCCACCTGCCTCTTGAGGATTGACCACAAATTCTCAATGGGATTAAGGTCTGGGGAGTTTCCTGGCCATTGACCCAAAATTTGTTTTGTTCCCCGAGCCACTTAGTTATCACTTTTGCATTATGGCAAGGTGCTCCATCATGGTGGAAAAGGCATTGTTCGTCACCAAACTGTTCTTGGATGGTTGGGAGAAGTTGCTCTTGGAGGATGTGTTGGTTTGGTACCCTTCTTTATTCATGGCTGTGTTCTTAGGCAAAATTGTGAGTGAGCCCACTCCCTTGGCTTAGAAGCAACCCCACACATGAATGGTCAAAGGATGCTTTACTGTTGGCATGACACAGGACTGATGGTAGCGCTCACCTTGTCTTCTCCGGACAAGCTTTTTTCCGGATGCCCCAAACAATCGGAAAGGGGATTCATCAGAGAAAATGACTTTACCCCAGTCCTCAGCAGTCCAATCCCTGTACCTTTTGCAGAATATCAGTCTGTCCCTGATGTTTTTCCTGGAGAGAAGTGGCTTCCTCGCTGCCCTTCTTGACACCAGGCCATCCTCCAAAAGTCTTCGCCTCACTGTGCATGCAGATGCACTCACACCTGCCTGCTGCCATTCCTGAGCAAGCTCTGCACTGGTGGTGCCCCGATCCCGCAGCTGAATCAACTTTAGGAGATGGTCCTGGCGCTTGCTGGACTTTCTTGGGCGCCCTGACGCCTTCTTCACAACAATTGAACCTCTCTCCTTGAAGTGCTTGATGATCCGATAAATGGTTGATTTAGGTGCAATCTTACTAGCAGTAATATCCATGCCTGTGAAGCCCTTTTTGTGCAAAGCAATGATGACGGCACATGTTTCCTTGCAGGTAACCATGGTTAACAGAGGAAGAACAATGATTTCAAGCACCACCTTCCTTTTAAAGCTTCCAGTCTGTTATTCTAACTCAATCAGCATGACAGAGTGATCTCCAGCCTTGTCCTCGTCAACAATCTCACCTGTGCTAACGAGAGAATCACTGACATGATGTCAGCTGGTCCTTTTGTGGCAGGGCTGAAATGCAGTGGAAATGTTTTTTGGGGATTAAGTTCATTTTCATGGCAAAGAGGGACTTTGCAATTAATTGCAATTCATCTGATCACTCTTCTAAAACATTCTGGAGTATATGCAAATTGGCATCATAAAACCTGAGGCGGCAGACTTTGTGAAAATTCATATTTATGTCATTCTCAAAACTTTTGACCACGACTGTATATGCCTTATATGACATACACAATTCGCTACATGATTTTCAGCTTCCAGGAATTGTGTACAGATCCTTGTGACTTGGGGCCTTGCATTATCATGCTGAAACATGAGGTGATGGCGGCGGATGAATGGCACAACAATGGGCCTCAGGACCTCGTCACGGTATCTCTGTGTATTGAAATTGCCATCGGTAAAATTAAATTGTGTTCGTTGTCTGTAGCTTATGCTTACCCATACCATAACCCCACCATGGGGCACTTTGTTCACAACGTTGACATCAGCAAACCGCTCGCCCACACGACCACATACACGTGGTCTGCCAAATTTTCTAAAACAACGTTGGAGGCGGCTTATGACGGCTCAATTCTCTGGCAACAGCTCTGGTGGACATTCCTGCAGTCAGAATGCCAATTGCACGGTCCCTCAAAACTTGAGACATCTGTGGTATTGTGTTGTGTGAGAAAACTGCACATTTTAGAGTGGCCTTTTATTGTCCCTAGCACAAGGTGCACCTGTGTATTGATCATGCTGTTTAATCAGCTTCTTAATATGCCACACCTGTCAGGTGGATGGATTATCTTGGCAAAAGTGAAATGCTCACTAACAGGGATGTAAACAAATTTGTGCACATCATTTGAGAGAAATAAGCTTTTTGTGCGTATGGAACATTTCTGGGATCTTTTATTTCAGCTCATGAATCATGGGACCAACACTTTACATGTTGCGTTTATATTTTTGTTCCGTGCATAAGAAAAGTGTATGTTCTGACAATGTAACTTCTACAAAATAAATGCTTTTCTTATAGGTTTCACATTGTTTTTATAAGTCAACATATAAAAAAAACATGACAATTACTATATTTGTATATACATTTTCAGGTATGAGTTTCCATTGTTAAGGCATCTCCTACTGGACAGTTGATTTATCTACAGCTATGCCTTTGGTCTCCCATCCAGGGTTTTAACCAAGCCCTGCTTAGCTTTGATATTTGTCACTTACTTTTAGCAATGTGCTATCGTGAGATTAATTGTTGAGGGATCTCCACATAATAATGAAATAGATTCACTGCTGCTATCGAAGTCATTCCTCTCCTCCCCCTCCTACTTCGCATCCCCCTCTTTTCCCCCTTCTCTCCACCTCCTCTCCTCCCCATCTTTCTCCCCCTCCTCCTCTCCTCCCCCTCTTCTCCCCCTCTTCTTCCTCCTCCTCCTCCTCCTCCTCCTCCTCCTCTCCTTCTGCTTTCCTCTTTCCTCCTGCTCCTCCTCGTGGCAGACTTAGCTGCTTTCTTCAATAAGTGTGACGTTGCGTGCATCTCTGACATCAGACAGTGCTATGCAAGTGCTTTGAAATGTGTATGTCCCATGTATGTGAGACCTTAGCAGGCTTAGCTTACATGTCTCTTGTATGTTTTTATACAATACATGCAGCATTTATGTTATGTCTACATGTTACCCACCCATATAAGTCAGATATTACAAGAATCTAATATGAATCTTGTATGTGTATTTGCTGCCATATGTATTACATACAAGTTCCAGGTAAAACATACAGGAATTTGTTAAATTCTTCTCTATCTTTTCCATATGGGGATCTTTGACCTCCAGGAGTGAAGGGGACTGTGTGGAGGGCATGGCTGAGATCTTTGACATGCTCCTGGCCACTGTGTCTCGCTTCCGCATGCTCAAACTAAAGCCTGAGGAGTTTGTGTGTCTCAAAGCCATCATCTTGCTTAACTCTGGTGAGTGTGTTTGTGTGTTATTATAAGCTGTTAAAGATGCTTTGCTTAGTATGTTTTGTGGTTGTGAGTGTGACATGAGTTCAATCCTGGGTTAGCCTTGGCTGGGATTGAGAATCTTACAAGTGTGTGTGATACAAAAACATCTCCATTAAGATTTTGTTGTCCACTCACAAATATGTTTTTTCTGTTTGGGGCAGATTCCGACCCGAGTTAAGTGTGCATAAATGGAACAAAATTCCCATTTCATGCACATTTCTCTCTTCGCGTATTCTGACCTTGAATTTAAGCATGAGAATAGCATGCCATTCACCCGCTGTTCGTTTTGGGTGGAGATGAAAGAAATGAGGTTGTGTTGGTGTGTATAGATATGCTGTATTCTGACCTTGACTTAATTCCCTCATAATTCCACCAACTTTACTGGTGACGAAACAATGAATAAGGTCGAGTAACCTGTCGGTTCCAAGTGGAACAACATCTACTTTCCTTTTTCCTATAGAAATAACACCATTCTACATGCACTGTACAAATTGAGAAGAGCTATTGATAAGAGCTAGGTAAATGAGTAAGTTTGGATAAGGGGATTGTAAATATAAATGTTATTTTTAGATCTATTTTACTGTACGGTCACTGGAGACAAATGTGAAGCCAGTCATGTGGCAGCAAACTGAAGCATATCAACATATCACCTTAAAAATTTTTTACAGTGACGTTTATGAAATGCTGGCCTTGCAGGATGACATTTGGAGACCCAACCTATAGGCTTCTGTAGCCATGCGCAAATGACAGTATAACGCCAAACCTACCGAGTTGATATGTGATTTCACTCAATTTTTTACAATTTGTATCTTGTTAAATATTAGCCACTATCGCTAGCAACCTTCAGTTATACCCACATAGGCCTTCATTTATAACTGTCACTTTAGTGTTAGTTTCCTTACATTTTGCATCATTCCATTCCATAGTTTACCTTTCCTTCCTCTGTCACATTCATGTGGTTGTTCCTGAGGATCGCTAGCAATAGTGGATCATATTTATTTTATTTTTATTTTTTATTTAACCTTTATTTAACCAGGTAAACCAGTTGAGAACCAGTTCTCATTTACAACTGCGACCTGGCCAAGATAAAGCAAAGCAGTGCGATAAAAACAACAACACAGAGTTACATATGGGGTAAAACAAAACATAAAGTAAAGAATACAACAGAAACTATATATACAGTGTGTGCAAATGTAGCAAGTTATGGAGGTAAGGCAATAAATAGGCCATAGTGCAAAATAATTACAATTAGTATTAACACTGGAATGATAGATGTGCAAAAGATGATTTGCAAATAGAGATATTGGGTGCAAATGAGCAAAATAAATAACAATATGGCGATGAAGTAGTTGGGTGGGCTAATTTCAGATGGGCTGTGTACAGGTGCAGTGATCGGTAAGGTGCTCTGACAACTGATGCTTAAAGTTAGTGAGGGAGATAAGAGTCTCCAGCTTCAGAGATTTTTGCAGTTCGTTCCAGTCATTGGCAGCAGAGAACTGGAAGGAATGGCGGCCAAAGGAGGTGTTGGCTTTGGGGATGACCAGTGAGATATACCTGCTGGAGCGCATACTACGGGTGGGTGTTGCTATGTTGACCAATGAGCTAAGATAAGACAGGGATTTGCCTAGCAGTGAATTATAGATGGCCTGGAGCCAGTGGGTTTGGCGACGAATATGTAGTGAGGACCAGCCAACAAGAGCGTACAGGTCACAGTGGTGGGTAGTATATGGGGCTTTGGTGACAAAATGGATGGGACTGTGATAGACTACATTCAATTTGCTGAGTAGAGTGTTGGAGGCTATTTTGTAAATGACATCGCCGAAGTCAAGTATCGGTAGAATAGTCCGTTTTACGAGGGCATGTTTGGCTTTGTTGAGAAATAGGAAGCCGATTCTAGATTTAACTTTGGATTGGAGATGCTTAATGTGAGTCTAGAAGGAGAGTTTACAGTCTAACCAGACACCTAGGTATTTATAGTTGTCCACATACTCTAGGTCAGTCCCGTCGAGAGTAGTGATTCTAGTCGGGTGGGCGGGTGCCAGCAGCGTTCGATTGAAGAGCATGGATTTAGTTTTACTAGTGTTTAAGAGCAGTTTGAGGCTACGGAAGGAGTGTTGTATGGCATTGAAGCTCGTTTGGAGGTTTGTTGACACAGTGTCCAATGAAGGGCCAGATGTATACAAAATGGTGTCGTCTGCGTAGAGGTGGATCTCAGAGTCACCAGCAGCAAGAGCGACATCATTGATATACACGAAGAAAATAGTCGGCCCAAGAATTGAACCCTGTGGCACCCCTATAGAGACTGCCATAGGTCCAGACAACAGGCCCTCCGATTTGATACATTGAACTCTATCTGATAAGTAGTTGGTGAACCAGGCGAGGCAGTCATTTGAGAAACCAAGGCTATTTAGTCTGCCAATAAGAATGCGGTGGTTGACAGAGTCGAAAGCCTTGGCCAGGTCGATGAAGACGGCTGCACAGTACTGTCTATTATCGATCGCGGTTATATTATTGTTTAGGACCTTGAGTGTGGCTGATGTGCACCCATGACCAGCTCGGAAACCGGATTGCATAGCGGAGAATGTACGGTGTGATTCTAAATGGTCGGTGATCTGTTTGTTAACTTGGCTTTCAAAAACTTTCGAAAGGCAGGGCAGGATGGATATAGGTCTGTAACAGTTTGGATCTAGAGTGTCACCCCCTTTGAAGAGGGGGATGACCGCGGCAGCTTTCCAATCTCTGGTGATCTCAGACGTTACGAAAGAGAGGTTGAACAGGCTAGTAATAGGGGTTGCGACAATTTCGGCGGCTCATTTTAGAAAGTAAGGGTCCAGATTGTCTAGCCCAGATGATTTGTAGGGGTCCAGATTTTGCAGCTCTTTCAGAACATCAGCTGTCTGAATTTGTGTGAAGGAGAAGCGGGGGGTCATGGGCAAGTTGCAGCGGAGGGTGCAGAGCTGGTGGCCGGGGTAGTGGTAGCCAGGTGGAAAGCATGGCCAGCCGTAGCAAAATGCTTGTTGAAATTCTCGATTATTGTAGATTTATCGGTGGTGATAGTGTTTCCTAGCCTCAGTGCAGTGGGCAGCTGGGAGGAGGTGCTCTTATTCTCCATGGACTTTACAGTGTCCCAAAACGTTTTGGAGTTAGTGCTACAGGATGCAAATTTCTGTTTGAAAAAGCTAGCCTTTGCTTTCCTAACTGCTTGTGTTTATTGGTTCCTAACTTCCCTGTAGAGTTGCATATCGCGGGGGCTATTCAATGTTAATGCAGTACGCCACAGGATGTTTTTGTGCTGGTCAAGGGCAGTCAACTCTGAGGAGAACCAGGGGCTATATCTGTTCTTAAGCTAACATATTATAATTTGTGCATTAATTTGGGACATGTAGCCTATTTGAATCATTATGGAACGCAGACCATAGGTAGCAGTTTAAACCTGGAGCCTGGCACACGGCGACTAGAATGTTGTTATCACAGTTCCATGATTAGTGCAGATTATTAGGGTAGATTTATAGGACTACTGTTCAACCCCTATTGTACACTTTTGTCATCTTCCAATATTTAATGGCTTGAACAATTGAATATGGAAACTTTCAGGATGAATCATGCCACTATAATTTTGATTCACCAATATATTTTGTGCGTAAAGGCTCTTCAAACCATTTTTTGATTCATTATTCATAAATACTTTCATAACCCTAAATTATATACAAGGTCAGAGTATTTTTAAATCCACCAATTGGTGCTGAAAAGGAGATGAATATGTGTGTATTTATGCCTACATGGCTTTCTTTCATTGATCCCTAATATTCTGAACCGTTCTCTCCATATATTCTGAGTCTGTCGAGAAAATTCTAATTAAAAGGTACACCAAATTTAAAGGGATGGCTTTAGATAAATGTACTGAAAACCATGTTGAATGAAAACTAAACTATAACGTCTGTTGGCCAGCAAGTGGGAGGGTTTTCAGTAGGTGAATTACATTTATTCAGCACGCGCAAGGGAACCACGCCTGCAAAGCCCGTTTAAATGTAAGTCTGAATAGCAACTACTGATAAGTGCGTAGGAATGGCGTGAGTTAGAAAGAAGTAGTTTCCTAAGTCTGAATCGGCCACTTTATGAACATAGAGTAGTAACTAATGCATTCTGTTGCCCATTAGTAAATGTTGAAGGGTGAACTCTGTTTTTATGCCACTCAAGAGCGTTAGGTGTGAACAGAATGATCCCAAGTCCTTCTTTCTCAATGTACCCCATAATTGTTACCATGACAACTGGGCCTGCTGTTCTATGTGTGTTGACTGAGCGAAACTCCTATGTTTGTTTTGATACTGACTAATCTGTAAGAGACATAAATACCTGAGCAATGGGTGCTGTTGCACGTTTCTGTGTATGGCTTCCTGATGTTCTTACTGATTGCTGAGTTAGCAGTTGCTGCATTGAGAACATCAGGCTCTTCCCCTTTCCCTGTCTGTCTCTTTTTTTCTTTACTAAAACCCTTACAAAATCAATTTTAGGTACAATAACCACTTCTCTGTCTCTCTCCTCATCCCCTCTAGGTGCCTTCTCCTTCTGTTCTTACTCTGTGGAGTCCCTCCACAACAGCCAGGCGGTGCAAAGCATGCTGGACAACATCACTGACGCCCTCATCCACCACATCAGCCAATCAGGAGCCTCGGTGCAGCAGCAGTCCAGACGGCAGGCCCAGCTCCTGCTCCTGCTCTCACACATCAGACATATGAGGTGAGGAGGGCACTCTACGTAGGGGAGGAGCACAAAGGAGGGGGGAAGAGGATAAGGGGAATGTGGTTAGGAGACTGCTGTTTTTCTCACACGTCAGACACATTATATGAGGAGTTCAAACTACACACGAGGGGGCACACACTCCTGATGGTGTAAATTCAGATTCTGAAAGTGAAGAAGCAGGTTAGACCTAGGCAAAGGGAATGTTCATATTATCTGCCAGTTATATACAGTATGATCATCACTTATTTGGTTATACCCATAGATTATATTTCTGTGGTTATTAATATCCCCTCTCACTCCTCCTCTTCTCTCCTCTCTGTAGCAACAAAGGCATGCAGCACCTGTACAGCATGAAGTGTAAGAACAAAGTGCCTCTGTACGACCTGCTCCTGGAGATGCTGGATGCTCACCGGATCCACTCCCCAGGCAAGGTGGCCCAAGCCTGGGGACAGGCCAAGGGGGAGCCCCTCTCTACCACCACTACCACCTCCAAAGACTCCAGCATAGGACCCAAGCGAGGCAACCAGGATACCCAGCTCAGAAGCGTCAGTCCTGGGGTACTCCAGTATGGCACTCCCCCCTCTGACAGGAGCCCCATTCCATGATGACATACAGAAATTGGTATTTGTAGATATGGAAGCTGTAAAAGTCCTTCCATTAGATACAGTATATGTAGAGGAATATTTTGACATTTGTGGAGGTCACAATAGATAAAAAAAGATACATGAATGCACTTGTTATTTGTGATATTTGTTTATAATTTATGCAAATAATGTAATAGACAGTTTAAATTATTTAGCAGATATCCGTTGAATGTTTAGACATGTTCACATTTTGTACTGGCACACTACGGACTGAAATGTACTCCGTCACACCAGATGTTGCCTTTCACAACATTTAGAAACTTTTGAGTAAATTGTTTTCTGTGGCTTTAGCAGCAGTTTCACCATTGTGCAGCTTCGTACCAAGTATATATAGTGAAGCGCACTGTTAGCAGCAGAGACTCTTGATAGAGAGGAGCTAGTCAATGTTGATCAGTGCATTATACCCTGTGGACACCAGTTTTGCGTGCCTTGACCAAAGTGCACGTCTCAAGTTGAGGGAAATTTGGGCATTGTATACCTTTTGTAGTTTAAAATTAATGATCACTTATAATACTATGGCTTGCGAAAGTATTTACCCCCTTGGCATTTTTCCTATTTTGTTGCCTTACAACCTGGAATAAAAATGGATTTTGGGGGGGTTTGTATAATTTGATTTACACAACATGCCTACCACTTTGAAGATGCAAAAATGTTTTGGGGTGAAACAAACAAGAAATAAGACAAAAAAACAGAAAACTTGAGCGTGCATAAGTATTCACCCCACCAAAGTCATTACTTTGTAGAGCCACCTTTTGCAGCAATTACATCTGCAAGCCTCTTGGGGTATGTCTCTATAAGCTTGGCACATCTAGCCACTGGGATTTTTGCCCATTCTTCAAGGCAAAACTGCTCCAGCTCCTTCAAGTTGGATGGGTTCTGCTGGTGTACAGCAATCTTTAAGTCATACCACAGATTCTCAATTGGATTTCCAATCCCATCTGGTTTGGGCTTAGTGGGACTATCATTTGTTTTTCAACAGGACAATGACCAAACACACCTCCAGGCTGTGCAAGGGCTATTTTACCAGGAAGGAGAGGGAAGGAGTGCTGCATCAGATGACCTGGCCTCCACAATCCCCCGACCTCAACCCAATTGAGATGGTTTGGGATGAGCCGGACCGCAGAGTGAAGGAAAAGCAGCCAACAGGTGCTCAGCATATGTGGGAACTCCTTCAAGACTGTTGGAAAAGCATTCCAGGTGAAGCTGGTTGAGAGAATGCCAAGAGTGTGCAAAGCTGTCTTCAAGGCAATTCGAAAAATCTCAAATATAAAATGTATTTTGATTTGTTTAACAATTTTTTGTTTACCATATGATCCTATATGTGTTATTTCATAGTTTTGTTGTCTTCATTATTATTCTACAATGTAGAAAATTGTAAAAAAAAAGATAAACCCTTGAAAAAGAGTATGTGTCCAACTTTTGACTGGTACTGTGTGTATATATATATATATATATATATATATATATATATATATATATATATATATATATATATATATATATATATATATATATATATATATATATACACACAGTATATATATATACACATATATATATATATATAGCAATCCTATAAAAAATCTCAAATTAATAATATGCAACCATTCAAACAACTTCATTAGTATGAGTAGAAAAAACATATTTAACTTACCATTCTAAAGTGGCGTCTTCTCCTTCCAAAAACATATCTTCAGCTGTTGCGTCTAAACTGTATTCACTAAGTCCTCATCTACTGGTTCTGTGACATTTTCCCGGTCGATTTCTGCTATAATCTCGTCCAAATCTGTATACCTGGACTTTGATTTAGCTTTTCCAGTATTAGTAGCCATGTTGTACTTTCAAAATGTGCAGAAAACTGTTTACTAAATCGAGCTGTGCTTAACGCGATGCGCCACTTCCTTCTTTAGATTTACAGTGGACACTAAACCGCGTTTGCTCGTAATGAATACACAGGCTTTTCCTCAGACAATGGACCGTCTCATACTCCTGTAAATTCCAGCTCATTGGCTATCTAGCTAGCTATGTTTCAAAACGATAGGTGGTCATTGGTCCAAGATACAGTCAATTAAGTGAACACCACCCGCCTCATTGGTGAGTAATCATGTCAGTTCTTGGTGGGCTCAAATAGCTTTTGTGTAGCCTATAAGTCATGCAGAATGATGAAAAAAAGTGTGGTTGCCTTCTTGAGTATCTGAGGATCGCAGAAAAACTGAACTTGACTGGGTGAAACAAGATGTAGCGTATATATTATGTCGAAATGTTTTGTTGCAAGTTGAACGAGTCAGAATTCAGGCAACCGTACAATCGCTTGAAAATATAATGGACAAACTACAAGCGCGTATATCCTACGAACAGGACATTCAAAACCGTAATATCTTATGTTTCACCGAGTCGTGGCTGAACGACGACATGAATAACATACAGCTGGCTGGTTATACACTGTATCGGCAGGATAGAACAGCAGCCTCTGGCAAGACAAGGGGTGGCGGTCTATGTATATTTGTAAACAATAGCTGGTGCACGATATCTAAGGAAGTCTCAAGGCTTTTCTCTCCTGAGTTAGAGTATCTCATGATAAGTTGTAGGCCACACTATCTACCAAGACAGTTTTCATCTATATTCTTCGTAGCTGTCTATTTACCACCACAAACCGATGCTGGCACTAAGAACGCACTCAATGAACTGTATACGGCCATAAGCAAACAAAAAAAACGCTCATCCAGAGGTGGTGCTCCTAGTGGCCGAGGACTTTAATGCAGGGAAACTAAAATCAGTTTTACCTCATTTCTACCAGCTTGTTAAATGTGCAACCAGAGGGAAAAAAACTCTAGACCACCTTTACTCCACACATAGAGACGCGTACAAAGCTCTCCCTCGCCCTCCATTTGGCAAATCTGACCATAATTATATCCTCCTGATTCCTGCTGCTCTTTAATTATTTGTTACTTTTTTTTTCTTTTTTTATGTATTCTTTCTTAAAACTGCATTGTTGGTTAAGAGCTTGTAAGTAAGCATATGACAAATACAATTTGATTGATTTGATTTGATACAACATGGATCGTGTTAGGATATAAAACATTATTTTATCAAACAAAACAACTCTACATTTTATCTTTAGGTCCCTCAGGATGACAAATCAGAGCAAACTATCTTCAAACAATAGCATGGTATTCTTTCACTGTAATACCTACTGTAAATTGGACACTGCAGTTAGATGAACAATAATTTAAGCTTTCTGCCCATATAAGACATGTATATGTCCGTGAAAATTAGCTTTTGTTTACAACATCATTGTAGTCACATTATCCATATTGAGCAACAGCTATCCCGATTTCGGGACACCCATCCAGTAGAGGTTAAAATAAAGACAGTTCACAGAATTGTCCATTTAAAGAAATGTAGCCAACTTATTCATTTCTACATTTAGCTAACATTAGATAGTTAATCCAGAGATTCTTACCTTTGCCTCGATTCGGCAGTCTCGTCCAGATCATCACGGTATTTGTAGTTCTTTATGATAGCCACATAAGCAGCTAATTAGCATTGTATTTTTGGGGGGTAAATACAGACGAATATATTGATAAAAGTCACCTTGTCTTAGAGAGAGTTACAAGGTTATCAAAACGTCATGCCAGGGT
The DNA here is from genome assembly GCF_964263955.1 of Coregonus lavaretus. Classification (NCBI taxonomy): domain Eukaryota; kingdom Metazoa; phylum Chordata; class Actinopteri; order Salmoniformes; family Salmonidae; genus Coregonus; species Coregonus lavaretus. Next base: position 36,466,599 of record NC_140020.1, read on the forward strand.
AAGCCTACACGGAACAGAGCCCTTATTTTAAGTGTTTCTAAAATCCCATATGAGAAAAATTAATGGTGGAAAAACAATTTGAACCATTTCCCTGCTTCTTCTTCTTCTTCTTTGGTGGGGTTTATCGGCGGTTGGCATCCAACGTTATGATGCATTACTGCCACCTACTGTACTGGAGTGTGGGCCAGAGACAGGGGGAAACTAAATCCTACCTGCCAGCCCCGTTGCTCTTAAAAAAGATAACAAAGTATTTGAGACTATATCTAATGATGTTCTACTCAATATACTCTTTAAACTAATTTCCTGTATCCCCTTCTCCCTCATACTAGATCTCATTCTCTCTCTTTCCCTCTGATACTGCCCTCACTGTAGCAAAACATGCTACATGGTCTATGTTTCCTGGCAATAATCAAACTTTCCTGTTGGATAATTTTCTATCACATTTAATGTCTCATTCAACTGGCTGTGTCCCACCCTTAATCTTGTAAAAATAGCCTCCTCTCTTCTGTCCTTTCCTGCTGTCCTTCCCTTCCCAACTTTCCTCTGTACTTGAAATAAATGCCTTCCCTTATTATCTTTATTCCACTACTCTTTCCATCTCTGCACCATCACTGTATATATCAGGCTTTTTCACTCTGCCTTGCTCATTGAAACTACAACATCAACATCCCCACTACTAAGTGCTTATTTAGCCAGTTCATCTACTGCCTCGTTCCCCTCCACCCCAACATGGGCTGGTACCCAAGTAAATCTTATCTGTATACCCATCTGTCTAATCCTGCCATGGGTTTGTAGCACCTCATAAAGCAGGTATTGTCTGCTACGTGAGCTAAAGGACTGGAGTCTCATTAACACTGCACATGAATCAGAGCAAATAACTACTCTGTCTGATTTAAACCATTTCCCTGTTTGACCGCTAGGTTTTATGGGTATTACGACTCATAACGTGGTACTCTATTTAGCCTTTTTTGCAGCTGTTCTGTGAATATTTATTTGCTTACTCTAACAGATTGTTGCGTTAATTTAATCTAATTGTGTAACGTTTGTGTGTATGAGAGAGCGAGATAGAGAAAAATGCAGAGAAATGACTTGCTTGTTTCTGAAGATGATTAAATACATAGATCATTCTTTGTTCTGCCTTATGAGAGCCACTGCTGATTACTCAGTCTGCTCTACACCTACCACATGTACAGTAAATGTATATGTTTACTTGGATGCTACGGTCCATCATCAAGTTCACACTCACAGTCCACCTTTCAACTGACTGTCATGTAACATGTATTGCTGTGAATAGACATCAAGGATAAAACCATTGTAATTATTTTACAAAGACTTTAATAAATGCTCTAGATATTTTTTGCATTATTATATTTAAGTTACTGTCTGGCATTTTGTTAATTAAGTAATGCAAACTCAAAGGAATACAAAAACACATTCTTTCACAAAAGTAGTGCACTGGGCCTTTAATAGTCCTGTATTAGCGGACCGATATTGAAGAAAATCACAGCACCCCCACTCCCAAACTACTTCCCACAGCTATGGGCATTTCAAACATCAATATACAAATCACCTGAATCTTACAAGTGAGTTTACATGATTCGTCTTGTTGCCTTGATTGTTTTGTTTTAAAACACCGAAATAAAATCTACGTTAAATACTTGTCTTGGCTCTAGGAGGAGGATGTCTCAGTGCAGTACCTTCATTCAACAGTGCTCATGTCAGTGGGGTTCCACAAAAGGGATGTTACTGGCATGCCAACCCATAACTCTAATCCTAACATTAACCCTAATCTTAACCAAACTTCTAAACTTAACCTAACTATAACCAATTATGTAGTTCAACATGTGTTTGCAGGTCAGTCATGTCCCTTTAGTTTTCCTCCATGTCAGTGCTCTGGGTTCAGCTTTTAGCTCTATAGAATCTCTAGGAGTAATGGGAATGTTCGGTATTCAAACTTCACTGGCAGCCTAGTCTATGCACTAACAGTTGGACATCTCACTTGCTAGGAGGCACCCTAGCTTAATAGATTCTAACATCTACCAAATGCTGATTGAGTAACAACTAAGTAGCAGCAGCACTGAACTCTCTGAACTGCACACACACACAGCACAGTCCACAGCTCCAAACATAATAATTTGTTGGGCGCATATATTTGTCCTGTTTCATGTACAAATGTCCACATGTACAAGTGTATATTGGAAATTAGGTTTTTGCATATCCCAACTCAGCCATTATCAACGGCGACCCTGGAGCAATTAGGGTTAAGTGCCTTGTTTAAGGGCACATTGACACTTTTTCTACCTTCGGGGATTCGAACTAGTGACATTTCGGTTACTGACCCAATGATATAACCGCTAGGCTACCTGCACATACTGTAAATAGTGATATGTTTTTTCCAACTTCAGACGTTTCCTCAAACTTAAAATAACATACAGATTACTATAAAGAATTACAAATAAATAGTTTACATTATTTTGTGATTTAGGGGATTCACAAGGTATAGGTCCATTTATCTTGTAGATGGGTGTTGAGGAACAATTTTCATATAGAGGTTGTTTAGGCCATGTAGCCCAGGGATGCTTTTGTTATTCAATGGGTTTGGTAGGGGTTAGAGACTCTAAAATGAGTGAATGTCATCTTTGTGTAGCAGAGGAAGAAAGTCCTGAGAGGAGTAGCGAACATTCATACACATGAAAAAGTATTTCTGGTCCATTAGTGTAGCGCAGCATGGGGTGGAAGGAGCGGGAAAAGTTGTTGGCATGGTGACAGCTGTTGTCCTCCTCTGTCGTGGGCACCAGGCAGGCTAAGCCAAACAGGAGCAGAAGGAGGAGCTGGAGGGGCAGGGCTGCTCTCAGGACCTTCAAGATAAAGGACTGTGCCCTCGGAGGGCACGAGGAGGAGGACGAGGAAGAGCGGGCCAGGGGGGAGTCAGAACGGGAGGAAGCACAGCCACCGCTACCCAGAGACCTGGTCAGACTGCAGGGAGAAAGAGAACGGGGTTAGACAAACCAGAAATAACAGAGGATAGGGTTTTAAACACAGGGACATAAACACGCACACACCAGTAAAGAGGTAAGATACAGACAAAAGGGTTAATATCGTAAGATACAACACACCCGAGTAAACACACCAATCACACACACAAGGTTACTCACACACTACAGTGAAAAGGTTACACACACTCACAGCAGCAATTTGTACCCACCAGTGAAGGCTGATGAGGGGAGGATGGCTCATAATAATGGCTGGAACTGAGCGAATGGAATTTTACATTTACATTTTAGTCATTTAGCAGACGCTCTTATCCAGAGCAACTTACAGTTAGTGAATACCTATTTTTTTATATATACTGGCCCCCCGTGGGAATCGAACCCACAACTATCAACATCCCTGCCGGCCATTCCCTCCCCTACCCTGGACGACGAACCAGGATCTCTAGTGGCACAGTTAGCACTGCGATGCAGTGCCTTAGACCACTGCGCCACTCAGGAGTACATGGAAACAATGTGTTTGATGTATTTGATACCATTCCACTAATTCCGCTCCAGCCATTACCACGAGCCCGTCCTCCCCAATTAAAGTGCCACTAACCTCCTGTGCTACCCACATTATTCTGACAGCTCTCCTATACACAGGGACCATTCTCACTGAAAGAGAAAACCCTGCTCTTAGAGCTGACTGTGTGAGAGTTCAATGTCAAGTCTCATTCTGAGCAGAGCTCGCTGTGCCAAAAACCCCTCCAGAGACTCCCAGAGAGGGAGCCAAGAGGAGAGGTGGAACTCAGTGTTCCTCCACCCATCGTCATCCTCACAAAGCTCCCTGGTGGTCTGGGGGAGGAAGCTGCAAGCAGTCTGTCTGCAGCCCCTCCACGCCTTCACTCCCTAGCCTTTCACACGTCTCTATCTCTCATTAAATTGTTAAAATTAATGGTGAGAATATTGTGATGTATTAAATGTGGTGTGTGTGTGTGTATATCCTTGCCCGCGTGTTCTACCTCAGCAGGCGTACCTCAGGAGGTCCACAGTTTGGGGCAGCAGAGAACCCCTGAACTCCATGGCAACCTTGTATACATTGCTAGATTTCAATTTACGGAGCCAATTAGTGAGTAAGAGGGAGCTAGTGGAGCCAGGGCATGCTCATACAATGGAGCCTACCAGCCCCAGCAGAGCCTCATTACCTTTGCTCGACCACTTATCCGTAAACTAATTAGGGCCAGGGTTCAACCCAGCCTAAATGTCATTAAATGGATCAAAAACCACGGAGAGAAGACTCAAAATAAAAGAGAGAACGGGACAGAGGTGGGTGGGTTATTAGTAAGGAAATTAGAGAAGGATGAGGGAAAAAAGACAGAGAGAAATTAGAGTAAGCGGGAGGAAGAGATTGAGAAAATGTATTACAGGAGATAGCTAGTTTGCCATGAAGAGAAAGGGAGAGGAATAGAGGGATAGTAAGTAAAAAAAGAAAAAAAAAGAAGGCAAAGTGAGTCAGCAGAGGGTGATGAAACAGAAACATTAGGATCATTCCATCTAGTGGATGAGAAATAAACTACAGGGATTAGTGGTTCCTTAGATAGGTGAGCAGCACCTGGCAGCATCGATCAGACAGCAGTGCATAGTAGCAGAGAGCAATAAAACAACAGAAAATGTTCCACTTTCATTTAAAGGAAGAAAGGAATCCCCTGAACTAGTTGATTCCCAAATCAGTTTTGGCTACGTCGCTTCTAGAAGGAAGGAGGATCATGGAACTCATATGGGCCAATGTTGGGGAAGTTTGGAGGGGTAAAGAGGACGCATCATTTCTCAACAGATGAGAGAGGCAGAAGAGGCCATAAGGATCTGGTTTAGGTTCGGTTTCCTATCCAGTTTCTTAACTGTGTCATTATGAGTTAGACAACTAAAAGGCATTGGACCAGTAACTAGGGGCATAGAGTATAATTTATTTGATTGATTGACTGATTGGTTTAAGAATTTGTAGAGGTCAAAGGTATGCGGTCATGGTTCCATCATCCTCCCATAGTTCTAGAGTCCAGGAGAGAGGTACCTGTGATGCGGGCAACTATCAGGGGGTCCTGGGTGGGCATGATTACTTTTGCCCAGGGGCTGAACCACACAATGAGCAGGACGTGGGGTAAAAGAAAAAAAGAATTGTTCAGTCCGGAACAAATAAAAACCAATCTTCAGATGAGAGATAAAAACAAACCAACAAATAACAGAAAAGGCAGTAACATCAATAGAACTTTAACAACTAAAGAGCAGCAAAATCTGTGACAGTGATAGAAGTCTCAGAACCAAGAAATCTGTATTTTCACATTGGATTTCATAAGGAATTACAATATTACACAATTTATTGATATGTTCATCAAACATTCATTTCCATCTATAGGTGGGTAGAAAATACATTAAATGTTACCATCCTATTAGTTTGAAATGTTTAATTGTTGCCAACGATTAGTAATGCTTCATGAATGTATTAATAAATTATGATGAGGTTATAGTGCTGTTATGGTGGCCTGTAATGACTAGAAGCATTAACGTTTATAATTATTTGCAATTACACTACTTGCTGACACTGCAATTGTTCTCTATAAAACAGCAGTTAGTGAAAAGCCAGCATTTCTTGTGAATTGTTGGCTATGCAGGTCTCCATAGTGTAGGTAGCAAAAACCATCTCAAAGAACAACAGCTTGAAGGGGCAACATACTCTACCGGTCAAAGGTTTTGGAACACATGCTCATTCAAGGGTATTTCTTTATTTTTACTATTTTCTACATTGTAGAATAATAGTGAAGATATCAAATCTATGAAATAACACATATGGAATCATGTAGTAACCCAAAAAGTGTTAAACAAATCAAAATATATTTTATATTTGAGATTCTTCAAATAGCCACCCTTTGCCTTGATGACAGCTTTGCACACTCTTGGCATTCTCTCAACCAGCTTCACCTGGAATGCTTTTCCAACAGTCTTGAAGGAGTTCCCAAATATGCTGAGCACTTGTTGGCTGCTTTTTCTTCACTCTGCGGTCTGACTCATCCCAAACCATCTCAATTTGGTTGAGGTCGGGGGATTGTGGAGGCCAGGTCATCTGATGCAGCACTCCATCACTCTCCTTCTTGGTAAAATAGCCCTTACACAGCCTGGAGGTGTGTTGGGTCATTGTTCTGTTGAAAAACAAATGATAGTCCCACTAAGCCCAACCCAGATGGGATGGCGTATCGCTGTAGAATGCTGTGGTAGCCATGCTGGTTAAGTGTTCCTTGAATTCTAAATAATTCACAGACAGTGTCACTAGCAAAGCACCCCCACATCATAACACCTCCTCCTCCATGCTTTACGGTGGGAAATACACATGCGGAGATCATCTGTTCACCCACACCGCGTCTCACAAAGACACGGCGGTTGGAACCAAAAATCTCAAATTTGGACTCCAGACCAAAGGACATATTTCCACCGGTCTAATGTCCATTGCTCGTGTTTCTTGGCCCAAGCAAGTCTCTTCTTCTTATTGTTGTCCTTTAGTAGTGGTTCATATGCAGCAATTCGACCATGAAGGCCTGATTCACACACTTGAAGAAAGTTTTTGCGACTTCACTTGAAGAAACTTTCAAATTTCTTGAAATGTTCCGTATTGACTGACCTTCATGTCTTGAAGTGATGATGGACTGTCGTTTCTCTTTGCTTATTTGAGCTGTTCTTGCCATAATATGGAATTGGTCTTTTACCAAATAGGGCTATATTCTGTAACCCCCCCCCCCCCCCATTCCAGGTTGCTACCTCATGAAGCTGGTTGAGAGAATGCCAAGAATGTGTAAAGCTGTCATCAAGGCAAAGGGTAGCTATTTGAAGAATCTGAAATATAAAATATATTTAGATTTGTCCAAAAAAAATGGTTACTACGTGATTCCATATGTGTTATTTCATAGTTTTGATGTCTTCACTATTATTCTACAATGTAGAAACTAGTAAAAATAAAGAAAAACCCATGATGGTGTTCTAAAACGATGTATATTTCTTAGTGGTGGATGTGTTAGCAGGGCAGCTATAAAGCAATCTACAAACAAAGGGTATAACTTCAATGAATTTACTTAATTGCCTGAACTAAAACAGAAAGGGCTGGTGGGTAGCTGCGGTGTAAAGGCTGGAACTGAGAGTTGTTCTGTGGGATCAGCATGCGTTGGGAGAGAGAAAGAGGGTGACATTTTGGATGAAGGATAACATTTGGGAGATCACTCTATAATTTGGTCAGGGTGACTTGCTATTTCTATAACCAGTAAACCCCACACCAATGACGTTCTATACAAACACAGCCCCCATTACATAAATCTACAGTGAATAATAGGTCCTAGATAAGTAAACAGGGAGAGACATTACCGATCGCCGGCGACTCGTCACAGTTTCCTCGGAGACGGGGCTGGTGGATCCAGAGGTGTCAGATTTGTCCACAGGAGACAAAGGCAGGGAGTCCTACTAAGAGGTAATGTGGACAAAGAGAAATAGTCAGTCTGAAGAATAGTTTCTCTCTTTCTCTTGATGCTCACTCGGACGGACACACAGGGTGCATTTCCCTGTTTCATTACCTGCTTCTAACTAGTAACCTGGAGATCCTCAAGTGATTGTCATAATTGTTGCACTAAAAAGCCCACATCATAAATGTACTGTATGTGATATGTCTGCAGGCCTTATGTGTATTTTTCTCTGACCTGTTGTGTGTCCATGGTGCCCAGTCTCCTCTCCAGGCCCTCCAGGTCAGCACTGACCTCCCAGAGGAGCAGCCACAGCCTGTTCCCGATCACATGCACCTTCTCCTGGGCCTCCAGACAATTGCTGGCATGGGTCTGGTTCTGGGTCTGCTCTGAAGCCTGGGGCAGGATTTGGGTCTGGGTGTGCACCAGCAGCTGGGCTGAGAGCTCATGGAGGGAAGCAGCCTTCTTCTGGGAGTCCAGCAGCTCACACTTGATTTGCTGGAGGTGAATGGGGGGAGGAGGTGAGAGGGGTAGCTTTTAATTAAATTTATTTTGGGCTAGGCTATAACCCTTTAGGATATTGGTATTTTGCGAGGATAAACATATTTGGAGTGTTGCCTACATTTTGAGTGCTATTTAGATATGAAGTTCAATCAAATCATGTCCCTTTACATCATGATGTCCCTTTCATACATCACAGTTCTATGATTCTCTATGTTTTGAAGTGGAAAGTAACGTGAGTGTTCTGTTGTGAGCACGTAGTGTATCACAGTCGAGCCTGGGGGGGGCAGACTGTGGCTCAGCTCATAGAACTCCTGGAGAGAGAGAGAAAGGGAGGTGAAATGACAAATGTTATGTTTTTCTCTAACATAGATGTAACAAACACATTATGCGTGTGGTGTACACATACAGACAGAATTACACAGGTTCATTTTATTGGATGAATGTCCACAATGTGTGTATGACTGTAAACGTTTACATGCTTGTTGTACCTGACACTGCACCAGGGCCCTCTGTAGCTCTGCCCTCCAGTCCTCTTGTGATGAGGCCAGCCAATCCCAGCGTGAGTTAATCTCCTTCAGCCCGCCCCTCAGCTCACACGCCTCCTCTGAGTCAGCTGAGTTGGGCTCTGATTGGAGGAAGTCAGCGCTTCTGAGGTTAATTGACAGGACCTGGGACTTGCAACAGTCCATGGCCTTTCTGCAACACAAAATAGTACCGGTAATCTATTTAATGCTGGTGTAGATTCATGGGCTATTACATTTTTTTGAAAAGATGCCGCCAACTGAGAAGGTCGACATCTTACGAGCTCCAACCCGACTTTGCTATTTAGTTACTTTTTTTGTGTTTATATTTTCTTCTTTTGTACAGAAAGTTCATATGACCGGCAAGCACTTTTGGACATCAGATCGACAGCTACTAACCTCGATTTCAACTTCAAATCTGACTTCAACTCCGACTCAGCTGTTCCCTTGTTTACACCAGACCCTACTCCCAGTGGTGTAAAGTACTTAAGTAAAAATACTTTAAAGTACTATTTATATTTTTGACTACTTTTACTTTTACTCCACTACATTCCTGAAGAAAATAATGTACTTTCTACTCCATACAATTTCCCTGACACCCAAAAGTAGTCATTATATTTTGAATGCTTAGCAGGACAGGAAAATTGTTGAATTCACACACATCAAGAGAACATCCCTGGTCATCCCTACTGCCTTTATCTGGCAGACTCACTAAACACAAATGCTTTCGTTTGTAAATTATGTCTGAGTGTTGGAGTGTGCCCCTGGCTGTCCCTAAATAAAAAAATCAAGAAGATTGTGCAGTCTGGTTTGCTTAATCTAAGGAATGTAAAATGATTTATACTTTTACTTTTGATACTTAAGTATATTTAAAACCAAATACTTTTAGACTTTTACTGAAGTAGTATTTTACTGGGTGACATTCACTTTTACTTGAGTAATTTTCTATTAAGGTATCTTTACTTTTACTCAAGTATGACAATTGGGTACTTTTTCCACCACTGGCTACTCCTTTGTTTGGGCATAAGATGGTTGAGCTCTTGTTTGAGAGTCTCCTATCAAAGAGACTTGAAAAGCTGCAATATTCAATGCTTTCCAGAAACTTGGCTGACTGAATCTATGGATATACAACTCAGTGGGTTCTCCATGCAGCGCTTCGATTGGACGGTGGCTTCGGGCAAGTCCAAAGGGGGAGTGGTGGAAATCTCTAGCTTTTGCTCACTTGACATAGAATACCTCATGGTAAGCTGCAGACATTTTTATCTGCCAAGAAAGTTCTAATCTGTAATTATCACTGCTGTCTACTAAGGGTGTGACGTTTAAACGTTTAAACAAAAATTGGATCGATAACGTTTAGAAAAAATCACCTAACCGGAAAAACTACATTTAAATTACAGTGCAGTTATCACAAAACTACCACTAACAGGTACCGAACATCATCATAAAGGGACAAATTAAAATTAAACAAATACCTAACGCAACAATGCTGTAATGTTAGTAGGAGGAGATATGCATCTTTCTAATTATTTGCCATGGATATAAAGTTGAAGTGACAGCAGCGAAGTCCTGTATGGCAATACTTTGAGAAGTTAAATAAGGAGGTAGTGAAATTAAAACTTTACGAGGTAGAATTGAGCTACAGTGGCAGTACAGGTGCAATGCTGAAAGTGAGAAACCGTGAGACCCAACCCGTTCCTTGCAGCAGTGTGGATAAGGGAAGTAGTGAGAAAATCACAGCGTTGATTACAGAAATGATTGCAGTTGATATGCAGCCATTGTCAATGGTAGATGCTGTCGGCTTCAATGCCCTACTGGCATATCTAGAACCAGACTACAAGATGTAATGTCGAAAAACCGTGACGGCCCAGATCGAGAAATTGTACAATGATTGAAGTACAAAAGCGTGAGCTCTAAAATACCATACGTGGTGTTAACAACAGATTGTTGGACATCTATGAACACGTTGTCATACATCACTACAACGAGCCATCACATTGATGAAAAGTGGGATATGAAGTCCCATGTACTGACAACTGAGAACATGGAGGAGAGGCACACAGCAGAGAACCTAAAACAGCATTAACTAACATCGTTGCTGAGTGGGTGGGGGACAGCAGTAAATGTAAGCGCTGTCTGGTAGGTATTCAGGACTTCGGTAGATTGAACTGCATTGCCCCCTAGCGGTCATATGCAGGACCATATCTGAATTGTGAATTCACACCATTTTATGAATTTACCTTATCGTTTAATAGTTTAAATAATAAGAAAATGTTTATATTTGTCACATCCCTACCATCTAAATCCCATCAGAAGCCAACACCACTTTGGCACTCAACTAATTGTATGGGGCCGTAAACAAACAAGAAACCGCACACCCAGATGCGTCGTTTCTTGTGGGCGGAGACTTTAACGCATGGAGACTAAAATCCATTCTACCTGATTTCTACCAACACGCCTCCTGCAGCACAAGGTAGCCTGGGAGTCCTACTGGAGAGAAGGAAACTAATTGAGACGCTGGGCGACCCATCCTCCATTAACGTGCATATTACTCGCCAATGTTCAATTAATAGTGAATAAACTTGAAAAACTCAGAGCGAAGATCTCCTTCAGAGGGACATCAGATTCTGTAACATTTTCTGTTTTTCTGTGACTTTCCTTCGACATCCAAACGGATTATATACAACCAGCGGGTTTTACAGTTCATCGAGCAGATAGGAAGCAGGGACTCTCTGGCAAGAACAAAGGCAGTGGTGTCTGCTTCATGACCAATAACAAGTGGTGCGATGGAGGAAACGTACAGGAACTTGCGAGCTTCTGCTCTCTTCCGACTTGGAATATTTGCTCATGAAATGTCACCCTTTTACCTTCTGAGAGAGTTTTCAGGATTACATCCCACCCCAAGCCGACACCAAAAATGCTCTCAAAGATCTTCATTGGACCCTGAACAAACTGGAGACAGCATACCCAGAGGCAGCATTCATAGTCGCGGGGAACTTTAACAAAAGTAATTTGAGGTCCGTGCTCCCAAATTATTATCAACACATTGACTGTCCAACTCGGGGAAATTCCACTCTTGACCACTGGACATGGCTTTTTGACAAGGGTATAAGGCCCTCTCCAGTCCTCCTTTCGGCAAGTCTGACCACAACTCCTTTTTGCTCCTCACTACCTACAAAGACTCAAGAGGGAAGTTCCAGTGGTCAGGTCTGTACAACGCTGGTCCGACCAATTAGAATCCATGCTCCGGGACGCCTCTGAGGATAACATCAACGAACACGCCGACTCAGTCACCGGATTCATAAAAAAATGCATAGATGATGTGATACCGATGGTGTCTTTCAAAACCTACCCAAATCAAAAACATGGATTGATGACAGCCTTGTCGGGAAACTGGAGGATAGAGATGCTGCTTATAAACATGGCAAGGTGACCGGGGACAATTGTATGATTAAACAGTACAAATATGACCTACACAGATCGATCAAGATGGCGAGACACAAGTATAGGGACAAAATGGTGGAGCAATTCAGCGGGTCAGACACGAGGCGTATGTGGCAGGGGCTTCTAACGATCACATATTACAAAAAGAAAGCCAGTCACGTCGCAGACACCAACACCGCCCTACTGGATGAGCTAAACAACTTTTTCTCATGCTTTGAGCATAACAACTGTAGGAGGAGACCCCTTGAGGACAACAAGGTCTACATACTTATGGTCTCCACTGAGGACATATGTAAGTCATTCAAGCGTGTTAACCTTCGCAAGGATGCCGGCCCAGATGGCAGTACTTGTGTCATGCACAAAGTAGATGTCCTAACCGACTTGCCAAAAACTATAGTTTGTTAACAAGAAATTTGTGGAGTGGTTGAAAAACGAATTTTAATTACTCCAACCTAAGTGTATGTAAACTTCTGACTTCAACTGTAACTAAGTAACTAATCTAATCTAATTTATAAACAAGGATCGCTAAAACTCTGGACCACTTTTATTCTACCCATAGAAATGCATACAAGGGCCCTCCCGAGTGGCGCAGATGTCTAAGGCACAGCATCGCAGTGCTTTTATTTTTTTATTTAACGAGGCAAGTCAGTTAAGAACAAATACTTATTTACAAAGACGGCATACAAAAAGGCAAAAGGCCTCCTGCGGGGACGGGGGCTGGGATTAAAATAAAAACATAGGACAAAACACACATCACGACAAGAGAGACACCACAACACTACATAAAAAGAGACCTAAGACAACAACATAGCATGGCAGCAACATATGACAACAACGCATGGCAGCAACACCACATGACAACAACATGGTAGCAACACAACATGGCAACAGCACAACATGGTAGCAGCACAAAACATGGTATAAACATTATTGGGCACAGACAACAGCACAAAGGCAAGAAGGTAAAGATAACAATACATCACGCCAAGCAGCCACAAATATCAGTAAGAGTGTCCATGATAGAGGCGTCACTAGAGGCATCACTACAGACCCGGATTCGATCCCAGGCTGTGTCACAGCTGGCCGCGACCGGGAGACCCATGAGGCGGTGCACAATTGGCCAAGCATCGTCCAGGTTAGAGGAGGGTTTGGCCGGCCGGGATGTTCTTGTCCCATCGCGCTCTAGTGACTTCAGTCGCCAGTTGTACGGTGTGCCCTCCGACACATTGGTGTGGCTGGCTTCCGGGTTAAGCGAGCAGTGTGTCAAGAAGCAGTGCGGCTTGGCAGGGTCGTGTTTCAGAGGACGCATGGCTCTCGACCTTCACCTCTCCCGAGTGTGTACGGGAGTTGCAGTGATGTAACTGTAAATACCAATTGGATATCATGAAATTGGGGAGAAAAACACACTACCAGTCAAACGTTAGGACACACCTACTCATTCAAGGGTTATTCTTTATTTGTACACTTTTTTGCATTTTAGAATAATATTGAAGACATCAAAACTATGAAATAACACACATGGAATCATGTAGTATCCAAAAAAGTGTTAAACAAATGAAATTATATTTTATATTTGAGATTCCTCAAATAGCCACCCTTTGCCTTGATGACAGCTTTGCACGCTCTTGGCATTCTCTCAACCAGCTTCATGAGGTAGTCACCTGGAATGCATTTCAATTAACAGGTGTGCCTTCTAAAAAATTAATTTGTGAAATATATTTCCATCTTAATACGTTTGAGACAATCAGTTGTGTTGTGACAAGGTAGGGGGGGAGTATACAGAAGATTGCCCTATTTGGTAAAAGACCAAGTCCATATTATGGCAAGAACAGCTCAAATAAGCAAAGAGAAATGACAGTCCATTATTACTTTAAGACATGAAGGTCAGTCAATACAGAACATTTCAAAAACTTTGAACGTTTCTTCAAGTGCAGTCGCAAAAACCATCAAGCGCTACGATGAAACTGGCTCTCATGAGGACCGCCACAGGAATGGAAGACCCAGAGTTACCTCTGCTGCAGAGGATAAGTTCATTAGAGTTACCAGCCTCAGAAATTGCAGCCCAAATAAATGCTTCACAGAGTTCAAGTAACAGACACATCTCAACATCAACTGTTCAGAGGGGACTGTGTGAATCAGGCCTTCATGGTCAATTTAGCTGCAAAGAAACCACTACTAAATGACACCAATAAGAAGAAGTGACTTGCTTGGGCCAAGAAACACGAGCAATGGACATTAGACCTGTGGAAATGTGTCCTTTGGTCTGGAGTCCAAATTTGAGATTTTTGGTTCCAACCACCGTGTCTTTGTGAGACACGGTGTAGGTGAATGGATGATCACTGCATGTGTAGTTCCCACCGTAAAGGATGGAGGAGGAGGTGATATGGTGTGGGGGTGTTTTGCTGGTGAAACTGTCTTTGATTTATTTAGAATTCAAGGCACACTTAACCAGCATGGCTACCACAGCATTCTGCAGCGATACCCCATCCCATCTGGTTTGGGCTTAGAGGGACTATCATTTGTTTTTCAACAGGACGATGATCCAACACACCTCCAGGCTGTGTAAGGGCAATTTGACTGGGAAGGAGGGTGATGGAGTACTGCATCAGATGACCTGGCCTCCACAATCCCCTGATCTCAACCCAATTGAGATGGTCTGGGATGAGTCGGACAGCAGAGTGAAGAAAAAACAGCCAACAAGTGCTCAGCATATGTGGGAACTCCTTTAAGAGCGTTGGAAAAGCATTCCAGGTGAAGCTGGTTGAGAGAATGCCAAGAATGTGCGAAGCTGTCATCAAGGCAAAGGGTGGCTACTTTGAAGATTCTCTAATATCAAATATATTTTTATATAACCTTTTGGGTTACTACATGATTCCATATGTGTTATTTCATAGTTTTGATGTCTTCACTATTATTCTACAATGTAGAAAATAGTAAAAATAAAGAAAAACCCTTGAATGAGTTGGTGTGTCCAAACTTTTGAATGGTACTGTATATATAGATAAAAATAAAAGAAATGCATACAAGGCCCTCCCTAGCCCTCCTTTAGGCAAATCAGATTACGACTCTATCCTACTGCTTCCTGTTTACAAACAAAACCTCAAACAGAAAGTACCAGTGACACACTCATAATGGAAGTGGTCCGATGAAGCAGACGCAAGGCTACAAGACTGTTTTGCTGGTACAGACTGGGATATTTTTGATATATTTTTATAATTTTATATTTTTATGTTTTTCTGTGATTCATCCAATAACATTGAGGAGTTTACCACGTCAGTCACGGGCTTCATCAATAAGTGCATCGCCTTCGTCGTCCTCACAGTGACCATACAAACGTATCCTGCTCACACCAAAAACCATCCAAACCAAAAATCATGGATGACAGGCAGTATCGGCACTGGGCTAAAGGCTATAGCTAACGCTTACAAGAAACGGGACACCGACAAGAAATCCTGCTACGACCTCCAAGGAGCCATCAAACATGAAAAAGGACACTATAGGACGAAGGTGTAATCCTATTGTTCCGACGCTCGTTGGATGTGGCAATTTTCAATCGTCCCAGTCTGTAATCCCAACATGTTTCAAGATGACCACTATTGTCCCTGTAAGAAGGTAAACTGCCTAAATGACTATCGTCCCGTAGCACTCACATCTGTAATCATACACATCAACACCATCATCCTAGACACCCTGGACCCACTCCAATTTACATACCACCCCAACAGAACCAATAGATGACACAATCTTAAATGCATTTCACACTGCTCTCTTCCACCTGGACAAGAGGGGAAATCACTATGTGAGAATGCTGTTCATAGACTACAGCCAACACCATAGTCCCCTCCAAGCTCGTCACCAAGCTCGGGACCATGGGACTAAACACCTCCCTCTGCATCTGGATCCTGGACTTCCTGATGGGCCGGCCCCAGGTCGTGAGTGTAGGCAACAACACCTCCGCCACGCTGACCCTCAACACGGGGGCGCCTCAGGGGTATGTGGTTAGTCCCCTTCTGTACTTCCTGTTCAGCCATGACTGCGTGGACACGCAGGACTCCAACACCATCATCAAGTTTGCTGATGACACGACGATGACAGGCCTGATCACCGACAGCGATGAGACAGCCTACAGGAGGGCAGTGTGGTGCCAGGACAACAACCTTTCCCTCAACGTCAGTCAGACCAAGGAGCTTATAGTGGACTACAGGAAATGGGGGGGATGTAGTGGAGCGGGTCGAGAGCTTCAAGTTCCTTGTTGTCCACATCACTAAGGACTTAAAATGGTCCACACATATCCGCACAGTCGTGAAGATGGCACGACTGCACCTCTTCCCCCTCAGGAGGCTGAAAAGATTTGGCATGGGCCCTCAGATCCTCAAAATGTTCTACAGCTACACCATCGAGGGCATCCTGATTGGCTGCATCACCGCTTGGTATGGTAACTGCACGGCCCTCGACCGCATAGCGTTACAGAGGGTGGTGCGGACGGACGGCCCAGTACATCACTGGGGCCGAGCTCCCTGCCATCCAGGACCTCTATATGAGGCGGTGTCAGAGGAAGGCCCGAAAAATTGTCAAAGACTTCAGCCCCAAACTGTTCACTTTGCTACTGTCCGGCAAATGGTACAGGAGCATCGGCTCTCGGACCAAAAGGCTCCGAGACAGCATCTACCCCCAAGCCATGCTAAAAAGTTAATCAAATGATTACCCGGACTAGCTGCATTGACCCTATCTTGCACTGACCCTATGCCCACTCACAAGACTATACCCAATCACTCACACATACACACAGACACGCACACATAACACACACACATGCATACCAACGCCACACACACACATAGTCCTATCTACGCATTGTTCATGAGTTGGCATGCACTTACTCACCCTAGTCACTTTATCCCTACTCATGTGTACATATCTACCTCAAATACCTTGTACCCCTGCACATTGATATGGTACTGGTAATTCCTGTATATAGCCTCATTCTTGTGTATTTTAGGCCTCTTGTGTTATTACTATTTTTTGTATTACTTTTAACTCTGCATTTCACAGTAAAGTCTACACCTGTTGTATTCGGTGCATGTGACAAATACAATTTGATTTGATTTAAATGCTATAAAAACCCTAAGTAAACAAAACACTTGGGGGGGAGAACTTCTTGCAGTGTATCCTTGTATTATTTTTGTCTTGTCTGTGAGTTTGTATGACAGTGAATTCCCCTTGGGGATAAAAAAATACTAATCCATAAAGTATTAATCTCTCCATCTCCAGCAGCAGTCTGTAGTAGTAGTTTACTAACCTGACAACACAGCAGCAGCCGTCCTGAGGTACTCCTCCTCCAGCTTCTGTCCTCGACCCCTCTCTGGCCCCAGACTTCGCCCCCCAGCACTCTCCAGCCCTCGGCTCAGGTCGTAGTCGTGGTCCCACTCCAGGGGGATAGAGTCCATGCTGGCTGGGGTGTCCCGGCCCGAACGGTCCACCCGTAGGGGGAGTACAGAGCCCAAGGTGGGGCAGCTGAAGGGGTGTGGAAGAGAGGAGTCACCCCACTGCAAGTCAGAGAGGTCAGACGACTCATCCATGTCCAGTTCTCGGTCAGAGTAGTCTAGCTCGTCTTCGGCAAGCTGAAGGGAGGGAGAGGGAGGGGGAGTGAGTGTGTGTGTTTGTATGGTATGTGCTAGGTGTGTGTACAAGGTTATGCCAGTTATGTCATATTGGCAAATGGCCCATATCGTTTAAGTCACAGACAGATGCGGTACTCCATGCAACCCAATACCACCTGACACCTGGTTCTACCCTGTCGGACACACACCAACTGGCAGTTGGTGTGTGTGTGTGTATTCTGTACACAAAAGGCATTACTCACAGGCAGGCGTGTGAGCTTCTTGTAGTATCTGTCGACAGCAGCATCCAGCGGCTCACCCTTCTCTATCAGTGCCTCCCCCTGCCTGAACACCAGCTCAATCTTCCCTGTGTTCAGAAAGATCTTGTCACGATCGTCTAAAGGAGCGGACCAATGCGCAGCGTTGCGAGTGAACATGATTTTAATAAAGAAGCACGTAACTACAAAACAAAAGACGAATCGTGAAGTCCAAACAAACAATGACTGACACGAAAACACTGGAAACAGGAAACAAAAACCCACAAACCACAAGGTGAAAACTGACAGTTTAAATATGGCTCCCAATCAGAGATAACGAGCCGACAGCTGACACTCGTTACCTCCGATTGGGAGTCATCGACGACAACATACAACATAGAAATACAACCACCAGACCTGCAGACATAGAAATACACCCAACAGACTACCAACATAGAAAAACACCCAAATCCCCAACAAAACAACATACACTCTAGCTCACAATACCAAGTCCTAGAGCCAGAGTGTCACAGTACCCCCACCTAAAGGTGCGAACTCCGGGGCGCACCAACCCACAGTCTAGGGGAGGGTCTGGGTGGGCGTCTGTCCACGGTGGCGGTTCTGCCCCTGGTCGTGGTTCCCACCCCACCTTAGTCACCAGCTTCCCTAGCCTCCTCCACATTACCCCCCCCAACTAAACCCCACTGGGTTAAGGGGCGGCACCGGACTAAGGGGCAGCACCGGACTAAGGGGCAGTACCGGACTAAGGGGCAGTACCGGACTAAGGGGCAGTACCAGGCTAAGGGGCAGCACCGGACTAAGGGGCAGCACCGGACTAAGGGGCAGCACCAGGATAAGGGACAGCACCAGGATAAGGGACAGCACCAGGATACGGAGCAACACCGAGCTAAGGGGCAGCACCGGACTAAATGGCGGATCCTGGCTGGCTGGCTCTGGCGGATCCTGGCTGGCTGGCGGATCCCGGCTGGACGGCTCTGGCGGATCCCGGCTGGACGGCTCTGGCGGATCCCGGCTGGACGGCTCTGGCGGATCCCGGCTGGACGGCTCTGGCGGATCCCGGCTGGACGGCTCTGGCGGATCCCGGCTGGACGGCTCTGGCGGATCCCGGCTGGACGGCTCTGGCGGATCCCGGCTGGACGGCTCTGGCGGATCCCGGATGGACGGCTCTGGCGGATCCTGGCTGGACGGCTCATGGCTGGCTGACGGATCTGGCTGCTCATGGCTGGCTGACGGATCTGGCTGCTCATGGCTGGCTGACGGATCTGGCTGCTCATGGCTGGCTGACGGATCTGGCTGCTCATGGCTGGCTGACGGATCTGGCTGCTCATGGCTGGCTGACGGATCTGGCTGCTCATGGCTGGCTGACGGATCTGGCTGCTCATGGCTGGCTGACGGATCTGGCTGCTCATGGCTGGCTGAAGGCTCTGGCTGATCCTGTCTGGCGGAAGGCTCTGGCTGATCCTGTCTGGCAGAAGGCTCTGGCTGATCCTGTCTGGCAGAAGGCTCTGGCTGATCCTGTCTGGCGGAAGGCTCTGGCTGATCCTGTCTGGCGGAAGGCTCTGGCTGATCCTGTCTGGCGGAAGGCTCTAGCGGCTCCGGTCTGGCGGACGGCTCTGAAGGCTCATGGCAGACGGGCGGCTTATGCAGCGCTTGGCAGACGGACAGTTCAGACGGCGTTGGGCAGACAGGAAGTTCAGGCGCCGTTGGGCAGACGGGCAGTTCAGGCGCCGTTGGGCAGACGGCCAGTTCAGGCGCCGTTGGGCAGATGGCAGACTCTGGCCATCTGAGGCGCACCATAGGCCTGATGCGTGGTACCGGAACTGGAGGTACCGGGCTGAGGACACGCATCTCAGGGCTAGTGCGGGGAGAAACAACAGGACGCACAGGACTCTGGGGACACACAGGAGGCTTAGTACGTGGCGCAGGGACAGGCCGGGCTGGGCTGACGACGCACACCGTAGGCTTCCTACGTGGCACAGGAACAGGCCGGGCTGGGCTGGCGACGCACACCGTAGGCATCCTACGTGGCGCAGGGACAGGCCGGGCTGGGCTGACGACGCACACCGTAGGCATCCTACGTGGCGCAGGGACAGGCCGGGCTGGGCTGGCGACGCGCACCGTACACTTGGTGCGTATGGCAGGGACAGGCCGAACCGGGCTGGCGACGCGCACCGTACACTTAGTGCGAGGGGCCGGAACAGGCCGGGCTGGGCTGGCGACGCGCACCGTACACTTGGTGCGGGTGGCAGGATCAGGTCGAACCGGGCTGGCGACGCGCACCGTACACTTAGTGCGAGGGACCGGAACAGGCCGTACCGTACGGGGAACACACACTACTGGCTGCACCTCGGGACTAGGAACGGGCCGGACCGAACTGGTTACACACCCCAGTACCTCACGCCGTGCCTCAACACTTTCCTTCCCTGCTTTACCCAGTAGCCCCCTTGACCTGGTAGCCCACTGAATCCGTCCCTTCTCTGCCTCCGTCAGCCCCCTTAACCTGGCAGCCCTCTGACTCTGCCTTGTGGCAGCCTCCTGCTGCTCCGTCGCCCAAGCCATGTGCCCCCCCCAAAAAATTTCTTGGGGTTGCCTCTCGTCCTTCCGACGATGATGGCCCTGCTGATGCCGTTGCTACTCTCGCCGTCGCCTCTCCACCGTCTCGTTCCATGGTCGGCGATCCATACCATCTAGGATCTCCTCCCAAGTCCAGGACCCTTTACCGTCCAACAGTTCCTCCCATGTCCAGACCCTTTGCTCCTGGACGCGCTGCTTGGTCCTTTGATGGTGGGTTTTTCTGTCACGATCGTCTAAAGGAGCGGACCAATGCGCAGCGTTGCGAGTGAACATGATTTTAATAAAGAAGCACGTAACTACAAAACAAAAGACGAATCGTGAAGTCCAAACAAACAATGACTGACACGAAAACACTGGAAACAGGAAACAAAAACCCACAAACCACAAGGTGAAAACTGACAGTTTAAATATGGCTCCCAATCAGAGATAACGAGCCGACAGCTGACACTCGTTACCTCCGATTGGGAGTCATCGACGACAACATACAACATAGAAATACAACCACCAGACCTGCAGACATAGAAATACACCCAACAGACTACCAACATAGAAAAACACCCAAATCCCCAACAAAACAACATACACTCTAGCTCACAATACCAAGTCCTAGAGCCAGAGTGTCACAGTACCCCCACCTAAAGGTGCGAACTCCGGGGCGCACCAACCCACAGTCTAGGGGAGGGTCTGGGTGGGCGTCTGTCCACGGTGGCGGTTCTGCCCCTGGTCGTGGTTCCCACCCCACCTTAGTCACCAGCTTCCCTAGCCTCCTCCACATTACCCCCCCCCAACTAAACCCCACTGGGTTAAGGGGCGGCACCGGACTAAGGGGCAGCACCGGACTAAGGGGCAGTACCGGACTAAGGGGCAGTACCGGACTAAGGGGCAGTACCAGGCTAAGGGGCAGCACCGGACTAAGGGGCAGCACCGGACTAAGGGGCAGCACCAGGATAAGGGACAGCACCAGGATAAGGGACAGCACCAGGATACGGAGCAACACCGAGCTAAGGGGCAGCACCGGACTAAATGGCGGATCCTGGCTGGCTGGCTCTGGCGGATCCTGGCTGGCTGGCGGATCCCGGCTGGACGGCTCTGGCGGATCCCGGCTGGACGGCTCTGGCGGATCCCGGCTGGACGGCTCTGGCGGATCCCGGCTGGACGGCTCTGGCGGATCCCGGCTGGACGGCTCTGGCGGATCCCGGCTGGACGGCTCTGGCGGATCCCGGCTGGACGGCTCTGGCGGATCCCGGCTGGACGGCTCTGGCGGATCCCGGATGGACGGCTCTGGCGGATCCTGGCTGGACGGCTCATGGCTGGCTGACGGATCTGGCTGCTCATGGCTGGCTGACGGATCTGGCTGCTCATGGCTGGCTGACGGATCTGGCTGCTCATGGCTGGCTGACGGATCTGGCTGCTCATGGCTGGCTGACGGATCTGGCTGCTCATGGCTGGCTGACGGATCTGGCTGCTCATGGCTGGCTGACGGATCTGGCTGCTCATGGCTGGCTGACGGATCTGGCTGCTCATGGCTGGCTGAAGGCTCTGGCTGATCCTGTCTGGCGGAAGGCTCTGGCTGATCCTGTCTGGCAGAAGGCTCTGGCTGATCCTGTCTGGCAGAAGGCTCTGGCTGATCCTGTCTGGCGGAAGGCTCTGGCTGATCCTGTCTGGCGGAAGGCTCTGGCTGATCCTGTCTGGCGGAAGGCTCTAGCGGCTCCGGTCTGGCGGACGGCTCTGAAGGCTCATGGCAGACGGGCGGCTTATGCAGCGCTTGGCAGACGGACAGTTCAGACGGCGTTGGGCAGACAGGAAGTTCAGGCGCCGTTGGGCAGACGGGCAGTTCAGGCGCCGTTGGGCAGACGGCCAGTTCAGGCGCCGTTGGGCAGATGGCAGACTCTGGCCATCTGAGGCGCACCATAGGCCTGATGCGTGGTACCGGAACTGGAGGTACCGGGCTGAGGACACGCATCTCAGGGCTAGTGCGGGGAGAAACAACAGGACGCACAGGACTCTGGGGACACACAGGAGGCTTAGTACGTGGCGCAGGGACAGGCCGGGCTGGGCTGACGACGCACACCGTAGGCTTCCTACGTGGCACAGGAACAGGCCGGGCTGGGCTGGCGACGCACACCGTAGGCATCCTACGTGGCGCAGGGACAGGCCGGGCTGGGCTGACGACGCACACCGTAGGCATCCTACGTGGCGCAGGGACAGGCCGGGCTGGGCTGGCGACGCGCACCGTACACTTGGTGCGTATGGCAGGGACAGGCCGAACCGGGCTGGCGACGCGCACCGTACACTTAGTGCGAGGGGCCGGAACAGGCCGGGCTGGGCTGGCGACGCGCACCGTACACTTGGTGCGGGTGGCAGGATCAGGTCGAACCGGGCTGGCGACGCGCACCGTACACTTAGTGCGAGGGACCGGAACAGGCCGTACCGTACGGGGAACACACACTACTGGCTGCACCTCGGGACTAGGAACGGGCCGGACCGAACTGGTTACACACCCCAGTACCTCACGCCGTGCCTCAACACTTTCCTTCCCTGCTTTACCCAGTAGCCCCCTTGACCTGGTAGCCCACTGAATCCGTCCCTTCTCTGCCTCCGTCAGCCCCCTTAACCTGGCAGCCCTCTGACTCTGCCTTGTGGCAGCCTCCTGCTGCTCCGTCGCCCAAGCCATGTGCCCCCCCCAAAAAATTTCTTGGGGTTGCCTCTCGTCCTTCCGACGATGATGGCCCTGCTGATGCCGTTGCTACTCTCGCCGTCGCCTCTCCACCGTCTCGTTCCATGGTCGGCGATCCATACCATCTAGGATCTCCTCCCAAGTCCAGGACCCTTTACCGTCCAACAGTTCCTCCCATGTCCAGACCCTTTGCTCCTGGACGCGCTGCTTGGTCCTTTGATGGTGGGTTTTTCTGTCACGATCGTCTAAAGGAGCGGACCAATGCGCAGCGTTGCGAGTGAACATGATTTTAATAAAGAAGCACGTAACTACAAAACAAAAGACGAATCGTGAAGTCCAAACAAACAATGACTGACACGAAAACACTGGAAACAGGAAACAAAAACCCACAAACCACAAGGTGAAAACTGACAGTTTAAATATGGCTCCCAATCAGAGATAACGAGCCGACAGCTGACACTCGTTACCTCCGATTGGGAGTCATCGACGACAACATACAACATAGAAATACAACCACCAGACCTGCAGACATAGAAATACACCCAACAGACTACCAACATAGAAAAACACCCAAATCCCCAACAAAACAACATACACTCTAGCTCACAATACCAAGTCCTAGAGCCAGAGTGTCACAGATCTCCTGCTGGAATGCCTGAACACACACACATAGGGTAAAGGTCAGGGGTTAGATATTTCAGTATGTGTTTCTAAGGTGGGCACCGCAATCAAGTAATGTCAGGGGAAATGCTGTTAGCCTCATTTGTGATGGCAGTTAAATCGGTCAAGGGAGGATACTAATACATATAGCACGGAATGAGCCGTCATACAAAGTTCATGCATTCAAATCCTAAAACCATTTAATAGATAGCTAGTATTCAAAGTCACACAAACACACCCTTAGCTGTTTGATCTTGGCCTGGACGTCACACTCTGAGAAGTGTTCTATGTTGGTGAGCTGCAGGTCCATCTCAGTGAGCCACACCAAGATGCTGTCTCTAGCTGTCTCAAACTCCTCCCTCTGACCAATAAAGTGCTGAGAGAACCCAGAGAGAGGGCAACAGTGTTATAGGTTTGTTCAATAACTAGAATTTCTACTGTTATGTGTTGACAAATAAACTGCATAAGTCATTGTGTTCACACAGTAAAGTCTGTGAAACTGTTGTTCATGATAGTCCCAGCATACCTTGAGCCTGCGCAGGATGGAGGCCACCCTCTTTTGTAGGTTGTCCCAGCGA
This sequence comes from Coregonus lavaretus, assembly GCF_964263955.1. NCBI lineage: Eukaryota > Metazoa > Chordata > Actinopteri > Salmoniformes > Salmonidae > Coregonus > Coregonus lavaretus. The sequence goes on from NC_140020.1 coordinate 36,490,897, forward strand.
CGGTTCCCATCATGCACCATTTCTCGGAGGCGACAGGTGGAATCTGTGCGGTTCTCTCTGGCCAGACGACGATACTGCTTATTTATCAGCTCCAGCTGGGTCAGACACTCCTGCACCTGGCTCTGGAATAACTGCGACACACACACAATCAGAATGAGAATTATATACAGATACTTGATTGATATATTTCCTTGATTATTTTGACCCAACAACTGTTTCAAGTTATCTGTTAGCAATCCTGTGATATCCTGGGACGACCCAGGCACATGCAGGGCTGACCCCATTGGCCCTGGCCAGCTAGTGTAGGAGGAATATGCACTACGTGGACTACAGCAAGTGGATATGACCAGCAAAGAAGGTTCCAGTAATCTGATTTCCCCCTCTCTCTTATTCTACAGTGTTCAGTATACACACTCTTTCTCTATCCCTCTCTTTCTCCATCTACCCCATATGCCCCCCCTCTCAATTTGCACTATACACACTCAGTTTCTCGCACTCTTTAGTTCATCTCTTCCTACCCTCTGTCTTTGTGACTCTTTAAAATATCCCTCCCTATTTCTCTGACCACAACTGCTCTCTAATCTGTACCTCAAACTTCTTGAGCTCCTCCTTGGCAATGGTGTATAGAACTCCAGAAGAGTTGGGAAGAGCAGCTGTCCTCTCTGAGTTCTTCAGCCACTCCTCGAACCGAGAGAAGTCATCCAGAAACTTCTGCCACAGCCTCCACATCTCCTCAATCCTGCACAAACCCGAAGATAAGAGGAGAGAATGAGGTATGGAACACAGTGGAGGTTATGCAAGAGTAGAAAATAGAGATTCTACATGACACATATGCACGGTGTGTGTTTGTGAGTGTGTGTGTGTGTGTGTGTGTGTGCGTGTGCGTGAGTAAGTGCATGCCAACTCATGTACAATGCATAGATAGGATTGTGTGTGTGTGTGTGTGTGTGTGTGTAAGTGTGTGTGTGCGTGTGTGCGAGTACTTTACAGTATGTACCCTCAGTGGCCAGTTTATGAGGTACACCCATCTACCACCGGGTCGGACCCCCCTTTGCCTCCAGAATAACCAGAATTCTTCAGGGCATGGATTCTACAAAGTGTGGCGTTCAAACGTTACTCAACTCTGCCATCAGCATGATGCAACAGGCAATGTTTTTCCACCCCTCAATTGTCCAGTGTTGCCCACTGGAGCCGCTTCTTCTTGATCTTAGCTGATAGCAGTGGAACCCGTTGTAGTCGTCTGCTGCAATAGCCCATCCGTGACAAGGAACGACGAGTTGTGCATTCCGAGATGCCGTCCGCACATCACTGTTGTACTGCTCCGTTATTAGCCTGTTTGTGACCCGCCTGTTAACTTGCACGGTTCTTGCCATTCTCCTTCGACCTCTCTAATCAACGAGCTGTTTTCGGCCACAGGACTGCCGCTGACTGGATGTTTTTTGTTTGTTGCACCTTTCTCGACAAACCCTAGACAATGTCGTGCGTGAAAAGCCCAGGAGGCCGGCATTTTCAGAGATACTGGAACCAGCGCGCCTGGCACTGACGATAATACCACGCTCAAAGTCGCTTAGGTCACTCATTTTGCCCATTCTAACGTTCAATCGAACAGTAACTGAATGCCTCGATGCATGTCTCCCTGCTTTATATAGCAAGCCACGGCCACGTGACTCACTGTCTGTAGGAGCTAACCATTTTCGTGTACGGGGTGGTGTACCTAATAAACTGGCCACTGAGTGTATATAATAATAATAATAATAATAATAATAATAATAGTGGGTAGAATTGTAGGGGAGAGGACAGGGACAGAGCAAACAGAAAGAGTGGTTGAAACACCAAATAGACATCACTTGGGCGACGTCTTTCTACCCTGTTGCATCATCAGTTGTTCAGTTGTTTACCACGTCCTTGGGGAAATAAATAAACCCACATAATATGATTGTGTTGGCTAGCCTGGCTGTCTGTCTCTTTCCCAGACAAACAGAGTGTGTGTTAGTGCAGCTCAGTGGATATTGTGTCCTGGCCATCAGAATGAGGCTGTAGTTTACATTTACATTTTAGTCATTTAGTAGACGCTCTTATCCAGAGTGACTTACAGTTAGTGAGTGCATACATTTACATACTGGCCCCCCGTGGGAAACAAACCCACAACTCTGGCATTGCAAGCGCCATGCTCTACCAACTGAACTACATAGTTATAATGGTTGTGGACTGGAGGGTAACATTAAGTAGGTCAGAGGGGTCTGAGTCCCACATCGCTCCTGATTTAGACCCCTGGCTTAGCAGCAGAGAGGACTGGGGATATTTTATTCAGCTCATATTATCAACACTTTTACTAGCCAAGGTGTGTGTGTTCCTCCTACCTGCTGCTGGTTGAGTTTCCTCTGTATCTCCTGTGTGTCACAGGTATCGTAGACGATGGGTCTGGACAGCTCTGTCTCGATGTGGGCGAGCCAGGAGCGCAGACTGCTCATGTTCTTATCCAGCTGCTGCACCACAACCAGTGTCTCACTCAACTTCTTTACCCTGAGCGAGAGAGAGAGAGAGAGAGAGAGAGAGTCAGTCTAACTGTTATACCCTCCTTACAAAAAAAAAAAATTCATTCAGCTACATCATTCTCATAAACTCTACTATTTAGCCATAAAATCACTAAAGATATCGACCATAACCACTGACAAACCACAACAACATCTCAACAACCAAAACGCAACAACACAATATCACTCAGCTGAGCTCCCCCATCATCACTAGTCACACAGTATGAAGGCGAGGTAGAGAGGGCTGCAGGAGGGTAATTTAAGATGCTGGATTTTTCGATAAGAGTTTAGGGATTTGGTTATAGGGCAGATTTGTGAGAATATTAAACTCCTGTCTGAACCACACATGTCTGGGATCCATTTTGGACATGCCTTGATGTTAAGATCTGTCAATACAATCTAAATATGTTAAATGTTTATCAAGGTTGTGAGAAATGGAATGAATGTCCTCTGATTTGAACTACACCCATTATAGATGTCTAATGGAGCAGAGTCATGTATTCACATTCACACTAAGGCGATTCCACTCCAGCTGAAAATATTTTTGGTATCTCAGATAAAGACATCTTGCTGTCATTATACTCCTTAGAGTGTCCTCTCAAATATGGAGTATTTCTAGATTCTGAAATAAAATGTTTCACTTTCATTTTTTCAACATTACAAATAATAATATGAATATCTCAAAACTACCCTTTTTGATTTATCTTATTTTTTGACAAATTGGAACAATATATTCTTCAAACATGTCAAATTTCCAGAGTGAGTTCTCTGGTACTTTTAATGATGTAAGCCATTTTATACATATAAATTGACATTATAGGTCATTAACGAATCACAGCCCTCCTTTAGGATTTCACATTCAGAAAATCACCAGCTGAGGGAGTTCCCTTTGAATCCATTTTCCCATTCACTGTGTTAGTGGTGCTCATAAAATGTATCATAACTTCAGAATTAGCAGAGAGCCCACTCTGGAAATGTGATGTACGTGCAAAGTGTATTGTTCCAAACAATGTCCAAACAATTAACAAAATCAAAAAGGGTTGTTTTGAGATATTCATATTAATATTTTTTTATGTTGAATAGATTCATGTGAAAATTTGTATTTTGGAATCTAGACTTACTCCATATGTTAGAGCACACTATAAGGAGTATAATGACACCAAGATGTTGTCTGTATCATGTACGGTTCACGGACCATAAGGTCTTACAGGAGACATGTACAGGTTTAAAAAGGGCCTAAAATTGCCAATTTCATCATGATTTTCAAAGAAATGGTTTGTGATACAAATGTAAAACGCATGTTAAACATCCTTCCTCCAAATGAAGTTCCTATATAAGAATTACATATCTGAGATACCAAAAATATTTTCTGTTTCCGCTGGTGTGGAATCACCCACTACACCCTTCAAAGCAATGCAGCTCTCTCACACTGTCTCTGCCTATCACACCAGAAAGACTTGTAAAGAATGCAGGGAGAAGCAATTCTGTACTGGATGCATTAATTAAAGTATATTAGTTGTTACCCGTGGGACGCATTTATCAGGTCTGTGCCAGTTTAGACACCCTATACCACTTTGACTGTAACTGTACAGGAGGCTGTATTATAGTGCAGTCTATAGGGGAAGACATTGCACAACCCCAGTGGTGTCGTTACTGTAGCTGTGTATAGCCCATAAGTACTCTGATCAATAAATGGACTGCCTCATCAGAATGCCATCATGCCATGGCTAGGGGTACTCACTTACTGACATAGTTTAGTGCTGTTTAGTGGCTTCCAACATTGATACATGGTCTGTATATTTCAAAAATGACAATCAATATCACTAATATTCTAACTCACCAACTATTTGCACATGCTGAAAATAATATAGCACTGATGTACTGTTTATGCTTAACACCCTAAGCAGCCAGGTTTTGAACTGAGTAAAAGTCAGTAAACTATCTCATGCTTCTCTCTTGCTGTTACCCATTGATGAAAGAGATAGTGGTCCCCTCTGTGACCTTGTAGAGAGCAGGAAGACAACACAGTCCATTCATAGCCACTGTGCAACAGAAATGTCTCAAAGTCTATAATGGTCAACAACAGTTAGCCAAACCAAACTGTGCATTCCACAGTAAGAACATCATACCAAAGGTCAAGCATGATGGTGGTGGTGTGATGGTTTGGGGATGCTTTGCTGCCTCAGGACCTGGACGACTTGCCTTAATAGAAGGAACCATGAATTCTGCTCTGTATCAGAGAATTCTACAGGAGAATGTCAGACCATCCGTCTGTGAGCTAAAGCTGAAGCGCAGCTGGGTCATGCAGCAAGACAATGATCCAAAACGCACAATCAAGTCTACATGAAAATTGCTAAAAAGCAACAAATTGGAAGTTTTGGAATGGCCTAGTCAAAGTCCAGACCTAATCCCAATTGAGATGTTGTGGCAGGACTTGAAACGAGCAGTTCATGCTTGAAAACCCACATGTCACTGAGTTAAAGCAGTTCTGCATGGAAGAGTGGGCCTAAATTCCTCCACAGCGACGTGAGAGACTGATCAACTACAGGAAGCATTTGTTTGGAGTCATTGCAGCTAAAGGTTGCACAACCAGTTATTGAGTGTAAGGGGGCAATTACTTTTTCACACAGGGGAATTGGGTGTTGCGTAACTTTGTTTATGAAATAAATATGTAATTGTTGTGTTATTTGTTCACTTATGTTCCCTTTATCTAATATTATGTTTTGGTTGAAGATCTGATAACATTCAGTATCACAAATATGCAAAAGTAGAGAAAATTAGAAAGGGGGCAAATACTTTTTCATAGCACTGTATGTGTGGCACCTGAGAGTGACAAGTGCTGCTGCTGCTAAAAGAGGATGTACAGTCAGAGGCAGAGCTGGCCCACGAATGGAATGTCACACAGCGAGCGTGCACAGAGCGAGTGTGTATGGAGCTAAAAGTTCCAGTGTGAGTGTGCACAAAGGAAGAGGGCACTACAAGGACAAATATTTCCAATACAAGTGTTTCTGTGACACCCCCTGTAATTGGAAAGAGTTCCTTCCCTTTTCAAACACTCCAAGAACTACTAAAAATATTCTCCAACTGGTGAACGACTCCACAAGATGAGACAAAATAAAAGTCGGTTTTGAGGTTTTTTCCTATACTTCTGAGAAACTACTTGTGAGAAACTGACCCTGCTTTCAGTTTTCATTGTGGAAAAGGGGACAGACAGAAGAGAACAAGAGTCGGCAGCTGTCTCTGAGGTCACTCACTGTCCCCCCTCCTCTCCTCCCCCTCCTCTTCTCTCCCTCCTCTCTCCATTCCATTCTCAGAGGGCAGCAGCTGGAGTTGGATAGAGGGAGGGAGAGAGAGAAAGGGACAGTTGGCTCGGCAAGAGAAAGGGGAAAGGGGAAAGGCAGATGGGAGAGAAGAGGAAGGCATGCAATCTTTTTATTTCCCTGTCCTACTAACACCAAGTCTAGATGTGTAACTCACAGGCTTCCTCTCACTCAAGGCTTCTCCACTAGGAGGTACAGAAGTGCCTAGAATTTAAAGAAGATCATTTCACTTCCCACCCAACCTGCACAGGCACAATACATCCACATGAACCATAGATGCAAACTGCATCATTATCACACTTTTTGATATTCACTGAAAGTGCTCTATCTTTACTGCTGACATGCACTATTATTTGGGACGATATCAACAGTGGACTAAATAAATAATACATGTTTTAGTAAATGATCCTTTCACTTTAACCCTACCTACACTGCATGCAGACCACCCTCCATGCTCACCTGGCAGTGATGAGGTCCAACAGGTGTTGCCAGCGCTCACTGACCTTGCTGAGTTTGTGTTGTATCTCTGCAGCCTTGCTCTCGTGGCTGGCCCTGGCCAATCGCTCCCCGATCACCTGCAACTGCTGCTTGTTCTCCTGGACCACAACTATCTCCTCCTGGTAGTCCTGGGAAAAGGGGATTGTGAAGGCATTTTGTGAGAAGGTCTGAGATCAAGATTGAGAGAGATAGTGTGTGTGTGTGTGTGTATGTGTGTGTGTATCATTGCATGTCTTGATCATCATCTTGATCTGCTGATGCATGAATGAGAGTGTGTTTATTCGTCGGGTTGATGTCTTTGTGAGTGTGTGTTTAATGTGTGTAATCACCTTGCACAGCTTGTTGATCATCTCCTCGATGCTGATGTCTCCATTTTGAGAGACCTTGCTCTCCATCTGGGTGAGCCATTCACACAACTCCTTGTTCTTCTCGCTAAACACTGCCCACTCATTCAGCTTCTCACTCACCTGCTGCCTGCGCAGGGACAGCTATGGAGGGGGGAAGAAGGAGGTAGAGTGAGAAGGGGAGAGGGAGGAAAGGGGATGGGAGGAGAAAGGGTCAGAGAAAGAGAGAGGGAGGAGTGATGGGGTTGACAGAGAGAGTGGGTCAGAGGAGGAGGGCACAGAAGAAAAACAGAAAATATCTGAAGTCAATAAATACTCACTGAAACAGCAACTACAATGTGTCCCAGCCATGTGCAGTTAACTACATATCCTCTCTCCCTGAACCAAACTAACCCCTACCTTAAATTCACTCTAAGGCATAATGACACTATATGTGAGGGACATCCGAAACGTTAGCGATAGGTATGCTTACTAAACACACAGCGTATGGACTTCATCACAGTTAAGACAGCACTGCTCTGTGGGCCATGCACACTAAGGCTAAGCTAACAGTGTGTAACATAGATATAATAGGCCACTGCTCAGAACAGTGTGTAATGATCTGGACAAAGACATGTTTATTAGAGGTACTTTGTATCTGAGATACAAATCTAGAGTGGGTGGTAAAACATCAACTGTGTCTACCTGGTGACAAATCTCCTCCCACTGGCGCTGCAGCAGCTGGAGGCGGTCCTGCAGGACTGTGAGGTCATCAACACTGACCACACCCTCCAGAGAATCCCTCAGCAGGAACAGAGAGGTGAGGTCCTCAGTCCAGCCCTCCACACTGCTCCTAGAGAGGGAGAGAGACAGTCGGATGCCGTATCTTAATTTGATCATCTTGTTGTTGCAGTAATTTTCCTTGCTGATGACAAGCATACCCATAATATGATGCAGCCACCACCATCCTTGAAGAGTGCTGCTCAGTGATGGGTTGCGTTGGATTAGCCCCAAACATAACACTTTGTATTCAGCACATAACTACAATGTTGTTGATCCATCCTCAGTTTTCTCCTTTCACAGCCATTAAATTCTAACTGTTTTAAAGTCACCATTGGCCTCATGGTGAAATCCCTGAGCGGTTTCCTTCCTCTCCGGAAACTGAGTTAGGAATCTTTGTAGTGACTGGGAGTATTGATACACCATCCAAAGTGTAATTAATAACTTCACCATACTCAAAGGGATATTCAATGTCTGCTTTTTAAAATGTTTTACCCATCTACCAATAGTTGCCCTTTGCGAGGCTGTGATGAGGTGGTGTTGAAGGAGTCAGGCGCAGGAGGGTAAATCACAGAATAACAGGCTTTAATCCGCAAAATACAGGTTTACGCAGAAATGCGTCAAACACACTCCAGGGCACCAAACAGGCGCACTGGAAAATACAAGGCACACACGGGAAATACTCCCGTTGATACACAATACACGAGCTCCACCGAGCTTCATTAACCTCCACAATAAACAATCACCCGCACAGACAAGAAAGCAGAGGGAACACTTATACCATGACTAATGAGGGAATAAGGACCAGGTGTGTGTGATTGAAGACAAGACAAATGGAGTGATGATAAATGGATCGGCAGTAGCTAGTAAGCCGGTGACGCCGAATGCAGAAACCTGCCCGAACAAGGAGGGGAGGCAGCCTCGGCGGAAGTCGTGACAGTACCCCCCCTTGACGCGCGGCTCCAGCAGCGCGCCGACCCCGGCCTCGGGGACGGCCAGGAGGACGCGGAGCAGGGCGAGCCGGATGGCGACGGTGGAAATCCCGTAACATGGAGGGATCGAGGATATCCCTCACCGGGACCCAGCACTGTTCCTCCGTACTGTACCCCTCCCACTCCACGAGGTACTGAAGGACCCCACCCGACGCCTCGAATCCAGGATGGAACGGAAAGAGTACGCCGGGGCCCCCTTGATGTCCAGAGGAGGTGGAGGGAACTCCCGCACCTCAGCCTCCTGGAGCGGACCAGCTACCACCGGCCTGAGGAGAGACACATGAAACGACGTCTTAATACCATAATCAGGGGGAAGTAATAACCTATAAGTGACCTCGTTGACTCTCCTCAGGACTTTGAACGGCCCCACAAACCGCGGGCTCAGCTTCCGGCAGGGCAGGCGGAGGGGCAGATTCCGTGTCGAGAGCCAGACCCGATCCCCCGGTACAAAGACGGGGGCCTCACTGCGGTGGCAGTCAGCGTTGCCCTTCTGATGACGCATGGCGCATTGGAGGTGAATGTGGGCAGCATCCCACGTCTCCTCCGTGTGCCGAAACCAGTCATCCACCGCAGGAGCCTCGGTCTGGCTCTGGTGCCACGGTGCCAGAACTGGTTGGTAACCTAGAATACACTGGAAAGGGGTTAGTTTAGTGGAGGAGTGGTAGAGAGAGTTCTGGGCATATTCTGCCCATGACAAGAACACCGACCACTCCCCCGGCCGGTCCTGGCAGTAGGACCGCAGGAACCTACCCATGTCCTGATTTACCCGTTCCACCTGCCCATTACTCTCGGGGTGGAACCCAGAGGTCAGGCTGACCGAGACCCTCAGATGTTCCATGAATGCCTTCCAGACCTTGGACGTGAACTGGGGACCTCGGTCAGACACTATATCCTCTGGTACCTCATAGTGCCGTAAGACGTGTGTAAACAGGGCCTCCGCAGTTTGTAGAGCTGTGGGGAGACCGGGCAGAGGAAGGAGGCGGCAGGCTTTAGAAATGCGGTCCACAACGAACAGGATGGTGGTGTTACCTTGGGAGAGGGGAAGATCAGCTAGAAAATCAACACTTAGGTGAGACCATGGTCATTATGAAACTGGTAAAGGTTGTAACTTACCAGCTGGGAGGTGCCTAGGTGCCTTACTCTGGGCGCACACTGAGCAGGAGGAGATATACACCCTCATGTCCTTAGCCAAGGTAGGCCACCAGTATTTTCCGGTCAGGCAGCGCACTGTACGGCCGATACCTGGGTGACCAGAGGAGGGTGACGTGTATGCCCAGTAGATCAGACGATCACGGATAAGAGCAGGCACGTACTGTAGGCTATCTGGACACTGAGGTGGAGAGGGATCCGTGCGTAATGCCTGCTCTATATCCGCGTCCATCGCCCATACTACCGGCGCCACAATGCAGGAGGCCGGCAGAATGGGAGTGTTGTCGCTGGGCCTCTCCTCTGTGTCATACAGCTGGGACAGCGCGTCTGCCTTCACGTTCTTCGTACCCGGGATGTATGATAGAGTGAAATCAAACCGGGTGAAGAGTAGGGCCCACCTGACCTGGCGAGGATTCAGCCTCCTCACTGCCCAGATGTACTCCAGGTTATGGTGGTCCGTCCAGACGAGGAAAGGGTGTTTTGCCCACTCGAGCAAATGCCTCCTCACGGTCAAGGCTCGGACAACAGCCAACAGCTCCCGATCACCAACGCCGTAGTTCTGCTCCGCCGGGCTGAGCTTCTTCGAGAAAAACACACAGGGGCGGAGCTTGGGTGGCATACCCGAGCGTTGAGACAGGACAGCTCCTATCCCTACCTCGGACGCATCCACCTCCACTACGAACAGTAGTGATGCATCGGGGTGGGCCAGTACTGGGGCTGAGGTGAACAGACCCCGCAGTTTGCTGAAGGCCAGGTCAGCCTCAGCAGACCAGCGGAGCCGGGACGACCCACCCTTCAACAGGGAGGTAATGGGAGCTGCGACCTTGCCAAATCCCCAGATAAACCTCCGATAGCAGTTGGCAAAGCCAAGGAAGCGCTGCATCTCCATAACCGTGGTTGGAGTCAGCCAATTACACACGGCTGAAATGCGATCTCCCTTCATCTCCACACCTGAGGTGGAAATGTGGTATCCAAAGAAGGAGACGGACTGCTGGAAAAACATACACTTCTCTGCCTTAGCATAAAGGTCATTTTCCAACAGTCGGGCCAGCACCTTGCGAACCAGGGACACATGCTCGGTGTGCGTAGCGGAATACACCAGGATGTCATCGATGTAGACCACTACACCGCGACCAAGCTTGTCCCGAAACACCTCGTTCACAAAGCACTGGAAAACTGAGGGTGCATTCATCAAACCATAGGGCATCACCAGGTATTCATAATGCCCTGTGGTTGTGCTCAATGCTGTCTTCCACTCATCTCCCTCTCGGATACGTACCAGGTTGTACGCACTCCTGAGATCTAATTTGGTGAAGAAACGCGCCCCATGCATTGATTCAATCACTGAAGGAATGAGGGGGAGAAGATAACAAAATCTTATCGTCTCCCTGTTCAGTGGTCGATAATCAATGCACGGGCGCAGACCTCCGTCCTTCACAAAGAAGAAACTCGAGGAGGCGGGTGAAGTGGAGGGACGTATATACCCCTAGTGCAGGGACTCGGTGACATATGTTTCCATAGGCACCGTTTCAGCCTGTGACAGGGGGTATATATGACTCCTGGGAGGTACAGCGTCTACCCGGAGGTCTATCACGCAATCCCCCGCCCGATGAGGTGGTATTGAAGGAGTCAGGCGCAGGAGGGTAAATCACAGAATAACAGGCTTTAATCCGCAAAATAAAGGTTTACGCAGAAATGCGTCAAACACACTCCAGGGCACCAAACAGGTGCACTGGAAAATACAAGGCACACACGGGAAATACTCCCGTTGATACACAATACACGAGCTCCACCGAGCTTCATTAACCTCCACAATAAACAATCACCCACACAGACAAGAAAGCAGAGGGAACACTTATACCATGACTAATGAGGGAATAAAGACCAGGTGTGTGTGATTGAAGACAAGACAAATGGAGTGATGATAAATGGATCGGCAGTAGGTAGTAAGCCGGTGACGCCGAACGCCGAAACCTGCCCGAACAAGGAGGGGAGGCAGGTTTGACGGAAGTCGTGACAGAGGCATTGGAAAACCTCCCTGGACTTTGTGGTTGAAATTCACTGTTCGACTGAGAGACATTACAGAGATGAGGTAGTCATTCAAAAATCATGTTAAACACTATTATTACACACAGAGTGAATCCATGCAACTTATTAAGCAAATGTTTACTCCTGAACGTATTTAGGCTTGCCATAACAAAGAGATTAAATACTTATTGACTACGTTTTTATGAATTTGTAAAAATGTCTATAAATATAATTCCACTTTGACATTATGGGGCATTGTGTGTAGGACAGTGACACAAAATGTCAATTTAATCCATTTTAATTTCAGGTTGTAACACAACAAAATTTGGAAAAAGTCAAGGGGTGTGAATACTTTCTGATGGCACTGTAATCTGTTGTTCCAGCATCACTGCATCTCCAGATGGTGCTGGAGGTGATAAGTCATACAAGCTACAGAAAACACTAGGAGGACGTGTCTTAAAACATGACAAAGGCAAAATAAATCCCCAAAAATGATGTATTATACTGTAACGATGACGCTGGGAGTCAGGAAGCAGGCGGTGAGATTAATACTAATAAAGAACATAGAGCGATACAAAAACAAGAGAAGCGTCTGGACATGAAAACAGAACCAATACTGCCTGTAGAGTGATGCTAGGGAGTGCTAGATAAAGGGGGAGTAATCAGGGTAGTGATGGAGTCCAGGTGTGCCTTATGATGGGGCGCAGATGTGCGTAATGAGGGTTGCCAGGTGTGCGTAATGATGGGGTTGCCATGACCGGTGGTTAGTAAACCGGCAATGTTGAGCGCCGGAACGGGGGAGTGGGAGTAGACGTGACATATAGGAAACACACCAGCTTAAGGGCTAGCATTTGCTCTTAGAAGGAAACATAACCAACAACATTATCTTACAATGCTAAATCTTATGCTTAAAACATGGAAATCTAACATCGTATCAAACCTTAATTGCTAAGGTTGAACACAAAACATCTAGACCAAAATGCATTGCAACATCACAATCAACAGGAACTGTCTGCAATCTAAAGCCAAAACCAAAACATTACACAATACAAATATTAGCAACTAACCTCACCTTGTCAGTGTGTAAGCTACTGTATTTTCTAAAAGGCTTGTTTTGCAGGAGGATTTTCATTTGTTTTCCTTTAAAAAATAAATAATATATTTTTTCCCTTTATTACTTTCCAATCCCACCACCCCTTCCCTAATTGGAGTACATTAGTGAACAACAATGCTTAGGCCTCTACTTCCAGCTTATACATACTATATACATTTTATGGACACAGTCAATTTTACAATAATTCTATTTTGTTTGTTTTTACTCCTGAATTTCCTCTACCCTCAACCTCTCCGATCATTTTCATGATGTCCATCCGGTTTGCTTCTATATGCCATATCTTTCTAACTGTGCTCTTTCACAAAAGCTCTCAACCTATAACCTGTATACTTATTATGGAAACAGTATGCTTACATTATTAGTTATCTTGTTGTTATTAGTTGTTGTTAGTTGTTATTAGTCCCATCCTTCAACTCCATTCAACACCTCCCATCTATCTCTTAACACCATCCATATTGGATTTCTATTTGCCATATATTTTTCAACTGTACTGTGATGTTTTGCAAAAGTTCTGAACCTTTCTATTCTCATTGTTTCTACAGATTGTACATTAAAAATAAACAATTTGGCTAAAACTATTATTATATTATGTCATGAACCCTGCGTCCTGAGTCTGTTCCTGCCTGGGTTGCCATTTTTCTGCTCGGTACCTCCTGTTTTCCCAAAGGTTCCTGAACGCACACTGTCCGGTAGCCGGGCAACGTTGCTAGGCGGGTGATCTCTTGATTACCCGCACCTGCTTCTCATCAGCCTCGGCACACCTGGTCCTGATCATCACCCCTTCTTAAACTCTGACCTGACATCTATTCCCTGCCGGATCGTTAGCCATTAACAGTATGTTTTGCCAGCGTATCAGCCTCTGAGTACTAGCGTTAGTTTTGTTGTTTTTGCACCTTGTTGACCTGCCTTGTACTTACCTCCGTTTTTTTCTGTCTACAGTCATTCTCCCGGAACCTTCACCCAACCCCTGCCATGACATCATTTAATCTGCCACTTCACCTCCACCTACTCATCTCCGCCACCCGCTCCGTCTCCTGGATTATTCTGCATCCTTTTGAATCTGTAAATAAACACTCACCTTCGTTCAACTCACCTTGTCCTGGTCTGCTTCTGGGTTCGGTCTTAGAGAACCGTGACATATTATTGATCGATTGACTATGACTTTTCAGATCACCCAGTAATGCTATCTGCAGGGTTAGCTCCAGGTAAATATTGCAATCCTTTAGCCATTCCTTGACCTGTGTCCAAAAACAAGGATTACTTATAGTATATAGTGTCCGACCGAGGTCCCCAGTTCTCGTCTAGAGTCTGGAAGGTGTTCATGGAACGTCTGGGGGTCTCGGGCCGGGCTGACCTCTGGTTTTCACCCCGAGAGCAATGGGCAGGTGGAAAGGGTGAATCAAGATGTGGGTAGGTTCCTGCGGACCTACTGTCAGGACCGGCCGGGGGAGTGGTCGGTGTTCCTGCCATGGGCAGAATATGCTCAGAACTCTCTCCGCCACTCCTCCACTAACCTAACACCCTTCCTATGTGTTTTGGGTTACCAACCGGTCGTGGCACCAGGGCCAGACCGAGGCTCCCGCGGTAGATGACTGGTTTCGGCGCGCGGAGGAGACTTGGGACGCTGCCCATGTTCGCCTCCAGCGCGCCGTGCGTCATCAGAAGTTCAACGCTGACCGCCACCGCAGGGAGGCCCTGGTGTTCATACCGGGGGATCGGGTCTGGCTCTCGACCCGGAATCTGCCCCTCTGCCTGCCCTGCCGGAAGCTGACCCTGCGGTTTGTGGGGCCGTTTAAAGTCCTGAGGAGAATAAACGAGGTGACATACAGGTTGTTACGCCACCCTGATTATCGTATTAACCCCTCGTTTCATGTGTCTCTCCTCAGGCCGGTGGTAGCTGGTCCGCTCCAGGAGTCTGAGGTACGGGAGGTTCCTCCACCTCCTCTGGACATTGAGGGGGCCCCTGCTCCGCGTCCTCCTGGCCGTCCCTGAGGCCGGGGTCGACGCACTGCTGGAGCCGCGCGTCAGGGGGGGCTACTGTCACAACTTCCGCCGAGGCTGCCCCTCCTCCTGGTTCAGGCAGGCTTCGGCGTTCGTCGTCACCGGAGTACTAGCTACTGCCGATCCCATTCTCATCACTCCACTTGTCATGTCTTGTCAATCACACACACCTGGTGCTCATTCCCCTAATTAGTATAAGTGTTCCCTCTGATCCCCTTGTCTTTGTGAGTGATTGTTTTTTGTGAGAGCGTGTAGCTCGGTTGAGCTACATTTCACTGTGTTATTGCCAAGGTGGATGTTTTCCCTTGTACAGTTTCGTTTGACGCTTGGGGCGTTTGATTTATGCAAACGGATTAAACTCTGGACTTTGGTATTTTACCTCCTGCGCCTGACTACTTCTTTCACACCTCGTCACAGTAGCCTACATGACGCGAAAATACAAACAACCAATATTTTTCAGTTATGGGAATCATCTCATATTCATGATTTGGCTCAAAAGCTGATGAAGAAAGATAAGAATGGGCTTAATATTAATTAGACAAGTGATTAAATATTTGATTGATTCATTGATTCATTTGTTCATTCAGGGCAGAGCCCCACCTGTTTTGAGCACCACCTGTTTAGCATTTTGTTGCCTGTTTTGCATTATATTTTTGTATTAATTCAAGTCACATATCAGTTTGCAAACAATGTAAAAAAATTAATACAATCCTTTAGTTTATAAAGCTGCATACAAACATGGTCTCTTTTTTTGAGTAAGGCAGCTCCAAAATGCAGGTGTTTCAGCCTAGCTCAGTGCTTTCTTTGGTGGATGGGCAACCAGCGAAAATATAGAGCGTAGGCGTTGGCAATCTTCTATAGTTGCACTGTGATTGGCTCAGTATTCTGTCACTCATGGGGACACTACGTCTCCGCAGAATCTACAGGGAGAGATGGGCAGTTCAAGCCCATTTGGGTGCTGCCATAGATTTACATTAGAAGCGCCTGTCCAAGAAGGCTCAAGGTCATTGGCCACAGATAAAATGACGTCAAATCACGTTATCTCTACAGTAGCTTTGTTTGAACTGAAAATGTCAACATCATACTTTCAAAATGTTAGCTAGCAAGCTAGACAAGCAGTCATCGTCATTAATCACGTCGACAATCTACTGGCAAATCCTTTTTAACACTTGTCATATGAAGAGGAATTATAGATAAAACGTATCGGTGCTCATTAGCCATTAGATATGTACATCACACAACAAGTCGGAAATTGCTAACTCAACAATGAGTGGTTTGGAAGGAATCACTGGCTAACTGCCAGCATCGCTATTTTGCTTCCCCTGCCTGCTATTCTGTGGAGAGGGTGTGTTGTCTAAGTCTAAACATCTGTCTGAAAGGGTCTCAATTCCAAGCTTAAAAGGATAAACATTTACATGCAACACCATGGGCTAGTAAAGGTTGAACACATTGGCCATGCTGTCAATCCAGCATGACTTCTGCCGCGTTCAAGACAACTGGGAAAATAAGTTTTGAACGGTCATCCAACTCGGAATTCAAAGTCGGGAACTCTGGCCTCTTTCTAGAGCTCCGTCCTGAAGATCACTGGTGTCATGATTCAACCTTGTTATTTCCGAGTTCCCAGTTGTCTTGAAAGCACCATAAATCCAGAGAATGCCAGACTTTGATGACAAAATGTGCCCACAAGAAGGACCGCCGCGTCACCTTCCTGTTGAAGTTAGCACAACAACAGTGAGTCCAAAAATATGTCTTGTATGCTGCTGCATAAAGGATGTAATATGCCATGGAGATATGTACAGTATACTGTAGCTAATATCGTATCTGAAGATTATGCCTTTGTTAAATGTTTTTCATGAAGAAATGGAATGTTGTTTGTGTTAGTATCAAGAGGGAATGTTTTGGGTGTGACGTCAAATACAACAGACCGGAAGTGTGTTGTAGACAGGGGAGACTGGGGATTGGCCAGAAGAGGGAGCTTCATTGTTTATAAATAGGGGGGTTAAACGAAGAAGAAAGGGAGAACGAGCAGCCATTCGGAGGCGTCGCTCTCCGGGTGTCATGTCACCTGTCATTTATGCTGTAACCTCGTGATTTTAATAAAAGCCTCTAACACGATGCAGCATAGACGGACTCTTTGTTGACAGCAATAATGGCCACCATTCACCCGATACGACATAATGGCGCCCAACGTGGGGCTGGGTTTGCGTCTCCTCTTTGTTTCAGTCAACCGCCAGGCTAACTCGCTTTGAAGCATGGCCAAAAGAGGGTGAGTTTTTCTTACCGCTTCGGAGTTTGTTAGATTGGATACGACTTGTGTACACTGGAGAGATGTACCATACGACCTTGCCTCGGGTGGCGTTATTGCGGTCGACTAGAGTCTGCTAAAATTTATTCCATTGGAAACGGCAGATAATTGGAAGTTTTTAGAGCATTAAACGGTAGGATTTAAGTATTGAAGTGTACGATTAAGGCAGATATGCGCATTCTTTAGGGCACCGTGAATCTGGTAAAGACCTCGAAGCGAGGCGATTCTTTAGGAATGGGCCATGAAATCCTTGCAACGCGTTCGGTGTGGTAAGGTTGATTCTGGGAATTATAAGCTGGACGGATTATATGCATGTTATGCTCATCGTATAGTTGACGAAGTATATGTGTGGGATAACCTCTCTATGATTATCCAGAACTTACGGCAGCATAAAGTTAGGCGGAGATATGGATAATGATGGACAATGATTTGGCCACGGTGCAGGTTACTTAGGGCTGGGTAGGCCGCAGTTAGCTAGAGGCTAAAGCTAATGTTAATGCTAAATGGGAGTGTGTTTCATGCTACATGGTACATCGTGGCTAAGGCTAATGCTAATTGTGTTGTGTGCTACATGCTAATGTATCCTTAGAGACTCCATTGCGATGGATTAAAGTCTCTTAAATTTGTCTCTGTGTTTAAGTCAGGTTATATGTTTTGTGAGCGCTGTTAAATGTTGTTTGACTATAAGGGGGAAACGGGAGTTACAGCTGGACTGTGATTCTGTCTGTTTGGGGAGGGAGTAGAACATCTTTCTTCCACGGTGAAAAGGTATTTTTGAATGGCTGTGCGCATGCGTTTAATTTTGCGACACTACACTACAGAAAGGGGGAGTTTATGGCACGAGATTAGGACACGTTTTGGTTTACGGCACTAAACTACAACACAAGGGTATTGTAAAACTACAAAACAAAATGGTGGGTTAAGGTCATAGGTCCCATTTGGCGTTACCCTGCAAGGGGGAAATGGACACAGACAAAGAGGAGAGATTTTAACACGAGTATTCTAGTTTCAACGGCGGCTGCTTAAAGATGAAACTTGTTTTGTGACCTATTGAATTTATACATTAAATATATGTTGGCGAAGTATAATGAATTGAATTAAATAATTAAAAGACGATTAAAATTAAATAAAAATGTTTTTGAGCGATCTATTTAGTTCTGAGGTTAGTCTTAGAGTGAATAATGTAGAACGAACGAATATTGAATGGTTGGAAATACTCAGTGATTGCATTAACTACTAAAAGCTTTTTCTGTGTCTTTGTTCCATTGTCATGAGAGACAGGAGAGAGGAGGGGCTAACGTGTGACTGACGTGCGTCACGTGACAAGGTGTGACGAGGCAGAGGATCAGATATCAGGCTAGTTCACAAAAATCATCCCTTACAAAATATTTGATGACAATTTCACATAGGCTTGGCAAATGATTCATTAAAAATTGCATTTTGCAGGCTCTGTGTATCACTGGGGTTTGATTGGAATTGGGTTGGGAATCAGGTACTGACATTATTCGGCAATTAAGTTACTTGGGTGCATATTAAACAATGGAATTTATAAAAATCAAAGGGTTGTAAGGTTAGAAGGCTTTGTTTTTGGGGGATTGCTTTGAAGATGACTAACTTCATTTACTTGCATTTGATGGGTTGTGGTAATATAGCCACCACTAATGGATAAATTGGTGGCATAGGATATAGGAATAAAAATTAGTTTTAATTATTCAGGATTTTTAATAGATTTTTTTTGGAGTTGTTAGTTTTATATTAATAATTAGAGGGGGGGAAGCCATAGGCTATACAGTCTAAAATAAGATAATTCATAATAAAGGAATATAAAAGAGTAGTTACAATGGGGAGAAAGGACAGCAAGGCTAGAGGAAGGTGATTACACCGATTGATATAGGGGAAAAATAGTAATCCTTTAACTAAAGTAGTGTTAGAAAGTAGTGTTAGAAAAACTAATGGCAGAAGTTAGTACACCTTTCTCACATACGGATTCAGCAAAAAGTACAGCTTAGGGATGTTTATCCTCAGCTTTCAGTGATCATCCAGCAGGGTGATTGTTACATCAGAGATGAAGATGAATAATAGATAGAGGGCAAGCAGAAACGACGATGAAGATGAATCCAAAACTCCAGAAGGAAGAAAATGAGATGTCTGGAAGAGAAGAGTGAGGTTAAAGAAGACGGGGATGATGAAGATGAGAGTGATGATGAAGAGGTCATGCATGGGTGGATATGACTCTGTGATCAGAAGGAAGTTGAAGGAAGAAGGATACACGAGATTTGATCTCTGATGAAAGCAAAGATGAAGAAAGCGATGAAGATTTGGAGATTAAAGGTGCTTTATGTTCAAGAGGATTTTATCCTACAATGACTAGCAAAGAAGAAATAGAGATATAGACCGATGTTTATCATGCCTGGATAAAGCAAATAGTTTAGAAGTAACACAGCTGAAGATACAGAAGAGGAGAAACTGCTGAGAGGATCCCAAGAATTGGAGAAGAAGAAGGAGAAGATAAGTTTTGGTTATGAAGAATCAGAGTGAACCAAATCAACAATCACTGTTACAGCTTCAACTGAACAATATCAAATGCAATTGTAGCCAAGGGGGGTACCAAATGTTCCATATCCAAAGCCAGTTTTTGGACAGACACAGAATTGAAGAGGACGAGAAGACTTAGAAGAAGGAGGAAGATTTCAGCTACACTTCCAGCAACTTTCAGAAGACTGTTATAATTGTGGACAGATTGGGTACTTTACCTGTGATGAAAATGCGTCAGGAGGAAACAACAGAGGAAGATAAAGGAGCAAGTGAAGATCACCTGTTAGTGCCTAGAAGATCCGGAAGGGGGGTATCAGCTGAGAGCATCGATTAGAGAAGAAGAGAAAATAGCTAACAATTGAAGTAAAAACAACCGACCATTAGAAGTGATGGTGAATAGTGGAAAAACTTATCTGGGTTCAGCCTAAAGAGGTTAAACATCTCACTAATTGATAACTAATTAGGATAGGGATTTGAGGTAGTAAAACAGTTAATTACTCTTAAGGTACTAATATTAGAAAATACTGTTATTGCAGTGTTGGGAAGAGATGCATTGTTTAAATTGAATTGTACAATAAGATGTACACTAGACGACTGTCTATTAGACAATCTGTCTGAAAAGTTAAAAGGGGGGACTGTTTATTCTGGGTTACATTCTTACACTAAGAGATTTCAGGCTAGGCTAAAAGGTCTTTAGTCGTTTGCCAAGTCTGTGTGTAATGAGTCAGAAGCAGGTGGGGAACTTGCCCAATCACATATTCAAAAAATGTGGTGGTAAGGGATTTTGTGAATAAATCAGGGGAAAAAGTTTTAAATGTTATGAGAGAAAACATTAGATTAAAATAAGTTAGGAGGACTAGGTTGAAGGAACTCTAAGACAGTAAGCTAAGTTTCAAAGTTAGTAGTGAGAGAGAGAGAGAGAACAGTAGTGAAGGACATTTTAAAGTTTAGTGGGAAGATATGGTAGGAGTTTAGATCTGTTAGGAGCCGATGCATTGATAAGAGAAGATTGAGGGTGATTGAGTATCTATAGTTACAGTTCCCAGCAGGGAGATCAAGGTAATTATAGGTGTATTTTGTGTAATCAGAAGTTTGAAAGTCAGGAATTAGAGATAGGACTGAGAGTAGGAAAAAGTGACACTAGTGGTGATAGATGGAAGTACAAGCAAAGACAACTTTTTTCTTTGGGGAAAAATTAGGAGTAAATAAGGACATTAACACTTCAGTCTATTATAACAACAGTGAGAAGCAATTTAACTCTTTCAACATTGATAGTTATTAAAGCCATACATATATCGCATTTGATTATAAGGGAACCAATACAGCACCAATTTTAGGGGAAAGAATACTTATTAGGTTTAGGATGGGGACGTTCCTCCCATATGGAGAGATAATTATGGAGAATAAGTATTGTTATCAGGACCAGGAGTAGAAGCTGTTGCACCTAGTCAAAGGAGGGATAGTTTGTACAACGATATGAAGTGGAAGAGGTTAGGAGTGACTGTTCACTTATGTTGCGTAATGTTACAGAAGAAAGGTCAGGGAGAATATATGTATACTTATCTAGGGCAAGCATTAGAAGTTGTTCCGGTTAAGAATTATTGGTTAAAAGGCTATGTAATTCGTAAAGTGACGCTTATGATGGAAGATTTCAAATCTGTTGAAGTTTCACAGTCACCAAGGGAGTTCAGGAAGAATATGTTACAGTAGTCACTCCAACAGTGAATAATACACAGAGGATAATGGGAACTTTTGCACTAGAAGTAATTAGGGTTGATACAGCAATTAAGTCAACTACTTTAATGGTAACTTTGGAAGGGATTAATGATACGTTGGCAATAGCAAATGTAGGGAGTATGACATCGACAACAACTTTTCTGAAATTAAGGGGTTATGTTACGGATGGAGGGTGCTGTCAATTATAGTACGAATAGGGTTAAAATAGGAGAGCAGATAGTAGTAGAGAGAATATAGATTCATCATGGAGGACAGGATGAGGTCTTTGATTTTAATGACAGACGAGGAGAGGTATCTGATCAGTACCGCTCGTTCTTCTGTTGTGGAAATTAGAGATAGATTAACTCATTCTGTAAGATCAGTGAGGAATCTTGAGGGTCCATGTCTGTTGAGAATTCCAGCACCAAACATGTTAGACGGTCGCGCGGCCTCTATCAGGTATGGGTCAGTCTTATGCTTTGTCATGACTGTGGTATCAGCAACAGTCATTGACAGATAAAATAATGTCGTTGTCAGAACAGTGGTTTAAGCCTAGGTTTAAGTGTTCTTGGTTAAATGAATTACCCTATGGGAATTGTTAAATGGGAAAGGAAAATCAGGTAACAACGGAACCCTGAAGTATTCAGGTGAATCATTGAGGGCTAAAAGTTGTTTTTGTTCTAATAAAACATATGAGGTAAAGGGTATGTTTATGGGAATATCAGATTGTGATGATTATATGATGACTTTGGATAAGCATGACCTTAAGGGTAATTAGAAATATGTTACTTTTTATGTACCAGTTAGTAGGAACAGCAGGACTTTGATGGTTAAAAGATTAGCTTTTGACTGACAATGTGACTATTGGGAATTTTAGAGATATTTGGTGGGTTTGTGATGATAAAACGTATATATTCTTACCCTATGGATGGATAGGATGTTGTTAATGTCAACGTTGAAGCTTCCATATGAGGTTTTTACTATTAAAAGAGGAGTAGCACCGAACACAGATCAATCTGAAACTAGAGTTCAAAATAGGATGAAAAGGGACATGTCATAGGCTTCAAGCCTATCATTGAAGGATAAGTCTAAGGGAGAAGGGGGGACTTTATTCATGGTATGGTGTAACATTTGGGAAGATCATATTGATAAATATTAGTTATACTTTGAGTCCAGATAGTTCAGATAATATCACTGGGGTTATAGATGCATTGAAGGAAATAAGGGATGCATTTGGAAGACTTGGTTGCAAGATCAGTTAGGCCAGTAGGGGCAGTGATGGGTTACATTTTAATGGCAGCTTTGATAACACTGTGTGATGTTTGTAATTTGTTACTGATCTTTGAGAAAGCTATGATATTAAGATAGGTTGGAGTGATGCCTGGAGACAACACTCAGATGCCGGTGTTGACTGTTCCTGATCTGGATAAGGATGGACAAGTGGAACTGATGGATAAATATCATTTTGATTATTATTATTTATTTTTTTCAATATTGGGGTGATGTTGGTATGATTTATGAATCAAAGGGGGGAATAGGTTTATGTGATTCATACATCATTTATATATCATTTTTAAATTCTTAGGTGAAATTGAGGTTTAATTTGAAAATGTTGTTTTGCAAAAGATACTGTTTGGTCGTTTCTTTTCTTTTCTTCCAGAAGCATTTGGGAGAACATGTGGAGATTGAAATACTCAAACAAGGACAATATGAAGGGACAATATGACTGGAGGAGATGAAAGAAGGAGAGGGTGTGGAAAGATTCTGATTCCATCATCAACAATCCATTGGAAGAGGAGACTACGGGGAGATGAAGTGTAGTGGACTACATTCCAGTGTCTGCAATGAAATATAGACATGTGTAATACATAATTGTGTCATATTTTTAGGTATTAATTTTTGTAGAATGATGTTTGATGTTATTGAATACATGTGAGGATCTTAGATGTTTTTGTTTATTTCGGTGAATGTTTAGGGACAGGGAATTTAGGCAGGGAGAGTTCCACTTTTGGGTCCAATGGGTTGACCAGCCTTTAGAGTGGATGTTTTTGGATAGGATTTTGTTTGCAGGGGCTTACATGTGTATTTAATTGCATCATAGTTTGATTTTATTGTTTTGCTTACTCTGTGTATTATTATTATTAGCTCATTTGCTTTTCTTGACGAGGAGGGGATACTGTATAATGTTGTTGGGTCTGTAACCATGTTTGCCAGTGACAGTCTCTTCCCATTCAAAAAAAATGTGGGGGACAAAAAGTTCAGTAACAGACCCATGTAATTCCGGTTGTGTCACGCCCTGATCTAGATAACTCTTGTTGGTTGGGTCAGGGTGTGAGTTTCAGTTGAGATCTATGTCATTGTATTTCTATGTTGGAGATCTAGTATGTGTATGTCTAGGTTTGGCCGGGTGTGATTCCCAATCAGAGGAAGCTGTCGCTCGTTGTATCTGACTGGGGATCATACTTAGGCAGCCTGGTTGCCTACCTTAGTTGTGGGATCTTGTTTGTGTTCCTGTTAGGCTTGTTGTGTGTATAGCCCATAGGACGTCACGTTTTCGTTGTTTTGTTATCTTGTCAAGTTTTTATTCGTCTTAATAAACATGTACGCATACCACGCTGCACCTTGGTCTGACCCGTCTCTCAACGATCGTGACAGGTTGACATTACAAGGGTTGTTTTGTTTGCGCAATGTGCTATCTGTGCGTCAGTATATTGTCTATAAAAGTGGATCCTCGTGATTGTATTTTCTTTCCTTTTTACAATTGATCTGAATTCTATCGTGTCCATTTTGAAAGTGCTGAACAAATAGGCCTACCTCGTCGCAGTTCGTTTGCTTGCACTTATTTATACTTAGAGCTAAGTATTAATGATGTAAGAACAAACATTATGAATTTACTCAACATAAATGTATACTGAGCCAAAAAATAAACGCAACATGCAACAATTTCAACGATTTTACTGAGCTACAGTTCATACAAGGAAATCAGTCAATTAGGCCCTAATTAATGGATTTCACATGACTGGGCATGGGTGTGCCTGGGAGGGCATAGGTCCACCCACTGGGGAGCCAGGCCCAGCCAATCAGAATGAAGTTTTCCACAAAAAAGGACTTTATTACAGACATAAATACTCTGTTTCATCAGCTGTCCGGGTGGCTGGTCTCAGATGATCCCGCAGGTGAAGAAGCCCGATGTGGAGGTCCTGGGCTGGACGTTGGAGTGAAATTAACATTCATTTCTCTGGCAACAACTCTGGTGGACATTCCTGCAGTCAGCATGCCAATTGCACGCTCCCTCAAAACTTGAGAGATCTGTGGCATTGTGTGACAAAACTGCACATTTTAGAGTGGCCTTTTATTACCCCCAGCAAAAGGTCTACCTGTGTAATGATCATGCTGTTTAAATCAGCTTCTTGATGTCCCACACCTGTCAGGTGGATGGATTATTTTGGCAAAGGAGAAATGCTCACAAACAAGGATTTAAACAAATTTGTGCACACAATTTGAGAGAAATAAGCTTTTTGTGCATATGGAACATTTCTGGGATCTTTTATTTCGGCTCAAGAAACATTGGACCAACACTTTACATGATGTCAGTATAATAATGTTTGTGTATGGTTCAAAAGGCAAAACTCATGTCGGTGTTCGTTATTATAGAAGGTGAATGTCGTTCTTATCAACTTACACAAATCCACAAGCAAGTCAGCCATATCAGCTATGGTTTTTAAAAAGGTAGTAAATGAGGCTGAATGAACTGTTTCGCTGCCAGACAAAGTAGCAATGTAAAGTGCTAGAAAAAGAGTGTCAAGACACTGGAGCACCGTGCCCACAGCTCTGCTTTGAGGCTGACCATTAGGTACTGGTGACGTTACTGACACTGATAGTGGTGTTGGATTTTCAGGCGACTGTGGAGAGCTCAGCTGCCCCAATATCTGCTGCCCCCATATTCAAATTACCAGCCGCTGTCACACTTCTCATAGACCATTTAGGACAGCAGCAGCTCATGTTTCAGTCATTAGGACATTGACAAAGAATGCAGGTGCAGAGTCTGTTATTTCGCGCCGGTTAACATGCAGTGAGTCCACCTCGCACTTACAGATGAAATATGTCATTTTTGGGGCGACCCGACCAAATCACATAGAAATGTGTTATAGATCTGTCATTCTCATTGAAAGCAAAGCAGTAGATCTGTTCTATGTGTGTTATATGCTTCCCGTTCTTACGTTTAGTTTTTTGCATCTTTGCTTTTGGTTTTGTACACCAGCTTCAAACAGTTGAAAACACAATATTCTTGGTTACGGAAAATATATTCCACAGCAGTTTCTTCAGTTCTCAAGAAACTACACTGGACTTTGTGCAAACTGGAAACAGCATATCCTGAGGCTGCATTTATTGTAGCTGGGGACTTTCACTCTCTCAAGGCTGCCGGCCCAGACGGCATCCCAAGATGTGTCCTCCGAGCATGTGCAGACCAGCTGGCTGGAGTGTTTATGCACATATTCAATCTCTCCCTATCCCAATCTGTTGTCCCCAGTTGCTTCAAGATGTTCACCATTGTTCCTGTACCCAAGAAAGCAAAGGTAACTGAACTAAATGACTATCACCCCATAGCACTCACTTCTGTCATCATGAAATGCTTTGAGAGGCTACTTAAGGAACATATCACCTCCAACTTACCCAACGCCCTAGACCTACTACAATTTGCATATGGCCAGAACAGATCCACAGATGACGCAATCGCCATCGCACTGCACACTGCCCTATCCCATCAGGACAAGAGGAATAGCTATGCAAGAATGCTGTTCAACGACTACAGCTCAGCCTTCAACCCCATAGTGCCCCTCCAAGCTCATCACTAAGTTCGGAGCCCTGGGTCTGAACCCCGCTCTGTGCAACTGGGTCCTGGACTTCCTGACGGGCCGACCCCAGGTGGTGAAGGTAAGCAACAACACCTCTGCCACGCTGATCCTCAACACAGGGTCCCCACAAGGGTGCGTGTTCAGCCCCCTCCTGTACTCACTCTTCACCCATGACTGCGTGGCCATGCACGTCTCCAACTCAGTCATACAAGTTTACTGATGACACAAGAGTGGTAGGCCTGATTACCAACAATGACGAGACAGCCTACAGAGAGGAGGTGAGGGCCCTGGCGAAGTGGTGCCATGAAAATAACTTCTCCCTCAACATCAACAAAACAAAGGAGCTGTTTGTGGACCTAAATAGACAGCAGAGCGCACGCACATCGACGGGGCCGCAGTGAAAGTGAAAAGTTCCCCGGCATACACATCACTAACAACATGAAATTGTCCGTCCACACAGACAGTGTGATGAATAAGGCGCAACAGCATCTCTTCAACCTCAGGAGGCTGAAGAAATTCAGCATGGCCCTTAAGACCCTCAAGCACCTCTACATGAACCATTGAGAGCATCTTGTCGGGCTGTATCACCGCCTGGTATGGCAATTGCACCGTCCGCAACCGCAGGGCTCTCCAGAGGCATCTACAGTGACTTGCAAAAGTATTCAGCCCCCTTGGCGTTTTTTCCTATTTTGTTGCATTACAACCTGTAATTTAAATGGATTTTTATTTGGATTTCATGTAATGGACATACACAAAATAGTCAAAATTGGTGAAGTGGAATGAAAAAAATCACTTGTTTCAAATATTTCAAAAAAATAAATTACGGAAAAGTGGTGCGTGCATATGTATTCACCCCCTTTGATATGAAGCCCCTAAATAAGATCTGCTGCAACCAATTACCTTCAGAAGTCATATTATTAGTTAGATTGCACACAGATGGACTTTATTTAAGTGTCACATGATCTGTCACATAATCTCAGTATATATACACCTGTTCTGAAGGCCCCAGAGTCCGCAACACCACTAAGCAAGGGTCATCACCAAGCAAGCGGCACCATGAAGACCAAGGAGCTCTCCAAACAGGTCAGGGACAAAGTTGTGGAGAAGTACAGATCAGGGTTGGGTTAAAATAAATATCTGAAACTTTGAACATCCGACGGAGCACCATTAAATCCATTATTAAAAAACTGAAAGAATATGGCACCACAACAAACGTGTCAAGAGAGGGCCACCCACCAAAACTAATGGACCAGGCAAGGAGGGCATTAATCACAGAGTATCTGTCCATAGGACCACTTTAAGCCGTACAGTCCACTGTGCTGGGCTTTACGGAAGAGTGGCCAGAAGAAAGCCATTGCTTAAAGAAAAAATAAGAAAACACATTTGGTGCTCGCCAAAAGGCATGTGGGAGACTCCCCAAACATATGGAAGAAGGTACTCTGGCTTTTTGGCCATCAAGGAAAACGCTATGTTTGGAGCAAAACCAACACCTCTCATCACCCGAGAACACCATCCCCACAATGAAGAATGGTGGTGGCAGCATCATGCTCTGGTGATGTTTTTCCATTGGCAGGGACTGGGAAACTAGTCAGAATTGAAGGAATGATGGATGGCGCTAAATACAGGGAAATTCTTGAGGGAAACCTGTTTCTGTCTTCCAGAGATTTGAGACTGGGATGGAGGTTCACCTTCCAGCACGACAATGACCCTAAGCATACTGCTAAAGCAACACTCGAGTGGTTTAAGGGGAAACATTTAAATGTATTGGAATGGCCTAATCAAAGCCCAGACCTCAATCAATTGAGAATCTGTGGTATGACTTAAAGATTGCTGTACACCAGCGGAACCCATCCAACTTGAAGGAGCTGGAGCAGTTTTGCCTTGAAGAATGGGCAAAAATCCCAGTGGCTAGATGTGCCAAGCTTATAGAGACATACCCCAAGAGACTTGCAGCTGTAATTGCTGCAAAAGGTGGCTCTAAAAACTATTTACTTTGGGGGGGGGGTGAATAGTTATGCACGCTCAAGTTATGTTTTTCTGTCTTATTTCTTGTTTGTTTCACAATAAAACATATTTTGCATCTTCAAAGTGGTAGGCATCAATACATTGACTTTGTTGTCCTTAAGCCATTTTGCCACAACTTTGGAAGTATGCGTGGGGTTATTGTCCATTTGGATGACAAATTTGCTACCAAGCTTTAACTTCCTGACTGATGTCTTGAGATGTTGCTTCAATATATCCACATAATTTTCCTTCCTCATGATACCATCTATTTTGTGATGTGCACCAGTCCCTCCTGTAGCAAAGCACCCCCACAGCATGTTGCTGCCACCCCCATCCTTCACAGTTGGGATGGGTTTCTTCGGCTTGCAAGTAACCCCCTTTTTCCTCAAAACATAACAATGGTCATTATGGCCAAACAGTTATATTTTTGTTTCATCAGACCAGAGGACATTTCTCCAAAAGGTACAATCTTTGTCCCCATGTGCAGTTGCAAACCGTAGTCTGACTTTTTTTATGGCGGTTTTGGAGCAGTGGCTTCTTCCTTGCTGAGTGCCCTTTCAGGTTATGTCGATTTAGGACTCGTTTTACTGTGGATATAGATACTTTTGTACCTGTTTCCTCCAGCATCTTCACAAGGTCCTTGGCTGTTGTTCTGGGATTGATTTGCACTTTTCGCACCAAAGTACGTTCATCTCTAGGAGACAGAACGCGTCTCCTTCCTGAGTGGTATGACAGCTGCGTGGTCCCATGGTGTTTATACTTGCGTACTATTATTTGTACAGATGAACGTGGTACCTTCAGGCATTTGGAAATTGCTCCCAAGGATGAATCAGACTTGTGGAGGTCTACAAGTTTTTTCCTGAGGTCTGGGCTAATTTCTTTTGATTTTCCCATGATGTCAAGCAAAGAGGCACTGAGTTTGAAGGTAAGCCTTGAAATACATCCACAGGTACACCTCCAATTGACTCAAATTATGTCAATTAGCCTATCAGAAGCTTCTAAAGCCATGACATAATTTTCTGGAATCTTCCAAGCTGTTTAAAGGCACAGTCAACTTAGTGTATGTAAACATCTGACCCACTGGAATTGTGATATAGTGAATTATAAGTGAAATAATCTGTCTGTAAACAATTGTTGGAAAAATTACTTGTGTCATGCACAAAGTAGCCAAAACTATAGTTTGTTAAAAATAAATTTGTGGAGTGGTTGAAAAACAAGTTTTAATGACTCCAACATAAGTGTATGTAAACTTCCGACTTCGACTGTACGTCTCGTGTCTGAGCCGTTTAATTGCAACTCCACTTTGTTTCTATACTGATGTTTTGCCAGTTTAATTGCATTGCGGAGTGAGTAGCTACACTGTTTGTATTCTGCCATATTCCCAGTCACCTTGCCATGGTTAAATGTGGTGGTTCACGCTTTCAGTTTTGCACGAATGCTGCCATCTATCCACGGTTTCTGGTTAGGGTAGGTTTTAATAGTCACAATGGGGCACAACATCACCTATACACTTCCTGATAAACTCAGTCACTGTTTCAGTGTATTTGTCTAAATTATTTTCGCAAGCTACCCGGAACATATCCCAGTCAGCGTGATCAAAACAATCTTGAAGCGTGGATTCCAATTGGTCAGAACAGCGTTGAATAGTCCTTAGCACGGATACTTCCTGTTTGAGTTTCTGCCTATAGGAAGGGAGGAGCAAAATGGAGTCGTGGTCAGATTTGCCGAAAGGAGGGAGGGGGAAATAACCATTCCGGAAGTTCGAATAGCATTGGTCGAGGATTTTAGCTGCGCGAGTACAACAGTCGATACGTTGATAGAACTTCGGCAGCCTAGTCCTCAAATTTGCTTTGTTAAAATCCCCGGCTACAATAAATGCAGCCTCAGGATATGTGGTTTCCAGTTTGCATAAAGTCCAGTGAAGTTCTTTGAGGGCCGTTGTGGTATCGGCTTGAGGGGGGTTATACACGGCCGTGACTATAACCGAAGAAAATTGTCTTGGGAGATAATACGGCCGGCATTTGATTGTGAGGTATTCTAGGTCGGGTGAACAAAAGTTGTTAATCATGTGTCACGATCGTCATACATAGAGGAGGAGGACCAAGGCGCAGCGTGGAATGTGAACATATTATTTATTTGAATGATCACCCGATCAAAACAACAAAACAACGACGTGAGAGTCGACGGTCAATACACAACCAAACACGAACAAAAACCCACAACACCCACAGGAAAACATACAGATTAAATATGGCTCCCAATCAGAGATAACGAGCCGACAGCTGACACTCGTTACCTCCGATTGGGAGTCATTGACCAAACATAGAAATGAACCCAACAGAAATACAAACATAGAAATACACCCAAATAATGAACACACCCTGGCTCAATATACAGAGTCCCGGAGCCAGAGCGTGACAGTACCCCCCCCTAAAGGCGCGGACTGCGACCGCGCCTCAATACGGGCTAAACAAGGGAGGGCTGGGTGGGCATACCTCCTCGGCGGTAGCTCTGGCTCCGTCCTTGATCCCCACCTCCTCTCCAACCCCCCAAAGTACCCCTGGTCCTGTCTAGCCCCGTTGGCCGGAGCCGGACTGACGACACGCGCCCCTGGCCTGATGCGTGGAGGAGGAACGGGCCGGACCGGGCTGACGACGCGCACCACTGACCTGGTGCGGGGAGCTTGGATGGGCCGAACTGGGCTGGCGACGCGCACCACAGACTTGGTGCGGAGAGCAGGAACGGGCCGGACAGGGCTGACGAAACGCACCTCAGACTTGGTGCGGAGAACAGGCACGGGCCGTGCCGGACTGGCGACGCGCACCACAGACCTGGTGCGGAGAGCAGGAACGGGCAGAGCCGGGCTGACGAGACGCACCACAGACTTGATGCGGGGAGCAGGAATGGGCCGGACTGGGCTGGCGACGCGCACCACAGACCTGGTGCGGAGAGCAGGAACGGGCAGAGCCGGGCTGACGAGACGTACCACAGACTTGATGCGGGGAGCAGGAATGGGCCGGACTGGACTGACGACGCACACCACTGGCTTGGTGCGGGAAGCTTGGATGGGCCGGACTGTACTGGGGACACACACCACTGGCCCTACACCGGGATCTGGAACGGGCCGGACCGGACTGGCAACACACGCCAGTACCTCTCGCCGTGCCTCTACTTCTTCCATCCCCTCTTCGACCAGTGGCCCCCGTAACCCGGCGGCCTTCTCCGGCAACCCACTGGGCCGCTCTATCGCAGCCTCCTGCTGGTCCGCCGTCGTGAGCCCCCCCCCTAAAAATTTTCGGGGCGTCTCTCCTACCCGTGGCCCAGGTCTCCATGTCCCTCGCCAGCTTCTCGCCCTTCTGCCATAAATTCAAGCCCCTCTCTTCCTCACTCGGCTTGACCCAGTCCAGGAGGCGAAGGAGATCTGTGAGGGATCTCCCCGGCGATGGCTCCTGGACACGCTGCTTGGTCCCATCTTGGTGGGTTTTTCTGTCACGATCGTCATACATAGAGGAGGAGGACCAAGGCGCAGCGTTGAATGTGAACATATTATTTATTTGAATGATCACCCGATCAAAACAACAAAACAACGACGTGAGAGTCGACGGTCAATACACAACCAAACACGAACAAAAACCCACAACACCCACAGGAAAACATACAGATTAAATATGGCTCCCAATCAGAGATAACGAGCCGACAGCTGACACTCGTTACCTCCGATTGGGAGTCATTGACCAAACATAGAAATGAACCCAACAGAAATACAAACATAGAAATACACCCAAATAATGAACACACCCTGGCTCAATATACAGAGTCCCCGAGCCAGAGCATGACATCATGAAACACACACCTCTGCCCTTCTGCTTCCCGGAGAGATATTGGACTCTACAAGGTGTTGAAAGCATTCCACAGGGATGCTGGCCCATATTAACTCCAATGGTTCCCACAGTTGTGTCAAGTTGGCTGGATGGTCCACCTCCCAAAGGACATTCTTGATACACATGGGAAACTGTTAAGACTTGAAAAACCCAGCAGTGTTGCAGTTCTTCACACAAATCAGAGAGCCTGGCACCTACTACCATACCCCATTCAAAGGCACTTAAATATTTTTGCACACATACACAATCCATGTCTCAATTGCTTAAAAATCCTTATTTAACCTCTCCTCCCCTTCATCTACACTGATTGAAGTGGATTTAACAAATGACATCAATAAGAGATTATAGCTTTCACCTGGATTCACCTGTTTACTATGTAATGGAAAGAGCAGGTGTCCTTAATATTTTGTACACTTAGTGTAAGCTGCACAGGGAGCTGTAGCATCAAATAGATGTTGACATTTATATACAGTATATCCCAAAATACAGTGGAGTGTACACTATTTAATGCTAACTCAAAAAGAGAACTGGGTATTCAACAAGAATGTTATATGGTAAAATTAACATACAAAATAATTGTATAAACCATATAGTACAATTCAGTATGTCTCAGGTAGGGATGTTAACCGTTTGTCGGTTAGCCGCTGAAAATACATTTGACTGGTCATGCTTATAGGTTATTTTGTGGAATTAAATTGGTGTCAGAATTTTACAAATCTCGTCAGTCATAAAACAGGAACAGTGTCTTGGTCGACCGGAATTATTATTTTGCAGAAAATAGTAATGTACAGTGAGTTTATAGAGTTAGAATGTAGCTTTCTTACCTCAACTAATGGCTCTCTCTAGTCAGAGTGAGCTGCGAGCAAGCCAGAGCGGATAATCGTTGCTTGGCAATTCAGACGAAGGCTGCAGGGAGCAGTGGAGCAGTAAGAAAATACAGTAAAAAAAATACAGTATGGTCAGTGTAGTAAAGTTCAGGGAATACTTGTACAGCTGTGTGACTTAGCAGCAGCTGCTGCATTGTGTGTGAGTGTCTGAGGTGTAAAGTGCAGACATCTGTTGATCAGTAAATGATGAGAGGAGTGATGTCATGATCAAACTGCCATCCAGCTCCACTTGAGTCATCTACTGCTTGAAATCAGCATAATGTCCAATCCATCGTTGAGGGATACAGTTCAAGGGATACAGTTCCGCTCTAATGAGACGCAGGCAGAGTAATTATTTTTGTGCACAGGCACAGGCACAGGCACAAGCACAGGCACAGAGATTACATTTAGAACAATATCTAGTCTAATATAAAGAAATATGGCATAATACAACTTTTGCACAGTGACTATTGTTTTATTGTAAAACCACTTTATTAGTTTTAGAGATTTAGAACAGTAAATTATTGCATTATTGTTTCTCCTCGCTGTTAGTAAACTTGGCTAGCTAGCTTGCTGGATAGCAAATACATGTTATTTACATCTGTTTGGAATCCTATCTTGTGTCATGCCTTTAATTTTGTGAGATTTAAATGCATCCACTGTCATAATCATAACCAATGTCAACCCTTGTCAATTATGTTACATAGCTAGCTAGAAAAAATTTTTCACATCAGTCTGTTTAAATCGGCAATATGTCACTTTTTGGGTGACCCGACCAAATTGACATAGAAAAATGAGTTATAGAGCGTTATAGATTTTGTAATTGAAAGCAAGTCTAAGAAGCGGTAGATCTGTTCTATGTGCACTATTTGTCAAGGTTCTGATGTGGATGTGGTGGTGGAGTCAAGCGCAGGACACAGAGGAATAGTCAAGACGACTTTACTCAATACCTCTTAAGGTACACAAAAAATAACAGCCTCCAAAACACAAGAGGTGTAACAAATACACGAGTGCGTAAATCCCACAAATGCCAAAGACACAGAACCTAAACATACAAGACAAGCGGACAATAACACACAAAATGCAAACCTAATACAGGGGAACTTATAGGAGACATAATCAAGACAGAATACGAGACAGGTGCACCAACTAGACATAACCAAACAAACATCGAAAACATTAAGCGGTAGTAGCTAGTACTCCGGGGACGACGAACGCCGAAGCCTGCCCGAGCAAGGAGGAGGAGCAGCCTCGGCGGTCTCCGTGACAGTACCCCCCCCTTGACGTGCGGCTCCAGCCGTGCGCCGACCCCGGCCTCGGGGACGGCCAGGAGGACGCGGAGCAGGGCGCGTAGGATGACTCCGGTGGAACTCCGTCAGGAGGGAGGGATCTAAAATGTCCCTCCTAGGCACCCAGCACCGTTCCTCCGGTCCGTACCCCTCCCACTCCACGAGATACTGCAGACCCCCGATCCGACGTCTCGAATCTACGATGGACCGGACTGAGTACGCCGGAGCCCCCTCGATGTCCAGTGGGGGCGGAGGAGTCTCCCGTATCTCACTGTCCTGGAGTGGACCAGCTACCACCGGCCTGAGGAGAGACACATGGAACGAGGGGTTAATGCGATAATCATTAGGCAGTTGTAACCTGTAACAAACCTCGTTCAATCTCCTCAGGACTTTAAATGGCCCCACAAACCGCCGACCCAGCTTCCGGCAGGGCAGGCGAAGGGGCAGGTTTCGAGTCGAGAGCCAGACCCGGTCTCCTGGTGCATACACCGGAGCCTCACTGCGGTGGCGATCGGTGCTCGCCTTTTGCCGCCTGATGGCACGCTGCAAATGAACGTGCGCAGCATTCCACGTCTCCTCCGAGCGCCGAAACCACTCGTCCACCGCAGGGGCCTCGATCTGGCTCTGATGCCAAGGTGCCAGAACCGGCTGGTAACCTAACACACACTGGAAAGGTGTCAGGTTAGTAGATGAATGACGGAGGGATTTCTGGGCTATCTCTGCCCAGGGAATATATCCCGACCACTCCCCCTGCCGGTCCTGGCAATATGATCTCAGAAACCTACCCACATCCTGGTTCACTCTCTCCACCTGCCCATTACTCTCAGGGTGGAAACCCGAGGTAAGGCTAACTGAGACCCCCAAGCGTTCCATGAACGCCCTCCAGACTCTAGAGGTGAATTGGGGACCCCGATCAGACACTATATCCTCGGGTACCCCGTAGTGCTGGAAGACGTGGGTAAACAAAGCCTCAGCAGTCTGTAGGGCAGTAGGGAGACCCGGCATTGGGATGAGACGACAGGCTTTAGAGAACCCATCCACAACGACCAGAATGGTGGTATTCCCCTGGGAGGGGGGAAGGTCCGTGACAAAGTCTACCGAGAGGTGAGACCACGGCCGTTGTGGAACGGGTACGGGTTGTAACTTCCCCCTGGGCAGGTGTCTAGGCGCCTTACACTGAGCGCACACTGAGCAGGAGGAGACATAAACCCTCACGTCCCTAGCCAATGTATGACACCAGTACTTGTCACTAAGGCAGTGCACTGTCCGGCCGATACCAGGATGTCCAGAGGAGGGTGACGTATGAGCCCAATATATGAGGCGATCACAAATCTCGAACGGAACGTACGTCCACCCCACCGGACACTCTGGAGGAGTAGGGTCGGTGCGTAACGCCCGCTCGATCTCCGCATCGACCTCCCACACCACCGGTGCCACCAGACAAGACTCCGGCAGTATGGGCGTGGGCTCAATGGACCTCTCCTCTGCATCATATCGCCGGGACAGGGCGTCTGCCTTACCGTTCTGGGACCCTGGGATGTACGTGAGCTTAAACACAAACCGGGCCAGAAACATGGTCCACCTAGCCTGACGAGGGTTCAGTCTCCTAGCTGCCCGGATGTACTCCAGGTTACGATGGTCAGTCAGAATGAGAAAAGGGTGTTGAGCCCCCTCAAGCCAATGCCTCCACACCTTTAGGGCTTGAACCACGGCGAGCAGCTCCCTGTCCCCCACGTCATAATTACGTTCCGCCGGGCTGAGCTTCTTAGAGTAAAAAGCGCAGGGCCAGAGTTTAGGGGGGGTGCCTGAGCATTGAGACAGTACAGCCCCAATACCGGCCTCTGACACGTCCACCTCCACCTGGAACGCTAAAGCGGGATCCGGATGCGCCAGCACCGGAGCAGAGGTGAACAGGTCCTTCAGTTTACTAAACGCCCTGTCCGCCTCAACTGACCACTGCAAACGCACCGGGCCCCCCTTCAGCAGCGAGGTCATGGGAGCTGCCACCTGTCCAAAACCCCGGATAAAACTCCGGTAGTAATTGGCAAAACCCAAAAACCGCTGCACTTCCTTAACCGTGGTTGGAGTCTGCCAATTACGCACGGCTGAAATGCGGTCAATCTCCATGCGGACAATCGATGGCCCAGGAAGGAGATGGACTCCTGGAAAAACAGACATTTCTCTGCCTTGACATACAAGTCATGCTCCAACAGCCTACCCAACACTCGATGCACCAGGGCTACATGCTCGGCTCGTGTAGAAGAGTAAACTAGTATGTCGTCAATATACACTACTACACCCTGCCCATGCAAATCCCGGAAGATCTCGTCCACAAAGGATTGGAAGACTGAAGGAGCATTCATTAACCCGTATGGCATGACGAGATACTCGTAGTGACCGGAGCTGGTACTAAATGCTGTCTTCCATTCATCTCCCTCCCTAATACGCACCAAGCTGTATGCGCTCCTGAGATCCAGTTTTGTGAAGAAACTTCCTCCGTGTAATGATTCCGTCATACTCGCAATCAGAGGGAGTGGATAACTGTATTTCACAGTGATCTGATTGAGACTACGGTAATCAATACATGGGCGCAACCCTCCATCCTTCTTCTTCACAAAAAAGAAACTTGAGGACGCAGCGGAAGTGGAGGGCCGTATGTATCCCTGTCTCAGTGACTCGGCTATGTATGTCTCCATAGCCACCTTCTCCTGTTGAGACAGAGGATACACATGACTACGTGGAAGTGCAGCACCTGCCTGGAGGTCTATCGCACAATCCCCCTGTCTATGAGGTGGCAATCGCGTCGCCCTAGTCTTGCTGAACACTAGTGCCAAATCATCATACTCAGGAGGAATGTGCAGTGCGGGCAATTGGTTCGGACTCTCCACCGTGGTCACCCCTACGGAAACACCTAGACATCGCCCAACACACTGGGCAGACCACTCCTTGAGAGCCCTCTGTTGCCACGAAATGGTGGGGTCATGGGCGATTAACCAAGGAAGCCTCAGCACCACGGGATACGCAGGAGAGTCGATCAGATATAACTGAATGAACTCCTCATGACCCCCCTGCGCCTTCATCTTTAGTGGCGCTGTGACCTCCCTAATCAACCCAGATCCCAACAGACGGCTATCTAAGGCATGAATCTGGAAAGGCACATCTACTGGTCGGAGGGGAATCCCTAACTTAACACAAAAATTACGATCAATAAAATTCCCAGCTGCGCCTGAATCGACTAGCACCTTATGCTGGGAATGAGATGCAACCTGGGGGAATACTACAGGTATACACATGTGACCAACAGAGAGCTCTGGGTGAGTTGGGCGCCTACTCACCTGAAATGACTCCCCAGTGCGTGACCTGTTGCCTCGATCCCCTGGAGACCCTCCCCAGCACCGAACCGCAGTGTGTCCTCTACGGCCACAGTTGGTGCAGGGGACGGCCTCCCTCCAGATCTCTCTCCTCCTCTCTCTAGCGCCAGCACCCCCGAGCTCCATAGGGCTCGGCTCGGAGGTGCTGGGGGATGGAATGGACGGCCCCAACTCCGAACGTCCGTGGGTGGCCAGCAGGGTATCCAGACGGATTGACATGTCCACCAACTGGTCGAAGGTTAAATTGGTGTCCATGCAGGCCAACTCTCGTCGAACGTACTCTCGCAGGCTGCACCGATAGTGGTCGATGAGGGCCCTCTCATTCCACCCCGCATCCGCCGCTAGAGTCCGGAAGTCCAGGGCGAACTCCTGTGCGCTCCTCTTCCCCTGTCGGAGGTGGAACAGACGCTCCCCCACCGCTTTACCCTCTGAGGGATGATCGAAAACAGCCCTGAAGCGGCGGGAGAACTCTGCGTAGCTGATTGTGGCGGCGTCTATTCCCCTCCATTCGGCATTGGCCCACTCCAAAGCCTTGCCGGAGACACAGGAGATGAGGGCGGAAACGCTCTCGTATCCCGAGGGCGCCGGGTGTATGGTTGCCAGGTAGAGCTCCACCTGAGGGAGGAACCCCTGACACCCGGCTGCGGTGCCATCATATGCCCTCGGGAGCGAGAGCCGAATCCCACTGGACTCCGGAGCTGGTATGATGGGGCTGGCCGATGGTGGTGGTACGGTAGGAGGAGGTGTGGGCAAGCCTCCTCTCTCCAATTGGCGCAGGGTGTTCATGACTTCTTGCATGGCGGCGCCGAGTTGCTGGATCATGGCGTCCTGGCTGCTGACCCGCTCCTCCAGTGACTCGGTCACCGCCGCTGCTGCTCCTGCTGACTCCATAGGTGGTGTGTTATTCTGTCAAGGTTCTGATGTGGATGCGGTGGTGGAGTCAAGCGCAGGACACAGAGGAATAGTCAAGACGACTTTACTCAATACCTCTTAAGGTACACACAAAATAACAGCCTCCAAAACACAAGAGGTGTAACAAATACATGAGTGCGTAAATCCCACAAATGCCAAAGACACAGAACCTAATCATACAAGACAGGCGGACAATAACACACAAAATGCAAACCTAATACAGGGGAACTTATAGGAGACATAATCAAGACAGAATACGAGACAGGTGCACCAACTAGACATAACCAAACAAACATCGAAAACATCAAGCGGTAGTAGCTAGTACTCCGGGGACAACGAACGTTCTTAAGTTTCGTTTTTGCGTCTTTTACTTTCGGTGTTGTACACCAACTTCAAACAGCTGAAAATACAATAGTTTTGGTTATTAAAAATATATTTTACAGCAGTTAGGATGGTACAATGATTCTCTACACTATATATTGCTTGTTTTGTCATATAAACTGAAATTAGGTGAACTATTCGAATTTTGGCAACCATATAGCACCTTTGAGCTAAAGATATGCTTCTTTGCATGGGCTGCGTCTCAATCCATCACATCCGCCGATGTCGGCCTTCCGCATCTGCGGTGGAAGGTGGCAGAGATACAGCAGTGTTTGTCAGACCAAAAATCGGCCTCCAAACTATTATTACCCCTTTATTGAAAGAAAATAATCTCAAAAACAAGATGGTGTTCTCCATTTTGGTCTACGACGCCCACAAGCGTCACGGGAGTTATCTGAAGTCAGTACAGCCGATCTGCCAACTTCTGTTTGTAGCGTCCGAACAGTTTGGGCTGCACACTAATATTTGTAATTATTATATATCTCCATTAGCTGCTGCCAAGGCAGCATCTACTCTTCCTGAGGTCCATCAAAATTAAGGCAGTTATATACAATTGTAAAAACATTACAATACATTTCACAACAGATTTCACAACACATTAAGTGTGTGCCTGCCCTCAGGACACTACTCTACTACCCCATATCTACAACAAAAAATATATGTGTATGCGTGTATATAGTGCGTATGTTATTGTGTGTGTATGCGTGTACTATGACCTGTCATGACTCTCCTGACAGTGGATCAAAGGACTCAGATCAGATAGGCAAATGGCTGACAACAAACAGATCTCACTCACAGAAGAGGGGAGGGGGGTCTGGGCTGGGTTGTAAATTTAAGCAGGAGAGAACTCTCTCTCTGGCTCTCTAGTATTGAGATCGGAATGTCTTTGTCTAGAGAGAGAGTTTTGACACCAAAACCTTTTTGTCTAAAAGGTGAACATTGGAACATTTATTTCTATCATCCGAATGTTCAGAATGGTCATTTGGGACCATGCCAGAGCAGTCCGCTCCACCGGTGCCTAGTCCAGCTCCGGTTATCTGCTCCCTACCAGAGCCGGGGCAGTCCGCTTCACCGGTGCCTAGTCCAGGTCCGGTCGTCTACTCTTCCCCCATGCCGGAGCCATCCGCTCCACCGGGGTCCAAGCCGGAGCCAGACGTCAACCCCTCTCCAGGGTCGGGGTCTCCCACACCAGGGTCCAGACAGGGCTAGGTGCATTGTGGGAGGACTGAGAGGGGGAGCATCGTGCCGGGGTCCAGTCCGGACCGGGCGTGCAAAGGGGAGGCAGGATGGGAGAAGAGTTTACTGCCTACGTCACAGCCGGAGCCGGAGCCGGAGCCACCACCGAGGCTAGATGCCCACCCGGACCCTCCCCTAATGAGTCAGGTTTTTGCGGCCGGAGTCCACACCTTTGGGGGGGGGGGGTACTGTCACGGTCAGGGTGTGAAATCTAGTTTATATATTTCTAGGTTGGCCGGGTGTGGTTCCCAATCAGAGGCAGCTGTCAGTCGTTGTCTCTGATTGGGGATCATACTTCGGCAGCCATGTTGCCTACCTTAGTTGTGGGATCTTGTTTCTGTTTGGCTTGTTTGATGTTTAGCCTCTTGAACTTCACGTTCTGTTGGATTTTGTTATTTTGTTGGTGTTTATTAAAATAAACGACTATGTACGCATACCACGCTGCACCTTGGTCCGATCCTTTACACAACAAACGTGACAGGGTTTGAACATGAGACGTCATTAGTAAACCTGTTCCCTATCAGAAGGGGACCCTGAGTGCTTGGAAGTGACAGGCTAGCT
The DNA here is from genome assembly GCF_964263955.1 of Coregonus lavaretus. Classification (NCBI taxonomy): domain Eukaryota; kingdom Metazoa; phylum Chordata; class Actinopteri; order Salmoniformes; family Salmonidae; genus Coregonus; species Coregonus lavaretus. Next base: position 36,531,549 of record NC_140020.1, read on the forward strand.
TGCATTAGATGCTAAGCTAACAAAGGGAGAGCAGTCATTTTGCTTTGTTCACGGCGAAATCCTGCGTTTTGGGCTACGAAAGTTCCGCCTCCTCTAGACTCCTGTTTGATTTCAGCTTTCTGCGATCAGTGAAAGTATATTTTTGGGGGGAGAAAAAAAAATCTATGTGAGGGCAAAACATGTTCTTATATTTTGTAACAACGGGTTACACTGTATGATAGCTGACCAACCTCAACTGATTTGGATATCATTGTTTCATTCGATTTAACAAGGAAGTTAAATTGCCAAACAAACCTTTTTCAGGTTGATCATTTGGATAAGGATCATTAAATTGTTCCAACCAATGAGACATTTTAAACTTTTCCACATTAACCTAGATACAGTGACGCTTTCAGGTTAATTAAAGTTTAATTCCCAGATAGCCTATACAGGTATGATTAATCTTTAACATTGATTAATCAATTAAATGTGGTTTTGCAAATTCATTAAAGTCCAACTCCCACATTACTTATCCATTATTGATGGTCGTTTTTGTAAATAAAATGTTTAATTATGTGCAAGCTATCAGAGGGGGTGGTCCCCACTCCCCCGCTAATTAGTGAACCCTCACCCATAAAATGATTAATCTCTGACCTCAGCAGCAATATAAACCCTAACTATGCCATTAGCGGAAAAACAGCAGAAATTGCGACAAACGCCCTCCAAAATAAACCGTCAGTCGCAGGCCTTGTAAAGGTTCTCTCCAGTTTAGCCCTGATGTATGGTCGCCAGCAGAGATTGGCATCTCTCCAGTACCGCAGTGCTCAGCTGAAGCATGAGTAAGAAACGGTTGACATGAAGGGACAGGTGGAAAATACTGCTAGCCGTGGACCTGCGTTTGAAAATGGAACAATTAAAAGTAATGACAAAAATGAGCACAATCTCTTCAACAAAATCGTCTTCTACAGGAACAACTCAATTTACAAAAACTAAATACGATGAAGTCCACGCAAATCTTGATAAATCTGACAAGTTATCTACAAACAGGGGTGCACAACTTGATAACATGATTTTGAAATTGAACCAAATTTTCCCCACAGGATGAAGCAAAACCTCTCCGTGCACTTGGCATGGAACGTCTTGACAAAATCGTCAAAAACGTCCGCACCTTTGACCCCGTTCCAGGGAAGCCAAACGACACTGAGACGTTCTTAGCAGACATAGAGGACGCCTTGGATGTCTACCCGAACGCTACGGATACTGACAGGCTTTACCTGTTGAAGCGAACGTTGAATAGACAAGTGACAACGTTCATTCGTCAGCAACACGGGCAAAACGATTACGCTAAACTTGCCACGGCTTTCAAAATAGAATTCAGTGGTTCTGCGACTCGTAAACACGACAGCTCGCTGGCTAACACTGTCAAACAAGCTCGGAATGAACACCCACAAGCTTACTTACTATCATAGGCTTCATTCTGCTTACTTAGGCTTACTCACTGAAACAGGAATGGAAGAACTATTACCATTCAAACAAATGTTTCTGTCAAACGTATCCCACCTTCACTACCTACTTGGGTCCTACAGCCCACATTGGTTTGCCAATCTCAGACCTCAGAGAGCTAGCGAGCACAGCTTTTGAGGCATCAAAAGTGCGTGACGCTAAGAGCCCTGTAATCTCGGGTTTGAAGATTGAACAGGAGCACTCACTCCAGTTAGGGGGTGCGTTATCAAGTATTGGAGCGTTGAGAGATGACGCAAAACAATGGTTTCTACCATGAAACCACAATACCAATATCCACCGTGGTATAAATAACTGTAAAGTACGTTGCCAGCGAAACGACTACCGCTACAATCAACCCAATCGCTACGTTCCTGCACCCAACCCACAAAAAGTGTCAGAGCACAAGGGTAACAAAGGGTTCAATAACGATCAAATCTTAGACCGATACTCTCTAGAAGTTCTGCTAAGAGCAATACAGAAGAGCACAACTTTTGAGAAATTGTCACGCCCTGGCTCTGGGGACTTTTACATGTTGAGCCAGGGTGTTAGTTTCTATGTGTTAATTTCTGGGTGTTAGGTTCTATGTTTCGTTTTCTATGTTCTTGTTCTAGTTTATGTGTTTCTATGTTGGCCGGGGTGGTTCCCAATTAGAGACAGCTGTGGCTCGTTGTCTCTGATTGGGAACCATACTTAGGCAGCCTGTTGTGCACTTGTCTTTTGTGGGATCTTGTTCCGTGTAGGTTTGTGTTTATGACCGAGGACTTCACGTTTCGTTTTGTTGTTTTGTTATTGTTAATAGTACTCAATAAAAGATGTACGCATTTCACGCTGCGCCTTGGTCCACTCATTACGACGATCGTGACAGAAGATCCCACCAAAACAGGACCAAGCAGCGTTTCCAGGAGCAAACGCCGGAGGTAACGTTGGTAGATGTCCTCCCCGGTTGTGGGAGGATAACGGAGGAGGAGGCCGTCCGTTACCGGAGGGCGATGAAGGGGGAGACCCAGGCAGGAGAGGAGAAGCGGCGCCAACCGGGCCGTCGTCGGACAGGCGAGAGGCAACCCCAATACATTTTTTTTGGGGGGGGGGCACACGGCATGGACGAGGGGGCTGCTGGAGGCAGCTACAGGGCGAGATTGTGGCCTAGGAGAGAAGGCCACCAAGTTACGGGGGCCATTGGTCATTAGAGGGAAGGAGAGTGTAGAGGCACGTCACTCCCTATACAGGACACAATGCCTCTGCATACCATCTGACAGAGTGTAATGGGTGTTTGCTTGTTATTTTGGACACGTTTGAGACACAGGGTAACAATGAGAGGAAGTCCCTGCCGAGACCCAGCCCTCTCTCTGTCAGTGGAGGCCGAGGGAGGGCAGGGAGAAAGACCCACAGGGCCAGGACGGGCCACGAGGCTCCTTGCTATACTAAGGGCTGCATTCCAATTAGAAAGCTTGCTCCTTTTCGTCTGACCACCTTAGCGTATCTGAATAGATTGGATCGTCAAATCAATATGCTGATAGCTCCACCTAGCCTTCTTGTAGGGCTAGGCATAGTCAAAGTATTTCCTTCACCTATCCAGTCCTCTTAGATCGGAGGGAGAGAATAACAAAGGCCAGAGTGAAAGGGACAAGGGACTGATTATTTATGACAAAACATTACATATATAATAATAATAATAATATGCCATTTAGCAGACACTTTTATCCAAAGCGACTTACAGTCATGCGTGCATACATTTTTGTGTATGGGTGGTCCCGGGGATCGAACCCACTACCTTGGCGTTACAAGCGCCGTGCTCTACCAGCTGAGCTACAGAGGACCACATATATCATAGGGCCTTTCTTTGAGGGCCTAATTATACCGTAACACAGTGGTGCTAGGAAACTCCACATCAGGCCTGCAAGTCACATTATGCTGGCTTGCTAAGTTATCTTTAATTCCTCTTGGAATCCAGCTAGAGTTAGGATATCCAAGTGGATTTGTTTTATCTCCTGCAACCCACATTCAGAACGACTGCCAGGGTAGGGAAGATTGAATACTGAGACTACCTCAATCATCTAAACTAAAGCAACCATCTCAGTAATGGATGAAATAAGTTCAACTACTAACATATTGGATTAGTTGAGATAAATGTATGCTATTTATCTTTGTGTAGCATAAAATTAATCAATCAATGCAAAAACACAGATATTAAAATAAACAATTCTGAAAATCATCCTGCAATAGAGCATGTTGGGAAATATGATATATGGTTCTATGTAGAACCCTTCTTGCCTTCCAAAGAACCCTTCTTGCCTTCAAAAGAATCATCAAAGAACCCTTTCTTCCAAAAACGGTTCTTACAAAGAACCATTGTCTTCCAAAAAGGGTTCTTCAGATCAAAATGGTTCTTGGTATCCCTCCGCAAAGAACCCGTTTGGAACCCTTTTTTTCTAAGAGTGTACATCAGTGGTTCCCAAACTTTTTTGTTTACTGTCTACTTTATTGGCTACATGTATGTTGGATACCAGGCGCTAGCAATCTTAGTACAGGGCAGAATGGGAAAAAGGCACAACCTGGCGCGCGAGCTCCGTACAGGGTAGATCAACAGGCGCAACCAACGGACAGGATGGGGGGTGACAAACTTGATGGCGACTTGCGGGCAGTGTGTTCCGAACAACAATGACAAAAAATATATACTAAAAAAGTTATACCACCAACCAAAAGAGCACTTTGGAGACTGAAAGTGTAAAGGGGTGTGTGCTCTGCACAGGTAGAGCCCTATCTGCGCACATGCCTGGGCCTATGGTCTCATGAGTCTTCTCAAGTACCCCCTGTGTACATTTTACATTTTAGTCATTTACCAGACGCTCTTATCCAGAGCGACTTACAGTTAGTGAGTGCATACATTTTCATACTATAGGCCAAGTACCCCCAGGGGTCCTAGTACCCCTGGTTGGGAACCACTGCTGTACATTTATCAGAGCCTAGTGTTTTTACTGGACCTCTACGACCGACGCAGGCCTGGATGGCCCATGTAGGCACTACTGTATTGGAAGACATTCTGGAAAGAAAGACGTTACAATACTTTCAAAGGGTCTGGAAAACCAGAGCACGCACGCTTAGATATATAAAATATATATGCTATTACTTTTTTGTTGTATATTAGTTTCTATTAACAGTTGGTGTTTCGGCTCCAGCCTCGATGTTCAGACCCAAGGTTTTAATTCTGGTGTTTCTCTTGAGGGAACTGTCGCCTGGTCTCTGTGGTGGAATGGAGAAAATGAGAAACTGCAATGAAATCTGAGATTGTAGCTGACTATTCCATGATGAAAGCGGTGACAGGATGGGGACAGGGGGGTTGACATTGTGTCTTCTCATTGAGGAACTCTGTCCTGGACAGATAAGAAAGCCCCATTGCGAATTTTACGCAGAAAAGCAGGAAATGTGACAGTGAAGTTTTCCACTTCCATAAACAAAAGAGCTGCCAGCCCGGCCTTGGAGGGAATCCTGTGTGGTTGAGTTCCAATGTCTGAGAGAGCGAGAGAGAGAGAGAGAGAGAGAGAGAGAGAGAGAGAGAGAGAGAGAGAGAGAGAGAGAGAGAGAGAGAGAGAGAGAGAGAGAAGCTACTGGATGCGTAACATTCTCTCCTCTTCTTCTCTTACAGTGCCGAGAAAATATGGCCGAAAACAACACCAATCTCTTTTTGGAAATACTCCAGTCATTTGATGTTGGTGAGTTTTTTCAACTCCCTCTCTCAGCTACTCCTCTGCTCCTTTGTTGTGGTTTATCTGTTTTCACTGGAATGTAGGGGTTTAATGGTGATGAGAGTACTGTAGTTGAATATTTTCTCAGGAAAAGAAAACATGCATTCCAAACAGCATTTATCGGTGCTGACAGTCTAGTATATAGACACAAGACAAGGACAGACCCATAAAATTAGCAATATTGCAAAGCTTCCTCTCTGTTAGTGTTTTTTTCCTTTGTCCTCCCAAATGTAATTTCCAGATGAAAACTGACTTCATGTCTGCTTTTCCCTTTTCCAACAATGAAAAACTATGTAGAGGTAGCAGAGTAGGTTTACACTTTATAAAACTTAACTGTACCAAAGGAAATTTATTTGTTTTTGCTGGCAGTGGTACACTGGAATTTGTCCTCTGTTCCTTTCTCTCTTTTCAAAGAGACGCATATGGTGACCATAGCATCTCAGGGAGCAAGTCAAAGACAACAAAATGTTGATCCTTAATTTGTGCTGATCCTTAATTAAACCCCTACATTCCAGGAGATGTAACCAGTTTTATGTCTCTGGAGGACTTGGCCTCATAAACACCACAGAGAAAGGACTGATTATTTTGTTGAGGGGTGCCGTCTTGACAGAGATGCATTAATTCATCGTCATAACCGCGTGGTTGATATTAGGATAGTTACTTGTGGGTTTGGCAGTACATGTCTAGGCTGGGTTGATTGAAAATTGAAAATCTTTCCCTCCAAAGGGCAGGGGGAAATGTTAAGACTACCTGCTCAGTGCTGGAGGATGGCAAGCCATTTTCTCAAAATACTATGAACCACACTATAACTAATGAACGCTTCAGTTGTGAGTTTTTTAATAAGGCTATAATACACTACATGACCAAAAGTATGTGGACACCTGCTCGTCGAACATCTCATTCCAAAATCAGGGGCATTAATATGGAGTTGGTTCCCTCTTTCATGCTATAACAGCCTCCACTCTTCTGGGAAGGCTTTCCACTAGATGTTGGAACATTGCTGCGGGGACTTGATTCCATTCAGCCATGAGCATTAGCATGGTCGGGCACTAATGTTGGGTGACTAGGCCCACAGTCGGCGTTCCAATGCATCCCAAAGGTGTTCGATGGGGTTGAGGTCAGGGCTCTGTGCAGGCCAGTCAAGTTCTTCCACACCGATCATGACAAACCATTTCTGTATGGAGCTCGCTTTGTGCACGGGGGCATTGTCATGCTGAAACAGGAAAGGGCCTTCCTCAAACTGTTGCCACAAAGTTGGAAGCACAGAATCATCTAGAATGTCAATGTATGCTGTAGCGTTAAGATTTCCCTTCACTGGAACTAAGGGGCCTAGCCCGACCCATGAAAAGTAGCCCCAGACCATTTCTCCTCCTCCACCAAACATTACAGTTGGCACTATGCATTCGGGCAGGTAGCGTTCTCCTGGCATCCCCCAAACCCAGATTCATCTGTCGGACTGCCAGATGGTGAAGCGTGATTCATCACTCCAGAAAACATGTTTCCACTGCTCCAGAGTCCAATGGCGGGGAGCTTTACACCACTCCAGCCGACGCTTGGCGTTGCTTATGGTGATCTTAGGCTTGTATACGGCTGCTCGGCCATGTAAAACCATTTCATGAAGCTCCGGACGATCAGTTCTTGTGCTAACGTTGCTTACAGAGGCAGTTGGGAACTCGGTAGTGAGTATTGAAACCAAGGACATACGATTTTTATGCGCTACATGCTTCAACACTCGGCGGTCCCGTTCTGTGAGCTTGTGTGGCCTACTACTTTGCAGCTGAGCTGTTGTTGCTCATATATGTTTCCACAACACAATAACAGCACTTGCAGTTGACCGGGGCAGCTCTAGCAGGGCAGAAATTTGACGAACTGACTTGTTGGAAAGGTGGCATCCTATGACGGTGCCACGTTGAAAGTCACTGAGCTCTTCAGTAAGGCCATTCTACTGCCAATGTTTGTCTATGGAGATTGCATGGCTGTGTGCACGATTTTATACACCTGTCAGCAACAGGTGTGGCTGAAATTGCCGAATCCAATAATTTGAAGGGGTGTCCAAATACTTTTGTGTATGTTGTTAGATAATAGAGTTTTATTCAGGTCTTTTCATACAAACCTCTCCTGTGTCCAAAAACTATTACTCAAACCAAGAGATAACTAACAGTCTCTTCCGTCTCTCTCCTTACCAGTCCCCCTGATCATAGCCTTTTGTGTGTCCATTGCGGTGGGCATCCTATTGGGGGCGCTGGTCTATGTAGTCCTGACCTGGATGTCCCGTCGCAGGGCCGGCTCGGTCAGCATCACCCGCTGGCCACCTAGCCTGTCCCACACCTCCCCACATGCCCGCCCAGGCTTCAACCGCAACAGCAGTTACGACCGACGCAGCAACAGCCTGGTCAGCGCTGCCTTCAGCTTCCACCGCCAGGCCTCCTCCCCAGACCAGGCTGACCCTTTGGGTCGCAAGCCCAGTTTCAGGGCTTCCACTTTCCACCCACTCCTCCAGTGCAGCCAGATCGCCCGGGAAGCTGAGGAGGGGAGCCAGACCACATTGCCTCGTACCCCAACCCTGACCACTTCAGCTGAGTCAGCCCACCAAACCGCAGCCCAGGCTGCTGCCACCCCGCCCAGGCCTGAGTCGTTATGGAGCAGTAGTAGTCTGAGGAGGTTCTATGCCGCACAGACCCCACCTCCTGCTTATGAGAGCATTATAAGAGCCTACCAGGAGACCTGCACGTAAGAAGGGAATGGATGGGTCCAAGTGTATGAGCAGACTGACTGACTCCAGGGTTGTCAATGGGTGCTACAATAACTGGATATGTTTGACGTTTGAGGTGAAAATGAAGAGCCTGATGCTAATATACCATATGTCCCTATGTGAGTGTGTGTTCACTTGTGTGTTTGCTTGTGTGTTTGCGTGTGTGTGTGTGTGACAGCTGTGTTTTACTATGTGTTTGTAAGCAAGAGAGAGAGAGCCTTGCATCGCGTTTATTTTCAGATTAGACAGAGTATTTGTTGTACAAATATGTTGTGTTTCTTATGAGATTGAGAACTCATGTTGATTTCCATGATGAACCAACCCCAATCCCCCCATGTAACTTGACCGCTTTCTATTTGTGAGCTTGGACATGCTCAATGATATGGATAGACAATAATGTTTGCTTGAAGAAACACAAACCTCTCTACTATGATCCAATGAGGGTTACTGTCCAAAGGAATCTACTAAATGTGTACTCATATATGTATGATTGTCATGGATCTGGTTTATTAAATGGTCACTGTTTTGGTTGGCATTTACTGGACACTGATCATAACTTAACACAATACAATGATGAAAGAAATGGTAATAAGGTGTGTTCTTTACATGAAACGTAATATCCTCTGTACCAGTCATTTATGGAATCACATAAATTGTGCCCTTATTTGGTGCTACTGCTGTCCAGTGTCCAGTCTATAGGCTACTCTTTTCTGGTGGGAAAACTGACTCACCTCACTGTTTCCTGAGGAAGGAATTATTTAAGGTGCCCAGTTACAACACTGTCTACCGCAGAAAAAACATGGTTACATTTCCTCTGCCCCATCCCTCAGCCGCATACCAAAAAAGAGGCGGGGTGTGGCTTTGTGGTTATTTGAATCCCAGACTGCCCCTTTAAAGTCTTGCTCCAGTCTCCTTTTCAGCTCATTTATCACCTGATTGATTTAACAAAAGGCAAATCTCAATAGGTGGCCCAGGTATCCTCATGACATACTACAGCACAAATGGATGGAGGGAGGGGCTTTCCTCGTTTGTTCTCTATTGCCTTTCTATTGTTCCTCAAGCAAGGGGGAGGGCGATGACATCAGAAGCCACCATCACACCAACTCCTTGAATGGCCCCCTCCATAAAGTTTGCTCAAAACATGTTATTTACCCTTAAGTGTGGGATATCTATTTATACGTTGGATATTGTTTTTCAAAAGGAAAAGTTCAAAAATAGCTGGAGTGCATCTTTAAAGGAAGTGGACTGGATATTGACCGGCAGAAGAAAATTCAGTTTCGGCATAGGGGTCGAAGTAAATTAAGGTTAGGGTTAAGTTAGGATACAGTTTCAGTGAGGTTAAGGTAAGGGTTAAGGTTAGGGAAAGGCCTAAAAGTTCATTTTGGGTTAGTGTACCACTGTCATTCTGCCAGTTAAATAAACAAAAGCTGATACAGGTAAATAAACATTGTATTGACTGCTAATTAAACTTGAACTTAAACAAACATACCTTCTTAGAACAATTGACCACACCCCAAACAATTAAATTAAAGCCAGCATCCTCAGAATGCAACTCACTTGCACAGCAACACAGCACAACCCCTACAAATTATCTTCATGGCTCTCATCTGAAACGGAGTAATGCTGCATATGAACCAAGTGGGAAGATGGTAATTACCAGTTGTGAAGTCGTACATACCAGTTGGATGCATTCACATGCTTTGAACTCGTTGAGAAACGCCGATTGGCTAATGGTCAACAAGCAGCGTCAACCATAAACTAAAAGTACAGCTAGCATGCTGTAAACAAATTATAGTGTTAAAAAAACATATGAATAGATTGCTTTTTTAAATAATGTTTTATTGCTGCATTTAACTGCCGAAAATGCTGTTATCGAGGTAATTTCCTTAGTGGGTGACGTCAGAGGTCAGCGTGTGACAGAAGTCGGAGCTTAGGGATGATAGACGAGTTTCACAATAGTTATTATCAGTTGGAGGGGCGTTCAAATGGATTTTTCCCAGTTGTATGTGGTAAATACCACCTTCCCCCTTGGTTATGAACGCTGCATGAGTGTTGCGATCAGACACTGAAGAGGAAGCGAGACATCCCACTCTCTGGCTTTTTCTGGTTCAAAGAAAGTCAATGAACTAAGTAGACCAGACCCAGCAGCTATTGCATTGGTGTCTATGGGAGCCACACCCAGTGAACTGACAATTTATTTTAATTGTAAACGGCCTGAGTGAACTATCTTCATTTATCCACCATCTTTAGTGCGATATACCTATTTTATGTTTACATTTACATTTACAAAATGTGTGTTTCATGAGCATTATGGTTGTTGTGTAAAAAAGTTTTTTTGCTTTGAGGTGCTGCGGAAAGTGACGTGTTATATGAGACGGGTGCTATTTACCGCTGACAGGAGGGCAAAAGACTGTCCTCCATCCTCTCTACTCCGTGACCGATAAGTGGACGAGTGGGCGAGGAGCCACACCCCATTTGAATCAGCTTTTGTTTTGTCAGAGGAAAAAAACAATATGCTATTTATTTATCTATAAAAATGTATTGCACAACTAACTTAATTTGTTTTGATCACTTTACACATTTATTTTGTGATGCACTCCTAAACATCGCTTGCCTAAGGACACCAAGCGGAAAAGGCCCATTTCAGTTCATTTCAAGCAAGTTCATTTCCATTCACATTCATTCTCCTCGGCAACTCTCCTGGATTACCTTTGCCCTTTTTCAAAAGGAGGCGAGAGAGGACAGATGAGAGAGGACGTAGGAGGTGAGGAAATCGAATTGATAAAAGACCAGTGAGAGAGGAAGAAGGGAAGAATAACTAAGCACTTCCGGGTCACAGATTTATTGAATCCTTCAGAATAACAGTTCCGTCCAGTATTTGGTATTTATTAGCCACTGCAAAAGCCTTCCTGGGTTCCAGCTACTCTTCCTGTATACTTTGTAAATTAATAATTAGGGGAAAAAATTATGGAGAATGTGCACAATCGTCAATATATTTTATACTAGTTATCATACAAAAAATATTTTAAAGTATTTCTATAAGATATTATGTGATTTATTTGTTTATTTTTCAAGCCTAAATGGTCAAAATGTTGTTGTTTTTTGTGTGTAATCTCATTATTTATTGGACTGTACATAATTGCCTGTACAGTGTTTCAAAGTAAAAGGGGGATCCATTCTACTCAGGTGCATTTCTAGTTTCCAAATCCACAGAGTGTACACCCCAAGGAGCGTCGCTGCTTATTTTGTGGCCCTTAAAAAGGCCAATCAGATTTAATCCAATCTGTTATTCATATTGGACATACATATTGCAACGTTGTGTCAAAGTAAAAGGAGCCCAATCAGCTTAAATCCAATTGTTTTTTCATATTAGACAGATTATATTTACACAAATACATGTGCCACAATGGAGCACTTTGGCAGTTTACAATAAAACTGAATTGCAGTGCAATTTCCATAAGATGTAAGAAAATGATGATTAAAAGAGAAACACATAGTTTTTCTCAATGAATTTGGAGCAATTTTCACAAGTATGTGGTACATTTTCACACCTCTAAGCACAGATATCTAAACAGATCATCAAAATGGCTCATGTTTCAAAACTCTAAGCACATTTTCAATTGACTGAGTACAACAAACACATTCACAATGTAACTTGTTCACTGCATCTAATCACTCACATCCTACGTATAATGTATAAGGATAATGAAACCGTAAGACTGACATAATTCTCAAAATGCTCACAACCTGCCACTGGATACCATTTTTTCTTTTTTTATGGTTTCCCCAAAAAATGTGTGCATGTGAAGTTATAGTCAAATACTTTATGGAAAATATTTACCATCTACTATTCTTTCTATTCATCACTTCAAATAGAAATTTGAATCTTGTATGTTTTGCTATTGGATTAAATGTTATTTAAAATGACTAAACGGTGAGCTTATCATTAGCTGATGGGCTCGTGGTAATGGCTGGAGCGAAATAGGGGAATGGTTTCAAATGCATCCAACACATGGTTTCCATCGTTTCCATGTGTTTGATGCCATTCACTCCGTTCCAGCCATTATTATAAGCCGTTCTCCCCTCAGCAGCCTCCTGTGGTACATACATTATATTCCACATAGGCTCATCAAGTCTCAGCATTCCCTATCTCATGTGCTTTTTCGCTCATCGATGCTGTTTACATCCCAAAATGTAGGGGTTTTTGGAACACGTTTTAATGCCCCAAGACTTCCTCAAGAGTCAATCAAACAAATGGCCCACGTGGTGCATGTTGTCACAAAAAAAGATTTTGGCTGAGTTTTACTTCATGAAGAAGAGGTGTTGATGGGTTTCTGCTAGGTCCAGGTGTCCAGCAATGACCGTCTTCCTTCCTTCCTCCCTCTTGGGTACTGGCTTAGCCTGTCTGGTCCCTGCTCTCACTTCCAATGGAGAAGGCTGTTGTGAATGAAAATAGACCATCCAGCCAAGATAGATAGGAAACGGTTTAGAGAAGCAGTATACAGTATTTAAAGCAGAAACTGTCATTTTAGAACTGGATTTACAGGTTTGGGGCTTATAGTTGGGTCAATTTCACTAGCAAATGTGCAGGTAGATCAACCAGAGGTCAAGCCTCGAACACCATGCAGAGAGCGATAGCTTGGTACCAGTGGCGGCTCCTGAAAAAATTCTCAGGAGGGGCAATTTTTCTGATGATTTAGGTGACCTACACACATTTTTAAAAAGATATGTCCAGCAACAACATGAAGACAGGGGCAGCATATAAGTCAATACCAGAAGCATTTATTGACTGATCTCAAAAGTGTTGGCTTACAAAAGCAAAATAAGTTATCACAGTAAAAATAATCAAGGGTGTTCTTTCACATTCCTCAACACTGCATAAACAATATGTATGGCTTTGTAAAAATGAACAACCATATTCTGGCCAATTGTATAGATTTGTAAATATGAACAACCATATTCTGGCCAATTGTATAGATTTGTAAAAATGAACATGAACAGATTTTTTATTTTTTTGAATGGCAGTACCTTTCAAACATGTCTGCTTGCAGTAAGGTAGCACTCACAAGGTGGCCAGAGAAAGAGAACCTTTCTTTGGTGTGATCCAGGATGGTGTTGCAGACCTCTTCAGACAGCCTCTGCTTCTCCTCTTCTCTCAAAGCTGTTCTGGGTCTTTTGGCTCCTGTTGCTTCTTGCAGCTGCTGTTGAGAGGAGTCCCTGAAGGCAAACAGACCAATGTGTTTGTTGGCTTTGTACAGTATTGTTGTCTATGTGATGCACAGGTATATGCAATGTATCCATGTATAGTACAAATACTTCAGTTCCACTTAAAATGGGCAGGGATGCATAAAGTCTTTAGTGTTTAAGTTAGCCTTTGTGTCTCACATAGCCTGGATGTTCAGCACAGTATACAGTGGTGCTCATAAGCTTATGATCCCATGCTAAAGTTGACTAAAAAGAGGAATAAAAAAGAAAAGAAAATTGGTGTCCTTAAAGGTTGGATTTTCCAACTTTTTTAATTAAGTCATTAAGATCAATTTCCAAAAGATGATTTTTTTATTTTTTTATTCCTCTTTTTAGTCAGCTTTAGAATGTGTTCATACACTTATGAGCACCACTGTACAGTACACATAGTATATAAAATAAGATAGATTACACCACTGGCCATATATAATGACAATAATGTAATTTCAAACACAAATGCAGTCTCCTTTCATGCATACATTTTCAAATAAAGCTCTGCTTTGAGAAAGATCGAATGATATTGTTTAATCTTTATCTTACCTTATGGCCTGCACACTGCTTGCGAAGCTGTCGAGGGCACGTTTGATAAAGACAGCATCGATGTCCTTATTCTGTAGCTTCTGGTACGGTGGGCTGGTCAAATGAACCCAATGAACCCGTCCGGATGGCTTCAAAACATTCTATGAGGTCGTCTCGATTCTCGTAGACAGTGTTCACGACTCTGCTGTTGCTAACCTCATCGTTGTGGCGGCGGACAGCTAGCCTGTATCCCTCATCCAGTTGAGTGGCAATATTCACTCTCACCAAAGCAGACAATCTCAAACAGCTATCAATGTGGGTCTTTGACAGCTCATTTTTCTTAATCTTTTCTGAAAGATGGTGCATGTCGGTTACACCAGTCGCTGTCCAAGCGTTGCTGTCTGCCGTTCATGGTTACGTTACGTTACGTATGACGAAAGCGCGTAAGTGCAAGCCCTCAGACACCCATAGAGAATGTATTGAAAGCTCAGAAATTTGAAAAAAAAATATTTTACATTAGAGGCTATGAGAGACTTCTGGGCGATTTTCAACCTGACTGAAATCGCCCCAAAACAGGCGGGGACATTTGAAGCACGACTTTAGCCTGATTGGACATTTAGTGGCTGGCAGATCAGACGTGAACACTGAACTACTGTTGCCATGATATAATTGATTAGAAAAAAAATCCCTTCCTTTTCCCGTTTGGCAGTGCGTCGCCCATATCGCCCTATTGAACACACCACCCATGCTTGGTACATAGGTTATTTGAGGCTGTGTTTTACAAGTTAATTGCTGATTGAAACCAAACCCATGTATCTGTTTCTGGAAATGTCCTCAAGGATTCTTCTGGATTCTTCTGAGGCCTATGGACGGTGAGAAAGATCCACTGAAAAGTAGTTTCCTTTACACTGCACTAAATTCACAACTGCAGCAGCTGCAGTATTAGGCTTTTTTTACATTTAGAAACCTACACACAATACGTTAGTTATTGTACCACATGCATTTAAACATCTTATTCTGCTAGTAATGGAAAGCAGAAGTCAGTGTTGTGAATAGAAACATTAGTATTCATACTCCAAGCGCTGGGTAAAGGTCAGTTGTGGTATTTCAGACACAGGTTGACATTTATTGTCATGAGTCTTGCCCTGGAGGCAGAACTGAGCAATTTCCACTAGATGGGCCTGCTGCAAATTCTAAATTGGCTATATAGTAAAACATCATTTTCAGATGTTATGCCTTTGTGGCTGTGCCAGCTAGTGACCACTCTGCAGAGCTGCCTCCAGGGAAAGATTCATGACAATAAATGCCAACCTGCATTTCAGATGCACACAGGTGGACGTCAGAAGGTATTTTATTGAGACAACGTGTTCACCTCAGGAAACACCTGCCCTGTACTTCCTGGGTTTGAATGGAAGCGTGACTGTGTGTGTTTTTATGCATGCACTCGTGTGTATTCTTACAATTGCGTCAGCACCAGTCACAGGTGTAGACTGTGAACTCCCTCCCCTCTTCTCAATTCTTTCTAGTGTTGCAGACATTATGTAATGCAATTGTACAATGGAGAATGTACTACAGATTCTGCATAGATTTTACATTTAAAACTGTTCTGACATTACCTCTTAGTCTTTTCTGACCTCACTGTTTGGCACTTGATAGCTGCCCCGGCTGCCCGGCTGATGATAACAGCAGGTCTGCAGTCTTATTGCTGTAGTACAGTAGTAGAATACTGATAGATGGAATTAGGTGTTAGATTTACTTTGCTTGTAGATATTGGACCCTTGGTCATTTTGGTGTAGTTCTTAAACGTATTTCAAACTAAATATATTAGTATTAATCTTAGAAGTGTAAATTGTATGTGTGTGTGTGTGTTTGTGTGTATGTATGAGTGTATGCCAGAGCACCTGAGTCGTCTGGATGTGGACCCCCATGAGGTGGTGCAGTGGGTCCTGTTGAAGAGGGCTCGTTCAGCCAATAGGACCACCAGACTGACTGCTGTACAGGAACTGGCCCAGAACCACCACTGGCAGGGTGAGACATGACTCGTCACTTTTAACCTGTAAACAGTCTATGTGTGATGATGAACTTTGATTGGCCCGTTCCCCTGTCCATTACAGACTACCAGTACCAGACAACGGCCCAGGCCATAGACCAGCGAACGGAGTTGGGTCTGGCCTGCACCCCTCAATTGTACCTGCGCTTCTTCCTGTCTCCACCCGTCCTGCCTGGGGTGGAAGATGTAGGTATCTGTCACTGAGAGGGATGAATGTATTGTATATGCATGTGCTGTGTGTGCGTGTTTTAATGTCAGTGTAATGTTTTTGCCCTCTCCTCAGGGGTTTTCTGTAGAGGACGGTCTGAGGCAGCTGCTGGCATCTCTCCCCCAGTCTAAGGTGGACCAGTGTGTCCCAGTACTTCACCTCGCCGCCCTGAGGGAGAGCACCCAGTCCCTGGCAGCACAGAGGGTAAGAGATGCACACACTTGCACACACGCAACACACATACAGTGCCTTCGGAAAGTGTTCACACCCCTTGACTTTTCCATATTTTGTAGTGTTACAGCCTGAATTTAAAATGGATTAAGTTGAATATTTTTTGGTCACTGGCCTACACACAATAATATTTTATTTTTTTTGCTGAAATGTTGAGTCAATATGTATTCAACCTTGTTATGGCCTAAATAAGTTCAGGATTAAACATGTGCTTAACAAATCGCATAATAAGTTGCACGGACTCATTCCATGTTCAATAATATTGGTTAACATGATTTTTTGAATGACTACCCCATCTCTGTACCCCACACATACAATTACCTGTAAGGTCCCTCAATCAAGTAGTGAATTTCAAGCAAACAATGGCACCGATTGGTAGATGTGTAAAAGAAAAAGCAATCGCTGAATATTCCTTTGAGCATGACACTTTGGATGGTGCATCAATACACCCAGTCAAAACAAAGATGCAGGAAACTTCTCCAGGATTTCACCATGAAGCCAATGGTGATTTTTAAAATAGTTACAGAGTTTAATGGTTATGATATGAGAAAACTGAGGATGGAACAACAACATTGTAGTTACTCCACAATACTAACCTAAATGACAAAGTGAAAAGAAAGAAGCCTGTACAGAATAAAAAGTATTCCAAACATGCATGTTGTTGCAAACAAGGCACTTAAGTAATACTGCAAAAAAAATTGTCCTGAATACAAAGCGTTATGTTTGGGGCAAATCCAATAAAACACATCACTGAGTACCATTCTTCATATTTTCAAGCATGGTGGTGGCTGCATTATGTTATGGATTTGCTTGTCATCGGCAAGGACTAGGGAGTTTTTTGGGATAAAAAGAAACGTAATAGAGCTATAAGCACAGGTAAAATCCTAGAGGAAAACCTGGTTCAGTCTGCTTTCCAACAGCCACTGGCAGATGAATTCACCTTTCAGCAGGACAATAACCTAAAACACAAGGCCAAATCTACACTGGAGTTGCTTACCAAGACGACATTGAATGTTCCTGAGTGGCCTAGTTAGAGTTGACTTAAATCAGCTTACAAATATATGGCAAGACTGTCTAGCAATGATCAACAATCAACTTGACAGAGCTTGAAGAATTGTTCAAATAATAATGGGCAAATATTGTACAATCCAGATGTGGAAAGCTCTTAGAGACATACCCTAAAAGACTCACAGCTGTAATCGCCGCCAAAGTTGCCTCTACATACTCAACCCCCTTGAACTCAAGGGTGTGAGGATTTCATTTTCAATAAATGTGCATTTCTAAAACCATGTTTTCGCTTTGTCATTATGGGGTATTGTGAGTAGAGAAAATATATTTCATCCATTTTGAATTCAGGCTGTAGTACAACAAAATATGGAAGGGGTATGAATACTTTCTGAAGGCACTGTAACCAAGTAGACTGACACAGGTTATCCGTTGGGGTTGTTTAATTCTTTCTGCCTGGGAACGTGACCTCCGCGGCTGGTGCGAGGGAGCCGTACTTGAACCAACTTATCGCTAACAACAGACTGGTACTGAGACGTGACTCACTACTGCCACCTGTGGGATCATAACGATATTGCATTGCACTCTGTCTCTCTGCATTTAGATATTCATACTGATACTGTACATTTGTACATTGTCTTATAGCTCTATGCTCACTATCTAGTTGTATATAATATATCTAAACGATGTTTAAACTCCGCTGTCTGTATTTTGTCTCTAAATGTTGTCTATCACTAGCAGCACCATACCACCAATACAAATTCTGAGTATGTGTAAATGTACTTGGTGAATAAAGGTGATTCTAATTCACACATCATTTCAGTGAACCAGTTTTTATTTAAAAAAAATTAATTTCACCTTTATTTAACCAGGTCAGCCAGTTGAGAACAAGTTCTCAAATCAATTTATAAAATTTTTGACATGCGTTTTCCTGGATTTTGTTGTTGTTATTCTGTCTCTCACTGTTCAAATAAACCTACCATTAAAATTATAGACTGATCATTTCTTTGTCAGTGGGCAAACGTACAAAATCAGCAGGGGATGAAATACTTTTTTCCCTCACTGTACATATGGAATAAACAAAACGTACAGTCAATAACACAATAGAAAATCTATATACAGTGTGTGCAAATGTAGTAAGTTATGGGGGTAAGGCAATAAATAGGCCATAGTTCAAAATAATTACAATTTAGTATTAACACTGGAGTGATAGATGTGCAGAAGATGATGTGCAAATAGAGTTACTGGGGTGCAAATGAGCAAAATAAATAACAATGTAAATAACAATATGGGGATGAGGTAGTTGGGTGGGCTAATTACAGATGGGCTGTGTACAGGTGCAGTGATCGGTAAGCTGCTCTGACAACTGATGCTTAAAGATAGTGAGGGAGATAAGTGTCTCCAGCTTCAGAGATTTTTGCAGTTCGTTCCAATGGCGGCCAAAGGAGGTGTTGGCTTTGGGGATGACCAGTGAGATATACCTGCTGGAACGCATACTACGGGTGGGTGTTGCTATGGTGACCAATGAGCTAAGATAAGGCGGGGATTTGCCTAGAAGAGATTTATAGATGACCTGGAGCCAGTGGGTTTGGCGACGAATATGTAGTGAGGGCCAGCCAACGAGAGCGCACAGGTCACAATGGTAGGTAGTATATGGGGCTTTGGTGACAAAACGGATGGCACTGTGATGGACTACATCCGATTTACTGAGTAGAGTGTTGGAGGCTATTTTGTAAATCACATCGCCGAAGTCAAGGATCGGTAGGATAGTCAGTTTTACGAGGGCATGTTTAGCAGCATGAGTGAAGGAGGCTTTGTTGCGAAATAGGAAGCCGATTCTAGATTTAACTTTGGATTGGAGATGCTTAATGTGAGTCTGGAAGGAGAGTTTACAATCTAACCAGACACCTAGGTATTTGTAGTTGTCCACATATTCTAAGTCAGACCCGCCGAGAGTAGTGATTCTAGTCGGGCGGGCGGGTGCAAGCAGCGTTCTATTGAAGAGCATGCAAGTAACCTTATGTTTTCCAGCAGTAATAGACTTGGGCCCACCGCGGATTTACTAAGAGGGTACACATTGATATACAATATGAAAATAACATACCTGCTATACCAATAAAGACTGTGAGGCCAAAGCAGATCAAGAACACCACAAAGACCAAAACAAAGTGTTGCATGGGGGCTAGCCTGAAATTGAGACAGATGATATGTTACAATGAGTTTCCTCCAAACACACACAAATCTCATTTTATTGGTCACATACACATATTTAGCAGATGTTATTGCGGGTGTAGCGAAAGGCTTGTGTTCCTAGCTCCAACAGTGCAGTAGTATCTAACAATTCACGACAATACACACAAATCTAAAATAATGGAATTAAGAAATATATAAATATTAGGACGAGCAATGTTGGAGTGGCATTGACTAGAATACAGTAGAATACAGTATACACATATGAAATTAGTAAAAAAGTATGTAAAAATGAATAAAGTGACTACTGAGAATCTACCGAAACACACACACACAATCTCAGAGCCCTATCTACGTGATGAACAGTTCTTGATTTTTTGGGACCTTTGCTCAATACATTTTACAAGGTTTGTCATAACATGCAAGCATAATGCAACTCAGTAATTAGGCTAGCTAGTTAGCTAGTTCTAACTTAGTGTGAGGCTGATCATTTGGCCAGTTATTCATACCAGCTTTTGGTAACGTTAGCTAAGAAATTGGCCACATTTTACATGTGTTAAAATATTGCTTAGTAACACACACCGGTACCAGTATGTAAGACACAGATGAAAAAAACACCTGCTACTAACACGGTGGCGTGAAGCTAGCTAGCTAGATAGGTGTGGGTCTGTCAACATTGCAGGATTCCGTTGCGAGCAGACGACTGGCAGCCAGAAACCCAACGTTGCGAGATGAAAAATAAAAAATAAAACGATCTGACATGGCAACGATAAAACTTAGTTGTAGATAGTCTTAAAACTGTGAACTTACACATCCATTTCGGTAGACTCTCACTCTAGAAGCGAGGTCAAATAAAACTAGTCCAGGTAAAATCCACATCCATACACATCATCTACGCGACAACCGGAATGTTATCTACGTCACTCACTGGATGGGGCGGGACTGAAGTTACATGTGAGAAGGTGGAGGGTTATCCATCCTTACCACAGCCATAAAGTCAAAATTCATGAAACAAACAATTAGGTTTTGGGTCTTAATTTAAGGTTAGGCAGTGTGGTAAGGTTACTGTTAGGTTTAAAACATTGTATGAAAATAACTTGTAGAAATAGGCGGAGTTTATGACTTTGTGGCTGTGGTTATTAGTGACGACCAAGGGGGATCGAGGGGGCTTGGTTCTTGCAAGCAAAGATGGTGGATAAATGAAGATATTTACCATTTTTTTTTAAATCAGTTCCAGTCCACTTAACCCAATGCAATCACAGCTGGGTCTGGCCTACTTGGTTAATTGACTTTTATTGAACCAGAGAAAAAGTGGGGTGTCTCGCTTCCTCTTTCGTCTCTGTTGCAAGCACAGCTGTCAGATTTTCTAAAAACCTGTTTTCACTGTCATTATGGGGCATTGTGTGCAGATTGATGAGAAAAATGTTACATTTTTGTCTATTTTAGAATAAGGTTGTAATGTACCAAAATGTGGAAAAAGGGAAGGGGTCTGAATACTTTCCGAATGCACACAATATTAAATAATTCATGGATTATGTTTTAAATGCTCATAAAAGTGTGGTAAACGTGTACGTTTTCCTGTTTCAAAAATATATTGTTCAAAACAAGCAGTTACTTACTGCTCAGTCCCTCAGTGACTGCCAGCAGCAGCAGCTCCACCTCAGTGGGTGCATAGGCCGTGCAAACATTGCTTGGATTGTTTTGCCAGATATTTTTCTATGAGGGGAACTGCCCCAATGAAATCGCAGGATTTCATAGCATAATTTATCACAGCACAAAGTAAATGGACCATCCTGGGGCGCTCAAATGTGTGTCAGTTCAGTAAGAACTTCTGGGTCTGCTCTAGTCTCCATCCCAATGAGTCTCTCACGGCAGACGGCTTACTTCCACATGCAAGATTAGATCTGATCAATCAGGTACAGTTGGCGCTAAAGCTAAAAACAAATTGTAATTAACTTGTAAATAAATCATCATAACAGTCATGGGAGCCTGGGACCTGATGAACCGGACAACTACATCCAACAAATCAATTTGTATTATTTATTCTAAAACAGTATAAAACCGGGTGTATCACAAAGCATGACCAAATTAATTAACCAGCTATAGTAATTTAGAGAAACATTGAGAAATAGTTAGGTAAATTTTTTGGGGTCAAATTAACCAGTTATCTACCTTTGATAAGCAGCTAGATAGCTCTGGTAGCTTGCTAGATAGTTAGCTCCCATGCCAATTTCAGGTCTTTCAAAACTAATATCTGACTAACTCAGAAATATGAAGTCATTTCAGAATGAAAGTTAACTGGCTAGCCAATCATGCTTTGTGACATTATGTTAGCTTGGCTAGCTATCCCCAGTTAGATGTGTTTTCACTTTTATCTGCATGCGTGTTGCGTTTTCCCTGGTGCACTAGTTTGTTTGTGACGTTAGCTGGCTGATCATTTGAAATTGTAGAATCTAATCTGTTCAAAACAGCGGCAGCATGTGCAGCAGTGGTCATTCGGTTTTTGACATGCAAAAGTGAAATAGGTGTATTTATGCAGTTGTTCACATGCACAGATTGCTTTATATACAGTATGTTCTCAAAAGAAACTACCGGTAGTTCAAAAACTTGGCATCATATTTCTGTCATGCTGCTTTGTTGACAACTCCAACTACCTCGTGCCCCAGGTATTCAGCCAATCAGCGGCCACCACAGCATTACATGACCTGCCACCAAAGGGCCAGATTCAAGTTCGCCCATCCACCTTCCATACTCCTCCACTCTGGAAACCTTTATCCTTCTTGTCCTCTTGTTGAAGCTAGCTAACGTCTCCATTCAGTCCAACATTGTTCCCGACCCATGCACATATCAACTTTGAAACATGTTTTTCTTGTTTTGGGCTAATGGCTATGGCTAATGGCTTCTACCTGAGCACATGGCACGTGGTAACTGTCTGCAATTCACACCTCCCAATATAGATGGTGATAATTATCATACCACTCGGTGCTCTGCTCTCTTTCCCACCAAACATTCCTTTGTTCTTTGAGCAGAATTGCTGCATGAGCCAGGCGGTGTGTAGAGCTTTTTGAGTTGACGTGACATGGCGGCAAATTCAAGATACAAGAACCATTTGAAGGCGTGACATGTGTAAGATGGCAGCGTAGAGTTTCACTGTTCTCCGACCTCCCTTTGTTTGACCAAACTTTAGTCAAACTACCACCTCCACAAGCTGTAAACTACAAGCTACAAACTTAAACATTGCTCCCAAAATGTCTATAACAAAAGCAGAGAAAAAAACTGAAACTGCTGCTAAGAAACACACAAAGACAAAGCCAACACCAATCAATCATGGCTGAACCACCTAATGAGCCACCTGAGTTCTCACCACTACCAGAGCTATCCAACACGCCTGGCGGCCACACCTCCAACCTCGACGTAGCCAAGTTCATCGAGACAACTCTTGAAAAGTATCAAAGGCACGATTTGCTAGCTTGGAGAACAAGATGGAGAGTATGGAGGGAACTCTAGCCCAGCATACTGAGGACATTCAGGGTCTGCACTCTGACCGTGCAAAAATAAAGGCGGAGGTAAATAAATCAGAAACCTTGACAAAATCGAGCAATTTGATGCAAAATTATCCATGCTCGAGGACAGAAATAGACAGGATAATTTATGTGTGATCAACCTGAGCGAAGGAGATGGTTCCCCTGACAAGCTTGGCACACCTGTATTTGGGGAGTTTCTCCCGTTCTGCTCTGCAGATCCTCTCAAGCTCTGTCAGGTTGGATGGGGAGCGTCGTTGCACAGCTATTTTCAGGTCTCTACAGAGATGTTAGATCAGGTTCAAGTCCAGGCTCTGGCTGGGCCACTCAAGGACATTCAGAGACTTGTTCCGAAGCCACTCCTGCATTGACTTGGCTGTGTGCTAAGGGTCGTTGTCCTGTTGGAAGGTGAACCTTTGCCCAAGTCTGAGGTCCTGAGTGCTCTGGAGCAGGTTTTCATCAAGGCTCTCTGTACTTTGCTCGGTTCATCTTTCCCTCGACCCTGACTAGTCTCCCAGTCCCTGCCGCTGAAAAACATCCCCACAGCATGATGCCACCACCATGCTTCACCGTAGGGATGGTGCCAGGTTTCCTCCAGACGTGACGCTTGGCATTCAGGCAAAAGAGTTCAATCTTGGTTTCATCAGGCCAGAGAATCTTGTTTCTCATGGTCTGAGAGTCTTTAGGTGCCTTTTGGCAAACTCCAAGCAGGCTGTCATGTGCCTTTTACTGAGAGTGACTTCCATCTGGCCACTCTACCATAAAGGCCTAATTGGTGGAGTGGTGCAGAGATGGTTCTCCCATCTCCACAGAGGAACTCTGGAGCTCTGTCAGAATGACCATCGGGTTCTTGGTCACCTTCCTGACCAAGGCCCTTCTCCATGATGGCTCAGTTTGGCCGGGCGACCAGCTCTAGGAAGAGTCTTGGTGGTTCCAAACTTCTTCCATTTAAGAATGATGGAGGCCACTGTGTTCTTGGGAACCTTCAATACTGCATAAATGTTTTGGTACCCTTCCCCAGATCTGTGCCTCGACACAATCCTGTCTCGGAACTCTATAGACAATTCCTTTGACCTCATGCCTTGGTTTTTGCTTTGACGTGCACTGTCAACTGTGGGACCTTATATAGATAGGTGTGTGCCTTTCCAAATCATGTCCAATCAATTGAATTTACCACAGGTAGACTCTAATCAAGTTGTAGAAACATCTCAAGGATCATCAATGGAAACAGGATGTACCTGAGCTCAATTTCGATTCTCATAGCAAAGGGTCTGAATACTTATGTAAATAAGGTATTTATGTTTTATATTTGTAATATATTTGCAAAGATTTCTAAAAATCTGTTTTCGGTTTGTCATTATGGGGTACTGTGTTTAGATTGATTAGAAAAAAATAATAATTTAATCAATTTTAGAATAAGGCTGTAAAGTAACAAAATGTGGAAAAAGTCAAGGGGTCTGAATACTTTCCGAATGCACTGTATATAACACTAAAAGAGGCTACCTGTGAACATGCTCATTTGGAATGCTTGGAAATGATCTCATTTGAGGGCATTGTGAAAATTCCATTATTTGAAAAGGTTCAAAGTTATCTGAATTAAGTGCACAATTTCACACATCTCTGAGCTCACTTGCTTGATATTGTACTGTTGAGAACACAATCAGAACTATATTTCACATTTGATCCAGTTATTCCAGTCAGGAAATAATCTGGTGGTGGGATTTCAAATACGTTTTCATTTTTCACTTGCGCTGCGCTGTGATAGTCTCAAATATGACATATATTTTGCGTCTAGTCTTTTAAGTATCAGCTAACCACATCATATGTTATAACAATGTGTCAGTGGATGACACAGTCGATGATGTAGCACTCAACCATTGGTTGTTGCGTCGCCTCGCCTTAGCTGCTCAGACATTGCTGACGCTTGTCAGATCTTACAATGCCTGGATAGGTATTTTACATATAAATGAACCACATTTTATAGCAATCTGGTGCCCGACGACACTGTCGATGACATGACATGCAACCATTGGTTACAGCGGAACACGACCGTTGGTTGTGTTTGAGAGGCTCAGAATCGTAATGTATCATGGGTAAATTGTGATTGACTGACTGCTCTACAAACAAGTAGTTATTTATGATGCTGAGTTCTTTGTAGATCAGTCAGACGGCAGTCGCTGGCACTGTCAGCTGCAATGTCGAACAAGCCCACTATCTCCCATGGGCAGATTCTGCATGTAGCTGACCAAATTACCGGATATTTTACTTATGGAGTAACAAAGATTAGTTAATGCGTGGATGCAGCTGTATATTCTGTACAGTAGGCTATATACACATTGACCAAGGTTATTCATCGTATCATCCTTTTAATACCTAAATGAATGCACTCAATAGGCCTAACGTATGCTCACAAATGCTTGTCGAATGCAGCATAATGACTAAATTACCACAAAGATACAGCTATTGCATTATTTTATATTGATGCACTAGCCCTAGGCTATAATTTACCTGTAAAACCGATCGTTGCGGTAAGGCGTCAGATCTACCTTTTAATTCGTTATAGGCCTCCTGTAATTTACATAAATATTTCAGTTCGCTGTACAGAGGGTTTTCTAAGCCAGAGTAGTCGGTGTCCATCGTGCCGGTGTCTGATGGCGGAAAATGGCCATGGGAAATAATCCACAGCCTTTACAAAACAACGGCAGTGTCTCTCTTTTGTGTTCCGTCGTTTAATCAAAACTGCAGGAAAAGCATTGTTTGTTTGTGCAGGTCTAAAGAAAAAGCACTAAACACGATGGGGTGGAAGCGCACATACACAAACACAAATACAGCGGTGTGGATCACGTGACAGAATTCAGCACCACGGATAAAACCTGCCAATTGAAGCGGCCTTGTTTGAAGATCAATGCTCAAGATAGCCGTGGTCCATTTGATCGACCGACAACTACTGCTTGTCATCTGCATTTCTGCACGCATTCGTTTACTAAATTCAGAGGAAACAACTTTCCATGGGACTGTTTGTTTTAGAGGAATATTGCTACTAGGAATTAAAATGTTAGCTTTATAACACATAATAGCAAAGGATCATTGTCAAAGGGAATTCATATGCCTATACATGGATAATAATTTTGTCATCATTATGAAAATATACTTACAGGTTCCCACTGTATGTTGCAGCCTCCAAGGCACTCCAAAGTGCTTGAATGATACAATATCATAAAAACTTTAACTAGACAAACTCATTATTTGTCTCTGAAACATTTACATTTTATTCAAAAGATGCGTGACATATACAATTGTAAAATAATTTACATGGCATGCCTTACTACCGTTCACTATAAACATTCAGTCACCAAATCAGACTCCGATTTTTTCACGTTCTCCCCCTATATACACTCAGTGGCCAGTTTAGTAGGTACACCACCCGTTCACGGAAATGGTTCGCTCCTACAGACAGTGAGTCACATGGCCGTGGCTTGCTACACTGCTCAAGAAAATAAAGGGAACACTGAAATAACACATCCTAGATCTGAATGAATGAACTAATCTTATTCGATACCTTTTTCTTTACATAGTTGAATGTGCTGACAACAAAATCACACAAAAATTATCAATGGAAATCAAATTGATCAACCCATGGAGGTCTGGATTTGGAGTCACACTCAAAATTAAAGTGGAAAACCACACTACAGGCTGATCCAACTTTGATGTAATGTCCTTAAAACAAGTCAAAATGAGGCTCAGTAGTGTGTGTGGCCTCCACGTGCCTGTATGACCTCCCTACAACACCTGGGCATGCTCCTGATGAGGTGGCGGATGGTCTCCTGAGGGATCTCCTCCCAGACCTGGACTAAAGCATCCGCCAACTCCTGGACAGTCTGTGGTGCAACGTGGCGTTGGTGGATGGAGCGAGACATGATGTCCCAGTTGTGCTCAATTGGATTCAGGTCTGGGGAACGGGCGGGCCAGTCCATAGCATCAATGCCTTCCTCTTGCAGGAACTGCTGACACACTCCAGCCACATGAGGTCTAGCATTGTCTTGCATTAGGAGGAACCCAGGGCCAACCGCACCAGCATATGGTCTCACAAGAGGTCTGAGGATCTCATCTCGGTACCTAATGGCAGTCAGGCTACCTCTGGCGAGCACATGGAGGGCTGTGCGGCCCCCCAAAGAAATGCAACCCCACACCATGACTGACCCACCGCCAAACCGGTCATGCTGGAAGATGTTGCAGGCAGCAGAACGTTCTCTACGGCGTCTCCAGACTCTGTCACGTCTGTCACGTGCTCAGTGTGAACCTGCTTTCATCTGTGAAGAGCACAGGGTGCCAGTGGCGAATTTGCCAATGTTGGTGTTCTCTGGCAAATGCCAAATGTCCTGCACGGTGTTGGGCTGTAAGCACAACCCCCACCTGTGGACGTCGGGCCCTCATACCACCCTCATGGAGTCTGTTCCTGACCGTTTGAGCAGACACATGCACATTTGTGGCCTGCTGGAGGTCATTTTGCAGGGCTCTGGCAGTGCTCCTCCTTGCACAAAGGCGGAGGTAGCGGTCCTGCTGCTGGGTTGTTGCCCTCCTACGGCCTCCTCCACGTCTCCTGGTAGCGCCTCCATGCTCTGGACACTACGCTGACAGATACAGCAAACCTTCTTGCCACAGCTCGCATTGATGTGCCATCCTGGATGAGCTGCACTACCTGAGCCACTTGTGTGGGTTGTAGACTCCGTCTCATGCTACCACAAGAGTGAAAGCACCGCCAGCATTCAAAAGTGACCAAAACATCAGCCAGGAAGCATAGGAACTGAGAAGTGGTCTGTGGTCACCACCTGCAAAACCAGCCCTTTATTGGGGGTGTCTTGCTAATTGCCTATAATTTCCACCTGTTGTCTATTCCATTTGCACAACAGCATGTGACATTTATTGTCAATCAGTGTTGCTTCCTAAGTGGACAGTTTGATATCACAGAAGTGTGATTGACTTGGAGTTACATTGTGTTGTTTAAGTGTTCCCTTTATTTTTTTGAGCAGTGTATATAAATCAGGCAGACAGGCATCGAGGCATTCAGTCACCGTTCGATTGAATGTTAGAACGGGCAAAACCAGTGACCTAAGCAACTTTGAGCGCGGTATGATTGATGGTGCCATGCGCGCCGGTTCCAGTATCTCAGAAACGGCCAGCCTCCTGGCTTTTCACACACGACAGTGTCTAGAGTTTACCAATAATGGTGCGACAAACAGAAAAAACATCCAGTCAGCCGCAGTCCTGTGGGAGAAAACAGCTCGTTGATGAGAGAGGTAGAAGGAGAATGGCAAGAATCGTGCAAGCTAACAGGCAGGCCACAAATAGGGAAATAACCACGCAGTACATCAGTGGTGTGCAGAACAGCATCTTGGAATGCACAACTCGTCGGTTCTTGTCAAAGATGGGCTATTGCGTCAGATGACCACACCGGGTTCCACTCCTATCAGCTAAAAACAAGAAGAAGTGGCTCCAGTGGGCACCCAATCACCAACACTGGACAATTGAGGAGTGGAAAAACATTGGCAGGTCCAACGAATCCCGGTTCCTGTTGCGTCATGCTGATGGCAGAGCCAGGATTTTGTGTAAGTAGCATGAGTCCATGACCCCATTCTGCCTGGTGTCAACGGTACAGGCTGGTGGCGGTGGTGTAATGGTGTGGGGAATGTTTTCCTGGCATTCGTTAGGTCCCTTGATACCAAATGACCAACACCTTGTAGAATCCATGACCCGAATAATTGTCTGTTCTGGAGGCAAAGGGGGGTCCGACCCGGGTACTAGATGGATGTACCTAATAAACTACATGTACAAAGCACATTTCTGCTCAAACAAAAAGCCAAATCGTACAATGTCTACTATAGGTCACCACCTCATCAAATCAATTCATGGAGAATCCTAAACCAGTGTCCACGGGAGATTTGATCATGTTTTCAGTGGCTTATTCAAATGTCTGAGTTGAATTGAAATAACACACAATCAAAATCAAAATTAACCAGTAAGTCAACATCATGAACATGTTGTAATCCATTGCATGGTGAGAATAATAAACAAAAGGATAAAACGCTTAACGGAGTGAAAAAGGTTGAGCTTTCTAAGTGTGTGTGTGTGTGTGTGGGGGGGGGGGGATACACTGAATTAGATAATATAGATATAACACTGATGGGATCGGTGAGATCGGTTGACCTTACAATTGAACACAGACAAACTTCAATTGACAGATACTATACTTCCTTAACAACCTTTCTAGGGAGTTTTTCCTAGCCACCGTGCTTCTACACCTGCATTACTAGCTGTTTGGGGTTTTAGGCTGGGTTTCTGTACAGCACTTCGAGATATTAGCTGATGTACGAAGGGCTATATAAAATAAAATTGAAATTGATTGAACTAGACTACAAACTACAGTACACTCAACAACATGGTACTTACCCCCTCCCATGACCTAACAAATAGGCTACACCAGTAACAAACCCTTTTCAACCCAAAGAAATGTTCAGCAAAGTCAACAAGTTATGTACAGCCTTTAGCTTAAGAAATAATCTCATATAAATAAAATGTACAGACCAGCAAAAATAAGTCGAATTTTATAGTCTTTCCACACTACGAGTGTGAAGGTAAAGTGTTGTCAAACAGTGTTGGTGAGGGGAGGACACTTTTTTTTGTTGAAAATATTGCATAACTAAATGGTCTGTTAACACAAAACGAATATTGATGGATATTTTAAATTACAGCGCCTTCAGAAAGTA
Organism: Coregonus lavaretus; assembly: GCF_964263955.1. Taxonomy (NCBI): domain Eukaryota; kingdom Metazoa; phylum Chordata; class Actinopteri; order Salmoniformes; family Salmonidae; genus Coregonus; species Coregonus lavaretus. The sequence goes on from NC_140020.1 coordinate 36,561,258, forward strand.
TTCAGACCCCTTGCCTTATTCCACATTTTGTTGTGTTACAGCCTGAATTAAAAATGGACTCAATATTTTTTCCTTTACGCATCTACCTCATAATAGCAAAGTGAAAACATGGTTTTAGACATTTTTGAAAATGTACATACACTACCGTTCAAAAGTTTGGGGTCACTTAGAAATGTCCTTGTTTTTGAAAGAAAATATTTTTTTTGTCTATTAACATAACATCAAATTGATCAGAAATACAGTGTAGACATTGTTGATGTTGTAAATGGCTATTGTAGCTGGAAACGGCTGATTTTTAATGGAATGTCTACATAGGCGTACAGAGGCCCATTATCAGCAACCATCAGTCCTGTGTTCCAATGGCACGTTGTGTTTGCTAATCCAAGTTTATCATTTTAAAAGGCTAATTGATCATTAGAAAACCCTTTTGCAATTATGTTAGCACAGCTGAAAACTGTTGTGCTGATTAAAGCAGTAAAACCGGCCTTCTTGAGACTAGTTGATTATCTTGAGCATCAGCAATTGTGGGTTCGATTACAGGTTCAAAATGTCCAGAAACGAATAACTTTCTTCTGCAACTCGTCAGTCTATTCTTGTTCTGAGAAATGAAGGCTATTCCATGTGAGAAATTGCCAAGAAATGGAAGATCTCGTACAACACTGTGTACTACTCCCTTCACAGAACAGCGCAAACTGGCTCTAACCAGAATAGAAAGAGGAGTGGGAGGCCCCGGTGCACAACTGAGCAAGAGGACAAATACATTAGTGTCTAGTTTGAGAAACAGACCCCTCACATGTCCTCAACTGGCAGCTTCATTAAATAGTACCTGCAAAACACCAGTCTCAACATCAACAGTGAAGAGGCGACTCCGGGATGCTGACCTTCTAGGCAGAGTTGCAAAGAAAAAGCCATATCTCAGACTGGCCAATAAAAAGAAAAGATTAAGATGGGGAGTCTGAGATATGGCTTTTTCTTTGCAACTCTGCCTAGGTCAGCATCCCGGATAATGGGCCTTTTTACGCCTATGTAGATATTCCATAAAAAATTAGCCGTTTCCAGCTACAATAGCCATTTACAACATTAACAATGTCTACACTGTATTTCTGATCAATTTGATGTTATTTTAATGGACAAAAAAATTGCTTTTCTTTCGAAAACAAGGACATTTCTAAGTGACCCCAAATGGTATTGTAAGTATTCACACCTCTGAGTCAATACTTTGTAGAACCACCTTTGGCAGCAATTACAGCTGTGAGTCTTTCTGGGTAAGTCCCTAAGAGCTTTCCACACCTGGATTGTTCAACATTTGCCCATTATTCTTTAAAGCAACTCCAGTGTATATTTAGCCTTATTGTCCTACTGAAATGTGAATTAATCTCCCAGTGTCTGGTGTAAAGCACACTGAACCAGATTTTCCTCTAGGATTTTCCCTGTACTTAGCTCTATTCTTTTTTTTTTTATCCTGATAAACTCCCCAGTCCTTAACAATTACAAGCATACCCATAACATGATGCAGCCAACACTATGCTTGAAAATATGGAGAGTGGTACTCAGTAATGTGTTGTATTGGATTTACCCCAAAACAGAACACTTTGTATTCAGGACATAGTCACATTTTTGTAGTATTACTTTAGTGCCTTGTTGCAAACAGGATGCATATTTTTATTCAGGCTTCTTTTTTTTCACTCTGTCAATTAGGTTACTATTGTGAAGTAACTACAACGTCTCTTATCACAACCATTAAACTCTAACTGTTTTAAAGTCACCATTGGTCTCATGAAGAAATCCCTGAGCAGTTTCCTTCCTCTCCGGCAACTGAGTTAGGAAGGACGCCTGTATCTTTGTAGTGACTGGCTGTATTGATACACCATCCAAAGTGTAATTAATAACTTGAACATGCTCAAAGGGATATTCAATGTCAGCTTTTGTTTTTTTAACCAATCTACCAATAGGTGCCCTTCTTTGCGAGGCACTGGAAAACCTCCCTGGTCTTCGTGGTTGAATCTGTGTTTGAAATTCACAGCTCGACTGAGGGACCTTACAGATAATTGTATGTGTGGGGTACAGAGATGAGGTAGTCATTCAAAAATCATGTTAAACACTATTTATGCACACAGAGTGAGTCCATGCAACTTATTATGTGACTAGTTAAGCACATTTTTACTCCTGAACTTATTTAGGCTTGTCATAAGAAAGGGGTTGAATACTTATTGACTCAAGACATTTCAGCTTTTAATTTTGAATGAATTTGTAAACATTTCGAAAAACATCATTCCACTTTATAATAATAATATGCCATTTAGCAGACGCTTTTATCCAAAGCGACTTACAGTCATGCGTGCATACATTTTTGTGTATGGGTGGTCCCGGGGATCGAACCCACTACCTTGGCGTTAAAAGCGCCGTGCTCTACCAGCTGAGCTACAGAGGACCACTTTGACATTATGGGGTATTGTGTGTAGGCCAGTGACAAAACATCTCAATTTAATGAATTTTAAATTCAGGCTATAACACAACAAATGTGGAAATACTGAATACTTTCTGAAGGCACTGATTGTTATTTTCGTATCCGTTATATCTTCTGTTCCTTTTTTATTTTATTTCATCTGTTTTTTTACAAAGAGCTATCCTCCATCATTTTGAACCTACACAGTGGGCTACGATGAAAACAGCTGTTTGTCCAACACCACCAGATCGTTTACAATATGTATGAATGATGTGGCAGATATTTACATTACTTAAAAAAATTATGAAATGGCATAGTTGAAATATACGTTTAGTGTGGGCTTAAGAGTTGGACACACCTACATGCTGACTCTCACTTCACAGAAGTGACAGCAGGAAACAAATCACTTCATTTCAGGGAAACAAAGGTCAGAGGTCAGCTTACTAAACTCTGACCTCTAGGACCTTTCTTTGTGCCCCTCGCAACATGTCACCATGACATGGGAGATACAGGATAACGGTCACAACTACTCCGTAAAACAGTTTTAACACTGATTTTGTACTGTACATAACAGTATTTCAATTCAGTCTCTGTCTCTCCCAAATAAAGTAGACATCTTGAAATGCATGTAAACAAGGTACTAAGATTGTATGGTAAGAACATGAATACGAACAACAATCACAATGTTAAAATTCATATCTGAATAATGTAGGACCTATTTGTAACAAGGGGAAAAACAGATAAATTAAACAATTTGAGTAACAACATATTTTTTTCCATTCCAAGGAAAAGTAGAAAAAGGGACTGCCGTCCAGCTTACATAAATGTTTTCCCTCCCGAGTTCACGACAACAGGGAAATCAAACAACTTGCACATTCGTGTGTGCTAGTGCTCCAACAACACAATGCATATATTGAAACCTCAAATCCAGCCTATGTAGATGTGGAGTGTAACAAAACAAAAGGCAGATAACAAAAAAATTACATTTCAAAAGCCTAGGTTTTCCCTCAGCAAGTTTCATCTTTAGGTGTAAAAAAAAACTAAAAGCAAAAGCAGTGTTACAAAGTGATGATAACAGTTTCACTTAAGTTTCATACAGCAATGGATTTCAATGCCCACTAGTATCTGTGTGCTCTGGAAAGAAAAAAAACGACATCTTCAATCTCCCAGATAGTTTTTTCAAGTATTACTGCTGCTCTTTTTTAAAACCACACAGAGAGAACTCATCTCTCGTACCCATGCTGACAGGAAACCCAAACCGTTATAAGGCTGTCAGTCAAAAGTCTGTTTCCACTAGCTAGTTTCCATTAGCTAAAGCAGCAGTTGTTTGCATTATGATTACAGAAAGCTGAGCTCTTGGTCCCTGTAAATAGTACAAGGGATGGCTGACTGTGCCAAGGCAGGCTATGGCTCTGCTCCGACGCCTGTAGCCCATGCTTATTGTACTCTCTGGTGGCCACATTGGGCAGTGCAGCGACAGTGTAACGCAACAATGCAATATGCAGAGTTGATTTCAGTCTCTTCTCTAATATTAAAGTAACTTCAAATTAAATAACTGTGTCCTTCCAGCAGATGTTCCAATCCATACTAGGATTCAGGGTAAGAGGAGGGCGGGACCTCTCATTTGAGGCGTTGAGTGACATTGGCCAGAGCCACTGCGAAGGCTTGAACAGCAGAGAACGGGTACTGGAAGTCCAGGATGTAGGCGTTGCCGTCGATCCTGCCAAACTGCATCACCTGGCCACAAACACAAATAAACACACAGTCACTTTCTGATTGCCCTGACTCTATGGCTCTCTGAGCTGTTTCCCTATTGAATGCTGAATTATATTTATATTTGTTCCATGTCATATTCTTACAAATAGATACACTCTCCTACTTTCCTACACTTCCCCATCAGCCCTTGCTATGCAAACTAACCCTTATTTAAGTGATAATGCCCTTGAAGCCGGTGTTTGGAGGATATATATTGTCACGGGTGTTAGGCCCGTGCCAATATATCCTCCAAACACCGGTTTCAAGGGCATTATCACTTTTATTCAACGGTTTACCAACATATTCAAATAATGATAAAAAATGTTATTTTGATGAATTTATTCATACTATTTCATCCTTCCACAAGATATAGTCCCGACAAAAATCTAGGGTTGCTGCCCAAGCCGGCTGGTCGTTCGTTCTATCTATTCGGTTGCTAGAGACGCGACCCAGTCGTTCAGTTTTCTTGTTTTGTATCTATGGACGCGACCCAGTCGTTCGTTCTGGATTTTCCATTTTTATACTGGCTGGCAATGTTCTTATCCCTTGCTTGCTAGCTAGCCAACTACGGCTAACTTACAGTCACGTCAAAAAGCCAGAATAACAGCAAAGTAGCTGCATTTGCATTTATTTGGATACATCCATAACAATGAGCTAATGAGGCGCGATTTCGCCTGGCATAGAAAATGTGCTCTCTCGTCAGGACACTGTTGTTCAGAGGAGCTAGCCAACAACACAGCTAGCACAATCACTTCAAACTGAAGCTGGAAAGACTGCAAACTAGCTGCACTTCGTTTTGTTTTACATTCTTTCAATGTACATTTCTTTGTATATATCCATAAAAATTATGCCAGCTTTTTCATGACTTCATTCATGATTTCGACTGGTTGAGAAACACTGCCTGCCTGTCTGTCTGTCTCGTCCCGATTCCCGACACGTTCATTACTATTACTGTACTACAGACAGCAAGGTTTATACAAATCTGCTGTTAAAAACTAAATGTTAGTCTAAAAGAAATGCAAGATAATGTCTAGATGCTTTTTATAGTGGAGATCACGTTTATCAATTGCTTGGCTGGGCTGATGAGACAGTGGATTGCGCAGTCAGATGGAACAGAGTAAATAGGCATTTTAACATCATAGATTTAGCCGGTGGTAACTTGTGGAATAGATACCGGCTGGAATGCGCTTTTAACTAATAGGATTCAGGATTAGACCCAACAGTTGTATAATAAATAACATTCCTATCGTACAGGAGAAAACTATCTATACCACCCCATCTATCTGAAGCCACCTCACCGGTCTCCCCTCCAATTCGATCTGGAAGTTCTTGGCCGACTCCTGTGTGACGCGTCCCCCAAAGTCCAGCTGGTAGACCTGAGTGGCCTCATTCCACAGTGGCTGCTTGTTTGTCATGACATAGACAAAGCCTTGGCTGCCGAGCCCGCGGTCCTCCTTCTCGTTGGCCTTGCGGTACTTGATCTCCTCCAGCTCACCGGCCGCCCGCAGGCTTCTCTTGCTCTTCCAGCCCTTCTTGCCACTCCGGCACTGGTTGAGCAGCTCGTCCCCACTGATGAAAAGCTCGGGCTCGCTCTCCGAGCTGTCCTGGAACTCACTGTTAGTGTTGTTGGGAGCTTTGCTCAGCTTCTTGGCATTCAGCTGCTGCTCCTTTTGGCCCTTGGGCTTCTTTTTGTCACTGCCGCCCAGCCGCGGGCTGGAGATCAGAGAGTTGAAGTCGGCCAGGGCCCGGCCCTCCTTCTTGGACTTGCCTCCCTCGGCAATGGCCGGTACGTTGGCCTCCTCAGCCCTGACGTCGGCCCGCTTGCGGTTCTTCTTGCCTAACTTGTCAGCACGGCTGGGCAAGGGGCTGTCGTCAAGGGAGAGGACCTCCTGGAAGCCCTCTCCAGCCTCCATGGTCATGGCTTCTGGGGAGCCACCGTGACCCTGCAGCTGCAGCTCTGCTGTGGGTGGGGGAGCCGGTGGGGGAGGAGGGGTAGAGAGGACTGACTTGTCCACCATCATCTGCGAGAGTTTGGGGGGCAGCGTCCCCGAGGGGCTGGGCAAGGGGGGGCAGGGGTTGTAAGTGCCCCAAGGGGTGTGTAGGGTGATGGGGTGTTCGGCACAGGAGCCACCCCCTGGGTATTTGGGAGGGAGGGGGCAGCATGCCAGATTAGCCAGGTTGGCAGGATAGCCAGGTGGTGAGACCAGGGTGGCATCCTGCTGGGAGAACGGGACCGGGACCACCACCTCCTTAGGGGAGCAGGGCCGGGGAGAGCCTGGCATGGGCTGCAGCTGGGACCCACTGTAGGCTGTGCCAGGAGTGTACTGGAGGGTGATCTGGTAACCTGCGGCATCAGCGGCAGCCTGGAAAGAGGCAGCACTGGGGCTGGTGGGGGACTTAGGGGAGAGGACGAAAGGCAGCCGGGAGATGTCGAGGTGCTGGGCCGGGCTGAGGATGAGCGGGGGAGGTTTGTGGGGTCCGGGGGGGGCAGCAGAGGTCAGAGTACTGGTCCGTTCCTGAGGCACCCACACCTCCTCAGTTGCGGCTGGGTCCCACTGGTACGGCGGAGGCCTCTTGACCGTCAGTCCAGACACATCAGCACCCCCTAGCGCCAAATGCCTCAATGAGTGACTCAGTACTTCATCCTCTGTGAAGGCTGAGTTCACATAGTCAGCCCGGTCTCTGTTCCCACCTCCTCTTCCATTACCAGAGCCATCCAAGCTCAGCAGGTTGTAGGATGACTGAGAGGCCTGGGGAGAGGCACTGTTGGAGTGGACAATCACCGTGCTGTGAGGAGCTCCATTCCCTGGAGGGAAATCCTGTCTAATGATTGTACCCCCTGCAATTCCATTCGCACTCCCACTGGGAGCACTGCTGGCAGCACTGCTAAGCCCACTGCTGTTACTACTGCACTGACTGCAGGTGTACAGCGCGGTGGGCACCCTCTGCTGGGAGGAGGCCGCCAGTGCACCGTTTTGGGATTTGGCTTTAGGAGGAAGTGTCCTCTGAGGGTCCAGCATCTGAGAGACTTTGAGAGCGGCCTCTCCACTGTTCTGTCTGAGCGTGAAAGGGATCAGACTGCTGTCCAGCCTCTGTCCGGGGCTCCTCCCCCCTGTGGTGTTCTGATTGGCTGTGTCAGGGTAGGGGGGCGGGTCTCTGCTGGGTATAGAGTAGCGGGGCACAGTGAGCCGGTTGAGGGTGGCCGAGGCGTAGGGCAGCTGGATCTTTTTCCCATCTGATGAGGAGGAAGAGGAGGTGACCCTGAGGGTGGCTGAGCTCCCCGGGCCATGGAGCGAGTAGACGTTCTGGTTGCACACGAGCCGCATTCGAGGCCGGCAGACCTCTTCCACGTTACCGCTACTGTCGAACGTCGTTATCCGCTCATAGCCTAATGGGGTTGGGTAATGTGTCGCCTGCTGGCTAGGAGGATAAAGGGATAACTCGCCCTTCTTCAGGCACAGATCCACTGGTGGCGGTGAGCCGTTACTGCCCACAGCCTGTCCAGAGGAGCCGTTGGCTGCTGCAGCAGATGCTGAGGCTGCTGCGGTAGCGGCTGCAGCCACAGGAGCGTCCACCGTCCCGGGGTAGGGGGGCGGGGGGTTCATCTTGCTGAGCTCCAGAGGGGTACTGAACACCACTGTGTCCCCCTCAACCAGCTGGGGGGCAGAGCGAGTGGGCTTTATTTTCAGCAGTTGCTCATATTCCACGCTGACCTTTCTCTCAGCCACTGCAGGGTGGGGGATCTGAATCTGTAGCGCCCCCTGTTGGAGCTGGTGCACCGTTGCACCTGACACCTGAGAGGGGACGGGGATCTGGAGCTGCATCTGATGGTGCTTTTGTTGTTGTGGTATCTGCTGCTGTTGTTGCATTTGATGATGTTGATGATGTTGCTGTTGAATTTGTTGTTGCTGTTGCATATGCTGCGGTATCTGTTGATGCTGTTTCTGCAGCTGCTGTGCGAGTTGCTGCTGTTGTAACTGTTGCTGTAGCTGGAGTTGTTGTTGGTGTTGTTGCTGGATCTGCTGCTGCTGTTGCTGCATGTTCTGGATCTGCTGTTGGATGTGTTGCTGCTGCTGATGGATCTGCTGCTGCTGCATCTGTTGGTGTTGCAGCATCTGCTGCTGCTGGAGATGCTGTTGATGTTGCTGTGCCAGTTGCTGTTGGTGATGTTGTTGCGCTAGTTGTTGTTGCTGTTGTTGTAGCTGTTGTTGATGCTGAATTTGTTGTTGCTGATGATGTTGTTGTTGATGGCTCTGTTGTTGGTGATGAGAGGGAGGAGGCCCAACCAGAAGCCGGCTCATCTCCAGCCCTCTAAAGATTACCTGTCCAGGACTGGAGTACCTGCTGGGCACCGTGTACTGGGCGGTCAGGGTGGTGTCCTGGCCCTGGTCAGATGACCCCCCGGTCCCTGCAGCAGCTGTGGTGGAGATGGCAGTGGGATTGGACAGGACGTCCAGATGGACGTTCTGATTGGCTAGGAGGGACTGGACCAGGCCGATGCTCTGGGTGGGGGACATGGCCTGGGCAGGGCTGTGGATGGGAGCGATGGGGATGTTGACGGTGCAGGGAGGGTTGTCGTCTGTGACGCCGGAGGCCCCTGTGACGGGTAGGTCATCCTCGTCCTCACTGAATACGTTGGGGCTGAACATGGGCAGGTTGATGTAGTCCATGGAGATCTTACGCACGTCCGGCAGGTAGATGGTCATCTGTCTGGGCTGCAGGTGGAGCAGACTCGTCTTGTAGATCACTGAGAGGGAGATAGTGAGGAGAGATAAGAGGTAAGTGTGGGTAAAAATAAAGACAGATAGAGAGATAGCGATAGAAGGGAGGCAGGAAATAGGAGAAAAAAGAAAAAGGGGAGGAGTAAGGTTATTACATACACTACCAGTCAAAAGTTTGGGCACACCTACTAATTTGAGGGTTTTTCTTTATTTTTTACATTGTAGAATAATAGTGAAGACATCAAAACTATGAAATAACACATATGGAATCATGTAGTAACCAAAAAAGTATTAAACAAATCAAATTATATTGTATATTTGAGATTGTGTGTCCAAACCTTTGACTGGTACTGTATATTGGAACCATAGTTAAAAATGCATTTTTTGATTGGTAGTTACCTGCTCCAAGATTGGTTGGCAAGAAGGTGAAAAGTCCCACAATCTTAAACTTTGTTCCCCAAATATTGGATGTGACCTGAGCAAGGTAGTTATGCTGCAAAAGACAAAACCCACAAATAAATCAGTACTTCTTCAAATCACTGTAAATGTATGATGATAGGAGATCCAGGAAAGCATAACACAGGCCATTACCTGTGCGACGTCATCGAAGGGAAACTCTCTGCAGGTGAGACTTGGGGAGCCAATGGAGGGTTTCCGGATGGGTAACCGTGGCGACCAGGAGATGTCCTGCATAGCGTGGGACAGTTTGGGGGACTTCCTAGGGTCAATATTGATCCTGTTGGTAAAGGGACAGACTAAGTATCAACAGAGGAGGTAGCACATGAAAGAAAAGGTATAGACATGCAGTGAAACAAATGAAACAATACCGTGCATTACACTCAAGCAGCATTAATATACAAAAATGCTGTGGCAAAAATGCATGCTTCCCAGCCGAAACAGTTCGGAAGAGTTCGTGCATATATTATATATGATATGTATGATTTGAAGCTGGTTCTGAATTCGGGTAAAACAAAATGCATGGTATTTTCAAATGCCAGGCATGTTACTAATCATGTCATTGCTACATTGGATCGACATACTATAGAGCAAGTCAAAGTGTACAAATATTTGGGAGTGTGGGTGGATGACAAGCTGAGCTTCACTGTTCATGTGGAGAACTTGATAAGGAAGCGCAAGCTGAGAATAGGTTTTTATTACCGGCATAAGGCTTGTTTTTCTCTGGAGGCCAGGAAGGAGCTGGTACGATGTACATTACTTGCGGTTTTAGAATGTAGTGATGTTATATACAGTCAGGCCCATAAGTATTTTGACAGTGACACAATTTGCATCATTTTGGCTCTGTACGCCACCACTATGGATTTGAAAGGAAAGAATCAAGATGTGCTTTAAGTGTAGACTTTCATCTTTAATTTAAGGGTTTTGTCAAAATTATTGTATGAACCGTATAGGAATTACAACTATTTTTATACATAGCCCCCCAATTTTAGGGGCTCAAAAGTAAATCGGACAAACTAACATAATCATAAATTAAACTGTGAGTTTTAATACTTGGTTGCAAATCCTTTGTAGTCAATAACTGCCTGAAGTCTGGAACCCATAGACATCACCAGATGCTGTGTTTCTTCCCTGGTGATGCTCTGCCAGGCCTTTACTGCAGCTGTCTTCAGTTCCTGCTTGATCTTGGGGCGTTTTGCCTTCAGCAAGTGAAATGCATGCTCAATTGGGATTCAGGTCAGGTGATTGACTTGGCCATTGCAAAACATTCCACTTCTTTGCCTTAAAAAACGTATTGGGTTGCTTTCGCAGTATGCTTCGGGTCATTGTCCATCTGCACTGTGAAGCGCCGTCCAATGAGTTTTGAAGCAGATACTATAGCCTTAAACACTTCAGAATTCATCCTGCTGCTTTTGTCAGCAGTCACATCATCAATAAATACAATGGAACCAGTTCCATTGGCAGCTATACATGCCCACACCATAACACTACCTCCACAATGCTTCACAGATGAGGTGGTATGCTTCGGATCATGAGCAGTTCCTTCCCTTCTGCATACTCTTCTCTTCCCATCATTCTGGTACAAGTTGATCTTTGTCTCATCTGTCCATAGGATGTTGTTCCAGAACTGTACAGGCTTTTTTTTGGCGAACTCTAATCTGGTCTTCCTGTTTTTGAGGCTTACCAATGGTTTACATCTTGTGGTAAACCCTCTGTATTTACTCTGGTGAAGTCTTCTCTTGATTGTTGACTTTGACACAGATACACCTACCTCCTGGAGGGTGTTCTTGATCTGGCCAACTGTTGTGAAGGGGTTTTTCTTCACCAGGGAAATAATTATTGTGTCATCCACCACAGTTGTTTTCCGTGGTCTTCCGGGCCTTTTGGTGTTCCTGAGCTCACCAGTGCGTTCTTTCTTTTTAAGAATGTACCAAATAGTTGATTTGGCCACTCCTAATGTTTTTGCTATCTCTGATGGGTTTGTTTAGATTTTTCAACCTAATGATGGCTTGCTTCACTGGCAGTGACAGCTCTTTGGACTTCATATTGAGTGTTAACAGCCATAGATTCCAAATGAAAATGCCACACTTGAAATCAACTCTAGACCTTTTATCTGCTTACTCGTAAATTAACTAATGAGGGAATAACACACACCTGGTCATGGAACAGCTGAGCAGCCAATTGTCCAATTACTTTTGGTCCCTTAAAAAGGGGGGGGACCACATCTAAAAAGTGCTGTAATTCCTACAACGTTAACCCAATTTGGATGTAAATACCCTCAAATTAAAGCTGAAAGTCTGCACTTTCAGCTCATATTCATTATTTAATTTCAACTCCAATAGGCTGTGGTAGACAGCTAAAATAATATTAACTTGGTCAATGTCCAAATATTTATGGAACTGACTGTATATGCAGGCCTCAACCACTACCATGAGAGCACTTGATTCAGTATAGCATGCAGCCCTCTGATTCAGTACCAATCAAAAACCTCTAACACATCATTGTGATCTCTACAGCGCCGTTGGCTGGTCGTCATTGACCTTGCGTATGCTTAAACACTGGTATACACTGATTTATAAGGCCATACTGGGTAAAATGCCACTTTCTCTGATCTTTTTTAAATCAGGTCAGTAAATAAATATAAATTATGGTCCCATTCTCATTTGCTATTAACAGAACCAAGAATTAGAACAGGGCATGGTAGAACTAGTTTTAGTTACTCAGCTCCGTGGACCTGGAATTCTCTTCTGAACATTTTAAAATGTGATGATCTAGTCACGTTGGTGGAGTTTAAACACTTGATCGATGTAAATATCATAGAAGAGTGTAATTTTCTTTAGGACAGCTGTTTTTTAGTTATGACATTCGTGTTTCTTTACGTAATATGTAATTGTTGTACTGTATTTGTGTCTATAGTTTTGTTCAATGTTGTGTTAGTGTATGTAAGTAGTTTTGACTGAAACTTTGTTCCCCCTGCTGCTGTTGGACCAGGTCTCTCTTGAAAAATAGATTTGATCTCAATGAGAAAAACCTGTATAAATAAAAAAATAAATAAAAAATTACAAATACACACAATTATGACGACATTTTGTGATGTTTTTGTTCGTTTTGGACATCGGTAAGGTTTTTTTTCGGTTGTTCGGGAAGACAATTGTTTTTTCTTGAGGCAAGCCGAAGTCTGTAACCGGAGTCTATGTCCCTTTGTCGGTGATTGGTAAACAGTAGGTATTCTTCAGTAAAGTCTGTTGTCATTCAGCAAGAGACGATTCGTTTTCATGCAAATTTTTTCATTGAAAAATACTGCACCAAACATAGTTAGTTAGATGTAAAATTGCGTGACTAAGATCTCCTTGGCAAAAACGTCAAAATGAATGACAGATTTCTTGAGTTATTTTAGGTTAATTATACTGAACAAAAATATAAACGCAACATGTATAGTGTTGGTGTTATGTTTCATGAGCTCAAATAAAAGATCCCAGAAATTGTCCATATGCACAAAAAGCTTATTTCTCTCAAGTTTTGTCCACAAATTTGTTTACATCCCAGTTAGTGAGCATTTCTCCTTTGCCAAGATAATCCAAAAAGCTGATTAAACAGAATTATCATTACACAGGTGCACCTTGTGCTGATGACAATAAAAGGCCACTAAAATGTGCAGTTTTGTCAAAACACAACGCCACAGATGTCTCAAGTTTTGAGGGAGCGTGCACTTGACATGCTGACTGCAGGAATGTCCACCAGAGCTGTTGCCAGAGAATTGAATGTTAATTTTTCTACCATAAGCCGCCTCCAACATTGTTTTTGAGAATTTGGCAGTATGTCCAACTGGCCTCACTACCGCAGACCACGTGTAACCACGCCAGCCCAGGACCTCCACATCTGGCTTCCTCACCTGTGGGATCGTCTGAGACCAGCCACCAGGACAGCTGATGAAACTGATTAGTATTTCTGTCTGTAATAAATCCCTTTTGTGGGGAAAAACTGATTGCGATTGGCTGGGCCTGGCTCCCCAGTGGGCCCACCCATGGCTGCGCCGCTGTCCAGTCATGTGAAATCCATTGATTAGGGCCTAATGAATTTATTTCAATTGACTGATTTCCTTATATGAACTGTAGCGCAGTGAAATTGTTGCATGTTGCGTTTATATTTTTGTTCAGTATAGATTAAATTCTGGCTACAGCGTCTCAAAATGGACAAACAGTACTATTGGCTTTTTTTCTACTTTTTCAAGCAAAGGTCTTTTAAGGGAGTATGCGAGCACATACTTTCAGTTCGCCTAGCCGACTTCAGCTAGACGCCAGCATAACTGAAGCATGCGGACACCTTTAGTCAGTACTCTGTATGGATTAACATGGGTAACCGGGATCCCGGGAACACTTCACATTTACCGAAATAATTAAAATTGAAATATTTTTTTTCAATCCACAATGTCGCACTAATACAATTCCACATTTACAGCCACAGATTAGCAAAAAATAAAATAGCACTTTATCCAAACAGGTTGTCGCGTATTTACTTCACACAAAGTCGCCATTAATTCAAAGTAGACACATAATTGATACTGCACACGCGACCCGAGTTAATAAACCCTACAGGAAACCCCTACAGTATAGCCTATAAAATAACATGTGCCTCCTTGAGCTGTCAATGTGACTCTTCAGACAGTCACACATTTGATAGGCCTATGCACAATTCACTACATAGGCATCTCTGTCATAAGCCCTATTCAGACAGGATTAGTTTTACTGGGGGTGGCCGGGTAATGTAATTATGTGCACGAGCACAAAACACCACATATCTGTAATTTTAGTCCAGTCTGAATATGCCATGTCAGTAATTTTTACACGGCAGGAGAGTAACAATTTCAGCCAGAATAACCTATTGTTTTTTGGCAGACTCCAAGGTCCTCTGATAATACTAGTCCGGTGTGAATCGACATCCCTGTGTTTTGAGAGAAATGTCTGAATTTGACAGGTGTTGCTCACGATTTGAGCTAGAAAACAATAACTGATTTGTTGAATTAAACGAAGTGCTGCGCATAAGCTACAGTGCATTCGGAAAGTATTCAGACCCCTTGACTTTTTCCACATTTTGTTACGTTACAGCCTTATTCTACAATGGATTCAATTATGATTTTTCCCTAATCAATCTACACATAATACCCCATAATGACAGAGCGAAAATAGGTTTTTAGAAATGTTTGCAAATGTATTACAAATAAAAAACAGAATTACCTTATTTACGTAAGTATTCAGACCCTTTGCTATGAAACTCCAGAGTTCCTCTGTGGAGATGGGAGAACCTTCCAGAAGGACAACCATTTCTGCAGCACTCCACCAATCAGGCCTTTATGGTAAAACAAGATTCTCAGGTCTGATAAAACCAAGATTGAACTCTTTGGCCTGAATGCCAAGCGTCACGTCTGGAGGAAACCTGGCACCATCCCTACGGTGAAGCATGGTGGTGGCAGCATCATGCTTTGGGGATGTTTTTCAGCGGCAGGGACTGGGAGACTTGTCAGGATCGAGGGAAATATGAACGGAGCAATGTACAGAGAGATCTTTGATGACAACCTCCTCCAGAGCGCTCAGGACCTCAGACAGGACAACAACCCTAATCACACAGCCAAGATAACGCAGGAGTGGCTTCGGGACAAGTCTCAATGTCCTTGATAGGCCCAACCAGAGCCCGGATTTGAACCCGATCGAACATGTCTTGAGAGACCTGAAAATAGCTGTGCAAGTTGTAGAAACATCTCAAGGATGATCAATGGAAACAGGATGTAGCTGAGCTAAATTTCGAGTGTCATAGCAAAGGGTCTGAATACTTACGTAAATAAGGTATTTCAGTTTTTTTTTTCAATCACTTTGTGATTATGGGGTATTGTGTATAGATTGAGTAGGAAAACTATTTAATTAATCCATTTTAGAAGGCTGTAATGTAACAAAATGTGGAAAAAGTAAAGGGGTCTGAATACTTTCCGAATGCACTGTATATGTTTTGTGCGTATGAATTGAATATTGCCAAATGCATCAGTAAAAAGTATTGTGCCTATTTAATGTAACCCTTGCTGTTAATAGATGACAAAGCAGCATACAGCTGACCTAAACTTTTGGAAATTGTAAGTTCACTTTCTCATCCATAGACTTAAAACGCATCTCAAGTGCAAGTGCACTGTTTAGCTCACATCTGAAGGCTGGGGGGCATTTAGGACGTCTACTGTGGAGCGCTAAAATATCCTAATGATCACACTTCCGCAAT
The DNA here is from genome assembly GCF_964263955.1 of Coregonus lavaretus. NCBI lineage: Eukaryota > Metazoa > Chordata > Actinopteri > Salmoniformes > Salmonidae > Coregonus > Coregonus lavaretus. The sequence goes on from NC_140020.1 coordinate 36,576,897, forward strand.
TCAAATATTATGGCGACAATATACCAAAGATGGTTTTGTATGGTTTCGAAACTTGGGAACCAAGCTCGAGTTATCAGTTTAGCCCTGTTATCGTTGGACTTGCTGAAATATCTTCACGCCTAGAAAAAAAACCTCCAGGCTTTCGTCATTACTGTCAATTTATTGAAAATAATTAAGAATTACAGGGGGCAGTTTGGAAAAAACAAATCCCATCCGAATCATCCACTGGAATAACGGACATTCTGTTGTAATACTTACATAACTTTCTCTAGTAATACTAGTCCCGTGTGAATAGGGCTATAGACATAACAAGTCTTAACAATTCAGAGGGGAAATTATATATTCTCCTGTCCTAGAACCTAGGCTATTTTCCTTATCCAGTCCAAATCCCACTGAAACCCAAAATCTTGACTCCTGTCTTGCATGAAAATTCCTAACTTTATTCTGTAATCCATCCTTATCAAAACACGGCTCTCGCCTATGCATATCAAAATACAGCTATAACATTTCCCTCGCTTCTCTGTGCTGTCTCGTACTTAGTGTCCTGTACCCAATAAAGCAAAGGTAACTAAACAACTATCGCCCCGTAGCACTCACCTCTGTCATCATGAAGTGGTTTGAGAGACTAGTCAAGGATCATATCACCTCTACCTTACCTGCCACCCTAGACCCACTTCAAATTGCTTACCGCCCCAATAGATCCACAGACGATGCAATCGCCATCACTCTGCACACTGCCCTATCCCAACTGGACAAGAGGAATACCTATGTAAGAATGCTGTTCATTGACTATAGTTCAGCATTCAACACCATAGTACCCTCCAAGCTCATCATTAAGCTCGAGGCCCTGGGTCTGAACCCCGCCCTGTACAACTGGGCCCTGGACATCCTGACGGGCCGCCCCCAGGTGGTTAAGGTAGGAAACAACACTTCCACTTCGCTGATCCTCAACACTGGGGCCCCACAAGGGTGCATGCTCAGCCCACTCCTGTACTCCCTGCTCACCCATGACTGTGTGGTCAAGCACGCCTCCAACTCAATCATCAAGTTTGCAGACGACACAACAGTAGTAGGCTTGATTACCAACAATGACGAGACAGCCTACAGGGAGGAGGTGAGGGCTCTGGGATTGTGGTGCCAGGGAAATAAACTCTCAATCAACGTCAACAAAACAAAGGAGATGATCGTGGACTTCAGGAAACAGCAGAGGGTGCACCCCCCATCCATATCGACAGGAACACAGTGGAGAAGGTGGAAAGCTTAAAGTTCCTTAGTGTAAACATCACTGACAAACTGAAATGGAACACCCACAGATTGTGTGGTGAAGAAGGCGCAACAGAGCCTCAACCTCAGGAGGCTTAAGAAATTTGGCTTGGCACCTAAAACACTCACAGACTTTTACAGATGTACAATTGAGAGCATCCTGTCAGGCTGTATCACCGCCTGGTATGGCAAGGGTAGTGCGGTCTGCACAACGTATTACCCGGGGCAAACTATCCGCCCCCCAGGACATATACAGCACCCGATGTCACAGGATGGCCAAAAAGATAATCAAGGACATCAATCTCTGAAGCTGGAGACTCTTATCTCCCTCACTAACTTTAAGCGTCAGTTGTCAGAGCAGCTTACCGATCACTGCACCTGTACACAGCTTTTCTGAAATTAGCCCACCCAACTACCTCATCCCCATATTGTTATTTATTTTTCTAATTTGCACCCCAGTATCTCTATTTGCACATCATCTTTTGCACATCTATCATTCCAGTATTATACGAAATTGTAACTATTTTTCACTATGGCCTATTTATTGCCTTACCTCCATAACTTACTACATTCGCACACACTGTATATATATTTTCTGTTGTATTTTTGACTTTATGTTTTGTTTACCCCATATGTAACTCTGTGTTGTTTTTATCGCACTGCTTTGCTTTATCTTGGCCAGGTCGCAGTTGTAAATGAGAACTTGTTCTCAACTGGCTTACCTGGTTAAATAAAGGTTAAATAAAAAATAAAAAATAAACACCCAAGCCACTGCCTGTTCACCCCGCTATCATCCAGAAGGCGAGGTCAGTACAGGTACATCAAAGGTGGGACCGAGAGACTGAAAAACAGCTTCTATCTCAAGGCCATCAGACTGTTAAATAGCCATCACTAGCACATTAGAGGCTGCTGCCTATAGACAGACTAGAAATCACTGGCCATTTTAAGAAATGGAACACTAGCCATTTTAATAATGTTTACATATCTTGCATTACTCATCTCATATGTATATCCTGTATCTTAGTCCATGCCACTCTGACATCGCTCGTCCATACACTACCGTTCAAAAGTTTGGGGTCACTTAGAAACGTCCTTGTTTTCGAAAGAAAAGCAATTTTTTTGTCCATTATAATAACATCAAATTGATCAGAAATACAGTGTAGACATTGTTAATGTTGTAAATGGCTATTGTAGCTGGAAATTGCTGATTTTTAATGGAATATCTACATAGGCGTACAGAGGCCCATTATCAGCAACCATCAGTCCTGTGTTCCAATGGCACGTTGTGTTTGCTAATCCAAGTTTATCATTTTAAAAGGCTAATTGATCATTAGAAAACCATTTTGCAATTATGTTAGCACAGCTGAAAACTGTTGTGCTGATTAAAGAAGCAATAAAACTGGCCTTTTTGAGACTAGTTGAGTATCTGGAGCATTAGCAATTGTGGGTTCGATTACAGGCTCAAAATGGCCAGAAAAAAATAACTTTCTTCTGAAACTATTCCATGCGAGAAATTGCCAAGAAACTGAAGATCTCGTACAACGCTGTGTACTACTCCCTTCACAGAACAGCGCAAACTGGCTCTAACCAGAATAGAAAGAGGAGTGGGAGGCCCCGGTGCACAACTGAGCAAGAGGACAAATACATTAGTGTCTAGTTTGAGAAACAGATGCCTCTCACAGGTCCTCAACTGGCAGCTTCATTAAATAGTACCCGCAAAACACCAGTCTCAACGTCAACAATGAAGAGGCGACTCTGGGATGCTGACCTTCTAGGCAGAGTTGCAAAGAAAAAGCCATATCTCAGACTGGCCAATAAAAATAAAATATTAAGATGGGCAGTCTGAGATATGGCTTTTTCTTTGCAGGTACTATTCAATGAAGCTGCCAGTTGAGGACCTGTTACTCTATCATTACTAATTATCAGTTTCATTTGCTCTGAAATCTTTACAAAGTGGCGCAGCCAAGCTGACAAGGTGGCGCAGCACCCCTCTAATTTGGGGAAAAACCTGGCATTATGACCATATCTTGGTTTTAAACGCTTTAAAAAATGGGCACTGCTGTATTTCCCGGGACTCTCAGGATGAATATGAATTATGCCCAGTACTGAAATTTGGTAGATTTTCAGGAAAATATTAATCTCTAGTACTTTGTAGGTCCAAACAAAACACTTGGGTTTAATTTTGAGCTACACATAACTGAATGGTCCTAAAAAATGGTGAATACAACAACTAATCAAAACACATGCTTGTTATTCATTAATGATATGAATTAATGTTTTATGAATGAATGACAGTGCTGTATAATGTCTGTGTTCATTACCTGGGGAGTTTAGGAGACTTGCTGCCTCTGGATAGCTTTGGGGATTTCTTGCCGACCCAGTCATCACTCAGCTCTATATCACTGGAGTCTGAACAGTTACAGCTGTCGATCATCGCCGAGATCAGACTGTTCCCATACACCTCATCTGGAAGAAGAGAGGGAAACAAGGAATGGAGAGAAAGGAAGATGAGTGAAGTGTATTAAAACGAAAGTGGTGAGGTGAGGAAATGATGGGTGTCTGTCTACAACATCATGAATGATGCCTGCTGGTTGGTCATTCATTGAATGTCACTAACTCATGGGGACCTACAGTGGCTTGCAAAAGTACTCACCCCCCTTGGTATTTTTCCTATTTTGTTGCCTTACAACCTGGAATTAAAATTGATTTTTTGGGGGGTTTGTATCATTTGATTTACACAACATGCCTACCACTTTGAAGATGCAAAATATTTTTATTTATTGTGAAACAAACAAGAAATAAGACAAAAAAAAAACAGAAAACCTGAGTGTGCATAACTATTCACCCCCCCCCCCCCCCCCCAAAGTCAATACTTTGTAGAGCCACCTTTTGCAGCAATTACAGCTGCAAGTCTCTTGGGGTATGTCTCGATAAGCTTGGCACATCTAGCCACTGGGATTTTTGCCCATTCTTCAAGGCAAAACTGCTCCAGCTCCTTCAAGTTGGATGGGTTCCGCTGTTGTACAGCTAACTTTAAGTCATACCACAGATTCTCAATTGGCCATTCCAAGACATTTATATGTTTCCCCTTAAACCACTCGAGTGTTGCTTTAGCAGTATGCTTAGGGTTATTGTCCTGCTGGAAGGTGAACCTCCGTCCCAGTCTCAAATCTCTGGAAGACTGAAACAGGTTTCCCTCAAGAATTTCCCTGTATTTAGCACCATCCATCATTCCTTCAATTCTGACCAGTTTCCCAGTCCCTGCTGATGAGAAAGATCCCCACAGCATAATGCTGCCACCATCATTCTTCACTGCTGGGATGGTGTTCTCGGGGTGATGAGAGGTGTTGGGTTTGCGCCAGACATAGCGTTTTCCTTGATGGCCAAAAAGCTTAATTTTAGTCTCATCTGACCAGAGTACCTTCTTCTTTATGTTTGGGGAGTCTCCCACATGCTTGCTTATTTTTTTCTTTAAGCAATGGCTTTTTTTTGGCCACTCTTCCGTAAAGCCCAGCTCTGTGGAGTGTATGGCTTAAAGTGGTCCTATGGACAGATACTCCAATCTCCACTGTGGAGCTTTGCAGCTCCTTCGGGGTTATCTTTGGTCTCTTTGTTGTCTCTCTGATTAATGCCCTCCTTGCCTGGTCCATGAGTTTTGGAGGGCGGCCCTCTCTTGGCAGGTTTGTTGTGGTGCCATATTCTTTCAATTTTTTAATAATGGATTTAACGGTGTTCCGTGGGATGTTCAAAGTTTCAGATATTTTTTTATAACCCAACCCTGATCTGTACTTCTCCACAACTTTGTCCATGACCTGTTTGGAGAGCTCCTTGGTCTTCATGGTGCTGCTTGCTTGGTGGTGCCCCTTTCTTAGTAGTGTTGCAGACTCAGGGGCCTTTCAGAACAGGTGTATATATCCTGAGATCATGTGACACTTAGATTGCACACAAGTGGACTTTATTTAACTAATTATGTGACTTCTGAAGGTAATTGGTTGCACCAGATCTTATTTAGAGGCTTCTTAGCAAAGGGGGTGAATACATATGCACGCACCACTTTTCCGTTATTTATTTTTTTGAATTCTTTGAAACAAGTTATTTTCATTTCACTTCACCAATTTGGACTATTTTGTGTATGTCCATTACATGAAATCCAAATAAAAATCCATTTAAATTACAGGTTGTAATGCAACAAAATAGGAAAAACACCTAGGGGGATGAATACTTTTGCAAGGCACTGTCTCTCTGCATATGGGGATATAAGTCAAACTGACATTGACCAACAGTGATAGTAATCCATCCTAGCCATCGTGAAGTTCACAACCTTTATTCCCCATCATCACAACAAGCACGTCTTATCCCCAGTGTTAACAGCAGGGGACACACTTCACTCACCTCTTCAAAGACATAAAATGAATGAAATGACATGACATGAAATCATATCCAATTTCAGACACACTTAACACAATCAAACTGTTCAACTTATTTAGTCCCCCAAACTATTGTTTCCAAGTAACTTCTCTCATTCACATGGGGTCCCTGAACTGTGACTACTCCAGTCTAGGTAAAGCACATTTATTTAATGGGCATTTAAGTGTGAATGGGCTGCATACATTTTATGGTTGGTTTCATTTATCACTGTGTGGAGAGGAAGGAGGAGAGTGGGAGGGAGGTAATTTATGGTAGAGCCCAGAGGCCATCCCAGCTCCCATTAAGCATCTTTTAATTAACATGGGCTCAGTCTGCCCTGTACTGTGGCTGGCTGGCTTTGTGACTATTAAAACTGAGAACTATCAATGCCAACCAACACTGTCTAGAACTAACTTACCACAAGTAAGTCCTATATGTTATATGAATGGAACAGTACTGGAGGAGCATGGAAGGAGGCTCTGGCTGGGCAGCAGCCACGAATGATATTTTAGTCATAGGTAACTAACAGTTATTAACAAGAAGAAGACAATGACTTTACAAACGCTTCTTTCCAAGGACAGTCGAGCAAAAAGCAGTCATTCGTGAAGCTGAAACAGCCTCCCAAAGCAATGGAATCTATTACAAGGCATCGTTATACAATTATAAGGGAGCAGGATTTCAATGTTATATTTTCAAAACAAGCACCATTAACACTTTCAAACATCCTCACACAGTTTCTCCATTATAACCTCACCTGCTTTGCCGTCTGTCTTGGGGTCCATGATGACGAACTCGGGGCGGAGCTTGCTGATTCGCCGGCCCTTGAGGATGGGCACTAAGCCCCCCAGGTACTCCAGATAGAGGGTGTAGCAGGGCCCACCCACCTCAGGGTTGTCCTCCGTACGCTTCATGGTGCAGTGCAGACGCTCGTTCCCCGCCGTCGGGTAACTCACAAAATCACGCATGTTGTTGGGGTCTGGGATAGGGGTCTGGGAGTAGAGAGTGAACGGAATGATGAGCATTCTAGCACATACAGTGAGGGAAAAAAGTATTTGATCCCCTGCTGATTTTGTAGTGGATGGGTATTCCAGCATGACAATGACCCAAAACACATGGCCAAGGCAACAAAGGAGTGGCTCAAGAAGAAGCACATTAAGGTCCTGGAGTGGCCTAGCCAGTCTCCAGACCTTAATCCCATAGAAAATCTGTGGAGGGAGCTGAAGGTTCGAGTTGCCAAACGTCAGCCTCGAAACCTTAATGACTTGAAGAAGATCTGAAAAGAGGAGTGGGACAAAATCCCTCCTGAGATGTGTGCAAACCTGGTGGCCAACTATAAGAAACGTCTGACCTCTGTGATTGCCAAAAAGGGTTTTGCCACCAAGTACTAAGTCATGTTTTGCAGAGGGGTCAAATACTTATTTCCCTCATTAAAATGCAAATCAATTTATAACATTTTTGACATGCGTTTTTCTGGATTTTTTTGTTTTTATTCTGTCTCTCACTGTTCAAGTAAACCTACCCTTAAAATTATAGACTGATAATTTCTTTGTCAGTGGACAAACATACAAAATTAGCAGGGGATCAAATACTTTTTTCCCCTCACTGTAATGGTTACCTTAAATGGATTAAACTCAAGTAGCAATTTTATCGCTTGTACAACAGATGAGACTGAGCCCCATCCTCATCTTAGCCTGCCAGGTGGAGAACAAACTTGACCTGAAACCAGAAACCTTCCTCACCCTCCTAGACATACATGGAGAGTAAAAAACATTAAGAACACCTGCTCTTTCCATGATATAGACTGACCAGGTGAATCCAGGTGAAAGCTACTGATGTCCCTTACTGATATAACTTGTTAAATTCACTTCCAATCAGTGTAGATAAAGGGGAGGAGACAGGTTAAAGAAGGATTTTTAAGCCTTGCGACAATTGAGACATGGATTGTGTATGTGTGCCAGTCAGAGAGTGAATGGGCAAGCAAAATATTGAAGTGCCTTTGAACTGGGTATGGAAGTGCCAGGCGCACCGGTTTGTGTCAAGAACTGCAACGCTGCTGGGTTTTTCACGCTCAACAGTCTCCCGTGTGTATTAAGAATGGTCCACCACCCAAAAGACATCCTGCCAACGCGTGTGGAACGCTTGACACCTTGTAGAGTCCATGTCCCAACGAATTGAGGCTGTTCTGAGGGCAAAAAGGGGGGGGGGGGGGGGGGGGGGGGGTTGTGCAACTCAATATTAGAAAGGTCTTCCTAATGTTTGGTATACTCTCCTACCCCCTGTACCTTGATGGTGGTTGCGAAGGCAGTGGTGACGTAGGAACAGAGACGTGAGGGAATTGTGAGCTTGGCCACGTCCTTCTCCTCCCAGAGCGCCCCAGCGATGCACTGCTGGCACAGCAGCTGCAGGCTGGCCACTCGATGCTCCACCCGCACCACGTAGAGCACTGCGCCGCACGCCAAGAACAGACGGGAGTTCCGGTGACCCCAGCACAGTGTGGTGATGGGACGCTGGAGCGGAGGGGGATGATTATTCTATGGAACTTATAGCATATGATGTGCATTCTCAATATTATGTTTACTAATGTTTGTGTGTGTGGTCCTAAAGATGTGTTGTTTGCCGCAGGAGCTGGTGTAAGTGTGTGTGTTATTACTTGTGCAGGCGTGTCCAGTGTGTAGACGTGTTCTCCGCAGACGTTGTAGAACTTGACGATGGCGTTTCTGGTGAGAGGTGGACAGGAGGGGTCGGGGGATAGGATAGCCCTCTCCATCCCAGCCACGGCCAGGAGATCCCCCTGAGAACACCACTGGACCACCACATCTACCACACACAGAGTGAAAGAAGAGAGAGGGTGAGCATACATACACAGTTTACACACACGCGCACACAAACCCCTTACCAGTTGAATGCACAGTAGACACAAATAATACTTTTTGTATTAAAATGGTTCTGAAATAATTTATGCAAATATGCAAATGAGGCAATAGCTCATTAAATAGCTCAAATCAATTTTTCTGAACACTGGATGAAGTCAACCTAAATATTTTGGTTTCATTTTGATAAAACACTCCAGGACTTGACTTGTCTAGAGCAGATTGTGGATAAATACCTTGTAGTAAAATACATTTTTGGTGAATTTTTCCAAAGAAAATGTTATCTAGAATACATTTTTTACAACATATAAAAAATTCCCTCTGGGCAAGTCTGGATAATATATCTAAGGATAACCACACAACATTTGGTGAATGCAGATGCTATGCTTCTGAAGCTGAGAAAAATGAGTTGGTGTGTGGGAAGAGTCTGACTTTCGGGAAATGGCCGTTAAAGACAAGTACACTGAATTTAGACTACCAAACGCCAAATGCCTATTTAGACCCAATCACCATCTCTTCAAAGGAAGTTAATAAATATAGTCCAGTTTGTAACATTCTCTATGAAATGGGCTTTTAAATTATATTTAAGTTAATGTAGTGACCTTTGAAATGATTGATGTATGTCCATTTTAGTGGTTAAAATTCATTCAAATTATGATGACGCTAGTATGATAAACTAAAGAAAATATAAAACGTTTTTGATATTTTTATATGTTAACTTTTTTTTAAAGACTAATATCAATGTACCAAAATACCAACAAATCTGTGGTGCCTAGCCTTAAAGCGTCAATCAGCAGTAGAAATAATAACAAGCTTATATTTGGGGTTCTGATGGGGTACGCTAAGCTCATGAGGCACTTAGAAGTTAAATTATTCAAGAATCAATGGATACATAACATTAAGTTAAAAAAAGCAACTGCTGATTGCCCCTTTAAGAACACCACTGACCTGTGTGTGAAATAGGCCTAGACAGTAGAAGAGAGACAGTGGGAATACACAGACTATCCCCCACCCAAAAGGAGTGAGAGGACTAAACACAAAAATTCAAAAACACACATACCTTTGAGGCCAGTGCGGATGAGAGTGGGAGAGAGGTCATCATAGTTGTTCATCAGGCTGATGTCTCCAGAGGTGAAGCTAACCGTCAGCAGAGGCTTCAAACTGTGCACTGCGGAGAGAAAGACCACAACAAGACCAGGTCAGAGAGAAAGAGACCAAATTACAATCAGATAAAAAGAGAGAGAGAGGGCAACAGAGAGATACAAAACCAGTTCAACCATGATCCTATTCAAAAACCAGTGAACAGTTTTAGCGAATCTATTTCAGACAAACAATCCGACTAAGACAAATTACTCTTTCATTTATTTTCAGGAATTCAGACCAATTCCAAGCATTCCCTGTAATACAGTTGAAGTCGGAAATGTATATACACCTTAGCCAAATACATTTAAACTCAGTTTTTCACAATTCCTGACATTTAATCCTAGTAAACATTCCCTGTCTTAGTTCAGTTAGGATCACCACTTTATCTTAAGAATGTGAAATGTCAGATTAATAGTAGAGAGAATTATTTATTTCAGCTTTTATTTCTTTCATCACATTCGCAGTGGGTCAGAAGTTTACATACACTCAATTAGTATTTGGTAGCATTGCCTTTAAATTGTTTAACTTGGGTCAAACGTTTCAGGTAGCCTTCCACATGCTTCCCACAATAAGTTGGGTGAACTTTGACCCATTCCTCCTGACAGAGCTGGTGTAGCTGAGTCAGGTTTGTAGGCCTCCTTGCTCGCACATGCTTTTTCAGTTCTGCCCACACGTTTTCTATAGGATTGAGGTCAGGGCTGTGTGACAGCCACTCCAATACCTTGACTTTGTTGACCTTTAGCCATTTTGCCACAACTTTTGAAGTATGCTTGGGGTCATTGTCCATTTGGAAGATCCATTTGCGACTAAGCTTTAACTTCCTGACTGATGTCTTGAGATGTTGGTTCAATATATCCACATAATTTTCCTTCCTCATGATGCCATCTATTTTGTGAAGAGCATCAGTTCCTCCTGCAGCAAAGCTCCCCCACAGCATGATGCTTCCACCCCTGCGCTTCACGGTTGGGATGGTGTTCTTCGGCTTGCAAGCCACCCCCTTTTTCCTCCAAACATAACAATGGTCATTATGGCCAAACAGTTCTATTTTTGTTTCATCAGACCAGAGGACATTTCTCCAAAAAGTCAGATCTTTGTCCCCATGTGCAGTTGCAAACTTTTATGGCGGTTTTGGAGCAGTGGCTTCTTCCTTGCTGAGCGGCCTTTCAGGTTATGTCGATATAGGACTAGTTTTACTGTGGATATAGATACTTTTGTACCTGTTTCCTCCAGCATCTTCAAAAAAGGTCCTTTGCTGTTGTTCTGGGATTGATTTGCACCAATGTACGTTAATCTCTAGGAGACAGAATGCGTCTCCTTCCTGAGCGGTATGACGGCTGCGTGGTCCCATGGTGTTTATACTTGCATACTATTGTTTGTACAGATGAACGTGGTACCTTCAGGCATTTGGAAATTGCTCCCAAGAATGAACCAGACTTGTGGAGGTCTACAATTTTCTTTCTGAGGTCTTGGCTGATTTCTTTTGATTTTCCCATGATGTCAAGCAAAGAGGCACTGAGTTTGAAGGTAGGCCTTGAAATACATCCACAGGTACACCTCCAATTGACTCAAATTATGTGAATTAGCCTATCAGAAGCTTATAAAGCCATTACATCATTTTCTGGAATTTTCCAAGCTGTTTAAAGGCAGAGTCAACTTAGTGTATGTAAACTTCTGACCCACTGGAATTGTGATACAGTGAATTATAAGTGAAATAATCTGTCTGTAAACAATTGTTGGAAAAATGACTTGTGTCATGCACAAAGTAGAGTTTACAAACTATAGTTTGTTAACAAGAAATGTGTGGAGTGGTTGAAAAACTAGTGTATGTAAAACCTAAGTGTATGTAAACTTTCGACTTCAACTGTACATGCCAATAGAGGCTAATGTCATAGCAACCATGTCAGAGGATGGAGTGATCGATATGCATTTCCAAAGAGGCCATAAAAATTGATTGAGAGTGAGGGACACAGTGTGCGTGTGTGTGTGTAATGGGGAAGAGGTAGTGGGACACTGGGACATTTCTGTACCTTTGGCAGCTGGTCCTAGTGATTCATCTTGGGGTAGTGATTATTCACCTTGTCCTATTCAAAAGCACACAAAGACATGTATGCAGGCTCACACACACATCTCACCTTACCACCATCCATCTCCTCTCGCAGGACTATATATATATATATATATATATATAACACACCTTCATAAAACACAGCCACTGCAGCTTTGTACACCAATGTCAACCTTGGGTCCCTCAAAGGGACTAGGGACTATCGTGACCCATTCTGTATTAATCCATGGTTTTATGTGCAAATATGATCAGTGATAAAGTTGTCAGGAAAAACTCCTGGCCCTAGTCTAGTGATAAGTGCTGATTATAGTATTAGTATTCTTTGCATATTGCTATGCTATGAAGCTGACCTGTCCTGTATTGTACAGTGTGTTATGTTGTTGGTTTGTGTGGTGTACTGGTGTACTGGTGTATTGTTCAGTTCTAAGGAACCCTTCAAAGTTATGATGTATCAAATATCATGTCAGTGTAATCTTGGCAGTCAGACGAGCAGCGTCTTGAAGCCTGGCATCTTCAACCAACGTCTTGAGAGAGTAGTCTGCCAGCTTGCCCGGCAACCTGCCCACCAACCTGCCATCCCTGTAGATCATTTCTCAGCACCAATCAATTACCACAGACTTTTTAAAAGAGTGAATTAGAGCATAATTACCATTCCAGCTAAGGCAAGCACTTCTGAGCTTTACTACACAATGACTGACCAGACTGTAAAAACATTACAGTGGGAGGCCAACCCAGGCCTAGCCATCAATGAAACCGTAGCAACTGATGAGATGCAGTTAAGAAAGAAAAAAACAGTGCCCATAAAATGGATGAATTCTTACTAAACCAAAGACCAGGGAAAATGCAGGAAACAGACAACAGGTTTGTGTAGCACAAGGATATCTCTAACGAAGCCTATTAAAGCTTTTACATTACATATTTGCCCCTTGGTTAAACTGGTCACCTTGTAACTGTACAGTACTTATTCTAGGTCATTGGAGGGATGAGGGGAATTGGTAGTCAATAGTCATAGAATTAGGGTAGAATGATCATTCCAATTGAAGGCAACATTTAATTATGTGACCCGACAGACATCCAGCGCATTCGGAAAGTATTCAGACCCCTTGACTTTTTCCACATTTTGAAATGTTACAGCCTTATTCTAAAATGGATCAAATAAAAAATGTCCTCATCAATCTACACACAATAACCCCATAATGACAAAGCAAAAACAGGTTTTTAGAATTGTTAGCTAATTTATTAAAAATGTAAAACAGAAATACCTTATTTACATAAGTATTCAGACAGTGGCATGGACTGGGAGACTAGTCAGGATCGATGGAAAGTGAACGGAGCAAAGTACCGAGAGATCCTTGATGAAAACCTGCTCCAGAGTGCTCAGGACCTCAGACTGGGGCGAAGGTTCACCTTCCAACAGGACAATGACCCTAAGCACACAGCCAAGACAACGCAGGAGTGGCTTTGGGACAAGTCTCTGAATGTCCTTGAGTGGCCCAGCCAGAGCCCGGACTCGAACCTGATTGAACATCTCTGGAGAGACCTAAAAATAGCTGTGTAGCGACGCTCCCCATCCAACCTGACAGAGCTTGAGAGGATCTGCAGAGAAGAATGGGAGAAACTCCATAAATACAGGTTTGCCAATCTTGTAGCGTCATACCCAAGAAGACTCGAGGCTGTAATCGCTTCCAAAAGGGTCTGAATACTTATGTAAATGTGATATTTCCGGGTTTTTTATACATTTGCAAAAATTCTAAAAACCTGTTTTTGCTTTGTCATTATGGGGTATTGTGTGTAAATTTATGAGGATTTTTAATAATTTTTTAAAATCCATTTTAGAATAAGGCTGCAAAGTAACAAAATGTGGAAAAATTCAAGTGGTCTGAATACTTTCTGAATGCACTGTATGATGGGGGCAGGTTTTTTGGAACCTCACTCAGAATTCCATTCATTTTTGATCGGGCTGCACTGGGCCATCATATTCCGTGGGCACATGTACTGCGAAATCACATGAAATCTGGAACCATATTATCCACTCCTCAGTTTCCATGACAAGGGCCCAGGCTGGCGGTCACTAGGGTGGCAGTGTGACGCACAACCAGGGGTCTGGAGACGTGTGCCTTTGACTGTGACAGCTGCTGTCGTCAGCAATTAGGACTTCCTGTGACAAAGTCAGCACAATGTCACACACATCCTCCCCGCGCCCACTGTGTCCTCTACTATCTTTTCTCTCTCTGACCACATCGGATTTAACCAATATTTTTGATAGATTTCTTGATCGTTTAAAAACGATCAAGAAATCTATCAAAAGATATTGGTTAAATCCGATGTGGTCAGAGAGAGAAAAGAGGCATTCACAGAAGGATGCTTCCCGTGTAGAGCATGTACCTCATGTAGCACCATAATGAAATGTTCTAACTTTGTATTCCCTCAGACTTCTATGTCCTATGAGATAAAGTAATGTATAACTTGCACTACTAAAATGAGTTATTTATATGTTACAGTGTTCTTGCAATATGATTTATATTGGAAAAACATCCCGTGTGTAACACTCTGGCTCCGGGACTTTTGGATTTGAGCCAGGGTGTATTTGTTTTGTTGGGTAGTTGTTGTGGGGTTGGTTGTAAGGGTGTATTCGGTTGGTTGTGTTTTGGGTGTGTTAATTGTGGTGTCGTGTGACTCCCAATCGGAGGTAACGAGTGTCAGCTGTCGGCTCGTTATCTCTGATTGGGAGCCATATTTAATCTGCATGTTTTCCTGTGGGCATGGTGGGTTTTTGTTCCATGTTTCTGTCAGTGTTACAGAGGACTTCACTATCGTCATTTGTTGTTTTTCGTGGTTGCTTTATTAAATAAAGTCATCATGTTCACTCCACGCGCTGCGTATTGGTCCGCTTCTTCAGACGATCGTGACAGAATAACCCACCAAAGAAAGACCAAGCAGCGTGTCCAGGAGCAGGGAGACTGGACATGGGAGGAGGCACCGGGCAAGGAGATAGAGAGGCTGGCGATGGCCCAGGTGGGCACATCGTGGTCCTGGGAGGACATGCTCGGAGGCAAGGGACCTTGGGGAAGGATCAAGGCCCTGGCGAGAGAGGAGCAACGGCGGCAGCAGGGCCATCGTCGGAGGGTCGTGAGTCAACCCCAGAAATTTTTTAGGGGGGGGCACACGGCATGGACGACGGGGCTGACGGAGGAGAAAAGGGGGAGTATCCAGGAGGCCACCAGGCCAGGGGTACACCGCCCTGTACGTCCTGTGCTGATGCCTCACACAGAGTGTGTGAGGGTAGGCATTCAGCCAGGACGGGTGGTGGCCGCTGTTCACTCCAGGCCTCCTGTCCGTCTCCACAGCCCGGTCCGGCCTGTTCCTGCCACCCGCACCAAGACTACGGTGCGCGTCGCCAGCCCGACCCGGCCTGTTCCTGCCACCCGCACCAAGACTACGGTGCGCGTCGCCAGCCCGACCCGGCCTGTTCCTGCCACCCGCACCAAGACTACGGTGCGCGTCGCCAGCCCGGTCCGGTCTGTTCCGGCCACCCGCACCAAGACTACGGTGCGCGTCGCCAGCCCGACCCGGCCTGTTCCTGCCACCCGCACCAAGTCTACGGTGCGCGTCGCCAGCCCGGTCCGGCCTGTTCCTGCCACCCGCACCAAGACTACGGTGCGCGTCGCCAGCCCGACCCGGCCTGTTCCTGCCACCCGCACCAAGACTACGGTGCGCGTCGCCAGCCCGGTCCGGCCTGTTCCGGCCACCCGCACTAAGTCTACGGTGCGCCTCAGACGGCCAGAGTCTGCCGTCTGCCCAACGGGGCCTGAACTGCCCGTCTGCCTAAAGCCTGCAAAGCCGCCCGTCTGCCATGAGCCATCAGAGCCGTCCGCCAGACCAGAGCCGCTAGAGCCTTCCGCCAGACAGGATCAGCCAGAGCCTTCCGCCAGACAGGATCAGCCAGAGCCTTCTGCCAGACAGGATCAGCCAGAGCCTTCTGCCAGACAGGATCAGCCAGAGCCTTCCGCCAGACAGGATCAGCCAGAGCCTTCCGCCAGCCATGAGCAGCCAGATCCGTCGGCCAGCCATGAGCAGCCAGATCCGTCGGCCAGCCATGAGCAGCCAGATCCGTCAGCCAGCCATGAGCAGCCAGATCCGTCAGCCAGCCATGAGCAGCCAGATCCTTCAGCCTGCCATGAGCCGTCCAGCCAGGATCCGCCAGAGCCAGCCAGCCAGGATCCGCCTCTTAGTCCGGTGCTGCCCCTTAGCCAGGTGCTGTCCCTTAGCCCGGTGCTGCCCCTAAATCCAGGTGGAGTAAGTTGGAGGGTGGTCATGTGGAGGAGGCTAGGGAAGCGGGTGGTGACTAAGGTGGGGTGGGGACCACGACCAGGGCCAGAACCGCCACCGTGGACAGACGCCCACCCAGACCCTCCCCGAGACTGTATGCTGGTGCGCCCGGAGTGCGCACCTTTAGGGGGGGGTACTGTAACACTCTGGCTCCGGGACTTTTGGATTTGAGCCAGGGTGTATTTGTTTTGTTGGGTAGTTGTTGTGGGGTTGGTTGTAAGGGTGTATTCGGTTGGTTGTGTTTTGGGTGTGTTAATTGTGGTGTCGTGTGACTCCCAATCGGAGGTAACGAGTGTCAGCTGTCGGCTCGTTATCTCTGATTGGGAGCCATATTTAATCTGCATGTTTTCCTGTGGGCATGGTGGGTTTTTGTTCCATGTTTCTGTCAGTGTTACAGAGGACTTCACTATCGTCATTTGTTGTTTTTCGTGGTTGCTTTATTAAATAAAGTCATCATGTTCACTCCACGCGCTGCGTATTGGTCCGCTTCTTCAGACGATCGTGACACCGTGCCTTGAAAGTACGCCTTGGAGAACATAAATCCACTATCAGACGTCAAGATATAACCTCGCCAGTTGCAAGACACTTTATAGAACAAAATCATTTTATTAATGAATTGCATTGCGTCGGGATCAAAAAAGTTCATCCGCCACGCAGAGGTGAGTACAACAACAAATTACTCCAAAGAGAAGCCATGTGGATATATAAATTAAATTATGTGTCCCACACGGTTTAAACAAATAAATAGATTTACCTCCTTCCTATAGGCCAAATTTAGACTGTACGTATCAGATTTTGCATATCGTTTGAGTTAGCCCCACATATTTATGAACGGTTGAGCCTGATGTCCTTTGTGGTAAGATATCTCATGAATTGATATCATGTATCCTAGTGAGCAGACACCTAAGGCAATTAAATAATGAATGGTTCACGCCTGATGCCCTCAATTGCTCTCCAATAACAAAATGAAGCTTTATGCAACATCTTTTTGACCTATCACACCTTTTGTTTGTCTGAATTCACAGGTTTTACGCACCACCCAAGCTTCTGGGAGAGTGCGATGGTCCCCTTTTGATTAGTACTTCTCTTAAATCATACACTGTTTTCCATTTCTCAAAACAGGGCACAGCAGGTCACTGGAGGAGGAGAGATGGGAGAGAGGATTTTTTTGGGGGAGAAATAGGAGGAGAGAAGTACCGAGGGAGACCCGGAACAGCTGGACCGAACACTTCCCTGGAATTCTGCTCCCAACATGCATTCATGTCTTATTATCTTATCATCGGACCTAAACCTATTACAGATTAAAATTGTATTCTACGACGCTGTGTACTAGTATTGCTGTCTTGATAGATTATAAATAGAGTTGAAGTCTGAAGTTTACATACACTTAGGTTGGAGTCATTAAAACTTGTTTTTCAACCACTCCACAAATATCTTGTTAACAAACTATAGTTTTGGAAAGTCGGTTAGGACATCTACTTTGTGCATGACACAAGTCATTTTTCCAACAATTGTTTACAGACAGATTATTTAACTTATAATTCACTGTATCACAATTCCAGTGGGTCAGAAGTTTACATACACTAAGTTGACTGTACCTATAAACAGCTTGGAAAATTCAGGAAAATTATGTCATGGCTTTAGAAGCTTCTGATAGGCTAATTGACATCATTTGAGTCAATTGGAGGTGTACCTGTGGATGTATTTCAAGGCCTACCTTCAAACTCAGTGCCTCTTTGCTTGACATCATGGGAAAATCAAAAGAAATCAGCCAAGAACTCTGAAAAAAATATTGTACGCAAGTATAAACACCATGGGACCACACAGCCGTCATACCGCTCAGGAAGGAGAAGCGTTCTGTCTCCTAGAGATGAACGTACTTTAGTGTGAAAAGTGCAAATCAATCCCAGAACAGCAGCAAAGGACCTTGTGAAGATGATGGAGGAAACAGGTCCAAAAGTATCTATATCCACAGTAAAACGAGTCTTATATGTAACTTTTCAGGGAAGTTAGGAACCAATATACACAAGCAGTTAGGAAAGCAAAGGCTACATTTTTCTAACAGAAATTTGCATCCTGTAGCACTAACTCCAAAACGTTTTGGGACACTGTATAGTCCATGGAGAATAAGAGCACCTCCTCCCAGCTGCCCACTGCACTGAGGCTAGGAAACACTATCACCACCGATAAATCTACAATAATCGAGAATTTCAACAAGCAACAGGCCATCTATAAATCACTGCTAGGCAAATCCCCGCCTTATCTTAGCTCATTGGTCACCATAGTAACACCAACCCGTAGTATGCGCTCCAGCAGGTATATCTCACTGGTCATCCCCAAAGCCAACACCTCCTTTGGCCGCCATTCCTTCCAGTTCTCTGCTGCCAATGACTGGAACGAATTGCAAAAATCTCTGAAGCTGGAGACTCTTATCTCCCTCACTAACTTTAAGCATTAGTTGTCAGAGCACCTTACTGATCACTGCACCTGTACACAGCCCATCTGAAATTAGCCCACCCAACTACCTCATCCCCATATTGTTATTTATTTTGCTCATTTGCACCCCAGTATCTCTATTTGCACATCATCTCTTGCACATCTATCATTCCAGTGTTAATACTAATTGTAATTATTTTGCACTATAGCCTATTTATTGCCTTACCTCCATAACTTGCTACATTTGCACACACTGTATATATATTTTCTGTTCTATTTTGCTTTATCTTGGCCAGATTGCAGTTGTAAATGAGAACTTGTTCTCAACTGGCTTACCTGGTTAAATAAAAGTGAAAGAAAAATAAAAGAATAATAATAACAATTATCGACATAAACTGAAAGGCCGCCATAAAAAAGCCAGACTACGGTTTGCAACTGCACATGGGGACAAAGATCATACTTTTTGGAGAAATGTCCTCTGGTCTGATGAAACAAAAATATAACTGTTTGGCCATAATGACCATCGTTATGTTTGGAGGAAACGCTTGCAAGCCGAAGAACACCATTCCCAACCGTGAAGCACGGGGGTGGCAGCATCATGCTGTGGGGGTGCTTTGCTGCAGGAGGGACTGGTGCACTTCACAAAATAGATGGCATCATGAGTTTGGAAAATGATGTGGATATATTGAAGCAACATCTCAAGACATCAGTCAGGAAGTTAAAGCTTGGTCGCAAATAGGTCTTCCAAATGGAGAACGACCCCAAGCATACTTCCAAAGTTGTGGCAAAATAGCTTAAGGACAACAAAGTCAAGGTATTGGAGTGGCCATCACAAAGCCCTGACCTCAATCCTATAGAAACATTTTGGGCAGACCTGAAAAAGCGTGTGCGAGCAAGAAGGCCTACAAACCTGACTCAGTTACACCAGCCCTGTCAGGAGAAATGGGCCAAAATTCACCCAACCTATTGTGGGAAGCTTGTGGAAGGCTACCCGAAACGTTTGACCCAAGTTAAACAATTTAAAGGCAATGCTACCAAATACTAATTGAGTGTATATAAAGTTCTGACCCACTGGGAATGTGATGAAATAAATAAAAGCTGAAATAAATAATTCTCTCTACTAATATTCAGACATTTCACATTCTTAAGATAAAGTGGTGATCCTAACTGACCTAAGACGGGGAATGTTTACTAGGATTAAATGTCAGGAATTGTGAAAAACTGAGTTTAAATGTATTTGGCTAAGGTGTATGTAAACTTCCGACTTCAACTGTAGATCATGACCCTGATGAGAGAACAGGAGGACAGGAGATTGAGAGTAGAGCGCCTGCTGTGACACCGGGCTGTTAATGTAGCTTGCAGGGGGTTATAAACATCAGAGGATGCTGGAGGAAGGGGATTTGTACCTTTCAGGTTTGGGAAGGGGTTTTAACTGTACATTGTTGGGTGGTTTAAGGCTGGTAAGTGACTGTTACTGTACCTGTGGATTGAGTAGGGGGAGTAATTGTACCTTTGGGAATGTGGGTTGGGTAGGGGCCTAAGGGGTGTAACTCAACCTTGCGATGGGGCGTAGGTTGGGTAAGAGTACTGTACCTTGTGGTGGTGTGTAGTCGTCCGAGTCGGTGTCGCTCTCGCTGCTGTCCTCCACCAGAAAGCTGGGGTAGTTCCATGACATGCTGACGATACCATCTGACTCGTGCAGTAGGATGTGGGCCAGCATGCGCCCGTGGCAGTCCATTACGATCACCTGGCCGTCCGCAGTTCCAAACAACACCTGCAGAGGGAGAGACATAACAACACAGTTACACACAACCAAGGAGAGTCACAAAGGGTTAAGTCATCTACTTGAAAGAATATATAAACGCAACATGTTGGTTCCATGTTTCATGAGCTAATTTAAAAAAAGCTTATTTCTCAAATTTTTTGCACAAATTTGTTTACATCCCTGTATTGAGCATTTCTCCTTTGCCAAGATAATCCATCTACCTGACAGGTGTGGCATATAAAATAAGCTGATTAAACAGCATGATCATTACACAGGTGCACCTTGTGCTGTGGACAATAAAAGGCCACTTTAAAATGTGCAGTTTGTCACAACACAATGCCACAGATGTCTCAAGTTTTGAGGGAGCGTGCAATTGTCATGTTGACTGCAAGAATGTCCACCAGAGCTGTTGCCAGAGAATTGAATGTTCATTTCTCTAACATAAGCCGCCTCCAACGCCATTTTAGAGAATTTGGCAGTACGTCCAACCGGCCTCAAAACCGCAGACCACGTGTAACCATGCCAGCCCAGGACCTCCACCTCCGGCTTTTTAAACGTTTTAATTAATATTTTACTTTAGTTTATTTAGTAAATATTTTCTTAACTCTTTCTTGAACTGCATTGTTGGTTAAGGGCTTGTAAGTAAGCATTTCACTGTAAGGTCTACCTGTTGTATTCTGCGCATGTGACAAATAAAATGTGATATTAATATAAATAATTGAGTATAACATGTACATAATTAGAGTTATACAGCAAAAAAAAAGCCTATTGGGACAGATCAAAACATGAGTATTAACTCAAACACCGCCCCCATCAGACCAAGGCGTTCCAGATCAAAACAGCTTCTGTGCACCACCAGGTGAGTAGTAGAACTAGTTACCTGCTGGTCGTCGGGGGTCCAGATGCCACAGGTGATCTGGCTCTCCAGGTTGATCTCTGATGACCAGTGTCTCTGGCCGCTGACCGAGCCTACCAGGACAAAGCCATCGCGGTAGGAAATGAGAGCCTGGGCACCATCATGAGACCAGGTGAAGTCACTCACCTACAGGGGGAAGAAAGGAGGGGAGAGAGGACAGGTCAGATACTGTTCTCATCTGAGATTTTCCATTGAACATGCTTTTTAGCACAGGGCTGCATCTGAAATAGGACCCTTTTCCCTATATAGTGCAATACTTTTGACGAGAGCCAAATGGCCCCTAATTAGGGTGCCATTTCAGACACACATCAATCAGGACTAGGCTTAAACTGTGTCCAGGAAACTGGCACATAGTGTCTCTCACCTGAGCCCCGCGGTCATTGACCAGCTCCACTGACCAGCGTCCCTCGTATTGGATCCACACAAAGATCCCTCCGTCTGTGTCACAGGTGGCAAGCTTCTGAAAAGGCTCATTCCATCGCACCAGCACTACCTAGACACACACACACACACACACACACGACAGGAGAACTCAGAATAACATGAGCACAATATCGCCAGAGAGCCAAATTCAGACACAGATTTTCTTCCAATCAGAAAGCGGGTTAGCCTAATTTCAATAGTGACATAAAACAAGTCTTAATATCCTGATTGTCTTAGATAATGAGTTTCTATCAATTCCTACTTCCTTTCATCATGCTGAGCCACTCAGGAGCAGAGGAGAGCACACCAAGGCAGAACAACTTCAGTGTCTGTGTCTGTCTGCTCTCTTTAACACACTGCAAAAAGCTAACAAGCCATAGTCATAACTGAGCACTAAGTGACGGGAAACTTTTGCACCCCACCTGCCCCCCTCCAAAACACCACTCAATCTGGAGAGAGGGCTGGGGGTTAGGGGGTGATAATGATGATGGAGTGGGACCTGATTGGCAACTTTGGCTGAAGAGCTCACAAAGAGGGGGAAGAGTGTGAGGGAGGTGGAGAGAGAAAGACACAGAGAGGAGTGAGAAAAAGACCAGAAGTGAGAAAGAGAGGGACACAGATGGAGCAAGTATGAGAGAGGAAGTAGAAGTGACTAGGAGGTGCAGCTTGATGACCACACAGAGCCAAACAGCATGCTCCCACTGAAAGCAGAGTTTCACAGATTTACACTCCCCTACGCATTTATTTGGACAGTGAAGACGCAACTATTAATTTTGCTCTATACTCCAGCATTTTGGATTTGAGATTAAATGTTTCATATTAGGTGACCGTACACAATGCCACCTTTTGTTTGAGAGTATTTTCATACTACGGTTTTACCGTTTAGAAATGAAAGCACTTCATGTATCAAGTCTCCCCATTTGAAGGTCTCATAAGTATTTGGACAAATTCACTTACAGTGCATTCAGAAAGTATTCAGACCCATTCACTATTTCCACATTTTGTTACATTATAGCCTTATTCTAACATTTATACAATTATTGTTTTCCTCATCAATCTACACAGGATAAACCATTATACCAAAGTGAAAACAGGTTTATAGAATTTTTTGCAAATGTATTAAAAATAACAAAATGAAATACATTATTTACATAAGTATTCAGACCCTTTGATATGAGACTCGAAATTGAGCTCAGGTGCATCCTGTTTCCATTGATCATCCTTGAGATGTTTCTACAACTTAATTGGAGTCCACCTGTGGTCAATTCAATTGACTGGACATGATTTGGAAAGGAACACACCTGCCTATAAGGTCACACAGTTGAAAGTGCATGTCTGAGCAAAAACCAAGACACATTGCCCGTAGAGCTCAGAGACAGGATTGTGTCGAGGCACAGACCTGGGGAAGGGTACCAAAACATTTCTGTAGCATTAAAGGTCCCCAAGAACACAGTGGCCTCAATCATTCTTAAATGGAAGAAGTTTGGAACCACCATGACTCTTCCTAGAGCTGGCTGCCCAGCCAAACTAAGCAATCGGGGGAGAAGGGCCTTGGTCTGGGATTTGACCAAGAACCCAATGGTCACTCTGACAGAGCTCCAGAGTTCCTCTGTGGAGATGGGAGAACCTTCCAGAAGGACAACCATCTCTGCAGCACTCCACCAATCAGGCCTTTATGGTAGAGTGGCCAGACGGAAGCCACTCCTCAGTAAAAGGCACATGACAGGCCGCTTGGAGTTTGCCAAAAGGCAAACAAGATTCTCTGGTCTGATGAAACCAAGATTGAACTCTTTGGCCTGAATGCCAAGCGTCACGTCTGGAGGAAACCTGGCACCATCCGTAAAGTGAACCATGGTGGTGGCAGCATCATGCCGGTTCATCTTCAACAGGACAACGACCCTAAGCACACAGCCAACACAACGCAGGAGTGGCTTTGGGACAAGTCTCTGAATGTCCTTGAGAGGCCCAGCCAGAGCCCGGACTTGAACCCGATCGAACATCTCTGGAGAGAACTGAAAATAGCTGTGCAGCGATTTTCCCCATCCAACCTGACAGAGCATGAGAGGATCTGCAGAGAAGAATGGGAGAAACTCCCCAAATACAGATGTGCCAAGCTTGTAGCATCATAACCAAGAAGACTTGAGGCTGTAAACGCTGCCAAAGGTGCTTCAACAAAGTCCTGAATAAAGGGTCTGAATACTTATGTAAATACAATATTTCAGTTGTTTTATTTTACAAAAAAAAATTACAAACCAGTTTTTGCTTTGTCATTATGGGGTATTGTGTGAAGATTGATGAAGAAAAAAACTATTTCATCCATTTTAGAATAAGGTTGTCACGTACCAAAATGTGGAAAAAATTCAAGGGGTCTGAACACTTTCCGAATGCACGAATAACCTACCAACAGGATATTAAAACTGTAATATCTTATGTTACACAGAGTCGTGGCTGAACGACGACATGGATAACATACAGCTGGCGGGATATACGCTACATCGGCAAGATAGAACAGCCGCCTCCGGTAAGACAAAGGGGTGGCGGTCTGTGTATATTTGTAAACAACAGCTGGTGCACGAAATCTAATATTAACCTCTTAAGGATCGGACCCTTTTTTTCAATTTTCGCTTGAAATGACATACCCAAATCTAACTGCCTGTAGCTCAGGACCTGAAGCAAGGATATGCATATTCTTGATACCATTTGAAAGGAAACACTTTGAAGTTTGTGGAAATGTGAAATTAATGTAGGAGAATATAACACATTAGATCTGGTAAAAGATAATACAAAAAAATAAAAATGTGTTTATTTAACATTTTTTATCATCTTTGAAATGCAAGAGAAAGGCCACAATATAATATTGCTGTTTAGGCGCAATTTAGATTTTGGCCACTAGATGGCAGCTGTGTGTGTGCAAAGTTTCAGATTGATCCAGTGAAGCATTGCAATACTGGACTATTTTGTACCAAGTCTGCCCAAATGTGCTGAATTGGTCAATTGATACATATTCAAGAACATATTTGTATTTTGTATTTGTATTTATTAAGGATCCCCATTAGCAGATGCCAAGGCAGCAGCTACTCTCCCTGGGGTCCTGCAACATTAAGGCAGTTATATACAATTTAAAATAGTACATGACAAATTACCCAATACATTTAGTGTGTTCCCTCAGGCCACTACTCCAATATCACATTTTTACAATACAACATCCATGTGAACGTGTGTGTAGAGTGAGTGTCTATATGTATGTATGTGTATGTACCTGTGTGTGTGTCTCTTCACAGTCCCCGCTGTTCCACAAGGTGTATTTCACAAAAACAAGCAGTGATGAAGTCAATCTCATAACTATAGAGAACATACAAAAATGATATGGTAATACAAAATGTAAGTCTACACACTCCCAGGAATGTCATACATGATGGATCATTAGCTTATACACTAACTTTCACACATCTAGATGGCCGGGCGAGGTGGGTGTAGAGCCATAAACAGCAAGGGTTCAAACTGTAGAACCTCGTTCCTACATTTTAATATAAAAATTGATTTTATCAAACAAAACTATGCTACATTTTATCTCTGGGACCCTCAGGATGACAAATCAGAGCAAGATGACTGAATGTAAGTACATTATTCACCAGAGGTGAATGTATCAAACCAGTTGCTGTGATAGTTTTTGTTGTTGTTGTGCACTCTCCTCAAACAATAGCATGGTATTTTTTCACTATATTTGATCCCCTGCTGATTTTGTACGTTTGCCCACTGACAAAGACATGATCAGTCTATCATTTTAATGGTAGGTTTATTTGAACAGTGAGAGACAGAATAACAACAAAAAAATCCTGAAAAATGCATGTCAAAAATGTTATAAATTGATTTGCATTTTAATGAGGGAAATAAGTATTTGACCACTCTGCAAAACATGACTTAGTACTTGGTGGAAAAACCATTGTTGGCAATCACAGAGGTCAGACGTTTCTTGTAGTTGGCCACCAGGTTTGCACACATCTCAGGAGGGATTTTGTCCCACTCCTCTTTGCAGATCTTCTCCAAGTCATTAAGGTTTCGAGGCTGACGTTTGGCAACTCGAACCTTCAGCTCCCTCCACAGATTTTCTATGGGATTAAGGTCTGGAGACTGGCTAGGCCACTCCAGGACCTTAATGTGCTTATTCTTAAGCCACTCCTTTGTTGCCTTGGCCGTGTGTTTTGGGTCATTGTCATGCTGGAATACCCATTCACGACCCATTTTCAATGCCCTGGCTGAGGGAAGGAGGTTCTCACCCAAGATTTGACGGTACATGGCCCCGTCCATCATCCCTTTGATGCGGTGAAGTTGTCCTGTCCCCTTAGCAGAAAAACACCCCCAAAGCATAATGTTTCCACCTCCATGTTTGACGGTGGGGATGGTGTTCTTGGGGTCATAGGCAGCATTCCTCCTCCTCCAAACACGGCGAGTTGAGTTGATGCCAAAGAGCTCCATTTTGGTCTCATCTGACCACAACACTTTCACCAAGTTCTCCTCTGAATCATTCAGATGTTCATTGGCAAACTTCAGACAGGCCTGTATATGTGCTTTCTTGAGCAGGGGAACTTGCGGGCGCTGCAGGATTTCAGTCCTTCACGGCGTAGTGTGTTACCAATTGTTTTCTTGGTGACTATGGTCCCAGCTGCCTTGAGATCATTGACAAGATCCTCCCGTGTAGTTCTGGGCTGATTCCTCACCGTTCTCATGATCATTGCATGGAGCCCCAGGCCGAGGGAGATTGACAGTTATTTTGTGTTTCTTCCATTTGCGAATAATCGCACCAACTGTTGTCACCTTCTCACCAAGCTGCTTGGCGATGGTCTTGTAGCCCATTCCAGCATTGTGTAGGTCTACAATCTTGTCCCTGACATCCTTGGAGAGCTCTTTGGTCTTGGTCATGGTGGAGAGTTTGTAATCTGATTGATTGATTGCTTTTGTGGACAGGTGTCTTTTTATACAGGTAACAAGCTGAGATTAGGAGCACTCCCTTTAAGAGTGTGCTCCTAATCTCAGCTCGTTACCTGTATAAAAGACACCTTGGAGCCAGAAATCTTTCTGATTGAGAGGGGGTCAAATACTTATTTCCCTCATTAAAATGCAAATCAATGTATAACATTTTTGACATGCGTTTTTCTGGATTTTTTGTTGTTGTTATTCTGTCGCTCACTGTTCAAATAAACCTACCATTCAAATTATAGACTGATCATTTCTTTGTCAGTGGGCAAATGTACAAAATCAGCAGAGGATCAAATACTTTTTTCCCCTCACTGTAGTTACTGTAAATTGGACAGTGCAGTTATATTAACAAGAATTTAAGCTTTCTGCCCATATAAGACACGTCTATGTCCTGGAAAGTTTGCTGTTATTTACAACAGTCATGCTTATCACATTAGCGCACGTTAGCTAAACCGTCCAGTATACGGGACACCGATCCCGTAGAGGTTAAGGAAGTCTCAAGGTTTTGCTCGCCTGAGGTAGAGTATCTCATAATAAGCTGCAGACAACACTATTTACCAAGAGAGTTTTCATCTATATTTTTTGTAGCTGTCTATTTACCACCACAAACCGAGGCTGGCACTAAGACCATACTCAATGAGCTGTATAAGTCCATAAGCAAACAGGAAAACGCTCATCCAGATGCAGTGCTCATAGTGGCCGAGGACTTTAATCAGTTTAACCTAATTTCTACCAGCATGTTAAATGTGCAACCAGAGAAAAAACAAAACTCTAGACCACCTTTACTCCACACACAAAGCTCTCCCTCACCCTCCATTTGGCATAGCTGACCATAATTATATCCTCCTGATTCCTTCTTAAAAGCAAAAACTAAAGCAGGAAGCACCCGTGACTCGGTCATTGAAGAAGTGGTCAGATGACGCAGATGCTAAGCTACAGGACTGTTTTGCTAGGACAGACAGGAATGTGTTCCGTGAGTCTTCCGATGGCATTGAGGAGTACACCACATCAGTCACTGGCTTCATCAATAAGTGCATCGATGACGTCGTGCCCACAGTGACCGTACGTAAATACCCCAACCAGAAGCCATGGATTACAGGCAACATCCACACTGAGCTAAAGGGTAGAGCCGTCGCATTCAAGGAGCGGGACTCTAACCCGGACGCTTATAAGAAATCCCGCTATGCCCTCCGACGAACCATCAAACAGGCAAAGCATCAGCACAGGACTACGATTTAATCGTACTACACCGGCACCAAAGCCCATCGGATGTGGCAGGGCTTGCAAACTATTACAGACTACAAAGGGAAGCACAACCGAGAGCTGCCCAGTGACACGAGCCTACCAGATGAGCTAAATTATTTATATGCTCGCTTGGAGGCAAGCAACACTGAAGCATGCATGAGAGCATCAGCTGTTCCGGACGACTGTGTGATCACGCTCTCCGTAGCTGATGTGAGTAAGACCTTTAAACAGGTCAACATTCACAAGGCTGCAGGGCCAGATGGATTACCAGGACGTGTACTCCGAGAATGCGCTGTGTCGTCACTGACATTTTCAACCTGTCCCTGACTGAGTCTGTAATACCAACATGTTTGAAGCAGACCACCATAGTCCCTGTGCCCAAGAACACTAAGATAACCTGCCTAAATAACTACCGACCCGTAGCACTCACGTCTGTAGCCATGAAGTGCTTTGAAAGGCTGGTCATGGCTCACATCAACACCATTATCCCAGAAACCCTAGACCCACTCCAACTTGCATCCCGCCCCAACAGATCCACAGATGATACAATCTCTATTGCAGTCCACACTGTCCTTTCCCACTCTGACGAAAAGGAACACCTACGTGAGAATGCTGTTCATTGACTACAGCTCAGCGTTCAACACCATAGTGCCCTCAAAGCTCATCCCTAAACTAAGGACCCTGGGACTAAACACCTCCCTTTGCAACTGGATCGTGGACTTCCTGACGGGCCGCCCCCAGGTGGTAAGAGTAGTTAACAACACATCTGCCACACTGATCCTCAACACAGGGGCCCCTCAGGGGTGCATGCTCAGTCCCCTCCTGTAATCCCTGTTCACCCATGACTGCATTGCCAGGAACGACTCCAACACCATCATTAAGTTTGCCGACGACACAACGGCGGTAGGTCTGATCACCGACAATGATGAGACAGCCTATAGGGAGGTCATCAGAGAACTGGCAGTGTGGTGCCATGATAACAACCTCTCGAGCAGGTTGAGAGCTTCACGTTCCTTGGTGTCCACATCACCAACAAACTATCATGGTCCAAACACACCAAGACAGTCGTGAAGAGGGCACGACAAAGCCTATTCCCCCTCAGGAGACTGAAAATATTTGGCATGGGTCCTCAGATCCTCAAAAAGTTATACAGCTGCACCATCGAGAGCATCCTGACTGGTTGCATCACTGCCTGGTATGGCAACTGCTCGGCCTCCTACCGCAAGGCACTACAGAGGGTAGTGCGTACGGCCCAGTACATCACTGGGGCCAAGCCTCCTGCCATCCAGGACCTCTATACCAGGCGGAGTCAGAGGAAGGCCGTAAAAATTGTAAAAGACTCCAGCCACCCTAGTAATAGACTGTTCTCTCTGCTACCGAATGGCAAGCGGTACCGGAGCGCCAAGTCTTCTTAACAGCTTCTACCACCAAGCCTTAAGACTCCTGAACAGCTAATCAAATGGCTACCCAGACTATTTGCCTTGTGATTTGCATTGTTGTGGACTTAGAACATCCATTGTTTTGATATTAAGTATAGTTTTTTCAAATTCTGCCCTCTAGAGGATTTCACAGGAAAGAACACATGGCACTTTGAAGTCCGCAATAAATACATTTTGCACTTTATATTAACAGTCTCTTTTCTTTGGTGTTACAGTAAATCTATCCAAATCCATGTAAGAACACAAGGGCATGCTAATTTAAAATATGGCTAGTCATTATTAGCCTGGTTCTGTATGGAATGCAGGCACATTATGGGACACAGGCCAGGTCATTATGAATGATATACATATTCTTTTTTAAATATTGGTGCAACAAAATCATGTGCTGGTGCCACCAACTGAAAAGTTGGTATCACCAGTGCCACCAGTGGAAAAAGTTAGTGTAGTACCCTGAGTGTTCTATGTTAAGGTTATGTAAAATATGTTGCAAGCTAATGCATTTAATGTAAACACGAGTCGTCTCTTGCTAAAGCTAGCTTTAACCAAATTTCTATGTAGCTAAATAATACAAAACACAGATTAACAGTTTCAAGTGGTTTACTGACAATAATGCAATTTTAAAACAAAATCAGATGTTCAGATCTACAAATGTTTGACATATAACATTAGTTACAGAGTGTAGTCGTGATCCAGCAAAGTCCAGGATAGATGAGCAGACGACATGTTGATGACACAATTTACTCTAAAAAGGTCAAACGTAATACAAAAGCACGGGAGTGTGCAGTGCTTCTCAAAATGTTAAATGTACGCATTCTCCACACTCTCGTCCTAATAATAACGTACTGAAGAGAATGCCCTCGAAGAACGCACTCGGAGCATGGAAGTGTGGCGTACGGTAGTATGCATATTGAGAAACACCCTGGGATTTGGCAGTGTTAAAACACTGGGATTTGGGTCCGGAGCGTTCATCCCTGTGGGCTTCCGCTTCAAGATCAGATCCTGAGGTAACTGCACCTTAGTCTTCTGTTCTGTCTCCCTCTCCGGTGGCTTCTAACTTGGTTTCAGATATTCAGTGTTGCCCCTCCATCAGGTGCAATGGATTCTACAGCTGGCTAGGGTCCATCAAGTCTCACCACCCATCGCTCCTCTGGGGTCTGCGAGGCCACTCGAGGCAAAAGAGCGGCCGCACCTCCTCAGCCTTTGCACCAGCTGTTGTCGTCAGCAGCTCTATGGTGAGAAACATCTCGGTTCCTGGGGCAAAAACCCTGTGCTACCCTGGAGCACAAGTACAGGACATTACAAGGCTGCTTCCTACCTTTCTACTGCACGACAGATGCCGGGTGCTGACGCTGTCGTAGTCCATGTGGGGTCAAAAGAAATTAGTGGGGCTAGTTCGGAATTGCTGTAAATTGATTTTAAAAGAACTGATTATAGCTCTGAAAGTTTCCAAAAAGTGGCCAATTATTTCAGATTAAGCAAGCTACTGGCATTACACACCTGGCTAAAAGATTACTGTAGCTCTGTTGGTATTACTTTTATAGATAACTTTGACACCTTCTGGAAACAGAAGATGCTCTACAGGAATGACAAAGTCCATCCAAATAATCTTGGCTCCTGGACTCTGTCCGAGCATTTCAAATACAAATACAAATACAAATGCCTCTGTCGATCCTATAGCTATTGTATGCAGTAATCATGTCTAATGGCGCCGACAGACATGGCAGCTCTGCTGCTAGTTCCTAAGCAACTTTGCAGTATTTTGTTTTTTTGTGTGTTATTTCTTACATTATTAGCCCAGGACATGTTTTGTGGTCAGTACAGGTGCATAAAAGCTGGGACCAAGAGACTGAAAAACAGCTTCTATCTGAAGGCCATCAGACTGTTAAATAGCCATCACTAGGCGGCTTCCACCCGGTTACGTAACCCTGCACCTTAGAGGCTCGTGCTCCATATACATAGACTTGAAATCACTGGCCACTTCAATAATGGAACAATAGTCACTCTAATAATGTCCACATATTTTTGCTTTACTCATCTCATATGTATATACTGTATTCTATTCTACTGTATTTTAGTCTATGCCACTCCGACATTGCTCATCCTAATATTTATATATTTCTTAATTCCATTATTTTACTTTTAGGTTGTATGTACAAATGACATTCATATACTGACTAGCTCTGAAACTCACTTAGATAATACCTTTTATGATATAGTGGTCATAATATGTACAGAAAATACATAAATGCCCACAGGGGTTGTGTTGCGGTCTATGTTCAGAGCCATATTCCAGTAATGTTTAGAGAGGATCTCATGTCTAACACTGTTGAAGTAATATATGGCTACAGGTTCACCTGCCTCACCTAAAGCCCTAACGGAAACCCTGTTGAGGTGGTAAGCCAGTGATGGCTCGACCACCGCCGGCTTGCCGAAGCCGCTCTTCCATACCCTGAATGTCCATAGCCAGAAAAGACCTGGTTTGGACACTGGTGGACAAGGGCTTGTCCCAGTTGCATTTGGCTTACGCTAAGCATGCTGGGACCGCTGGGAGAAATTGCTTTCCCGGGATGGTGCGAGAGGGGAGTGTCTTCCCGTCAAACCAGTCCCTTTCGACGCTGCCACCCCCCACTGGTGCGGGCCACTCGATATGGAGTCTGGTCGCTGCCCGTTGGCAGACATTGATAAGCCCATATTTTTCATCGGTTACCGAAGCGCCGCTGAGAGAGGAAGAGGGCCTTGAGCCTGCGGCTTGGGCTTCCTCCATTTCTTCCTCTGGGAAGATGCCCAAATTTTACTCGTCAATGACTCCTTCATCCGCTGTCAGATTATAGAACAGCGGCTGGAGGTCCTCGGGGTATTTGTATTTTATTCCAGATCCCCATTCGCTACTGCCAATGCAGCAGCTACTCTTCCTGGGGTCCAATCACAATTACATTCAATAAAACAATACATAACACAAAACATTATTAGACACTACTCTACCATAAGATATATACAATACAAAATCAATAATACAGCAAAATAACAATATTAAAATGTATGTGTGTGTAGAGTGCATGTGTTAGCATGTGTTTGCGAATGCTGTGTGTGTGCCTGTGTGTCTCACAGTCTGCGCTGTTCCATTTCTGTTTTTTT
Source organism: Coregonus lavaretus (assembly GCF_964263955.1). Taxonomy (NCBI): domain Eukaryota; kingdom Metazoa; phylum Chordata; class Actinopteri; order Salmoniformes; family Salmonidae; genus Coregonus; species Coregonus lavaretus. Next base: position 36,609,310 of record NC_140020.1, read on the forward strand.
GTTAAATCCGATTTTACTGCTTGACTGAGTTCCATTATGTGGAATAGAGATCCATGTAGTCACGGCTCTATGTAGTCAAGGCCTAAAATGAACACCCGCCAACTGCAGGTAGATTTTGGCATTGGCGGGTAAGATGTCTATTTCACTAGCCACGTTGGTGGGTGGTCAGGGCTCCACACAGTGCGAGCATTTCACTCACATGTGTGAATAAAATTAGTCAAGTATGATCACATTTATAGTAAAATAAATGCTTCAGTAGGTGTTTTCAAAGTATTTCTGACATTTTGTTTCATAGCTGGTAAATTAATCACACAAAGTCAAAGATCTATGAATCCTATATAGCCTATCCCACCTCGCGCTGCAACACTGCCTGGTTGGGGGCATAAATGTTGGTCTAATTTACTAAAGTGGGACTTCGTCCTTGTGTTTCTTGGCTATTTACATTGTTTTGTTGACAAGCTAGGTTGTTTTTCAATGTTTGAGTTTAAACTGCTAGGGAAGAGAAGACAACACTGCTACTAGTCAGACTCTCAATCACACAGGCACAAACATGACGGACTCGAGTCGCGTTACCATGGTATCCTCCCACCCTTAAAGGGGCAGGTAAACATTTGTCTCTTCTGTGATACTGTATTTAGGTTAAAAGACTAAATGAAATTAAACAATATACCACATTGCTTCTTACTAGTAATACATTTATTGTTTTAGAAACATTACAAAGCATGCTCATCCATTTTTTGGGGCTTTGTTAGTGTAATGTTAGCGGAATCTTTTTTATTTGGTCTAGTAAAAAAATCTGAGTGGCTGGTAGATCTTTAAATCTACCTGCCACAGAGGCTGGTGGAACAAAAATAAACTTTTAGGCCCTCTATGTAGTACTGTACATTTCCGGTAGTCTGTTCTGGACTTGGGGTAACCCTCCGCTACCTCCGCCCAAGTGGATTGAGGTTGCGGGATAGCCTCCTCACCCATAGGTTATTTTGAGGGTGAAGGGGTAAAAGCGCAACGAGTGCTTCCGGGTTGCATGGTAAAGTCTCTGCAGTGCACGCATGACTCAGGGTTAGCGAGTGCTGCTCTAGCGTGCTCTTTCCCCAGACAGGTGGTACACAAAGAGTGTGTCCATGCCTGACATCGTAGCCCCACACAGACAAGGGTGTTCCAGTAGTGGGGCAGGGACAGGCACCCCGCTCAGTTCTCCCTGTGAGGGGGTAGCTGGCTCCATGGCTCCGAGAAATAGTATTCCTGGGCTAGTTAGCATTCCCCTCGTGGCTAATAGCCTAGCTAGTTAGCCTTGCTAGCCGGCGAGAAAGCGTGTCTCTCGACAGTCGAGCTGTGAAGCTAGGGCGGTTGGTCTAGTCAACATGATACAGTAATTGTGGGTTGAGCTAAACGCGAGAGCAGAGCTAGCAATTCTACCCTTGCGGGTGAAAAGGCTAGTTTGGGGTAGCTAGCCTTGCAGCGAGTTACCGGTTTAGCTAAGACTTATAGCGAGTGCTAGCCCTTTGTATTGTCGTTAGCTAGCTTTCGAGCTAGCTAGATGAGAGACGGGAGCTAGCAGCACTACCGTTGTTTAAGGTAGTACTGCTGGTGTGGTTAGCTTGCCTTACAGCGAGCTAGTCAGGTTACCTTAAGCCTTGCGGCAAAAGCTAGTCCTTTGTTTGCGTGGTTAGCTAGCCTTACAACTAGTTAGCCGAGTTAGCTAAAGCCTTGCGGTGATGGCTAACCACAAGGAAGAGAGGCGAGAGTGACCAGTTTGGCAGGCAAGTGGCTCCCTTTATGGAGAAGCGGGGCTCACCTCATTCGCCACGCGACCTGTCGGTCTCCAACAGACGCTGTGTGATTGGTTACTTCGAGCTTGTGGACACGCCCAGTATTTGAAATAGAAACAATTTCCCTAGAACACACGTTGTGCAAAGTACAGTCACGGGTCAGAGTTGAAAACCTCACCTGTTCTGGGGTTATGACCTTGGCTCAGATTATAAAAACAATCCACACAACGTACAGATCAAGACCTCGTCCAAACCCACCTTCAAAATTACCCAATATACCTTCAAAAGGCTGAGCAACAAAGTAAATATTCAGCAACTGTCATCTGCCCTCCCTAACACAGTAGAGTTGTTCGTATCTATTTGTCCCATTAACATCTCTACAACCACCTCCAGCTGTATCCAGCCCTCTTTGGCCTGGGCACAAAAGGTGAGCATCTACAGATATAGGATCTTAATTTGACTCTGCTTCTCACAGCAGGAAAATTATCCAGCAGTAACAGGAAATGTTGAATTATTGTGTGGATTATAATTAAATTGACATTTTTGTAGGGGTTGATACATTTTTAGTAATGCAACATTTAAAAGTGGAAATTACAAACTTAAGAAGCCTTTTTAAAACCTTGAATATGCTGCAAGTTTGCATTTACTGCTATGCAGGACATTTCCTGCAACAAAAGGGTGATCAAATTTAGATCCTACATCTGTATAACACCAATCCCTCTCCAGCCTCTCCTCTCAGTCTAAACCCTGTGCAATAAGGTGTCTGTTACGATAGATTTGCAGTGCTCTCCCACCCACTTACTCTGACATAAATCATTCTGTAGTACTATAGGCCTGTCCCCCATCCACAGGGGAGACCAGGGATGCTGCTCTAGGGCCGGAGATAGAACTGTAGGTCCTTCGGATGCAAATTTCGGTCAATTTTCCTGCCGACTAACCGAGCCCCATTAACCGGTTACCAAACGGTTAAATTAGCTCCAAACTGTAAAATTACATGACCAACAGAAAATACTATGCATGGGTACAAGGATCTTACATTTTTCATTAAGAGCTTAAAAAACTTGCAACAATAGCAAGCCTATCGTCTCATATTATTGAACACACAACTACTGTAATGAAGAAGACAATGTAATACATCATTTTCAAAACACTGTTCTAAAAGACCCATCTGATACAAGTGGTTTCATGTGACAGAGATGAACATCTCCGTTGGAAACTTAGAAAGAGGGGAAATCTACATATACAACAACTAGGATGGGTTGTTAATATGACTAGGATAAGAAGGGGTTCAAACAGAATCAGAACCGGGAACGAAAGTAATCTATACTGTTCCGGAACAGAACCGTTATTTTAAAAGCATGTGAACCGGTTAACAACATTATGTTACGTGCTGGGCAATTTTTTGAAGTCCCACAAAAAAACGCAACAAAGTGCCTATGCAAAGCCCTCCCTTTGTCAATCATAAACTTCTTCCAGTGTCTGCCTGCCCACTGAAAATCGCGTCAGTGGCGGTCGGTGCCGATTAAGAGGGAGGATGATAATTTTTTCATGACCATGGCCTTATTTCTAATACAGCATGTTGGATGACTGTCATTCATTTTCCTTTCACCCAGCTCAATGTAACATCAATAGATTTAGGCTATACATGATACTCTAATTTTCCCTGTACCCATCATGAGGTTGCTACAACCTAGCCTATGAATGAAAGTTTACAACGTAGGTGCACAGGTCAAGAGAAAATTTTTAGTAATCAAGGTGATCGACAGTGACACATTCAATACTGCTTTGCACACTCTAGCCTGCATCTAGCTGATCTAGGGTGTAAACATTACTCCAACAGTTGTAAACAAGAGTTTCTATTGGACAAATTCAGATATGTTTATCTGCGTTCCATTCAGTTTGCTTCCATTTAAGAAAGGTTCTCAACAGAATCAACGGAATGAAAACACCCCTGATCACACACAAACACAATTAACTTACATAGCAGCCACGTACAATCAGCATTATCACTTTGCTCGTTGTATATAAGTAATTCCTACTTGTGTCTATCTACGCGCTCTCCTCCGCTCACCTTTTCACTTTGCTTGTGGATTTCTGTGCACAACACATCAGCTGTCTGTGACCAGGCCACAAAAACCCTTCCAAGCCAAACCATCATATCATGACCGCTAACCGCTACACAGAGCCTACATAATTGACACTAGGGCTGTCCCCGACAAAATACAATATTGGTCGACCGAGAGTCGTCCTGTTCTTTCAAACAATCCATTGGTCGAAATGTTTAATTTTTTCCATATATATATATACACACACACACACACACACACACATACATACATATACACACACACATACATATACATACAGTGGGGAGAACAAGTATTTAATACACTGCAGATTTTGCAGGTTTTCCTACTTACAAAGCATGTAGAGGTCTGTAATTTTTATCATAGGTACACTTCAACTGTGAGAGACGGAATCTAAAACAAAAATCCAGAAAATCACATTGTATGATTTTTAAGTAATTAATTTGCATTTTATTGCATGACATAAGTATTTGATACATCAGAAAAGCAGAACTTAATATTTGGTACAGAAACCTTTGTTTGCAATTACGGTGATCATACGTTTCCTGTATGTCTTGACCAGGTTTGCAAACACTGCAGCAGGGATTTTGGCCCACTCCTCCATACAGACCTTCTCCAGATCCTTCAGGTTTCGGGGCTGTCACTGGGCAATACAGACTTTCAGCTCCCTCCAAAGATTTTCTATTGGGTTCAGGTCTGGAGACTGGCTAGGCCACTCCAGGACCTTGAGATGCTTCTTACGGAGCCACTCCTTAGTTGCCCTGGCTGTGTGTTTCGGGTCGTTGTCATGCTGGAAGACCCAGCCACGACCCATCTTCAATGCTTTTACTGAGGGAAGGAGGTTGATGGCCAAGATCTCGCGACACATGGCCCCAACCATCCTCCACTCAATACAGTGCAGTCATCCTGTCCCCTTTGCAGAAAAGCATCCCCAAAGAATGATGTTTCCATCTACATGCTTCACAATTGGGATGGGGTTCTTGGGGTTGTACTCATCCTTCTTCTTCCTCCAAACACGGCGAGTGGAGTTTAGACCAAAAAGCTAAATTTTTGTCTCATCAGACCACATGACCTTCTCCCATTCCTCCTCTGGATCATCCAGATGGTCATTGGCAAACTTCAGACGGGCCTGGACATGCGCTGGCTTGAGCAGGGGGACCTTGCGTGCGCTGCAGGATTTTAATCCATGACGGTGTAGTGTGTTACTAATGGTTTTCTTTGAGACTGTGGTCCCAGCTCTCTTCAGGTCATTGACCAGGTCCTGCCGTGTAGTTCTGGGCTGATCCCTCACCTTCCTCATGATCATCGATGCCCCACGAGGTGAGATCTTGCATGGAGCCCCAGACCGAGGGTGATTGACCGTCATGTTGAACTTCTTCCATTTTCTAATAATTGCGCCAACAGTTGTTGCCTTCTCACCAAGCTGCTTGCCTATTGTCCTGTAGCCCATCCCAGCCTTGTGCAGGTCTACAATTTTATCCCTGATGTCCTTACACAGCTCTCTGGTCTTGGCCATTGTGGAGAGGTTGGAGTCTGTTGATTGAGTGTGTGGACAGGTGTCTTTTATACAGGTAACGAGTTCAAACAGGTGCAGTTTATACAGGTAATGAGTGGAGAACAGGAGGGCTTCTTAAAGAACAACTAACAGGTCTGTGAGAGCCGGAATACTTACTGGTTGGTAGGTGATCAAATACTTACAGTGAGGGAAAAAAGTATTTAGTCAGCCACCAATTGTGTAAGTTCTCCCACTTAAAAAGATGAGAGAGGCCTGTAATTTTACATTTACATTTACATTTTAGTCATTTAGCAGACGCTCTTATCCAGAGCGACTTACAGGAGCAATTAGGGTTAAGTGCCTTGCTCAAGGGCACATCGACAGATTTTTCACCTAGTCGGCTCTGGGATTAGAACCAGCGACCTTTCGGTTACTGGCACAACGCTCTTAACCACTAAGCTACCTGCCGCCCATCAACTATGACAGACAAAATGAGAAAAAACATTATTTTGCAAATTATGGTGGAAAATAAGTATTTGGTCAATAACAAAAGTTTCTCAATACTTTGTTATATACCCTTTGTTGGCAATGACACAGGTCAAACGTTTTCTGTAAGTCTTTACAAGGTTTTCACACACTGTTGCTGGTATTTTGGCCCATTCCTCCATGCAGATCTCCTCTAGAGCAGTGATGTTTTGGGGCTGTCGCTGGCCAACACGGATTTTCAACTCCCTCCAAAGATTTTCTATGGGGTTGATATCTGGAGACTGGCTAGGCCACTCCAGGACCTTGAAATGCTTCTTACGAAGCCACTCCTTCGTTGCCCGGGCGGTGTGTTTGGGATCATTGTCATGCTGAAAGACCCAGCCACGTTTCATCTTCAATGCTCTTGCTGATGGAAGGAGGTTTTCACTCAAAATCTCATGATACATGGCCCCTTTCCTTTACACGGATCAGTCGTCCTGGTCCCTTTGCAGAAAAACATCCCCAAAGCATGATGTTTCCACCCCCATGCTTCACAGTAGGTATGGTGTTCTTTGGATGCAACTCAGCATTCTTTGTCCTCCAAACACGACGAGTTGAGTTTTTACCAAAAAGTTATATTTTGGTTTCATCTGACCATATGACATTCTCCCAATCCTCTTCTGGATCATCCAAATGCACTCTAGCAAACTTCAGACGGGCCTGGACATGTACTGGCTTAAGCAGGGGGACACGTCTGGCACTGCAGGATTTGAGTCCTTGGCGGCGTAGTGTGTTACTGATGGTAGGCTTTGTTACTTTGGTCCCAGCTCTCTGCAGGTCATTCACTAGGTCCCCCCGTGTGGTTCTGCGATTTTTGCTCACCGTTCTTGTGATCATTTTGACCCCACGGGGTGAGATCTTGCGTGGAGCCCCAGATCGAGGGAGATTATCAGTGGTCTTGTATGTCTTCCATTTCCTAATAATTGCTCTCACAGTTGATTTCTTCAAACCAAGCTGCTTACCTATTGCAGATTCAGTCTTCCCAGCCTGGTGCAGGTCTACAATTTTGTTTCTGGTGTCCTTTGACAGCTCTTTGGTCTTGGCCATAGTGGAGTTTGGAGTGTGACTGTTTGAGGTTGTGGACAGGTGTCTTTTATACTGATAACAAGTTCAAACAGGTGCCATTAATACAGGTAACGAGTGGAGGACAGAGGAGCCTCTTAAAGAAGAAGTTACAGGTCTGTGAGAGCCAGAAATCATGCTTGTTTGTAGGTTACCAAATACTTATTTTCCACCATAATTTGCAAGTAAATTCATTAAAAATCCTACAATGTGATTTTCTGGATTTTTTTTCTCAATTTGTCTGTCATAGTTGACGTGTACATATGATGAAAATTACAGGCCTCTCTCATCTTTTTAAGTGGGAGAACTTGCACAATTGGTGGCTGACTAAATACTTTTTTCCCCCACTGTATGTCATGCAATAAAATGAAAATGAATTACTTAAAAATCATACAATGTGATTTTCTGGATTTTTGTTTTAGATTCCGTCTCTCACAATTGAAGTGTACCTATGATAAAAATTACAGACCTCTACATGCTTTGTAAGTAGGAAATCCTGCATAATCGGCAGTGTATCAAATACTTGTTCTCACCACTGTACATACATACATACATACATACACACACACACACACACACACACACACACACACACACACACACACACACAACTGTTCAAAAGTTTGGGGTCACTTAGAAATGTCCTTGTTTTCGAAAGAAAACGTCCATTAAAATAACATCAAATTGATCAGAAATACAGTGTAGACATTGTTAATGTTGTAAATGGCTATTGTAGCTGGAAACGGCTTATTTTTAATGGAATATCTACATAGGCGTACAGAGGACCATTATCAGCAACCATCAGTCCTGTGTTCCAATGGCACGTTGTGTTTGCTAATCCAAGTTTATCATTTTAAAAGGCTAATTGATCATTAGAAAACCCTTTTGCAATTATGTTAGCACAGCTGAAAACTGTTGTGCTGATTAAAGAAGCAATAAAACTGCCCTTCTTGAGACTAGTTGAGTATCTGGAGCATCAGCAATTGCAGGTTCGATTACAGGCTCAAAATGTCCAGAAACAAATAACTTTCTTCTGAAACTCGTCAGTCTATTCTTGTTCTGAGAAATGAAGGCTATTCCATGCGAGAAATTGTCAAGAAACTAAAGATCTCGTACAACGCTGTGTACTACTCCCTTCACAGAACAGCCAAACTGGCTCTAACCAGAATAGAAAGAGGAGTGGGAAGCCCCGGTGCACAACTGAGCAAGAGGACAAATACATTCGAGTGTCTAGTTTGAGAAACAGATGCCTCACAGGTCCTCAACTGGCAGCTTCATTAAATAGTACCCGAAAAACACCAGTCTCAACGTCAACAGTGAAGAGGCGACTCCGGGATGCTGACCTTCTAGGCGGAGTTGCAAAGAAAAAGCCATATCTCAGACCGGCCAATAAAAATTTAAATATTAAGATGGGCAAAAGAACACAGACACTGGACAGAAGAAGATTGGAAAAAAGTGTTATGGACAGACGAATCGAAGTTTGAGGTGTTCGGATCACAAAGAATAAAATTTGTGAGACGTAGACCAAATGAAAAGATGCTGGAGGAGTGCTTGATGCCATCTGTCAAGCATGTTGGATGCAATGTGATAGTCTGGCGTGCTTTGGTGGTGGTAATGTGGGAGATTTGTACAGTGTAAAAGGGATCTTGAAGAAGGAAGGCTATCACTCCATTTTGCAACGCCATGCCATACCATGTGGACGGCGCTTGATTGGAGCCAATTTCCTCCTACAACAGGACAATGACCCAAAGCACAGCTCCAAACTATGCAATAACTATTTAGGGAAGAAGCAGTCAGCTGGTATTCTGTCTATAATGGAGTGGAATTGCAAAATAAACATGTGTGAAACATTTAAAAGCGGAACTGACAGCATTTTAGCAACATGAAATCTTATTAAAATCTGTTCATTTACACCCCAAGGAAGAAAACACTTTTTAAAAACATTTTGACAAGCGACCACCTTGATATGGTCATTTTCACGTGTGTTTGGGAATTACGTATACTAAGGCATTTGTGAAAATTCTATAGCAATATAGAGTGGGAAAGAGGCAGTGTGTTTGGACAATTAATAGACACTGCAGTAAATAAAACATCTGTCTTGTCCAGGAACGGAGTCTATACAGACCGGTGCGCTATAGCCAATCAGAGCTACAGTAGGCCTTTATACAAACAAGCCATTTGCCACACGGGCCTGCCATCATTCACTTTGAACTGGACTCTGTGTTTACAGGCAGTTGCAACAGCGCAACTATATATCATTCTAATGCATTACCAAAAGCCACAAAATAAACCTGAATGGATTTCTGCAAATATGTAAACACCACGGGAGTCCTCTTACATTTGGGAACTTTACAGTGCTATTGATCAAACCACCATGAAAAAAAAGGTAGGCTCTCTCACCCTCAGTTATGCACAACAACAAGATCAACAGCTAATGCTAGCCAGAGCAATATGAGCGAAAATCTAACAAAGGAACATTAGATAAACTCTTTCACACTTTTTCAGCTAGTTGGCAGTCAAAATTGCACTGAAACAGAATTGTAGCCTCCTTTTCCTTCTGCAGCTTGCCTGCCAATTCATGCTTGTCCCAACCAAGCACACAAGCCAACTGGCTAAAGTTGGCTAGCTTGCTAGGTAGCGACGTCCAGAAAATAATTAGAGAACAGCTCACTCTGAACATTTTACTCACCGTAGCAGAGCTGGTTAGGCTGTTTACATGTCATCTTGAGCATTCTTGATTAACTATTACTTTTTTTGCCTACGTTTACTGACACCGGTCATATTCAGCGGGTGTTGCGTGTTCGTAAATTCATCAGTTGTTCTGCACTCTGGCACACTCAGACAAGAGTGCTCTGAAATCGGAGTAGACAGCCAGAGTGAATTTGCGAACACAAGAGATATGCTAACTGGATAACAGTCGTTCAAGTTCTTGCTAGCTAACCAAATGACACCTGCATCTATAGCTGTGTATAGCGACCGAAAAACAATATGAGGGGAAAAAGTCAGTCACTCACCCACTCCTCCAGTGGCATGACATTCTCCTAGCAGCTAGCTAGCCATCTAGCTAACGTTAGGCTCCGTGTTTTTAGCTTGCTACATAAATAGATATGCTAGCCTATTAGCCACGTTATGACTGACTTGTGATCATTGCCCTTGCTAGTTTGATTGTTTTGACATTCCCAGCCTTAGTTATATATGTTCGTATTTGTCCGGCGGGCCCCGGTGGCAATAAATAAATAAAACCAAAAGCTTACCTTGACTTGGAAGAGTTCCAGTGTTGGATAGCCATAGCCAGCTAGCTAACATAGCATCCCCTCTCTGTTTGAGCCGGGTATTTTAGTAGGCTAAACTTGCTAGCTGCATTCACTAGCTAAGTAAGTGAAAGTGAAAAATAATACAACTAAATGTAGCCATCTTTCTCTCTCGTGTCTCCTTCATTTTTGATGAACTGTATTTCTTCAAAAGTGTTCAACTATTGTTTTTCTCTATCTTTGAGTCAACTACTGACCACATTTTATGCACTACAGTGATAGCTAGTTGTAGCTTATGCTTTCAGTACTAGATTCATTCTCTGATCTTTTGATTGGGTGGACAACATGTCAGTTCATGGTGCAAGAGCTCTGATAAGTTGGAGGACGTCCTCTGGAAGATGTCATCATTACTGTGCAAGTCTATGGAAGGGGGTGAGAACCATGAGCCTCCTAGGTTTTGTATTGAAGTCAATGTACCCAGAGGAGGATGGAAACTAGCTGTCCTCTGGATACACCATGGTGCTACCCTACAGAGTGCTGCTGAGGCTACTTAGACCTTCACTGCAAACCAGTGTGTTTTAATCAATTATTTGGTGACGTGAATATATTTAGTATAGTTTTGTCTAAAAAGGATAACTTTAATGTTTCACAATTTATATTTCCCTAAAATTCACTGAGGAGGATGGCCCTCCCCTTCCTCCTCTGAGGAGCCTCCACTGCTGTGCGTGTAGGCTACCTGCCCCTCCCCCTCCAAAGCATAGCTGTAGCCTACTGACGTTACAAGTGTTTTAGAAGAAAGGGAGAGGGATTTTTTATTAGAGAAGAATGGATTAACTTTTTCATTGCTAGTTAGGGATACTATAGTTATCACATTTCACATTGGATTTATTAACTACAAAAAGGTAAGACGTGTTTTTAATTCTGGTGCTGCTCTCCACACACAAGCTTATTAGCTAGCTAGCTTCTCTGGTCCAACGTTAAGCCAACTCTGAAATTCAAAGACATTCAAAGTTCCTCCATAGAATCCGCTCCTCTGTAGGTATAATTAGGTGAGCGTAATTCAGGTAGTGTATGTCATCACAAGTTGCCCAGCATTTCAAGCCAAGCCTCCTCCTCCACCCTCTCTCGCTCTCTCCCCACCTGCAAATTTTCAGTTGCATCTGGAGCCCGACACTTCTCTTTTCACCACCCATGTAACCAACTCACTGAGCTAAGCTTGCCCTCCGCACTGCATGATTGGTGAAGTAATTTAATCTCGAGCTAAAATGTAAAAAAAAAAAAAAAGATTTCAGATGTTTAAAAAGGAACAGAAAGGAACTAAATAAACCGTTACTTTTTTTGGTTCAGTTTGATGGTCGGAACTGTGGAACGTAACAAAAAAATTATGGTTCTGTTCAGAACGAAACAATTCGAAAATAATTTTGGTTCCAACCCCTGGTTGCTAACTTTGTTAGCTGCTGCGTACTGCTTCTTTCTGTCTCCCTCTGCTCTTCTGCAGCTGATTTCTATAGTTGCAGCAGCCTGCATCTGAGAGTTGCCTAGCAACGAGTCTCTGATCTGGCTTGCTAGCGCCTCACTGACTAGACAAAGGCATTAGTTGACGTTAACCAAGCTTCTTTCTACTCTATAAACTCACTGTACATTTCTATTTTCGGCAAAACTATAATTCCGGTCGACTGCGACTCTGTTCCGGGTTTTATGACTGACACCAAATTAATTCCATAAAATTATGCAAATTAACCTATAGACCGATATGCATGATCATCAAATGTATTTTCGGCAGCTAACTGACTAATTTCCTCCCCATCTAAATCAAGAGATTCAGGCCTGTGCCCCTGACTACTGCTGTAACAGACTGTATAATACCAACCGACAAATCAATTTAGCTCCAGTGAGGTCGCAGTGGCAGCAGGCTATATACCAAAATAAAATGGTTGGACTAGCCTCCAGAAACATGCATTTTTAGAACACAGTCTGGGGTTTTTCCCCCCTGATTTTTTTCATTCTTTAGGTCCCTATAATGATAGGTCTCTGTAGGGCCCATTTACACACAGCTGAAAGGGCCCCTAGCCATCAATGCTACTGTGTTCAGTCACCAGGTGATGTGGGGGCCGCAGGGCAGGTATAGAAAGCTCATAGGTTTTCACTGTGATTACGCTTTGTAGCGGGATGGACCAGAGGTTGCACTGAAGTGACTATACACAGACAAAATCATTTTTTGTTTTTTTATCGGGGTGGGGGGGAATCTCCAGACTGTGTTCTGAAAATGCATGTTCTGGAGGCTAGTCCAACCATAGTATTTTGGGATATAGCCTGCTGCCACTGCACTGTCTGCAACCTCACTGGAGCTAAACTGATTTGTCGGCTGCTATTATACAGTCTGTTACAGCAGTAGTCAGGGGAACCAGCCTGAACCACTTGACTAGATGGGGAGGAAATACAAATACAGAGTTGGTGACAACAGCTCTGGTGTGTGTGTGTACATATCCCTGTGTGGTGCTGGGGGGGATTAGTGTGAGCTGGTCAGGCAGCCCGAGGGGGACAGCTGAGCGATTGGCCTTCACCGTGAAGCAGCGATTTAGGGTATCAAATGACACATGGAGACAGACGGGATCAGACTGGGCAGCTACAGGACAGAAAGTACCCAGGGAAACACAGCACACCACACCACAGACTCATATACAGGCTAAACACAATATAGTAACCTTAACCTGTCCACGACCCAAACAAGGATTCTCATTTTAAAAAGGGCAGGAACAGGCATAGTAGTCCTGTGTAGCTCAGTTGGTAGAGCATGGCGTTTGCAACGCCAGGGTTGTGGGTTCGATTCCCACAGGGGGCCAGTATGAAAATGTATGCACTCACTAACTGTAAGTCGCTCTGGATAAGAGCGTCTGCTATATGACTAAAATGTAAATAAAATGCATAGTATATGTACAGCCACATAACATTTGACATTTTTAGTAATTTAGCAGACGCTCTTATCCAGAGCGGCTTACAGTAGTGAGTGCATACATTTCCATACATAACATAGTGCCTTCAGAAAGTATTCATAACCATTGACTTATTCCACATTTTGTTGTGTTACAGCCTGAATTAAAAATGGATAAAATATGTTTTTATTCACCCATCTACACACAATACCCCAAAATGACAAAGTGAAAACATGTTTTTAGAAATTTTTGCAAATGTATTGAAAATTAAATACAGAAATATCTCACTTACATAAGTATTCACACCCTTGAGTCAATACATGCTAGAATCACCTTTGACAGCGATTACAGCTGTGAGTCTTTCAGGGTAAGTCTAAGAACTTTGCACACCTGGATTGTCCAATATTTGCACATTATTCCTTTTTTAAATGTTTCAAGCTCTGACAAGTTGGTGGATCATTGCTAGACAGCCATTTTCAAAGCTTGCCAAAGATTTTCAAGACGATTTAAGTTAAAACTGTAACTAGGCCACTCAGGAACATTCAATGTCGTCTTGGTAAGCAACAAGTGAATATTTGGTATTGTGTTTCAGGTTATTGTCCTGCTGAAAGGTGAATTTGTCTCCAAGTGTCTGGAAAGCAGACTGAACCAGGTTTTCCTCTAGGATTTTGCCTGTGCTTAGCTCTATTCCATTTATTTTTATCTTAAAAAAACTCCCTAGTCCTTGCCGATGACAAGCATACCCATAACATGATGCATCCACCACCATGCTTGAAAATATGAAGAGTGGTACTCAGTGATGTGTTGTGTTTGCCCCAAACATAACACTTTGTATTCAGGACATGAAGTTAATTTCTTTGCCACATTTGTTGCAGTTTTACTTCAGTGCCTTATTGCAAACAGGATGCATGTTTTGGAGTATTTGTATTCTGTACAGGCTTCCATCTTTTCACTCAGTCTTTTAGATTAGTCTTGTGGAGTAATTACAATGTTGTTGATCCATCCTCAGTTTTCTCCTATCACAGCCATTCCACTTTGTAACTGTTTTAAAGTCACCATTGGTCTTATGGTGAAATCCCTGAGCATTTTCCTTCCTCTTCGGCAACTGAGTTAGGAATGACGCATGTATCTTTGTAGTGACGGGCTGTATTGACACACCATCCAAAGTGTTATCAATAACGTCACCATGCTCAAAGGAATACTAAATGTCTGTTTTATTTATTTATTTATTTTTAACACATCTACCAATAGGTACCCTTCTTTGCGAGGCATTCGAAAACCTCCCTGGTCTTTGTGGTTGAATCTGTGTTTGAAATTCACTGCTCGACTGAGGGACCTTACAGATAATTGTATGTGTGGGGTACAGAGATGAGGTAGTCATTCAAAAATCATGTTAAACACTATTATTGAACACAGAGTGAGTCCATGCAACTTATTATGTGACTTGTTAAGCAAGTCCAGGCTCTGTCGCAGCCGGCCGCGACCGGGAGACTCATGGGCGGCGCACAATTGGCCCAGCGTCGTCCAGGGTAGGGGAGGGAATGGCCGGCAGGGATGTAGCTCAGTTGATAGAGCATGGCGTTTGCAACGCCAGGGTTGTGGGTTCGTTTCCCAGGGGGGGGCCAGTATAAAAAAATAAAAAATATATATGTATTCACTAACTGAAAGTCGCTCTGGATAAGAGCGTCTGCTAAATGACTAAAATTTAAAAATTTAAAATGAGGTGTTATGGTGTGGGGGTGCTTTGCTGGTGACACTGTCTGTGATTTATTTAGAATTCAAGGCACACTTAACCAGCATGGCTACCACCACATTCTGCAGCGATACGCCATCCCATATTGTTTGGGCTTAGTGGGACTATCATTTGTTTGTCAACAGGACAATGACCCAACACACCTCCAAGCTGTGTAAGGGCTATTTTATCAAGAAGGAGAGTGATGGAGTGCTGCATCACATTACCTGGCCCTCACAATCCCCCGAACGCAACCCAATTGAGATGGTTGGGATGAGTCGGACGGCAGAGTGAAGGAAAAGCAGCCAACAAGTGCTCAGCAGATTGGTGGAAAAGCATACCAGGTGAAGCTGGTTGAGAGAATGCCAAGAGTGTGCAAAGCTGTCATCAAGGCAAAGGGTGGCTACTTTGAAGAATCTCAAATATAACATATTTTGATTTGTTTAACAGTTTTTTGGTTACTACATGATTCCATATGTGTTACTCATAGTTTTGATGTCTTCACAATGTAGAAAATAGTACAAATAAAGTAAAACCCTGGAATGAGTAGATGTGTCCAAACCTTTGACGGGTACTGTATGTATGCATGTACAGTTGAAGTCGGATGTTTACATACACATAGTTTGGAGTCATTAAAACTCGTTTTTCAACCACTCCACAAATGTCTTGTTAACAAACTATAGTTTTGGCAAGTCGGTTAGGACATCTACTTTGTGCATGACACAAGTAATTTTTCCAACAATTGTTTACAGACAGATTATTTCACTTATAATACACTGTATCACAAGAGCGTCTGCTAAATGACTAAAACGTAAAATGTAATTCCAGTGGGTCAGAAGTTTAAATACACTAAGTTGACTGTGCCTTTAAACAGCTTGGAACATTCCAGAAAATGATGTCATGGCTTTAGAAGCTTCTGATAGGCTAATTGACATAATTTGAGACAATTGGAGGTGTACCTGTGGATGTATTTCAAGGGCTACCTTCAAATTTAGTGCCTCTTTGCTTGACATCAAGGGAAAATCAAAAGAAATCAGCCAAGATTGTAGACCTCCACAAGTCTGGTTCATCCTTGGGAGCAATTTCCAAACGCCTGAAGGTACCACGTTCATCTGTATAAACAATAGTATGAACACCATGGGACCACGCAGCCGTCATAACGCTCAGGAAGGAGACGCGTTCTGTCTCTTAGAGATGAACGTACTTTGGTGCGAAAAGTGCAAATCAATCCCAGATCAACAGCAAAGGACCTTGTAAAGATGCTGGAGGAAACAGGTACAAAAGTATCTATCTCCACAGTAAAACAAGTCCTATATCGACATAACCTGAAAGGCCGCTCAGCAAGGAAGAAGCCACTGCTCCAAAACCGCCATAAAAAAGCCAGACTACGGTTTGCAACTGCACATGGGGATAAAGATCGTACTTTTTGGCGAAATGTCCTCTAGTCTGATGAAACAAAAATAGAACTGTTTGCCCATAATTACCATTTTTATGTTCGGAGGAAAAAGGGGGCTGCTTGCAAGCTGAAGAACACCATCCCAACCATGAAGCACGGGGGTGGCAGCATCATGCTGTGGGGGTGCTTTGCTGCAGGAGGGACTGGTGCACTTCACAACATAGATGGCATCATGAGGAAGGAAAATTATGTGGATATATTGAAGCAACATCTGAAGACATCAGTCAGGAAGTTAAAGCTTGGTCGCAAATGGGTCTTCCAAATGGACAATGACCCCAAGCATACTTCCAAAGTTGTGGCAAAATGGCTTAAGGAAAACAAAGTCAAGGTATTGGAGTGGCCATCACAAAGCCCTGACCTCAATCCTATAGAACATTTGTGGGCAGAACTGAAAAAGTGTGTGCGAGCAAGGAGGCCTACAAACCTGACTCAGTTACACCAGCTCTGTCAGGAGGAATGGGCCACAATTCACCCAACTTATTGTGGGAAGCTTGTGGAAGGCTACTGAAACGTTTGACCCAAGTTAAACAATTTAAAGGCAATGCTACCAAATACTAATTGAGTGTATGTAAACTTCTGACCCACTAGGAATGTGATGAAAGAAATAAAAGCTGAAATAAATAATTATCTCTACTATTATTCTGACATTTCACATTCTTAAAATAGTGGTAATCCTAACTGACCTAAGACAGGGAATTTATACTAGGATTAAATGTTAGGAATTGTGAAAAACTGAGTTTAAATGTATTTGGCTAAGGTGTATGTAAACTTCAGACTTCAACTGTAAGTCTGTATGCATGTACATACAGTGCCTTGTAAAAGTATTCATCCCCCTTGGCGTTTTTCCTATTTTGTTGCATTACAACCTGTAATTGAAATTGATTTTTATTTGGATCTCATGTAACAAAATAGTCCAAATTGGTGAAGTGAAATGAAAAAAATAAATTGTTTCAAAAAATTCTACAAAACAAATAACATTAAAGTGGTGCGTCACCACATCAGTCACTGGCTTCATCAATAAGTGCATCGATGACGTTGTCCCCACAGTGACCGCACGTACATACCCCAACCAGAAGCCATGGATTACATTGATCCAAGATGGCGAAGTAGTGCAGTTCTGTTTTTGTCGTGTCTGTAAATAGCCTGTAAATACCCAGTTTTTTTGTATTTTTCGTACATATTTCCCTATCAGACTTTTCATCCTTCTATAAAATATACTTTCCTGCAACCCGCCTCACTCAATGTGGAACGGATTCTATTATTGACTTACCTTTTATCTAGAATCTCCAGTTGAAACTAGCTAGCCAGCTAACTAGCTACTTGCTATTAGCCACAGTTAGCGGTATCTCACCCAGAACATTGGATTTTTTCTGCGGGATTAATTTAATCACTGGATATTAATCACCGGATATTCGGCCAGTCTGCACAGCGCGTTATCGACCCAGAACATATCAGTTTTTCTGCCGGAATCACTGAATCACTGGACCTTTAACTCCGGATTCATCGCTACCAGCTAGCTGCAACAAAATGGACGCTGTGGTCTGGCTAATCATCCTGAGCTAGGCCCATCTCCCGGCTATCTACCTCTCTGTCAACCGGACGGGACCACCTAGTGTTGACACGGAGCCCCGCCGATCCTACACGACTGGTCTGCCGACGAAATCGTCTGATGTGGTTACGACGACGTCGACCACGTAGATTCCATCTGCTAGCCCCGGCCCGCTAGCACACGCTAGCCGTGGCCTCTTACTCGCTAGTGCTTTAGCAGCCTCCGAACTATCCTATTGCTGTTCACCGGACCTTATGATAACTCAGCTATACAGCTGATGTCTGCTGGACTGTTCCTTTTTACGGTACTACATCCTGTTTATGTTTAGCCTCAGCCCAAACATGGTTAGCTTATTGTTGTTTCGGTTATTTCTAATTGTACTATTTCACTGTAGATCCCCCAGCCCAGCTAAACCTGCCTTAGATAGCTCCTTTGTCCCACCCCAAATACACACAGAGACCGACTCAATTGGTGCCTCTAGTGATACTATCTCTTTCATTGTTACCCAACGCTTAGGTTTACCTCCACTTTACTCATATCCTTCCATATCCTTGTCTGTACATAATGCCCTGAATCTTTTCTACAACACCCGGAAATCTGCCCCCTTTATTCTATGTACCCAACACACTAGAAGACCAGTTCTTAAAGCCTTTAGCCGTATCCTTATTCTAGTCCTCCTCTGTTCCTCTGGTGATGTAGAGGCTAACCCAGGCCCTGCAGCCCTCAGTATCACTCCTACTCCCCAGGCGCTATCATTTGCTGACTTCTGTAATCGCAAAAGTCTTGGTTTCTTGCACGTAAATATCAGAAGTCTACTTCCTAAGTTTGAGTTATTCACTGCGTTAGCACACTCCGCCAACCCTGATGTTCTAGCAGTGTCTGAATCCTGGCTCAGGAAGGCCACCAAAAATTCTGAAATTTCCATCCCCAACTATAACATTTTCCGTCTAGATAGAACTGCCAAAGGGGGTGGAGTTGCAATCTACTGTAGAGATAGCCTGCAGAGCTCTATCACACTATCCAGGTCTGTGCCCAAACAGTTTGAGCTTCTACTTCTAAAAATCCACCTTTCCAGAAATAAGTCTCTCACTGTTGCCGCTTGCTACAGACCCCCCTCAGCCCCCAGCTGTGCCCTGGACACCATATGTGAATTGATTGACCCCCATTTATCCTCAGAGTTCGTACTGCTTGGTGACCTAAATTGGGATATGCTTAATACCCCGGCCATCCTACAATCCAAACTAGATGCCCTCAACCTCACGCAAATTATCAACGAACCTACCAGGTACAACCCTAAATCCGTAAACATGGGTACCCTCATAGATATCATCCTGACTAACATACCCTCTAAATACACCTCAGCTGTCTTCAACCAGGATCTCAGCGATTACCTCCTTTATTGCCTGCGTCCGTAATGGGTCCGCGGTCAAACGACCACCCCTCATCACTGTCAAACGCTCCCTAAAACACTTTAGCGAGCAGGCCTTCCTAATTGACCTGGCCCAGGTATCCTGGATGGATATAGATCTCATTCCGTCAGTAGAGGATGCCTGGTTGTTCCTTAAAAGTAATTTCCTCTCAATCTTAAATAAACATGCCCCATTCAAAAAATACAGAACTAAAAACCGATATAGCCCCTGGTTCTCCTCACACTTGACTGCCCTTGACCAGCACAAAAACATCCTGTGGCGTACTGCATTAGCATCAAATAGCCCCCGCGATATGCAACTTTTCAGGGAAGTTAGGAACCAACAAGCAGTCAGGAAAGCAAAGGCAAACTTTTTCAAACAGAAATTTGCATCCTGTAGCACTAACTCCAAAAAGTTTTGGGACACTGTAAAGTCCATGGAGAATAAGAGCACTTCCTCCCAGTTGCCCACTGCACTGAGGCTAGGAAACACTATCACCACCGATAAATCTACAATAATCAAGAATTTCAACAAGCATTTTGCTACAGCTGGCCATGCTTTCCATCTGGCTACCACTACCCCGGCCACCAACTCTGCACCCTCCGCTGAAACTTGCTCATGCCCCCCCCGCTTCTCCTTCACACAAATTCAGACAGCTGACATTTTGAAAGAGCTGCAAAATCTGGACCCCTACAAATCAGCTGGGCTAGACAATCTGGACCCTTTCTTTCTAAAACTAGCCGCCGAAATTGTCGCAACCCCTATTACTAGTCTGTTCAACATCTCTTTCATAACGTCTGAGATCCCCAGAGATTGGAAAGCTGCCGCGGTCATCCCCCTCTTCAAAGGGGGTGACACTCTAGATCCAAACTGCTACAGACCTATATCCATCCTGCCCTGCCTTTCGAAAGTATTTGAAAGCCAAGTTAACAAACAGATCACCAACCATTTCGAATACCACCGTACCTTCTCCGCTATGCAATCCGGTTTCCGAGCTGGTCATGGGTGCACTTCAGCCACGCTCAAGGTACTAAACGATATTATAACTGCGATTGATAATAGACAGTACTGTGCAGCCGTCTTCATCGACCTGGCCAAGGCTTTCGACAAAATAGCCTCCAACACTCTACTCAGCAAATTGGATGTAGTCTATCACAGTGCCATCCGTTTTGTCTCCAAAGCCCCATACACTACCCACCACTGTGACCTGTACGCTCTTGTTGGCTGGTCCTCACTACATGTTCGTCGTCAAACCCACTGGCTCCAGGCCATCTATAAATCACTGCTAGGCAAATCCCCGCCTTATCTTAGCTCATTGGTCACCATAGCAGCACCCACCCGTAGTCTGCGCTCCAGCAGGTATATCTCACTGGTCATTCCCAAAGCCAACACCTCCTTTGGCCGCCATTCCTTCCAGATCTCTGCTGCCAATGACTGGAACGAATTGCAAAAATCTCTGAAGCTGGAGACTCTTATCTCCCTCACTAACTTTAAGCATCAGTTGTCAGAGCACCTTACCGATCACTGCACCTGTACACAGCCCATCTGAAATTAGCCCACCCAACTACCTCATCCCTATATTGTTATTTATTTTGCTCTTTTGCACCCCAGTATCTCTATTTGCACATAATCTCTTGCACATCTAGCATTCCAGTGTTAATACTATTGTAATTATTTTGCACTATAGCCTATTTATTGCCTTACCTCCATAACTTGCTACATTTGCACACACTGTATATATATTTTCTGTTGTATTTTTGACTTTATGTTTTTTACCCCATATGTAACTCTGTGTTGTTTTTATCGCACTGCTTTGCTTTATCTTGGCCAGGTCGCAGTTGTAAATGAGAACTTGTTCTCAACTGGCTTACCTGGTTAAATAAAGGTGAAATAAAATAAATAAATAAATAAAACTACAGGCAACATCCGCACTGAGCTAAAGGGTAGAGCTGCCGCTTTCAAGGAGCAGGACTCTAACCCGGACGCTTATAAGAAATCCCGCTATGCCCTCCGACGAACCATCAAACAGGCAAAGAGTCAATACAGGACTAAGATTGAATCGTACTACATCGGCTCTGACGCTCGTCGGATGTGGCAGGGCTTGAAAACTATGACAGACTACCAAGGGAAGCACAGCCGCGAGCTGCCCAGTGACACAAGCCTACCAGACGAGCTAAACCACTTCTATGCTCGCTTCGAGGCAAGCAACACTGAAGCATGCATGAGAGCACCAGCTGTTCCGGATGACTATGTGATCACGCTCTCCGTAGACGATGTGAGTAAGACTTTTAAGCAGGTCAACATTCACAAGGCCGCAGGGCCAGACGGATTACCAGGACGTGTACTCCGAGCATGTGCTGACCAACTGGCAAGTGTCTTCACTGACATTTTCAACATCTCCCTGACTGAGTCTGTAATACCAACATGTTTCAAGCAGACCACCATAGTCCCCGTGCCCAAGGACACTAAAATAACCTGACTAAATGACTACCGACCCGTAGCAATGACGTCTGTAGCCATGAAGTGCTTTGAAAGGCTGGTCATGGCTCACATCAACACCACTATCCCAGAAACCCTAGACCCACTCCAATTTGCGTACCGCCCCAAAAGATCCATAGATTATGCAATCTCTATTGCACTCCACACTGCCCTTTCCCACCTGTACAAGAGGAACACCTACGTGAGAATGCTATTCATTGACTACAGCTCAGCGTTCAACACCATAGTGCCCTCAAAACTCATCACTAAGCTAAGGATCCTGGGACTAAACACCTCCCTCTGCAACTGGATCCTGGACTTCCTGACGGGCCGCCCCCAGGTGGTAAGGGTAGGTAACAACAAATCTGCCAAGCTGATCCTCAACACGGGGGCCCCTCAGGGGTGCGTGCTCAGTCCCCTCCTGTACTCCCTGTTCACCCATGACTGCATGGCCAGGCACGACTCCAACACCATCATTAAGTTTGCCGACGACACAACACCGACAACGATGAGACAGCCTATAGGGAGGAGGTCAGAGACCTGGCCATGTGGTGCCAGGATAACAACCTCTCCCTCAACGTGACCAAGACAAAGGAGATGATTGTGGACTACAGGAAAAAAAAAAAGAGGACTGAGCACGCCCCAATTCTCATCGACGGGGCTGTAGTGTCCACATCACCAGCAAACTATCATGGTCCAAACACACCAAGACAGTCGTGAAGAGGGCACGACAAAGCCTATTCCCCCTCAGGAGACTAAAAAGATTTGGCACGGGTCCTCAGATCCTCAAAAAATTCTACAGCTGCACCATCGAGAGCATCCTGACTGGTTGCATCACCGCCTGGTATGGCAACTGCTTGGCCTCCGACCGCAAGGCACTACAGAGGGTAGTGCGTACGGCCCAGTACATCACTGGGGCAAAGCTTCCTGCCATCCAGGACCTCTATACCAGGCGGTGTCAGAGGCAGGCCCTCAAAATTGTCAAAGACTCCAGCCACCCTAGTCATAGACTGTTCTCTCTGCTACCGCACAGCAAGCGGTACCGGAGTGCCAAGTCTAGGTCCAAAAGACTTCTCAACAGCTTCTACCCCCAAGCCATAAGACTCCTGAACAGCTAATCATGGCTACCCAGACTATTTGCACTGCCCCCCCACCCCATCCTTTTTACGCTGCTGCTACTCTGTTAAGTATTTATGCATAGTCACTTTAACTCTACCCACATGTACATATTACCTCAACTACCTCAACTAGCCGGTGCCCCCGCACATTGACTCTGCAACGGTACCCCCCTGTATATATAGCCCCCTACTGTCACTTTATTTTACTTCTGCTCTTTTTTTCTCAACACTTTTTTTGTTGTTGTTTTATTCTTACTTTTTTTGTTTAAAATAAATGCACTGTTGGTTAAGGGCTGTAAGTAAGCATTTCACTGTAATGTCTGCACCTGTTGTATTCGGCGCATGTGACCAATAAAATTTGATTTGATTTGATTTGACACACTCCAGCCACATGAGGTCTAGCATTGTCTTGCATTAGGAGGAACCCAGGGCCAACCGCACCAGCATATGGTCTCACAAGAGGTCTGAGGATCTCATCTCGGTACCTAATGGCAGTCAGGCTACCTCTGGCGAGCACATGGAGGGCTGTGCGGCCCCCCAAAGAAATGCCACCCCACACCATGACTGACCCACCGCCAAACCGGTCATGCTGGAGGATGTTGCAGGCAGCAGAACGTTCTCCACGGCGTCTCCAGACTCTGTCACGTCTGTCACATGTGCTCAGTGTGAACCTGCTTTCATCTGTGAAGAGCACAGGGCGCCAGTGGCGAATTTGCCAATCTTGGTGTTCTCTGGCAAATGCCAAACGTCCTGCACGGTGTTGGGCTGTGGACGTCGGGCCCTCATACCACCCTCATGGAGTCTGTTTCTGACCGTTTGAGCAGACACATGCACATTTGTGGCCTGCTGGAGGTCATTTTGCAGGGCTCTGGCAGTGCTCCTCCTGCTCCTCCTTGCACAAAGGCGGAGGTAGCGGTCCTGCTGCTGGGTTGTTGCCCTCCTACAGCCTCCTCCACGTCTCCTGATGTACTGGCCTGTCTCCTGGTAGCGCCTCCATACTCTGGACACTACGCTGACAGACACAGCAAACCTTCTTGCCACAGCTCGCATAAATGTGCCATCCTGGATGAGCTGCACTACCTGAGCCACGTGTGTGGGTTGTAGACTCCGTCTCATGCTACCACTAGAGTGAAAGCACCGCCAGCATTCAAAATTGACCAAAACATCAGCCAGGAAGCATAGGAACTGAGAAGTGGTCTGTGGTCACCACCTGCAGAACCACTTCTTTATTGGGGGTGTCTTGCTAATTGCCTATAATTTCCACCTGTTGTCTATTCCATTTGCACAACAGCATGTGAAATGTATTGTCAATCAGTGTTGCTTCCTAAGTTGACAGTTTGATTTCACAGAAGTGTGATTGACTTGGAGTTACATTGTGTTGTTTAAGTGTTCCCTTAATTTTTTTGAGCAGTGTACTTATGTCATGCAATAAAATGCAAATTAATTACTTAAAAATCATACAATGTGATTTTCTGGATTTTTGCTTTAGATTCCGTCTCTCACAGTTGAAGTGTACCTATGATAAAAATTACAGACCTCTACATGCTTTGTAAGTAGGAAAACCTGCAAAATCGGCAGTGTATCAAATACTTGTTCTCCCCACTGTATATGTGTATTAAAGTAGTCAAACGTTTAGTATTTGGTCCCATATTCCTATCACATCAAGCTTGTTTTGGTTGCGTTTCAGATTATTTTGTGAACAATAAGAATGTATAATATATTCTGTCATTTTGGAGTCACTTGTATTGTAAATAGGAATACATTTTTCTAAACACTTCCACATTAATGTAGATGCTGCCATGATCACGGATAGTCCAGAATGAATCGTGAATAATGATGAGTGAACATGTTAGACAAACAAATATCATACCCCCAAGACATGCTAACCTCTCACCATTATAATAACAGGGGAGATTAGCATTTATGCATAAACGGTTTGACCGATATGGTCAAAATCCAAAGTGCTGGCGTACAGAGCCAAAACAACCAAAAATGTGTCACTGTCCCAATACTTTTAGAGTTCACGGTACATAGAGTGCATTTGGAATGTATTCAGACCCCTTTACTTTTTTCCACATTATGTTACGTTACAGCCTTATTCTGAAATAGATTCAATTGTTTTTTTCCCCCTTATCAATCTACACACAATAGCCCATAACGACAAAGCAAAAATCGGTTTGCAAATGTATTACAAATAAAAAACTGAAATATCATATTTAATCAAGTAAACATTTAATCACTTTAACACAAGTAAATCAGACCCTTTACTCAGTACTTTGTTGAAGCACCTTTGGCAGCGATTACAGCCTTGAGTCTTGGGTATGACGCTACAAGCTTGGCACACCTGTATTTGGGGAGTTTCTCCCTTTCTGCTGCCACTACGATGCTTCACCGTTGGGATGGAATTGGCCAGGTGATGAGCAGTGCATTCAGGCCAAAGAGTTCAATCTTGGTTTCATCAGACCAGAGAATCTTGTTTCTCATGGTCTGAGAGTCCTTTAGGTACCTTTTGGCAAACTCCAAGTGGGCTGTCATGTGCCTTTTATTGAGGAGTGGCTTCCGTCTGTCCACTCTACCATAAAGGCCTGATTGGTGGAGTGCTGCAGACATGGTTGTCCTTCTGGAAGGTTCTCCCATCTCCACAGAGGAACTCTGGAGCTCTGTCAGAGTGACCTTCGGGTTCTTGGTCACCTCTCTGACCAAGGCCCTTCTCCCCCGATTGCTCAGTTTGGCCGGGCAGCCAGCTCTAGGAAGAGTCTTTGTGGTTCCAAACTTTTTCAATTTAAGAATGATGGAGGCCACTGTGTTCTTGGGGACCTTCAATGCTGCAGAATTTTTTTGGTACCCTTCCCCAGATCTGTGCCTCGACAAAATCATGTCTCGAAGCACTACAGACAATTCTTTAGACCTCATGGCTTGGTTTTTGATCTAACATGCACTGTCAACTGTGGGACCTTATATAGACAGGTGTGCCTTTCCAAATCATGTCCAATCAATTGAATTTACCACAGGTGGACTCCAATCAAGTTGTAGAAACATCTCAAGGATGATCAATGGAAACAGGATGCACTTGAGCTCAATTTCGAGTATCATAGCAAAGGGTCTGAATACTTATATAAATAAGTTATTTCTGGTTTGTATTTTTTTTTATAAATTTGCAAACATTTCTAAAAACCTGTTATCGCTTTGTCATTATGGGGTATTGTGTGTAGATTGAACAATTAATACATTTTTAGAATAATGCTGTAACATAACAAAATGTGTTAAAAGTGAAGGGGTCTGAATACTTTCTGAATGCACTGTACTTCACCGCACAGTTAGCTATGCTAGCTAGCCAGCCAAACTTGTATAGTTAGCGAGCAACTGCTACTTGCTAGCTAGCTACACTCGTGCTGTAGCGCCGCCATGCACGTCTCCAGAAACAACGAGGTGCCCAGCTGTGTTGACATTTCACCTTTCCACATCATCCACTTATCCGAATAATATAGCTCTTTGCTTACGCACCGTTTCACCAGCGTCAGCCCATCCCATCCAACATCTCCCAACAGTCGAAGTGCATCGCAGTAAGCCACAGTAGCAACAGGTTGTAAACAGGTTCGAGCCCACAGGTGTTAGCGCTAACATGTTTGTAGGTAGGTGGTCCCAAATTAACTAAAGCCAGCCCTATAACTGATACTGATAAGTCAGCCAGAACTTACAAGTCATTGACACGGATTTCCACAAAGTTCCCACTTCGGTTTTGTTATTAGTAAGCTCTGGGCATCGTCTTCCAGCTGAAAAAAATTGATTTTCTATGGTGTGGGCGTTTAACACCTAGTCATATCCTCTCATAATTACCTTCCACTCAGTGGCCCTCTCTCCCAACTCCATCCACTCCTCTCAACCTCTACTACCCTCTCTGTACCTCTCATATCCTCCATTCTTCTCTCTCCAACACTCGCTCTTTGACCACATTTCTCACCAATGAAGAGCAGGGTGTGGTGTGGGAGACAAAAACGAAACAGATGGCAAATATCTAGACCGTGTGTCACATTTCAAACGCGCTCACACATATGCACACACTCTTTTGAAGCTAGTACCTTGTAATTATCTTAGGGCCTTGCTGAGGGTAAATAAACAACAAACGTTCATCAGGGAGGTTGGACAGATCTTTGACAACCTTGTCAATACCTCGACACGACTTCTTCAGACGCTCATGATCTTAAACCTAAAAATAGGTGTGTTGGTGGGGCCATAGAGCTGAGCTTCCTGAAGCCTCTCCTCTCCTGCCCTGTCAGCTTAAAAGCCTTTCTCGTCATTCGCTATGACCCAATACTGGCCAGGATCCAAACAACTAATCCATTCAGACGTGATTTACAATTAAGATCGCAGGAAACACTGAAGGACTAAACTAACCACAACCTTCGCTGCTCTGGTGATTATGACCACTCTTATCCTGTCTGTCGCAGTTATTAACCTTGGCTGTTCTGTATATGAGCTAACATTAGATGTTGGCCTGTTCTATTCTGTGAGGTGTCCCATCTTAGATGATGCCACATCATTACCCATGATGATCTCTAAAAGGACAGTGGCAGGGAAGCCCTTCCCATAACTGCTGAGGAGGCAACTTTTGAGGTCAGATGAGAGATCTCAAAGTGTTTCAAGAGTGTTTATCCCACAACATCGGCAACGGACCAGATGACTCCCATGTTCACAACTTCATCCCAAAGTACTCTGTACATTGCATTCACAACGTGGATGCTCCAAATAAGAAAATCTGTAAATAAAGTGGATTCTCCAGTTCAGTTCAGTTCAGCAGCATAACTATAGTGGGAACCCTGGTCGGTTGGTCATGGGAGTGGGGCCTCTCCTCTCCTGTTCACTACTCATCAGAGCGCTGATGTGATGTGAGGGAGTACATCCGTCATAACCATACAGAATTCATAAGGCAACCTTATTTCCCCACTGTCAGAGACACCGAATTATGCACCGCGTGACCAAATGATGGATTTTACATTTCCCAAAGTGTACACTTATTTATTGCTTTATAACAAATATGGGCTGGGGAAGTACATTATTGTCTTCATTACTAGGAAAAGTATGAAAGGGGGAAGAGGGGAACTATTATTCGGATGAACGTGTACTTGAATGAATGTGACTAGAAGTGGATAAAATGAGAATCAAATGAAATCCTTTAAAAACACACAACCATTGTCATATCATACTTTGCAAACCTAGTTCATCAAACCCATAAAA
Source organism: Coregonus lavaretus (assembly GCF_964263955.1). Taxonomy (NCBI): domain Eukaryota; kingdom Metazoa; phylum Chordata; class Actinopteri; order Salmoniformes; family Salmonidae; genus Coregonus; species Coregonus lavaretus. Next base: position 36,637,409 of record NC_140020.1, read on the forward strand.
ACCTTTGTGTCACTATACTTGGAGCTACAGTATGCCTGCAAGTGGCTGTGGGCACACAGTGAGTGGAGTGGACAACACTTCCGTCAGTGCTCCAGTCACTGTAGGGGTTCGCTCTAGAATCAGCTGCCTTGTGGAATGCTGACACAGCAGCTTGGTCCATCTGACCCACAGTAACCAACAGCCACTCTCTCTCTCTCTCTCTCTCACACAGGATACACAGTAAGACCAGCTCACTGAACACTGTTCACTGTATATGAGGGAAATTAAATTGGTAATACAATGCTACTTTCCCCAAATGTCAATATTTGAATGATATCAATTATAATCACATAATAAAGACATCTATTACCTCACTATTGTGTCCTCTCAGGTTGAAGTTGATCCTCTGCGGGGTAGTCCGATCCCTTCTGCAGTGGCTGGATGTTAACGTTACCCCAACAACCCCTCTCCCGTTCCCTGTGGCGAGCCAGCCTTCCTCATAGTAGCGCCGCCGGCACACCGGCTTCTCCTTCTCACTCTTGGGTACCCGGCCCTTCCATGACAGGCAGAGGATGTTGGAGTCACTGCACATGATGGGGCCATGCTCCACTGCGGCGAACATGCCTGCCGACCGCAACTTGTTCCTCGATTTGTGAAAATAATCTGGTAGGTCGTGTGCCTTTCAGAGAGGCTGGTGGTCCAGCTATGAGCACTTCCACTCTGCTACAGGGAAAATCGTGTCGGTGCCGGGGAACAGATAGCAGACACGCTGCATAGTATTTGACATTTCAGTAGTTTATCTGGGTGTCCCCATACGTTTTAAAGAAAAAATCAAAGTGGATAGTTCAAGTTTGTGCATTTCTGATCAGTTATTGATCACCAAATTATCTGCTTAACATGGCTGGCAAGTGGTGATTTTGTAGAAGATTGCATAAATGAAAAAGGCACAAATGTAGGACATTTTGATTTGTTACATTTGTTAGTCCTGTCAATGTGATACTGAATCCATGAGTATTGACCATGGTGCAGGTGAAAGATTAAAGTATTGGCCTATAATGTTATGCTATCAAATGTTATCCATGCCCAAAAGTGGACTTTAACTACAGTTGATGCGTTCACTGAATAAGAAAATCTATTTTCCTTTTTGTTTGCAGTCGTAGGCTACAGTGCTGGAACAAGTTTGAAACTCAAAGTCAACTAAAAATAACTCCTTCAACAACATTCAACCATGCAATACTTTTTTTTATTTTTTAAACGTTCCTTTTTGTTGTCTTGATTCACTCTTTTAGAAATTAGAAACAAATTAGTTGAGTGCATGTCAAACGGCAAGTGTCCTAGCACACAAAAAAACGTCCTTGTCGTCTAGAATGCTAATATCAAATCTCAATTTCAAACCATTCACTGCTTCAATATGGAGCATCCTATTATTCTGAATATGGCCCAATTCGGCGTTTCATTATTACTGAACCGAACGCCTGTTCTGTGTGCGTTGTCCACTGTGGTACTAGGGACTGCACGCATCAGCTGTCAACCCCAACCCACACGTTTCTGCCCGTAAACATCATTACGTCACCCAGCTTGCCTTTCAATCCCGTCAAGGAGTGCTGTGAAAAAGGGAGAGAAAAAACATGTTATGGGGAGAACTCAAGGAGGACTGATACCCTTGAATATACAATCTAATAAAAATGCCAAGACCCGCCCGAATACTCCGTTTGTGTTCACACTGTTGAGAGGGCGAATGGCCATAAAGGCCATAGACAACGACGCAAAAAAAAGGACTACAAAATACTAAAGCTAAATAGTTTTAGGCAGTGATGCGAGGCACAGTGCAGTGGAGCCTTCCCTTGTCAAACCTATTGCCTTGGTCATCCCGTTCGGTTTACAAATCATTGATTCAAACTATGTTCCGATACAGATTGCTACATCAGCTAGCTAACAGCTCAGTGCCATAATTCTCTACAACATATTTGATTTCCAATAATAGCATACCCTTATAAACCCCTGATAGCTAACGTTAGCATCCAGAATCAATAAACTGGGGATATTTATTTATTTGTTGCCTCAATCTTTTGGAAAACTGCCAGTCTATCGTCGCTACCAACTATTTTGGCTGCACAGCCCAGTCAGTGTCGTTAGCGAGCGAGCTAAATATCAGAGTGACCAAAACAATAACACCCATCCATTCGGCCAAATACTGGCAGTATTTGCATTAACCAGGTAGCAATTAAGCAGCGTATTCACTAACTACATAAAGGGGCTAGCTAAATATTTACCTAGTAACCTTAGACCAGACAGAAATACCTGCATTATCCCTTTTTTTTATCTGGACATTTCACAAATCTAGTTAGCTAACCAACTACTGGCATCGGCATTTTCACTGTAAATTGGTTGGCTACCTAGCTAACGTTAGTCGTTTTGTTTTCAAAAGACTCGTTTATGTGTGGCTAATTACAATAACAGCGAGGGAGTAGGTATCGTTGTCAGTATGCCAAAATCATGTAAGACCTATCGTCAATATCGCCGGATAAATATCAATTGACAATGATCAACCGCTTACCTATCTCTCGTCTCTCTGTTGCTGTCGCTGACTGTACGGATTGTGTAAACGCAGAGAGGAAGAGGCGAAGCGAGAAGTTTTACTCCGCTCAAAATATGTCCAAAAAAATAAGCCCACTAAGTGAGAATTTTTGAATGGAGGTCAATGAGAGTGTCGAATTTGGTCAACAAAACATTTAATTCCTAATTTGCTACAGGATGCTTATTTGATCGAATACAAGTTTTGTAATGGTTAGGTTGTTACAAATGCACGGATATAAGTGGACTCATCATTGATATAACCCGTTTTAACAATGACATTGCCATTGAGGGCTTCCACCATTTAAAGTAGTTAAGTGGGTGGGGATTCCTATGAGCTGGGAGCCATCCGTCAATGAAGAAGAAGAATATTGACTACTTTTAAATGTAGATAACCTCAATGGCGCTGCCGATGCTGTCACAGATGCTATAATCAAATCAAATCAAATTGTATTTGTCACATACACGTATTTAGCAGATGTTATAGCGGGTGTAGTGAAATGATTGTGCTTCTATCTCCGACAGTGCAGTAATATATAACAAGTAACATCTAACAATTTCACAACATATACCCAATACACACAACACTAGTAAGGAATGGGATTTAAGAATATATACATATATGGACAAGCAATGACAGAGCGGCATGGATACAGTAGAATATTATAGAATAGAATACAGTATATACATATGAGATGAGTAGTGGCAGATATGTAAACATTATTAAAGTGACTAGTGTTCCATTTCTTAAAGTGGCCAGTGATTTCAATAGGCAGGAGCAGCCTCTAATGTGCTAGTGATGGCTATTTAACAGTCTGATGGCCATGAGATAGAAGCTGTTTTTCATTCTCTCGGTCCCAGCTTTGATGCACCTGTACTGACTTCACCTTCTGGATGATAGCAGGGTGAACAGGCAGTGGCTCGGGTGGTTGATGTCCTTAATGATATTTTTGGCCTTTCTGTGACATCGGCTGCTGTATGTGTCTTGGGGGGCGGGTAGTAATGACACAGATACAAAGTTGAGTCATCTATCAAAAAATTCAATTTCCATTCAAAGGGCTTTATTGGCATGGGAAACATATGTTTACATTGCCAAAGCAAGTGAAATAGATAATAAACAAAAGTGAAATAAACAATCAGAAATGAACAGTAAACATTACACTCACAAAAGTTTAAAAAGAATAGAGACATTTCAATTGTTATATTATGGCTATGTACAGTGTTGTAGCAATTTGCAAATAGTTGAAGTACAAAAGGGAAAATAAATAAACATAAATATTGGTTGTATTTACAATGGTGTTTGTGCTTCACTGGTTGCCCTTTTCTTGTAGCAACAGGTCACAAATCTTGCTGCTGTGATGCCACACTGTGGTATTTCACCTAATAGATATGGGAGTTTATCAAACTTGGATTTGTTTTCGAATTCTTTGTGAGTCTGTGTAATCTGAGGGAAACATGTCTCTAATATGATTACCGTAGGCAGGAGGTTAGGAAGTGCAGCTTTGTTTCCACCTCATCACAAAAAATAAATAAAAGAATTGTGGGCAGTGTGCACATAGCCTGTCTTCTCTCAAGAGCCAAGTCTGCCTATGGTGGCCTCCTATCTGATGATATGCCATTTAGCAGCCACTTTTATCCAAAGCAACTTACATTCATGCGTGCACACAATTTTACGTATGGGTGGCCTCAGCGGGAATCAAACCCATAGCCCTTGGCATTTCAAGCACCATGCTCTATCGACTGAGCCACACAGGACCTAGCTCTATGGCTTGTTGTTCACATGGGTATCTGCCCTCTCATTAGCATGGTCCCACCTGATCTCTCCTCATCTCACCTGCCTTCCATCTTTGAGGACATGTATTTCCATTGTTAAAGCAGTCAATCGACTATCTCGTTTGGCATGGGCCCTCAAATCTTCAAAAAGTTCTACAGCTGTACCATTGAGAGAATTTTGACTGGCTGCATCACCGCCTGGTATGGTAATAGCACCGCACTCGATCGCATGGCGCTACAGAGGGTGGTGCGGACAGCCCAGTATATCACTAGTGCCGAGCTCTCTGCCATCCAGGACATCTATATCAGGCGGTGTGCTAGGAAGGCCCGGAAAATTGTTAAAGACTCCAACCACCCAAGCCATAGACTTCCGTACGGCAAGCGGTACCGGTGCATCAAGTCTGGCACCAACAGGCTCTTGAACAGCTTCTATCCCCAAGCAATAAGACTGATAAATACCTAACAAAATAGCTACATGGACTATCTGAGTTAACCTTGTATCCTTATTGACCTTTTATTTTTTATTTTTGCACTGTCTCTATGCACACTCACAGGGCTCTACACACTCTAAGATACTATATATGGAAATGTTCTAAGAACCATACTAAGGATCATTTTGCTATTTGATTTTGAATTCTAAGACCCCTGGAAGTATCAAAATAAATAAATAAATATTTGATGGAAAAATATTTTTGGCCTTAATGCTATTACCCCATACAAACACATTGAATAACATGTTCAATACATGGAACAACAGATAGTCCCCACAAAAAATCTAAAGGAAGTTTGCTCTGAAGTTTTTGTTCTATATCTGAGAGATAAAAGCAAGCAGGAAACATTTTTATTTTAATTTTTTTACATGTATTTAAACCTTTATTTTTGGCACTAAACAGTCCATATACAGTATACTTACATTCATTTTTTCAACTGGTAGTGGGGGACCTTCAGACGAGTCTTGTGAGGCCTGTGGGGATCATAGAGCAAAACAACTGACATGAACGTGTTCGTGAGAGTTTCACCTTTCCACGGAGGGGTCATGTTAGTATGTAGCCCAAACTGTTCAGACACTACCAACAGACGTTGGCAGATCGGCTGTACCGACTTCAGACGAGTCCCAAGACACTTGTGGGGGTCATCTTCATGAGAGTCTAATCTTTCAATAGAGGTGTCATAATAGTTTGTAGGCTAAACCGTTTGGACGCTAAAGACGATTTTGTGAGAAGAGCAATTTTTGGGATGTCTCATAGTCTTACAAACACCGCTCTAGCTCTGTCACCTTTCACCGCAGACTCGGAAGTGCGACATACGCGGATGGGTTGGACTGAGACGCATCCAATGCAAAAAGAGATACCTCTAGCTTAAACTGACAGATTTTTATGGGGAATTTTTTATTATGCTAATCCTATTTCCGCGGGGACGTGGACATCGACCTTAGGGGGATATCATATAATAGATGATCTTTGGTAGGAGCCTGTGCGTTTTGTAGAAAAATGGCGTGTTCCACAGCTAAGGCGAGGCGACACAACAACCAATGATTGCGTGCCACGTCATCGACAGTGTCATCGACTGATAAATTGCTATAACATATGATGTGGTAAGCTGATACTTAAAATACCTGTCCAGGCATTGTAAGATCTGTCAGGCGTCAGCAATGTCTAAGCATATGAATGCGCCCACAAACAGTGAACATGACGAGACACGAAGATCTTCAATCTAAATAGTCTAAATTGCGAATTTTGAATATATGCAGTTGATGAGTTAGTGAAGAAGCTGGTAATAAAAATGGGCTTTTTCTATAGAAATAGGTCATGCCTCTTGCTAAATAGTAGAAAATAGTTTGTTGGTGTCAAGTAGAGAGCTGCCCTTCATAATGTCATTTGACCCCACATGAACCATGACAGTATCAGACTCACAGCTTCGGGAAGCAACCTGGTGATATCCTGAACTTTTGCCTCAGGAAAACACAAAGTCTTTGCCCCAGGTACAGAAATATGCCTCATCATCGAACTATCTATCACAATCGCCGGAATGATCCGGCCTCTGCCGTATCTCGAAGCAGATGGCAAGGCCAGAGCCACAGAACTCACCTGAGAAGAGGGCTGCTGAGACGCCGGCTGCGTGCATGCCTCAACCGCCAAAGGGACAGAGCTCTGATCCAGAGAGCACAGCCCAGCGGAGGGGGGCCGCAGTGGTCCAGGCTGTGCCCAGGCAGATTGACTAGGACCGGGAGATGTAGCTGGAGGGTCATCCACAGCCATGGAGGGAACACCCAAGCCCCCGACAGAGGACAGCTGGTATAGGGGCTCAAAGCGATTTGAAAGTCTTAAGTCTGGACGCAGGTGAAGAAGACAAGCACGCCGAGAATGATTCTTCTCCTTCATTCTGGTTCCGACACGCATCCATTTACTCTCACCTGGAGTCGAACAGTGAGCAGCCATTTTCTGGTTCAAGCTAGTAGAGGGGTGCAGTGGCGGAAATTGATCATAGTCCAGGAAGGTCCCATTATGATCCTCTTGGATGTTTTGATAGGAAGCATTTAAACAAACATTTCCCGCCTCTGCGGGGACTTAAATGCTCCCTCCTTGGCCGCAGACGCCCCCACCAGCCCCCCGCACAACTGTGTTGTTGTCTGTCTCTCGTTGAATGTGAGCGCGAGAGAGAAGTGCAGGGGGGCAGGTGATGTCTGGGTCGGTTATCAGTGGCAGGTCGCCGGCTGTTCCTTTCTACGCACCGGCCTGGCTGAGTGTTTGTGTTCGGTGTAGCCTCTCAGAGCTGTGTGAGGCGTGTCCCCAGTGTCTTTAGTAGTTTTATAGAAAACGTTGTATGAGTTGAGCTCTTCGTAGCCTGGCTCGGTTGTTTGTATCCAGGTACTAAAGCGTCCGGGGTGAAAATTTTTGGGAGGGGGTAGAAGGATTACTTTATACTATTCCAGGTATTCCTTAAAGAGGTAGGGTTTCAAGTGTCTCCGGAATGTGGTCAGTGACTCCGCTGTCCTGGCGTCGTGGGGGAGCTTGTTCCACCATTGGGGTACGAGAGTAGCAAATACCTTTGACTGGGCTGAGCGGGAACTGTGCTTCAGTAGAGGTAGGGGAGCTAGCAGGCCAGAGGTGGATGAACGTAGTGCCCTCGTTTGGGTGTAGGGTCTGATCAGAGCCTGAAGGTAAGGAGGTGCCGTTCCCCTCACAGCTCCGTAGGCAAGCACCATGGTCTTGTAGTAGATGCAAGCCTCAACTGGAAGCCAGTGGAGTGTGCGGAGGAGCAGGGTGACATGAGAGAACTTGGGAAGGTCGAACACCAGACGGGCTGCGGCGTTCTGGATAAATTCTAGGGGTTTAATGGCACAGGCAGGGAGCCCAGCCAACAGCGAGTTGCAGTAATCCAGACGGGAGATGACAAGTGCCTGGATTAGGACCTGTGCCGCTTTCTGTGTAAGGTAGGGTCGTACTCTGCGAATGTTGTAGAGCATGAACCTGCAGGATCGGGTCACCGCTTTGATGTTAGCGGAGAACGACAGGGTGTTGTCCAGGGTCACGCCAAGGTTCTTTGCACTCTGGGAGGAGGACACAATGGAGTTGACAACCGTGATGGCGAGATCATGGAGCAGGCAGTCCTTCCCAGGGAGGAAGAGCAGCTCCGTCTTGCCAAGGTTCAGCTTGAGGTGGTGATCCGACATCCACACTGATATGTCTGCCAGACATGCAGAGATGCGATTCACCACCTGGTTATCAGAAGGGGGAAAGGAGAAAATTAATTGTGTGTCGTCTGCGTAGCAATGATAGGAGAGACCATGTGAGGATATGACAGAGCCAAGTGACTTGGTGTATAGAGAGAATAGGAGAGGGCCTAGAACTGAGCCCTGGGGTACACCAGTGGTGAGAGCACGTGGTGCAGAGACAGATTCTCGCCACGCCACCTGGTAGGAGCGACCTGTCAGGTAGGACGCAATCCAAGAGTGAGCAACGCCGGAGATGCCCAACTCGGAGAGGGTGGAGAGGAGGATCTGATGGTTCACAGTATCAAAGGCAGCGGATAGGTCTAGAAGGATAAGAGTAGAGGAGAGAGAGTTAGCTTTAGCAGTGCGGAGAGCCTCCGTGACACAGAGAAGAGCAGTCTCAGTTGAATGACCAGTCTTGAAACCTGACTGGTTTGGATCAAGAAGGTCATTTTGAGAGAGATAGCAGGAGAGTTGGCTAGAGACGGCACGCTCAAGAGTTTTGGAGAGAAAAGAAAGAAGGGTTACTGGTCTGTAGTTGTTGACAACGGAGTGATCGAGTGTAGGTTTTTTGAGGAGGGGTGCAACTCTCGCTCTCTTGAAGACGGAAGGGATATGGCCAGCGGTCAAGGATGAGTTGATGAATGAGGTGAGGTAAGGGAGAAGGTCTCCGGAAATGGTCTGGAGAAGAGAGGAGGGGATAGGGTCAAGCGGGCAGGTTATTGGGCAGCCAATGCTAATATGCTCTTAAGACACTATTTACATGTCTGTTAAATTGACATTTAGTTTTTAGTTTTGATACATTTGTGCCTGCTTTTTGCCTACAGTACGGTATGTGGCTCGTTTGCCTTTAGTTCAACTACTGAAGCAAGTTCTGGTACGCTTTCATTCTATCACAAAAAAATATTTTTAATACAAATGTTACATTTTGGGGATTGTGAAAAGCGCTTTATGAATGAAATACAGTTATCAAGTAATGAGTTATTAGTCCATGTCCTTAGTAGAGTGACCTTCAAATGTAATATTTTACACTTGTTCTGTGTAACAATGTTTTAACTCGACCCAAATGTAGATCATTATTGTATTGCAAAACAGCATGGTGTGTGTGTGTGTGTGTGCTGTCACCTAAGTGAATGTGAATATCTATTGATTAGCTCTGGCACTGTCTGATAGACAGATCTGTGTTAATACCACTTAAGACAGACAGCGTCACATGCACGCATGCTTAGTTTTTCTCAGATTGCAATTTGAGTGTGCACATCAAGTTCAACTGAAGCTTTAGTCTGATGTTTGCACTGTTTGGTTCATGAAATAATATAAATAAATTATAATAATCAATCCTATTTTATGAACTCTTATCTTGTGAAATAATACTTATTTAGACAATAGGGCTTTGTTTCAATGTGCTATAAAAAAGAAATATATATTATTGTACATTCTCTGACGTGATGTATGTTCTGAAATGCAGGAAATATAAATTAATCATGTGTGTGTAGGAAAGGGAGGGGGTGGGATGGTAGAGAAGGCAAAAATATGCAGGCAAAATTGAAATTAGGATGACACTGAAAATAACCCAAGGATTACATTAATCCCCCAACCCAATATGCTGGGTTTATGTCAAAACCCAACACACTGGGTTGTTTTAACCCAGCAATATAATCTATTTTACCCATTAGTTGGGTCAAGCGTTCAACCCAAGGCGCTGGGTTAGAAGCACAACCCAAATCCACTGGGTTGAATTAACCCAATGCTGTGTTTTCCCAATATTGACCCAGCGCTGGGTTGTCGAAACAATAATTCATTTTGGAATAATTATATGAATTGCCATATTAGGCATAACTCAATTTCTACCTTTTAAGATTCCAAAATATAAATAGTTTTCAGTAATTGTTTTCAGTATCCTAGTTTTGTTTTTGTTTTCTGATTGTTTCAGTGCATGTATTCAATAAGCTTACTACTACTGTTTGCCAGAAGCCTGTTTTTTTCGGTAAGGGAAAATAACTACAAATGCCACGATAATCTGGATGAGACTGCCGAATCGACGCAAAGGTAAGAATCTCTGGATTAACTTTTTAATGTTAGCTAAATTTAGTAGTTCATAAATTAGCTAAATGTCTTTAAATGGACAATTCTGTGAACTGTCTTATGCACGTTTTAAATTGACACAATACCTGTTAGCAAAGGTGTCAGCTAGAGATGACGTGCAGGAGCTTGCAGGGATTTGTAGTCTTGCATGATGTCTACTTTGATGCTAATTAGCATTTTCGAATCTGAGAGTAAATAGAGCCAAATATATTGATAAAAGTCACCTTGTCCGAGAGAGATTTACATGGTTATTAAAGCATCACGCCAGGGTAAGCCTACACAAAACACAGCTCTTATTTTAAGTGTTTTTAAAATTTCCTATGGGAAAAATGAATGGTGGACAAATGATTGGAACCATTTCCCTGTTTGACCGCTAGGCTTTATGGATATTAGGACACCTCCACGTGGGGCTCTATATGGCGACCAGAGTATGGGTGAGTGGATGTGTTGACAGGAAAGTAGTGGGCTAACCTAAAGGTTAGACGGTTTTGAATGAGCTGTTTTTTTCTTCAGTTTTTTACCATGCAACTACATGTACATTGAGCTACCATACCGCAAGAGTTAGAATTTCTGCTTGAGTCTGAAGCCGAAACCACACAGAGAGACCCCGTCAATGGCGTCAACATTTGCGTGCGAGAGTAGAGCGCTGCGCAGTGTATGCCAACTTAATTGTCATGAGAATCCATAACAGTTGTATTTGTTATGTTCGCTATGTAGCCCTTGTGAATTATTGTTGGGTGTTCCTTTTGACTCACCTTATATGTCCTACGGGAGCCACCATACCTGCCTCCTGTTATGTTGGCTGAGAAACTTGAGGAGAGTTGTAGCTAATACACCCTAGCAGTTTATAAAGAATTTAGCTAGTCTCGTTCTTTCTACAAAACACTATTCTCTCATGAACAGAGTTACTTGAGTTTCCCAGCAGTAGCCTGCCTGGGCTAAATGCCTGTGCTCAAAGTCAACAAAGGTAGGCATAAAGTTATTGTTTTCAAATATGTATTATTGGCAATAGCAGCTAAACTTATCAACACTAAATAGACACTTTTTTAACTATGCATGTCACAATTCCAGACATACTGTGCCTTGCAAAAGTATTCATCCCCCTTGGCGTTTTTCCTATTTTGTTGCATTACAACCTGTAATTTCAATGGATTATTATTTGGATTTCATGTAATGGACAGACACAAAATAGTCCAAATTGGTGAAGTGAAATGAAAAAAATAACTTGTTTCAAAGAATTCAAAAAAATAAATAACAGAAAGGTGGTGCGTGCATATGTATTCACCACCTTTGCTTTGAAGCCCCTAAATAATATCTGCCGCAACCAATTACCTTCAGAAGTCACATAATTAGTTAAATAAAGTCCACCTGTGTGCAATGTAAGTATCACATGATCTGTCACATGATCTCAGTATATATACACCTGTTCTGAAAGGACCAGAGTCTGCAACACCACTAAGCAAGAGGCACCACCAAGCAAGCGGCACCATGAAGACCAAGGAGCTCTCCAAACAGGTCAGGGAAAAGTTGTGGAGAAGTACAGATCAGGGTTGGGTAAAAAAAAAATATCCGAAACCTTTAACATCCCACGGAGCACCATTGAATCCATTATAAAAAAATGGAAATAATATGGCACCACAACAAACTTGTCAAGAGAGGGCCGCCCACCAAAACTCACGGACCAGGCAAGGAGGGCTTTAATCAGAGAGGCAACAAAGAGACCAAAGATAACCCTGAAGGAGCTGCAAAGCTCCACAGCGGAGATTGGAGTATCTGTCCATAGGACCACTTTAAGCCGTACATGCCACAGAGCTGGGCTTCACAGAAGAGTGGCCAGAAAAAAAACATTGCTTAAAGAAAAAAATAAGCCAAAAGGCATGTGGGAGACTCTCCAAACATATGGAAGAAGGTACTCTGGTCAGATGAGACTAAAATTGAACTTTTGGCCATCAAGGAAAACGCTATGTCTGGCACAAACCCAACACCTCTCATCACCCCGAGAACACCATCCCCACAGTGAAGCATGCTGGTGGCAGCATCATGTTGTGGGTATGTTTTTCATCGGCAGGGACTGGGAAACTGGTCAGAATTGAAGGAATTATGGACAGCGCTAAATACAGGGAAATTCTTGAGGGAAACCTGTTTCAGTCTTCCAGAGATTTGAGACTGGGATGGAGGTTCACCTTCCAGCAGGACAATGACCCTAAGCATACTGCTAAAGCAACACTCGAGTGGTTTAAGGGGAATCATTTAAATGTCTTGGAATGGCCTAGTCAAAGCCCAGACCTCAATCCAATTGAAAATATGTGGTATGACTTAAAGATTGCTGTACACCAGCAGAACTCATCCAACTTGAAGGAGCTGGAGCGGTTTTGCCTTGAAGAGGCAAAAATCCCAGTGGCTAGATGTGCCAAGCTTATAGAGACATACCCCAAGAGACCTGCAGCTGTAATTGCTGCAAAAAAAGGTGGCTCTACAAAGTATTGACTTTGGGAGGGGTTAATAGTTACAGTGGGGAAAAAAAGTATTTAGTCAGCCACCAATTGTGCAAGTTCTCCCACTTAAAAAGATGAGAGAGGCCTGTAATTTTCATCATAGGTACACGTCAACTATGACAGACAAAATGAGGAAAAAAAATCCAGAAAATCACATTGTAGGATTTTTTATGAATTTATTTGCAAATTATGGTGGAAAATAAGTATTTGGTCAATAACAAAAGTTTCTCAATACTTTGTTATATACCCTTTGTTGGCAATGACACAGGTTAAACATTTTCTGTAAGGTTTTCACACACTGTTGCTGGTATTTGGGCCCATTCCTCCATGCAGATCTCCTCTAGAGCAGTGATGTTTTGGGGCTGTTGCTGGGCAACACATACTTTCAACTCCCTCCAAAGATTTTCTATGGGGTTGAGATCTGGAGACTGGCTAGGCCACTCCAGGACCTTGAAATGCTTCTTACGAAGCCACTCCTTCGTTGCCCGGGCGGTGTGTTTGGGATCATTGTCATGCTGAAAGACCCAGCCACCTTTCATCTTCAATGCCCTTGCTGATGGAAGGAGGTTTTCACTCAAAATCTCACAATACATGGCCCCATTCATTCTTTCCTTTACACGGATCAGTCGTCCTGGTCCCTTTGCAGAAAAACAGCCCCAAAGAATGATGTTTCCACCCCCATGCTTCACAGTAGGTATGGTGTTCTTTGGATGCAACTCAGTATTCTTTGTCCTCCAAACACGACGAGTTGAGTTTTTACCAAAAAGTTATATTTTGGTTTCATCTGACCATATGACATTCTCCCAATCCTCTTCTGGATCATCCAAATGCACTCTAGCAAACTTCAGACGGGCCTGGACATGTACTGGCTTAAGCAGGGGGACACGTCTGGCACTGCAGGATTTGATTCCCTGGCGGCGTAGTGTGTTACTGATGGTAGGCTTTGTTACTTTGGTCCCAGCTCTCTGCAGGTCATTCACTAGGTCCCCCTGTGTGGTTCTGGGATTTTTGCTCACCGTTCTTGTAATCATTTTGACCCCACGGGGTGAGATCTTGCGTGGAGCCCCTGATCGAGGGAGATTATCAGTGGTCTTGTATGTCTTCCATTTACTAATAATTGCTCCCACAGTTGATTTCTTCAAACCAAGCTGCTTACCTATTGCAGATTCAGTCTTCCCAGCCTGGTGCAGGTCTACAATTTTGTTTCTGGTGTCTTTTGACAGCTCTTTGGTCTTGGCCATAGTGGAGTTTGGAGTGTGACTGTTTGAGGTTGTGGACAGGTGTCTTTTATACTGATAACAAGTTCAAACATTTGCCATTAATACAGGTAACGAGTGGAGGACAAAGGAGCCTCTTAAAGAATAAGTTACAGGTCTGTGAGAGCCAGAAATCTTGCTTGTTTGTAGGTGACCAAATACTTATTTTCCACCATCATTTGCAAATAAATTCATTAAAAATCCTACAATGTGATTTTCTGGATATTTTTTTCTCAATTTGTATGTCATAGGTGACGTGTACCTATGATGAATATTACAGGCCTCTCTCATCTTTTTAACCCTCCCGTTGTCCTAGGGTCAAAATGACCCGCCACTGTGTTGAACCAACTTTATTTAATTTTTATATTTTTGGGATAATTTGTGAGAAGGAGGCAGTGAGACTTTAAAGAAAGTATCACTGCCTCCTTCTCACAAATGATCCAAAAAATATAAAAATTAAATAAAGTTGGTTCAACACAGTGGCGGGTCATTTTGACCCTAGGACAACGGGAGGGTTAAGTGGAAGAACTTGCACAATTGGTGGCTGACTAAATACTTTTTTTCCCCACTGTATGCATGCTCAATTTTCCTGTTTTTTTGTCTTATTTCTTGTTAGTTTCACAAAAAAAAGTATTTTGCATCTTCAAAGCGGTAGGCATGTTGTGTAAATCAAATGATACAAACTAGGAAATATAGGAAAAATGGGGGGTGAATACTTTCGCAAGCCACTGTAACAATGCACTAACAATCTATTTTCTGGCAATTTATCCGCTCACTTTACCAGCATTGCTTTGCGTAGACGCAAGAAAAATAGACTAGCTAATTTGAAGTGAATGATGCTTTTGACTGGTTGACGCTTGCTGCCTGTTTGTTTTCTCTGATTCACTGCTGTATATTCCAATTCCAGTGGGTACACACTCATTCACGCACCCAAAATGCCATGCTGACCACACCGCCCGCAAGTGTTGCAAAATAAATGTACACATGTTATTCAATAATTACATCCAAACTGCTTGCACGCATCAACGAGCGTCTCCGAAGCCACACGCTAAAATAGAACGTGGTTAGATTTTAGATACTTGAGGTGCTGCAAGTCCCGCCTCTCCCATCTCCTCATTGGTTTTTAGGAGAATACTGTATACCCACGTGGGTGATGGAAAGATGAACAAGGTCCACATTCCAGTCCAGTTGGTTACGGTAATGCACCTTAAAGTTGGTTGCCATATAGAATCCACATAAAAATAAGAAGAAGACACCTTGATAGGGTTACGGAGGAGGAATGGAGGGGAAAAGAGAGGCTGAGGATGTCGAAGAGAGAGAGGGAAGAAGATGGCGATTGTTTGTTGAGGATAAGAGCGTCTGCTAAATGACTAAAAAATTAATAAAAATAAGAAGAATGGTAGAAAGTGTATGCCGAGTGAGCTGTACACCGTATCGAATACAGGAGGAGAAATTGAAGTGAATTAGGGCAAAATATCGGAGGTGGTAGGTGTGGTAGTTCTCGGAGCCCGAGGCTTGCACCGAGGGTCAGGATAAAGATGGATCTGTGATGGTAGGAGTGACATTTTTTGAAAAAGTGGACCCTTGCCTTTTGGCTGATCCATTTGTGATTTCAGGGTTGGTGAAAACGGAGATGGGTGCTGTGGAATCGGTGAAGGTAACCCGAAGTGGTCTTGTGATAATTGTTTGTGTTTCTGCTGGTCAGAAGGAGCAGACGCGCCGCATCAAACGACTGGGGACAAGAGATGTGAATTGTTTTGCTCTCAAGAAAAGGGTGCCATTGAAAGGAGTGATTATTGGGGTAGCTGTAGGGGAAGATTCCCGGTGTTTGTGATGCTCGTCGTTTGGTGCGACGCAGACAACCTCTCCCTCAACGTGACCAAGACAAAGGAGATGATTGTGGACTACAGGAAAAAAAAGAGGACTGAGCACGCCCCCATTCTCATCGACGGAGCTGTAGTGGAACAGGTTGAGAGTTTCAAGTTCCTTGGTGTCCACATCACCAACGAACTATCATGGTCCAAACACACCAAGACAGTCGTGAAGAGGGCACGACAAAGCCTATTCCCCCTCAGGAGACTGAAAAGATTTGGCATGGGTCCTCAGATCCTCAAAATTATCAAAGACTCCAGCCACCCTAGTCATAGACTGTTCTCTCTGCTACCACACGGCAAGCGGTACCGGAGTGCCAAGTCTAGGTCCAAACGACTTCTCAACAGCTTCTACCCCCAAGCCATAAGACTCCTGAACAATTAATCATGGCTACCCGGACTATTTGCACTGCCCCCCACCCCATATTTTACGCTGCTGCTACTCTGTAAATTATTTATGCATAGTCACTTTAACTCTACCCACATGTATATATTTCTTCAACTACCTCAACTAGCTGGTGCCCCCGCACATTGACTCTGCTCCGGTACCCCACTGTATATATAGCCTCCCTACTGTTATTTTATTTTACTTCTGCTCTTTTTTTCTCAACACTTTTTTGTTGTTGTTTTATTTTACTTTTTTTATTAAAAATAAATGCACTGTTGGTTAAGGGCTGTAAGTAAGCATTTCACTGTAATGTCTGCACCTGTTGTATTCGGCGCATGTGGCCAATAAAATGTGATTTGATTTGAGACAGGGTGGCGTGAGTGGAGAAACAGAACAGTCGTTGTCTGTTCTTTTGAGTTAGGATATGTTTGTTACCAAGTGGCGTGGCGAGAAGCTGTCTCCGCACCACGTGCTCTCACCACTGGTGTCCCCCAGGGCTCAGTTCTAGGCCCTCTCCTTTTCTCCCTATACACCAAGTCACTTGGCTCTGTCATATCCTCACATGGCCTCTCCTATCATTGCTACGCTGACGATACACAACTAATCTTCTCCTTTCCCCCTTCTGATAACCAGGTGGCGAATCGCATCTCTGCATGTCTGGCAGACATATCAGTATGGATGACGGATCACCACCTCAAGCTGAACCCTGGCAAGACGGAGCTGCTCTTCCTCCCGGGGAAGGACTGCCCGTTCCATGATCTCGCCATCACGGTTGACAACTCCGCTGTGTCCTCCTCCCAGAGTGCGAAGAGCCTAGGCGTGACCCTGGACAACACCCTGTCGTTCTCCGCCAACATCAAGGCGGTGACCCGCTCCTGCAGGTTCATGCTCTACAACATTCGGAGAGTACGACCCTGCCTTACACAGGAAGCGGCACAGGTCCTAATCCAGGCACTTGTCATCTCCCGTCTGGACTACTGCAACTCGCTGTTGGCTGGCCTCCCTGCCTGTGCCATTAAACCCCTACAACTCATCCAGAATGCCGCAGCCCGTCTGGTGTTCAACCTTCCCAAGTTCTCTCACGTCACCCCCCTCCTCCGCACACTCCACTGGCTTCCAGTTGAAGCTCGCATCCGCTACAAGACCATGGTGCTTGCCTATGGAGCAGTGAGGGGAACGGCACCTCTGTACCTTCGGGCTCTGATCAGTCCCTACACCCAAACGAGGGCATTGCGTTCATCCACCTCTGGCCTGCTGGCTCCCCTTCCTCTGCGGAAGCATAGTTCCCGCTCAGCCCAGTCAAAACTGTTCGCTGCTCTGGCACCCCAATGGTGGAACAAGCTCCCTCACGACGCCAGGACAGCGGAGTCACTCACCACCTTCCGGAGACATTTGAAACCCCACCTCTTTAAGGAATACCTGGGATAGGATAAAGTAATCCTTCTACCCCCCCCCCCCCCCCCCCCCCCTAAAAATTGTAAAGTGGTTATCCCACTGGCTATAGGGTGAACGCACCAATTGGTGAGTCGCTCTGGATAAGAGCGTCTGCTAAATGACGTAAATGTGCCCTTGAGCAAGGCACTTAACCCTAATTGCTCCTGTAAGTCGCTCTGGATAAGAGCGTCTGCTAAATGACTAAAATGTAAATGTAATGTAAATGTTATTCCGTACGAGCTTTTGTGCTGAATACATTACGTTGTTACAGGTGTCAAGCTTATAGGCATGTGTCAGCAGTGTGTAGGAGGGAGGTTCCTAGGTGTAAGAAGTGAGCAGAAAGGCATGAGAAAAAGGTATGTGTAGTATAGGGGAAAGAATTGGTATGTGTTAATTGTAGGGGTGCCCATGGGGCTGGGGATCAGAAATGTCCGGTGACTGAGTGGCAGGTTGAGGTTACCAGGGTTAGTGTAGTGCAGAAGTTGTCATTTGCTGAGGCAGTGAAGAAAGTAGAGGAGGATGGGTCAAGGGGGAGGGATCCTAAGAGGAGTGGTGTGAGTAGTAGATCTGTACCAGTACAAAGGGATAGGCCAACAAGTGATACAGTGAGGGGAAAAAGTATTTGATCCCCTGCTGATTTTGTACGTTTGCCCACTGAAAAATACATGATCAGTCTATAATTTTAATGGTAGATCTATTTGAACAGTGAGAGACAGAATAACAACAACAAAATCCAGAAAAACTCATGTCAAAAATGTTATAAATTGATTTGCATTTTAATGAGGGAAATAAGAATTTGACCCTTCTGCAAAACATGACTTAGTACTTGGTGGCAAAACCCTTGTTGGCAATCACAGAGGTCAGACGTTTCTTGTAGTTGGCCACCAGGTTTGCACACATCTCAGGAGGGATTTTGTCCCACTCCTCTTTGCAGATCTTCTCCAAGTCATTAAGGTTTCGAGGCTGACGTTTGACAACTCGAACATTCAGCTCCCTCCACAGATTTTCTATGGGATTAAGGTCTGGAGACTGGCTAGGCCACTCCAGGACCTTGATGTGCTTCTTCTTGAGCCACTCCTTTGTTGCCTTGGCCGTGTGTTTTGGGTCATTGTCATGCTGGAATTGTCAATGCCCTGGCTGAGGGAAGGAGGTTATCACCCAAGATTTGACGGTACATGGCCCCGTCCATCGTCCCTTTGATGCGGTGAAGTTGTCCTGTCCCCTTAGCAGAAAAACACCCCCAAAGCATAATGTTTCCACCTCCATGTTTGACGGTGGGGATGGTGTTCTTGGGGTCATAGGCAGCATTCCTCCTCCTCCAAACACGGCGAGTTGAGTTGATGCCAAAAAGCTCAATTTTGGTCTCATCTGACCACAACACTTTCACCCAATTCTCCTCTGAATCATTCAGATGTTCATTGGCAAACTTCAGACGGGCCTGTATATGTGCTTTCTTGAGCAGGGGGACCTTGCGGGCGCTGCAGGATTTCAGTCCTTCACGGCGTAGTGTGTTACCAATCGTTTTCTTGGTGACTATGGTCCCAGCTGCCTTGAGATCATTGACAAGATCCTCCCGTGTAGTTCTGGGCTGATTCCTCAACGTTCTTATGATCATTGCAGCTCCCCGAGGTGAGATCTTGCATGGAGCCCCAGGCAGAGGGAGATTGACAGTTATTTTGTGTTTCTTCCATTTGCGAATAATCGCACCAACTGTTGTCACCTTCTCACCAAGCTGCTTGGCGATAGTCTTGTAGCCCATTCCAGCCTTGTGTAGGTCTACAATCTTGTCCCTGACATCCTTGGAGAGCTATTTGGTCTTGGTCATGGTGGAGAGTTTGGAATCTGATTGATTGATTGCTTCTGTGGACAGGTGTCTTTTTATACAGGTAACAAGCTGATATTAGGAGCACTCCCTTTAAGAGTGTGCTCCTAATCTCAGCTTGTTACCTGTATAAAAGACACCTTGGAGACAGAAATCTTTCTGATTGAGAGGGGGTCAAATAATTATTTCCCTCATTAAAATGCAAATCAATTTATAACATTTTTGACATGCGTTTTTCTGGATTTTTTTGTTGTTATTCTGTCTCTCACTGTTCAAATGAGCCCACCATTAAAATTATAGACTGATCATTTCTTTGTCAGTGGGCAAACGTACAAAATCAGCAGGGGATCAAATACTTTTTTCCCTCACTGTATATGCTTCAGTAAGATTGGATTTTTAGCATTTATAGCAATGGTTATCAACTGTACTGCAGGGATGGAACGTAAGTCGCAGAAAATTGAGGTTGTGGTGGAAGCAGCAGAGAAATATTTGGGTGTATGAGATTTAACATCAGAAGAGTTACAAGGTGTGTTGAGTGGTGGTGTCCTGTCCTTTCAGACTGTTTGCCTGAGGTACGACTAGATAGATTTAGTGGAGTATGGTGGTGGGTTTTTAATGAGTATTAGGTTAGAAGGTAGGGTATTTGTTGATTTATTTCCTTTTTTCCAAGCAAAGTATAAGGGAGTTATACACCAGTCTAATTTGTGGCGGTAATGCAACATTTATTGGATGCCAACCGCCGTTAAACTTCATCGAAGAAGTCGAAGACTAAACCGAGGAGAGATTACTAAAATTAACTAGGTTTCCCCTTTTATCTGTGGATTAATTGTTGGAGTAGAGAAAGCACGCGATGGCATACACATACGCGTGTGCATGGCCGGTGTAGTCAGTATGTTACACTTTTCGTTTGATTTGGGCTTGAGTCATATTTCACTGTTAGCTGTACACAATAATTGTACATTTTCAGTTATAAAACTGACGATTGTTATTTTTTATTCATACAACAGGTGGGTCTAATCCTAAATTATGATTGGTTAAAACCGCATTTCAGCCGGTGTCTATTCCACAAGTTACCACCGGCTAAATATATGACATGAAAATGCCTATTTACTCTGTTCCATCTGACTGCGCAATCCACTGTCTCATAAAGCCCAGCCAGGCAATTTATAAACTTGATCTCCACTATAAAAAGCATCTAGACATTATCTCACATTTCTTTTAGACTAAAATTTAGTTTTCAACAGCGGATTTGTATAAACATTGCTGTCTGTCTCTCCGACATTTGCAACATTGTTTCAATATTCAAATTCGATCTCCAGCTGTCCCATAGTAATGAACGTATCGGGAGTCGAGATGAGACAGACAGTCAGGCAACGTTTCTCAGCCAGTCAAAATCATGAATCAGCATAATTTTTATGGATATATACAAAGAACTATCAATAGAAAACAGGTAAAACAAAACAAAGTGCTGCTAGTTTGCTGTCTTTCCAGCTTTACATTGAAGTGATTGTGTTGTTGGCTAG
Source organism: Coregonus lavaretus (assembly GCF_964263955.1). Taxonomy (NCBI): domain Eukaryota; kingdom Metazoa; phylum Chordata; class Actinopteri; order Salmoniformes; family Salmonidae; genus Coregonus; species Coregonus lavaretus. The sequence continues at coordinate 36,658,321 of NC_140020.1, forward strand.
CTCCTCTGAACAACAGTGTCCTGACGAGAGAGCACATTTTCTATGCCAGGCGAAATCCTGCATCATTAGCTCATTGTTATGGATGTATCCAAATAAATGTCACTAGAAAACAGCTTAAACAAACCCAAATGCAGCTACTTTACTGTTATTCTGGCTGCAGTGTTTGACGTGACCGTAAGTTAGCCATAGTTGGCTAGCTAGCAAGAAAGGGATAAGAACGTTGCCAGCCAGTATGGCAATAGAACCTTTAGAACGAACGACTCGGTCGCGTCCATAGATACAGAATAAAAAGACTGAACGACTGGGTCGTGTCTCTGGCAACCCTAAATTTGTGTCTGAACTATATCTTGTGGAAGGATGAAATAGTATGAATAAATTGATCAAATAACATTTTTTATGAAAATATGTAAATCATAATTTTTATATGTTGTTAACCCGTTGTATAAAGGTGATAATGCCCTCAGTGTTGTTAGGCCCGTGCCAATATATCCTCCAAACACCGGCTTCGAGGGCATTATCACTTAATAAAAGTATTGATAATGGGTGTACTGTTGCTTCATGTGTTGCATGCATGTAATGCGGCTGTCACCCCGATAATGGCTACTAGGTAGCCCCACTCCATTGCCGGACAGTAGTGTAGACTGTATGTATGTATGTATCAAGGTGACATCTAGATGGTTATGGTCTTGAGTGGTAACAAATCTGCCCAATTAGCTGATTCGCTTTCCATTCACCCACTCCTTTCGACACACCCCCTCACCCATACTCCGGTCGCCATATTGGGCAGCAGCTACCCATTCTTGGTTCTAAAATTATGTTTAAATGGGGGGCTTCTTTTTATTACACATATTAAAGGGGTCTTAGCTGAGTTTACCCCCCCGAGCCTAGTAGGCCCCCTGCTACAGACTGTAAAGCGCTCTGTTCCTGTATTATTTTAGGGCAGGCTGCTTTAAAACCATCGGCCACCAGGGGGCTCTGGCCACCTCTGGCCTCTGCCAGGTGGGGGTTGATGAGGAGGAGAAGCTGGTCCATTGTAGTAGCTTTGTAAAAGGAAAAAATCACAAATTGGATTTTCATGCTATGCCACCAGGGGGCACACTCTGATAGCAGTGTGTACCCCCTCTCACCTCTTCCTCTCACCTTTCAGCTACTCATTGTGCTGATAAAAAATCATGCACTATTTCAAACTTGGTCCAAAACATTGAGCACCTTTTTACATTTACATTTACGTCATTTAGCAGACGCTCTTATCCAGAGCGACTTACAAATTGGTGCATTCAACTTATGATAGCCAGTGGGACAACCACTTTTCTATTTCATGGGGAGGTGTCATTCATCATTTGATGCTATTTGATTAACGTTACCATTGCTAAGTGCGAAGAAGAGGCATTTAATGTGATTCACAGCAACTGAGGTTGGGAAATTAGAGGGCATAGGGAAGAAAGAGGAGACAAGCTGTATGCGTTATAACAGAGCTGTAGAGAGGGAGGGAGGAAAAGAGTGGTTGATGTACATGTTAACAAATGTCTTACTCTCTGGGGCCCCTAGGGTGGAAGTGGCGTGGGGGTCTGGGAGGCATGCCTCGTCCTAAGGGGTGTGGTGGGCGCCCTCTGAAGCCAAGGTGGCCCGGGGGGAGGTGGAAGGGGGCCGTGTCTATGGGGGGCAAGGTACAGTGATTTCCAGAGCTAACACTAACACAGAGGACATTATATTATATTGATATTATTGATCAATGATGAACTGATTAACACTTTTGATGACATCCATGATATAGTGGATGACAAGTTTTCTACTGAGTGACTCATATGTGGCTAAACTGGTAGGCTTTACCTGTGCATTGTTGGGTAGGGGCCTCTCAGGTGCATGGGTGGGGGTGGAGGAGCAGGAGCAGGAGTGCCCATGCCCATAGGTCCGACCCTCCCCATAGGACTGCCCCTCCCTCCTCTCCTGCCCTTCATGTCTGGGTACGTCCGCATCCTCCCCGTCCCTCTCCTGCAGGCATAAGAGGCAACAGGGGAGTATGAGTCATTCGGTGTGAGTCAGGTGCATTGGGGAAAAAACAATACAATTGTGATAATTCACTAACTGTAAGTCGCTCTGGATAAGAGCGTCTGCTAAATGACTAAAATGTAAATGTAAATGATAATGAATTCCAGAAATAGCATGTGAATATCTGTCAATCATTCCGCTCCCTGTTTTAACACAACACTGATACCTTCTCATGCATACAGAAGCATCAGTTCTAATCCTCCTTATTCTTATGGCTTGTTTATTATTTTGAGTTGCAAGGCCTGCTAGAGGGGGGATTGGCTGCTCTCTGCTTCTAGAACATGTGAGGGCAGGTCACATGGGTTGGGGAGTAACGAATTACACGTAATCCTTTAAAACTAACTGTAATCCGTTATGTTACCAGTACACATATTGTAATCAGATTACAGATACTTTTGAAAAACTAGACGATTACTTCTAGGATTACTTTAACATTCAGATAGGATGTTTTTATTTATTTAATTACTTTTTACCCCCTTTTTCTCCCCAATTGGTATTTACGGTCTTGTCCCATCGCTGCAACTCCCGTACGTACTCGGGAGAGGCGAAGGTCGAGAGCCATGCGTCCTCTGAAACACGACCCTGCCAAACCGCACTGCTTCTTGACACACTGCTCGCTTAACCCGGAAGCCAGCCGCACCAACGTGCCAGAGGAAACACCGTACAACTGGCGACCAAAGTCAGCGTGCTTGCGCCCGGCCTGCCACAAGAGCGCGATGGGACAAGGACATCCCGGCCAGCCAATAGTGAAGCCTCAAGCACTGCGATGCAGTGCCTTAAACTGCTGCGCCACTCGGGAAGTCCTCAGATAGGATGTTTGCAGAAAAAATGTGCAGCTTTAAGTTTGTTCAGCCTGAGCGAGTCTGACCACCAGTCAGAGACCACTATGATGACACACCAAATGCATTTGATGGATCGTGGGAAAAGAGCAGGAATAGGTTTTTGTAAGCTACAGTGCAAACTACGTCTTCCAGTGGTGCACTTGCTGTCGTCATCCAAAGATTGTCCAACTTACATTTACATTTTTTACATTTTAGTCATTTAGCAGACGCTCTTATCCAGAGCGACTTACAGGAGCAATTAGGGTTAAGTGCCTTGCTCAAGGGCACATTTACGTCATTTAGCAGACGCTCTTATCCAGAGCGACTTACAAATTGGTGCATTCACCCTATAGCCAGTGGGATAACCACTTTCCAATTATTTTTTTTATTTTTATAATTTTTTTTTGGGGGGGGGGGGGGGGTAGAAGGAGTGAATAAACTTGAATAAACACTTGGAGGTAAGGATGACAACAGTAGAATAGCCTACGGCCGATATGGATATCACTTAGGCCTATTGTTGATATCTACAGTACATAGCAATTATGTACACTGCTGCTCTCTCAATTATTCGCACCTTACGGATTGTGGTTGTTGTGGATGGCTGTTTAAATATGTATAGGTGTAGGTCTACTAAATTCAATAATGGTTGAATTGAAGAAGTGTAGGCTAAGCTGCCTATCAATCATTGTTAACGCGACCCTTGGACAGCCAGTAAAAAAAAAATGGTCTTCCAACAGCTGCATAGTGCAGATCCCAGCCTTTGGAATACAAGTTTGAGGGAGTTCCTCCCTTGTAAACTCCTCCGTGGTATTTTGCTCCACACATACTGTCAGAAACAAGTTTAGTTTAAGAAGACCATGAGTAAGGCTTGTATTGCTCAATGTAATTTGTCCTGATTACTTCCGGTTTCCGTTTTATTTCCTTGTAAGGATGCTAGCGCTGTTAGCATGATTAGCATGCTAATTCCACATTGTACATAGTGTATTATGTTTGCCTAACTGCATTGATAGCATTGCTAGCGCCGTTAGCATGGTTAGCATGCTAACTCGCCACAGTAAATAGTGTGTATTGGTTGTTAATTTACTGTAGCCTTTGTGTGCCTCTGGTATTAGCCTGTTAGTCTAATGCTATGCCGTTTACTGCACTTTATATGCCCTTTATACACTGTTTACTGTTATTTATCTACTGTTTGGTGCTAATATTGCACAGCTAATTCCATTGCTAATGTAGCCATCTGTATCCACTGATTATGCTATGCTAATTAGCTTATTAACCATTTAGCATTGCTGCAATGTTCCATTGCACTGCTCCTGTTAGCACCTTATGTACATCACTGCCAATACATTAGCAGAGTAGTACACATTGCTATTGTATAGTTATAGATGTAATTACAGCCTTTCTGTTTCTTATCCTTAGAAAATGACTATTACTTCCACCATTATCAACACTAATACTTATGCGATTCAATGCTGTGTGTGTTTGTGGCAATGAGTGACTTGAGTAGGTCTCCTGCTGCGTCAATGTCCCTCTGACAGTGGACCCAGGGCGATTGTCCCTAGTTTAAACCGCCACTTCTCTGAGTTAACTGACTATCAGGTGGCGCTCTTTTTCATGGTTCTTTGTGCCGGATTAGAGACAATTACCCCGGAGAAATGACCAGTAGGGGCCGCTCACAGTCCTCTCAGCCCCCCAGCCAACTCCTGGTCTTGGATTAGGGCAGTCCTGACCAGAGTAACACAAGCACACACGAGAAGAGAAAGAGGATGGGAGGAATGACAGCTGCCTGCTCAGGAGGCTCACCATCCAGATCTCCTAGAGATGCTGAGCGAGATGGAGAATGGGAAAACAGGGCAGAAAGCCTTCAACGAGCAACTAGGCAGCCTCTGCCTAGCTACCGGTATGAGCAACCCCTCCAGACGACGTGGACCTCTACACCCACTCCTGGCTATGGTCTGGCTCCACCACAGCAGTGGGACCTACCTAGGACAGTCATGGCTCTACAAGTGCCCTTCCAGGGGAAGCTTCTCTGCCACCCTGCCACACCTTCTGGCTACTCAGCTCCTCCCCTGTAGCCAATCTACCCGGACCCGGCTACTGGCTACTCAGCTCCAGCTTACTCGACTCCAGGTTACCCAGCCCCGGGTTATTTGGCTCAGGAGTACCCAGCGTACCAGCCCTCAACGTAGTACTCAGGGCTGGACCCATGGGCGTACTCTTCCCAGCCTGTTGGAGCCACCGTGGTCTCCATGTACCTTTCTCAGCAGTCAATACAGCCCCCGAGCCAGCAGCTGAATCCAGGTACAGCACACCCTCCAAGCCAGCTTTATCCAGATGCCGCTGCCTTCACGTGCCTGCCACAGCAGCCAATCCAGCCCCCGAGCCAGCAGCTGTATCCAGGTGCCGCCGCCTAAAAATACCCTCCTCAGCAGCCAGTATACCCGCCTAGCCAGCCTCAGCCCTGGCCAAGGCCTACCGGGAACATGCCATGGGCCGGTGCCTCCGTCCACCTGTCACTCCCTGACCAAAGATGACAGCAGGGAGTTCGCTCTCCTCAAGATGGCTATTGAGAAACTGTTGCCCCCAGACGAGGATGAAACGGTTCCACCACTTACTTGATTACCTCAAACTGCCGGATGCTTGTCTTATGGCCATGTCACACCTCCATTACCCAGCGCCATACACCGCAGCCATGGCAGACCTCGAGCAGCAATGGGGCCATCTGCATTACCTTGCCCTGGAGGAGATCTCCGCCATCATGGAGTTGCAAGACATCTGGCCAGTGGACACACAAGGCTTCTGTTGTTTTTCTCTTCACATCCAGACCTGTGAGCATGCTCTGGTCACTCAGGGGCCCAGGGGTAACTGAGCTGTCTTGCAGCTCTCACTTTGAGTGTCTCCTGAAGAAGCACCCCTCAGAGTATAGGGCCAACTTCAAGTACCATATGTATACCACAAGCTCCCCACAACCTTCCACACCTAGCACAATGGCTTAAGATGGAAGCAGCAGTGTCCGTATACAACGGGACAAACCTGCAGTCTTTCAGCAGAAACACTCTGGTGCCACCATGTACTATGGGGCAACCGAGCCTCCTCCACAGGAACTACCACCTGCACAGCCCACAGCAGGGGCCAATGCCAAGTGAAAGGCTTACTGCCCCCTGTGCAAAAGCAGGGAACAGTACCTCAGCGGGTGTGAGAGATTCACCTCAGTGACTGTCAAGCAGAAGCTCAAGTGGCTGAAGGACAAGAGACACTGTCGGCAGTGTGGCCGAGCTCACCCTGAGGCGTTGTGTGACCCCAGGAGACTAGGTCCACCTTTCCCATCACCTCTTCACCTCCAGAGGCTGTTCATATGGGTCAGGTGAGGTCCTCAGGCCCAAAGTGGTCAATGTTCTCCTGCAAAACAAGGACAGAACCTTGGAGACCTATGCAGTGTTGGGCGAAGAGTCTGAACGTACAATGCTCCTTCCCGAAGCCGCAAGCAAGCTCGGGCTCAACGTGGTGGCAGAGTCCCTCACCGTGTGGACAGTGCAACTAGGTGAGACCACCCTACAAGGCTCATCTGTCAGCTTTAGGCTCTGCCTCTTGGAGGGACCCAAGAGGGCCTTCTCCATCAAAGGTTTCTTCAATGCAAAGGAGTTAAGCTTGGCGAACCAGTCCTTCCCTGCTGAGGCTCTACAAAGCCAACACTGCCCCCTCAGGGGATTGCCACTCCAGGAGCTGAACCAAGTGACATCTCTGCTCCTCGTTGGTGCTGATTACTCACACCTCATCACCCCAGTCCAGCTTGTTCGATCAGGTATTGAAGGCAGTCCTGTAGCCATTGAGACAAAGCTGGGCTGGGTGGTCCAGGGACCCACAGGTCTGCTTTCGCAGGACCCTGCCCCTCACCAGTGTCTGCTCACCAGCATTCTGACTTCAAGACATATGACCGCATCTACAAGACAGGGTTGCCCCACAGCAGATGCAGCACTGCCTGCTGCCCTCACACGGGGCGGCTATCCATGCAATGGACACCAGCCTGCGGTAGCCCTGATCACACACAGTTGAAGTCAGAAGTTTACATACACCTTAGGAAAATACATTTAAACTCCTGACATTTAATCCTAGTAAAAATTCCCTGTCGTCGGTCAGTTAGGATCACCACTTTATTTTAAGAATGTGAAATGTCAGAATAAAAGTAGAGAGAATTATTTATTTCAGCTTTTATTTCTTTCATCACATTCCCAGTGAGTCAGAAATGTACATACACTCAATCAGTTTTTGTAGCATTGCCTTTAAATTGTTTAACTTGGATCAAACGTTTCGGGTAGCCTTCCACAAGTTTCCCACAATAAGTTGGGTGAATTTTGGCCCATTCCTCCTGACAAAGCTGGTATAACTGAGTCAGGTTTGTAGGCCTCCTTGCTCGCACACGCTGTTTCAGTTCTGCCCACACATTTTATATAGATTGAGGTCAGGGCTTTGTGATGGCCACTCCAATACCTTGACTTTGTTGTCCTTAAGCCATTTTGCCACAACTTTGGAAGTATGCTTGGGGTCATTGTCCATTTGGAAGACCCATTTGCGACCAAGCTTTAACTTCCTGACTGATGTCTTGAGATGTTGCTTCAATATATCCACCTAAGTTTATTCCTCATGATTCCATCTATTTTGTGAAGTGCACCAGTCCCTCCTGCAGCAAAGCACCCCCACAGAATGATGCTGCCACCCCCTGTGCTTCACGGTTGGGATGGTGTTCTTCGGCTTGCAAGCATTCCTTTATTTCCTCCAAACATAACGATGGTCATTATAGCCAAACAGTTCTATTTTCGTTTCATCAGACCAAAGGACATTTCTCCAAAAAGTACGATCTTTGTCCACATGTGCAGTTGCAAACCGAAGTCTGGCTTTTTTATGGCGGTTTTGGAGCAGTGGCTTCTTTCTTGCTGAACGGCCTTTTAAGTTACGTTGACATAGGACTCGTTTTACTGTGGATATAGATACTTTTGTACCTGTTTCCTCCAGCATCTTCACAAGGTCCTTGGCTATTGTTCTGGGATTGATTTGCACTTTTCACACCAAAGTACGTTCATCTCTAGGAGACAGAACGCGTCTCCTTCCTGAGCCGTATGACAGCTGCGTGGTCCCGTGGTGGTTATACTTGCGTACTATTGTTTGTACAGATGAACGTGGTACCTTCAGGCATTTGGAAATTGGTCTACAATATTTTTTCTGAGGTATTGGCTGATTTCTTTTGATTTTCCCATGATGTCAAGAAAAGAGGCATTGAATTCGAAGGTAGGCCTTGAATTACATCCACAGGTACACCTCCAATTGACTCAAATTATGTCAATTAGCCTATCAGAAGCTTCTAAAGCCATGACATCATTTTCTGGAATTTTCCAAGTTGTTTAAAAGTTCAGTCAACTTAGTGTATGTAAACTTCTGACCCACTTGAATTGTGATACAGTGAATTATAAGTGAAATAATCTGTCTGTAAACAATTGTTGGAAAAATGACTCGTGTCATGCACAAAGTAAATGTCCTAACCGACTTTCCAAAACTATAGTTTGTTAAAAATAAATTTGTGGAGTGGTTGAAAAATGAGTTTTAATGACTCCAATCTAAGTGTATGTAAACCTCCGACTTCAACTGTAGGTCGGCGCAGGGCTTTCAGAGATTTGGCAGATTTACAGTTAGAATTTTACCAAGTCAACATTTTGGGTCGCTGTAGCAAATACTCCTTCTAGTCAGGGCTTGTTTATTCTTTTGAGGTGCAGTCTCCCCAGTGACCTGAAATTGGAACTCTTGACCTGTCAGTCACCACCTTTGACCCAGCCCAGGTGGGTTCTTCCAAGACAGATGTGAATACCTTCAGTCACTGTAGGCCGCTGGTTGAGAGAATGCCAAGAGTGTATAAAGCTGTCATAAAGTCAGGTAGGCCAGTTGAGTATTTAACCAGGTAGGCCAGTTGAGAACAAGTTCTCTTTTACAACTGCGACCTGGCCAAGATAAAGCAAAGCAGTGCGATAAAAACAACAACAACACAGAGATACACATGGGATAAACAAAACATACAGTCAATAACACAATAGAAAATCTATATACAGTGTGTGCAAATATAGTAAGTTATGGAAGTAAGGCAATAAATAGGCCATAGTGCAAAATAATTACAATTTAGTATTAACACTGGAGTGATTGATGTGCAGAAGATGATGTGCAAATAGAGATACTGGGGTGCAAATGAGCAAAATAAATAACAATATGGGGATGAGGTAGTTGGGTGGGCTAATTACAGATGGGCTGTGTACAGGTGCAGTGATCGGGAAGCTGCTCTGACAACTGATGCTTAAAGTTAGTGAGGGAGATAAGAGTCTCCAGTTTCAGAGATTTTTGCAGTTCGTTCCAGTCATTAGCAGCAGAGAACTGGAAGGAATGGCGGCCAAAGGAGGTGTTGGCTTTGACCAGTGAGATATACCTGCTGGAGCGCATACTACGGGTGGGTGTTGCTATGGTGACCAATGAGCTAAGATAAGGCGGGGATTTGCCTAGCAGAGATTTATAGATTACCTGGAGCCAGTGGGATTGGCGACGAATATGTAGTGAGGGCCAGCCAACGAGAGCGTACAGATCACAATGGTGGGTAGTATATGGGGCTTTGGTGACAAAACGGGTGGCACTGTGATAGACTACATCCAATTTGCTGAGTAGAGTGTAGGAGGCTATTTTGTAAATGACATCGCTGAAGTCAAGGATCGGTAGGATAGTCAGTTTTACGAGGGCATGTTTGGCAGCATGAGTGAAGGAGGCTTTGTTGCACAATAGGAAGCCGATTCTAGATTTAACTTTGGATTGGAGATGCTTATTGTGAGTCTGGAAGGAGAGTTTACGGTCTAACCAGACACCTAGGTATTTGTAGTTGTCCACATATTCTAAGTCAGACCCGCCGAGAGTAGTGATTCTAGTCGGGCGGGCGGGTGTAAGCAGCATTCGATTGAAGAGCATACATTTAGTTTTACTAGCGTTTAAGAGCAGTTGGAGGCTACGGAAGGAGTGTTGTATAGCATTGAAGCTCGTTTGGAGGTTTGTTAACACAGTGTCCAATGAAGGGCCAGATGTATACAAAATGGTGTCGTCTGCATAGAGGTGGATCTGAGAGTCACCAGCAGCAAGAGCGACATCATTGATATACACAGAGAATAGAGTCGGCCCGAGAATTTAACCCTGTGGCACCCCCATAGAGACTGCCAAAGGTCGAGACAACAGGCCCTCCAATTTGACACATGGAACTCTATCTGAGAAGTAGTTGGTGAACCAGGCGAGGCAGTCATTTGAGAAACAAGGCTATTTAGTCTGCCAATAAGAATGCGGTGATTGACAGAGTCAAAAGCCTTGGCCAGGTCGATGAAGACGGCTGCACAGTACTGTCTTTTATCGATCGCGGTTATAATATCGTTTTAGGATATCGTTTGTTCAACACTTCTTTGGTTACTACATGATTCCATATGTGTTATTTCATAGTTTTGATGTCTTCACTATTATTCTACAATATAGAAAATAGTAAAAATTAAGAAAAACCTTTAAATGAGTAGGTGTTCTAAAACTTTTGACCGACAGTGTATGCCTCTTCACAATTCTATCTCGGCAATCTACGGATTGGGAGCAGGTGTGCGTAATAATGGTTGCCAGGGCCGGTGGTTACTAGACCAGCGACGCCGAGTGCTGGAGAGGGGGAGTGGGAGTAGGCGTGACACATGGTATAGTTTCTGCTCTGACATGCACTGTCAACTGTGGGATATTATACATTGAGTGTAAAAAACATTAGGAACACCTTCTTAATATTGAGTTTCCCCCCCTTTCGCCCTTAGAACAGCCTCAATTCGTCAGAACATGGACTCTACAAGGTACTGAAAGCGTTCCACAGGGATGCTGGCCCATGTTGACTCCAATGCTTCCCACAGTTGTGTCAAGTTGGCTGGATGTCCTTTGGGTGGTGGACCATTCTTGATACACACGGAAAACTGTTGAGCGTGAAAAACCCAGCAGCGTTACAGTTCTTAACACACTCAAACTGGTGCGCCTGGCACCTACTAACATACCTAGGGTTGTTGCGGTGACCATATTACCGCCACACCGGCAGTTATGAATCATGACCACAGTAGAATTCCACGTGATCGTTGAGTCACAGTAATCTCCTCTTATGTACTCTGGACATGCTTTGTAGTACCCAAATTGCTAACGACCATCAGGTCCTAAGGGCATGGTACTTAGGGCTCGATTGTCCCTCTAACCACTGACTCTGACTTCAATGCAAATGCTATCGAAAATCACATCAAACACTTATCATCAAACTATTATCTGCTTTTAAAACTCACCTCACTGTGTTGATCAATTTGAAGAAAGAAGTTCAACAGCAAGTTGAAACTGAGTGTAAAACATGGTCATTGTGGATGTTATTTCAAAGCCTAACATAATGAAATGGACAGCGCTTTCTATGGTGATGATTAATTCAACACACCCACATGCATATTAGAGCTTTTGAGCCCGAAACAAAACCTGAATTAAAATTATGATTGTGCCGTTATACAATACATAGCCTACTGCATTCTACGCATGGCAGAAAAACATAAAACAAAACTGATTTAAAATGTTGTTGGTACATAATTGGTCTAGCCCTATACACCAAAATTTAACAAATTCTAGTAATTGCCTATGAGTGTGGACTGTATTATTGTGGATACTGGATGGACCAGTTACCTCATGCTATGCTCCAAAATGTATATCCATGAGTCTCGGAGAGAACGTATAGCCCTAGGCGTTGCTGTTGGTTCATTGATTGTGCAGGGCGGCTTACAGTTAGCCTACAATTATAGTGAATTTGTATTTGATTTTGAGTAGCCTAGTAATAGGGAATTGTTTGTATTTTCATAATTCATTGGGTGACATATGACCTTTAGCTACACAGAATCTCACCCCCATGCGTTTCCATCTCCTCTCTCTCCTTTATTCATTTCTCAAGCGCGCAGAGGGGCTTTCAACAGTTCAGTGATATATGTTTCCTTGCAAAAACATGTTACTATCGATGTTCCCGAACAGATTTTACTTTGTTTCCAAATTAAGCAATGGGTAGCTTCAGGAACAAGGTTGGAGAGCCCATGGCTGTCACGCCCTGGCTCTGGGGACTCTGAAATGTTGAGCCAGGGTGTGGATTTTCTATGTTTAGTTTCACGGTGTAGCTTCTATGTTGTGTTTTCTATGTTTTGGGTTTTGTTCTAGATCATATAGATCTATGTTGGTCAGGGTGGTTCCCAATCAGAGGCAGCTGTTGCTCGTTGTCTCTGATTGGGAGCCATACTTAGGTAGGCTGTTTTCAGCTATTCTTTGTGGGATCTTGTTCTAGTTGGTTTGTGTTAGACAGTTGACTGTCACGTTATCGTTTGTTGTTTTGTTCGGAATATCACTAATAAATATGTACGCATCTCACGCTGCGCCTTGGCCCGCTTCTTTTCAAGACGATCGTGACAATGGCATACAGAGTTTGGGTGGAATATCAATCAGTGGTTGATGTGTGGATTGAAATAAGTGTTCTTACAGTGAGGGAAAAAAGTATTTGATCCCCTGCTGATTTTGTACATTTGCCCACTGACAAAGAAATGATCAGTCTATAAGTTTAATGGTAGGTTTATTAGAACAGTGAGAGACAGAATAACAACAAAAAAATCCAGAAAAAAACACATGTCAATAATGTTATAAATTGATTTGCATTTTAATGAGGGAAATAAGTATTTGACCCCTCTGCAAAACATGACTTAGTACTTGGTGGCAAAACCCTTGTTGGCAATCACAGAGGTCAGACGTTTCTTGTAGTTGGCCACCAGGTTTGCACACATCTCAGGAGGGATTTTGTCCCACTCCTCTTTGCAGATCTTCTCCAAGTCATTAAGGTTTCGAGGCTGACGTTTGGCAACTCAAACCATGCATTTCAATTAACAGTTCAGAGGGGACTGTGTGAATTAAGACTTCATGGTTGAATTGCTGCAAAGAAACCCCTACAAAAGGACACCAAGAAGAAGAAGAGACCTGCTTGGGCCAAGAAACACGAGCAATGGACATTAGACCGTGGAAATTAATCCTTTGTTCTGGAGTCCAAATTGGAGATTTTTGGTTCCAACTGCCGTGTCTTTGTGAGACGTGGTGTGGGTGAACGGATGATCTCTGCATGTGTAGTTCCCACCGTGAAGCATGGAGGAGGAGGTTTTATGGTGTGGGGGTGCTTTGCTGGTGACACTGTATGTGATTTATTTAGAATTCAAGGCACACTTAACCAGCATGGCTACCACAGCATTCTGCAGCGATACGCCATCCCATTTGGTTTGGGCTTAGTGGGGCTATCATTTGATGACCCAACACACCTCCAGGCTGTGTAAGGGCTATTTTATCAAGAAGGAGAGTGATGGAGTGCAGCATCAGATGACCTGGCCTCCACAATCCTCTGACCTCAACCCAACTGAGATGGTTTGGGATGAGTCGGACCGCAGAGTGAAGGAAAAACAGCCAACAAGTGCTTAGCATATGTGGAAACTCCTTCAAGCATTCCAGGTGAAGCTGGTTGAGAGAATGCCAAGAGTATGCAAAGCTGTCATCAAGGCAAAGGGTGACTACATGATCCCATATGTGTATTTTATAGTTTTGATGTCTTCACTATTATTCTACAATGTAGAAAATAGTAAAAATAAAGAAAAACCCTGTGTGTCCAAACTTTTGACAGGTACTGTATGTTTTATGGCTTTTCAACCTCTGCCATATCGTGGATTCAGAGCTATTTATCTAATAGAACTCAAAGAGTTTTCTTTAATGGAAGCTTGTCTATTGTCAAACATGTAAAGTGTGGTGTACCGCAGGGCAGCTCTCTAGGCCCTCTACTCTTTTCTATTTTTACCAATGACCTGCCACTGGCGTTAAACAAATCATGTGTGTCCATGTATGCTGATGATTCAACCATATTCGCATCAGCAACCACAGCTAATGAAGTCACAAAGAGTTGCAGTCTGTTTTGGAATGGGTGTCCAGTAATAAACTGGTCCTGAACATCTCTAAAACTAAGGTACAAATCATTCCCTAAGTTCTAGACCTCAGCTGAATCTGGTAATGAATGGTGTGGCTGTTGATCAAGTTGAGGAGACTAAGTTACTTAGCGTTACCTTAGATTGTAAAGTATCATGGTCAAAACATATAGATTCAATGATTGTAAAGATGGGGAGAGGTCTGTCCGTAATAAAGAGTTGCTCTGCTTTCTTTACCTCACACTCCAAAAAGTAAGTTCTGCAGGCTATAGTTTTGTCTAACTTCGATTATTGTCCAGTCGTGTGGTCGAGTGCTGCAAGGAAAGACCTAGTTAAGCTGCAGCTGGCCCAGAACTGAGTGGCACGTCTTGCTCTTCATTGTAATCAGAGGGCTGATATAAATACTATGAATGCCATTCTCTCTTGGCTAAGAGTTGAGGAGAGACTGACTGCATCACTTCTTCTTTTTATAAGAAACATGAATGTGTTGGAAATCCCAAATTGTTTGCATAGTCAACTTACACACAGCTCTGACACACACACTTATTCCACCAGACATGCCACCAGGGGTCTTATCACAGTCCCCAAATCCAGAACAAATTCAAGAAAGCGTACAGTATTATCTAGAGCCATTATTGCATGGAACTCCGTTCCATCTCATATTGCTCAAATAAACAGCAAACCTGGTTTCAAAAAACTGATAAAGCAACACCTCATGGCAAAATGCCTGTCCCCTATTTGACCTAGATAGTTTGTGGGTATGTATTGATATGTAGGCTACGTGTGCCTTCTTTAATTTTTTTCATGTAGTTCTGTCCTTGAGCTTTTCTTGTCTATTAATGTTCTGTATTATGTTAGGTTTCATGTTTTGTTTGGACCCCAGGAAGAGTAGCTGCTGCTTTTGCAACAGCTAACGGGGATCCTATTAAAATACCAAAAAATACCAAATACTTTTCTTACCACACACCAGTGGCTGTTCTGATGGTTCTGAGAGTCATTTCTGCTTTTAATGGGTACTAGTGCCATTGGCTTGGGGCCACGGTTGTTAGAATCAATCTAATTCAGGAATGCTAACTGGGAGTTTATGTGGTGACATCATCATTGTGCGCCATGTTCACAGACATGAGGGTGTTTCTCATTAGGACCCTGTTGGCAGCAATTACAGCTGTGTCTTTCTGGGTAAGTCTCTATGAGCTTTGCACACCTGGATTGTACAATATTTGTACAATATCATTTTTTTGGCCTTGTGTTTTAGGTTATTGTCCTGCTGAAAGGTGAACTCATCTGCCAGTGAATTCATCTCCCAGTGTCTGGTGGAAAGACTGAACCAGGTTTTCCTCTCAGATTTTGCCTGAAAAAACTCCCCAGTCCTTAAAGATTACAAGCATACCCATAACATGATGCAGCCACCACTATGCAAATCAAATCAAATGTTATTGGTCTCATACACATGTTTAGCAGATGTTATTGCGGATGTAGCGAAATGCTTGGGTTCCTAGCTCCAACAGTGCAGTAATATCTAACAATACACAACAATACACACAAATCTAAAAATAAAAGTATATTTACCGTATACTGTATGTGATGGGATGTATAGACATTATGGACAGCATGTGGATAGAATATATAGTATATCTGAAGAATACGTGGATAGAATAGTATATGTACAGCAATAGTTGAATAGGATGGACTTGACTAGAACTTGACTAGAATATGAAATGGGTAAAACAGTATGTAAACATTGTTAAAGTGACAAGTGTTCCATGTCTATGTTCATAGGGCAGCAGCCTCTAAGGTGCAGGGATGAGTAACCAGGTGGTAGCCGGCTAGTGACAGTGACAAAGTTCAGGGCAGGGTACTTGGTGGAGGCCTGCTAGTAATGGCTATTAAACGGTCTGATGGCCTTGAGATAGAAGCTGTTTTTCAGTCTCTCAGTCTTAGCTTTGATGCACCTGTACTGACCTCGCCTTCTGGATGATAGCGGGGTGAACAGGTCGTGGCTCAGGTGGCTGAGGTCTTTGATGATCTTCTTGGCCTACCTTTGACAGCGGGTGCTGTAGATTTCCTGAAGAGCAGGCAGTGTGCTCCCTGTGATGCGTTGGGCTGACCGAACCCCCTCTTGAGAGCCCTGCAGTTGTGGACGGTGCAGTTGCCGTACCAGGCGGTGATACAGCCTGACAGGATGCTCCCAGGGTCAGCTCGATGAGTTGAAACAGGAGAACGGCAAGATGACAGCAATCTGTAAGTCATTAAGAGAGGACATCAGTTCTGTGTGTGAATCCATGATAACAATGACGGATCTCGAGGGACAATCAAGGCGGAACAACGTGGTTGTGGACGGAATTGCAGAATCTCCACATGAGACCTGGATGGAGTCTGAGGCCAAATTTCGCAGAGAAATTATCTCTGGGAAATTGAAGATGGACCACAGGAAGATTGAGGTTGAGCGCGCCCACAGCACTGGAAAACCCACCACCGGCCCAGGTGACAGGCCCATGCCAATAGTGGTCAAGCTTCTGAGGTTCAATGACAAGTTAGCTGTTCTGGAAAGAGCCAAGAACTTGAGAGGAATGTAAATCTTCCTCAACGAGGACTATCCTGAAGCTGTGCTATCCCAGCCATGAAAGATGCCAGAGCGTGTGTGGACATTGCTTACATCCGCTATGACAGGCTCATTGTCCACCCTCCCTCCCAGAAGCCTGGAAGGGATGAGAGAGCCAAGCCTATGAGTTCGTAGCTTCAACCCCACAGCACACACACACACACACACACACACTCACACACACCAATTGATTAATGGACTGCTGAGTGTATATTTCTTCTCTTGCTTTGTTTGCTCTTTTCAGGACTATGTGTATCTCTGATAAGCTACCCAGGAAAGGGCTGATTAATATATGTAGCCTTATAAATAAGGTTCATGAAATCAATAACTTGCTAACATCAGATAATATTAATATATTAGCCATTTCTGAGACTCACTTAGATAATTAATTTGATGATACAGCAGTAGCAATACAAGGATATAACATATATAGAAGATATAAATGCTTTTGGGGAGGTGTTGCTGTATATATTCAGAGCCATATCCCTGCAATGCTTAGAGAAAATGTTATGTCAAGTGTTATTGAAGTGTTGTGGTTGCAGGTTCACTTGGCACATCTAAAGCCTTTTCTTTTGGGGTGTTGCTATAGGCCACCAAGTGCTAACAGTCAGTATCTAAATAATATGTGTGAAATGCTTGATAGTCTATGTGATTTAAACAGAGAGGTCTACTTTCTTGAGGATGTGAATATGGACGGGTTTTCATCAAGCTGTCCTCTCAAGAGGAAGCTTCTCACTGTAACCATTGCCTGTAATCTGGTTCAGGTTATTAATTAACCTACCAGGGTGTTTACAAACACTACACGAACAAGATCATCCACGTGTCGATCACATTTTTACTAATACTGTAGAACTTTGTTCTAAAGCTGTATCCAGGAAAGCCAACGTTCCAAAAGCTGGGCCTAAAATAGTGTATAAGAGATCATACAAAAGATTATGTTGACTCTTATGTGGATGATGTAAAACGTATTTGTTGGTCTGATGTGATTAATAAGGAGCATCCAGACGCTGCACTTGATGAATTTATGAAATTGCTTCTTCAAATTATTGATAAACATACACCTGTTAAGAAACTGACTGTTAGAACTGTAAAGGCTCCATGGATTGATGAGGAATTGGAAAAACTGTATGGTTGAAAGAGATGGGGAAAAAGGACTGGCTAATAAGTCTGGCTGCACATCTGACTGGCTGACTTACTGCAAATTGAGAAATGATGTGACTAAACTCAACAAAAAGAAGAAGAAACTGTGTTATGAAGCCGTGATCAATGTTATAAAGAATGATGGAAAAAAAACCTTGGAGTAATTTAAATGAAATTATGGGCAGAAAGACAAATTCAACTCCATCTTTCCTCGAATCAGCTGGCTTATTCATCACAAAACCATTTGATGTTACCAATTATTTTAATGATTACTTCATTCACTACAGTACAAATGTATCCCGTAAAATATGTTATTATTCCTCAACGTCCCTGTTCCGATATATTTTCATTGCTTGCTGTAAACATAGATGAACAAGGAGACGAAGACATACAAAAGATAGACAAACAAAAAACATATTAAATTATAGAAAAGTTCTCGACAATCAAGAGAGATCAAGTGTGTGTGTATACGTCCCTATGTGTAAGCGAGCGCGTTTGTGCGCATATTTACATTTTAGTCATTTAGCAGACACTCTTATCCAGAGCGACTTACAGTTAGTGAGTGCATACATGATTATTTTATTTTTTCATACTGGCCCCCCGTGGGAATCGAACCCACAACCCTGGCATTGCAAACGCCATGCTCTACATCCCTGCCGGCCATTCCCTCCCCTACCCTGGGCCAATTGTGCGTCGCCCCATGGGTGTCCCGGTTGCAGCCAGCTACGACAGAGCCTTGATTCAAACCAGGATCTCTAGTGGCACAGCTAGCACTGCGATGCAGTGCCTTAGACCACTGCGCCACTCGGGAGGACTTCATAGTGTTCAGATATTTTTACAGTCCCTGTTCTGCCCTCACAATGTGTAAGCTACAAAGTTTGGCAGACAGCTTACACTCTTCCAATAAAGAATCAGGAGGCAGTGGTACCGTTAAGAATCTTTAGCAGAAGATATTTGGTTAGTAAAACTCTAACATATACAGAAAGGAGAACATGTATGAGAAAAAGTCACTATATACATTCACACAATCTAAGTGTCCATATAGCTTAATAACAATGTTTTAGCTCTGTCACAAGAGTTACAGTGGGGAAAAAAAGTATTTAGTCAGCCACCAATTGTGCAAGTTCTCCCACTTAAAAAGATGAGAGAGGTTGTAATTTTCATCATAGGTACACGTCAACTATGACAGACAAAATGAGAAAAAAAAATCCAGAAGATCACATTGTAGGATTTTTAATGAACTTATTTGCAAATTATGGTGGAAAATAAGTATTTGGTCAATAACAAAAGTTTCTCAATACTTTGTTATATACCCTTTGTTGGCAATGACACAGGTCAAACGTTTTCTGTAAGTCTTCACAAGGTTTTCACACACTGTTGCTGGTATTTTGGCCCATTCCTCCATGCAGATCTCCTCTAGAGCAGTGATGTTTTGGGGCTGTCACTGGGCAACACAGACCTTCAACTCCCTCCAAAGATTTTCTATGGGGTTGAGATCTGGAGACTGGCTAGGCCACTCCAGGACCTTGAAATGCTTCTTAGGAAGCCACTCCTTCGTTGCCCGGGCGGGGTGTTTGGGATCATTGTCATGCTGAAAGACCCAGCCACGTTTCATCTTCAATGCCCTTGCTGATGGAAGGAGGTTTTCACTCAAAATCTCACGATACATGGCCCCATTCATTCGTTCCTTTACACGGATCAGTCGTCCTGGTCCCTTTGCAGAAAAACAGCCCCAAAGCATGATGTTTCCACCCCCATGCTTCACAGTAGGTATGGTGTTCTTTGGATGCAACTCAGCATTCTTTGTCCTCCAAACACGACGAGTTGAGTTTTTACCAAAAAGTTATATTTTGGTTTCATCTGACCATATGACATTCTCCCAATCCTCTTCTGGATCATCCAAATGCACTCTGGCAAACTTCAGACGGGCCTGGATATGTACTGGCTTAAGCAGGGGGACACGTCTGGCACTGCAGGATTTGAGCCCCTGGCGGCGTAGTGTGTTACTGATGGTAGGCTTTGTTACTTTGGTACCAGCTCTCTGCAGGTCATTCACTAGGTCCCCCCGTGTGGTTCTGGGATTTTTGCTCACCGTTCTTGTGATCATTTTGACCCCACGGGGTGAGATCTTGCGTGGAGCCCCAGATCGAGGGAGATTATCAGTGGTCTTGTATGTCTTCCATTTCCTAATAATTGCTCCCACAGTTGATTTCTTCAAACCAAGCTGCTTACCTATTGCAGATTCAGTCTTCCCAGCCTGGTGCAGGTCTACAATTTTGTTTCTGGTGTCCTTTGACAGCTCTTTGGTCTTGGCCATAGTGGAGTTTGGAGTGTGACTGTTTGAGGTTGTGGACAGGTGTCTTTTATACTGATAACAATTTCAAACAGGTGCCATTAATAAAGGTAACGAGTGGAGGACAGAGGAGCCTCTTAAAGAAGAAGTTACAGGTCTGTGAGAGCCAGAAATCTTGCTTGTTTGTAGGTGACCAAATACTTATTTTCCACCATAATTTGCAAATAAATTCATTAAAAATCCTACAATGTGATTTTCTGGATTTTTTTTCTCAATTTGTCTGTCATAGTTGACGTGTACCTATGATGAAAATTACAGGCCTCTCTCATCTTTTTAAGTGGGAGAACTTGCACAATTGGTGGCTGACTAAATACTTTTTTCCCCCCACTGTATATGCTAGATTTAGAGTTATTTGGCAACTTTAGTTGTGAATGATACAGACCTTAGAATGTCTTTGAAATCAAAACATACAGTATATGAGCTGCATGATGCGGCTATACTGTAGGCTATTGATGATTTGAGAAAGTCGCAAAAAAAGCTTGCGATCTGTTCCTAGTCAAGTGATCATACAGTGCTTTTGTAACAATGTTGCTTCTGTCCCTCTCCTCGCCCATACCTGGGCTTGAACCAGGGACCCTCTGCACACATCGACAACAGTCACCCTCGAAGCACCGTTACCCGTTGCTCCACAAAAGCTGCGGCCCTTGCAGAGCAAGGGAAACAACTACTTCAAGGTCTCAGAGCGAGTGACGTCACCAATTTAAACGCTACTAGTGCGCACCGCTAACTAGCTAGCGATTTCACACCAGTTACACTTTCAGATAGTATTCACATGCCTTTACTTTTCTTACTTTTTATTGTGTTACAGCCTGAAACAACTACTTCAAGGTCTCAGAGCGAGTGACGTCACCGATTGAAACGCTACTAGTGCGCACCGCTAACTAGCTAGCCATTTCACACCGGTTATACTCACCCCCCTATTGACCTTCTCCTTTTCCGCAGCAACCAGTGATCCGGGTCAACAGCATCAATGTAACAGTTTTGCTTCTGTCCCTCTCCTCGCCACTACCTGGGCTTGAACCAGGGACCCTCTCCACACATCGACAACAGTCACCCTCGAAGCACCGTTAACCATCGCTCCACAAAAGCCGCGGCCCTTGCAGAGCAAGGGAAACAACTACTTCAAGGTCTCAGAGCGAGTGACGTCACCAATTGAAACGCTACTGGTGCGCACCGCTAACTAGCTAGCGATTTCACACCAGTTACACTTTCAGAAAGTATTCACATGCCTTTACTTTTCTTACTTTTTATTGTGTTACAGCCTGAATTTAAAATGTGTCACTGATCTACACACAATACCCCATAATGTCAAATTTGAAATTTGTTTGTAATTTTAAAATTAATAAAACATTTAAAGCTGAAATGTCTTGAGTCAATAAGTATTCAACCTTTGTTATGGCAATCCTAAAGAAGTTAAGGAGTAAAAATGTGCTTAACTAATCTCATAATAAGTTGCATGGACTCATTCCGTGTTCAATAATAGTGGTTAACATAATTTATTTGACTACTCCATCTCTTTACCCCACACATACAATCAGGGGCACAACTTTCACTGGGGACGGGGGGGTCATGTCCCCCCACACATTCTGTACTCACTTTTGTGAGATACTGTATATATATTTGCGAGAGAAAAAAACATATCGGGAATTGGAAGTGATGCAGACAATTACATTGATGGAAGTTACAATCTATCTGCAATATTAAAGCTGATCTACCCCCCCCCCCCAAAAAAAAAAAAAAAAAAAAATGTATTATTATAATACTAAGGAAGT
The DNA here is from genome assembly GCF_964263955.1 of Coregonus lavaretus. NCBI lineage: Eukaryota > Metazoa > Chordata > Actinopteri > Salmoniformes > Salmonidae > Coregonus > Coregonus lavaretus. Next base: position 36,680,103 of record NC_140020.1, read on the forward strand.
CTCGAGGTTTTGCTCGCCTGAGGTAGAGTATCTCATGATTACATGTAGACCACACTATTTACCAAGAGAGTTTTCATCTATACTTTTCGTAGCTGTCTATTTACCACCACAAACCAATGCTGGCACTAAGATTGCACTCAATGAGCTGTATAAGGCCATAAGTAAAGAGGAAAACGCTCATCCAGAGGCATCGCTCCTAGTGGCCGGGGAATTTAATGCGGGGAAACCTCCGTTCTACCTAATTTCTACCAGCATGTTAAATGTGCAACCAGAGGATAAAAAACTCTAGACCACCTTTACTCCACACACAGAGACGCATACAAAGCTCTCCCTCACCCTCCATTTGGCAAATCTGACCATAACTCTATCCTCCTGATTCCTGCTTATAAGCAAAAACTAAAGCAGGAAGCACCAGTGACTCGGTTAATAAGGAAGTGGTCAGATGACGCAGATGCTAAGCTACAGGACTGTTTTGCTAGCACAGACTGGAATATGTTCCGGGATTCTTCCGATAGCATTGAGGAGTACAAAACATCAGTCACTGGCTTCATCAATAAGTGCATCGATGACGTCGTCCACACAGTGACCATACGTACATACCCCAACCAGAAGCCATGGATTACAGGCAACATCCGCACTGAGCAAAAGGGTAGATCTGCCGCTTTCAAGGAGCTGTACTCTAACCGGGACGTCTATAAGAAATCCCACTGTATTGACTCTTTTGCCATCAAACAGGCAAAGAGTCAATACAGGACTAAGATTGAATCGTACTACATCGGCTCCGACACTCGTCGGATGTGGCAGGGCTTGAAAACTATTAGACTATAAAGGGAAGAACAGCCATGAGCTGCCCAGTGACACAAGCCTACCAGACGAGCTAAATCAATTCTATGCTCGCTTCAAGGCAAGCAACACTGAAGCATGCATGAGAGCATCAGCTGTTCCGGATGACTATGTGATCACGCTCTCCGTAGCCGATGTGAGTAAGACTTTTAAGCAGGTCAACATTCACAAGGCCGCAGGATTACCAGGATGTGTACTCCGAGCATGTGCTGACCAACTGGCAAGTGTCTTTACTGATATTTTCAACATCTCCCTGACTGAGTCTGGAATACCAACATGTATCAAGCAAAAGACCATAGTCCCTGTGCCCAAGAACAGTAAGATAACCTGCCTAAATGACTACCGACCCGTAGCACTCACGTCTGTAGCCATGAAGTGCTTTGAAAGGCTGGTCATGGCTCACATCAACACCATTATCCCAGAAACCCTAGACCCACTCCAATTTGCATACCGCCCCAACAGATCCACAGATGATGCAATCTCTATTGCACTCCACACTGCCCTTTCCCACCTGGACAAGAGGAACACCTACGTGAGAATGCTATTCATTGACTACAGCTCAGCGTTCAACATCATAGTGCCTTCAAAGCTCATCACTAAGCTAAGGACCCTGGGACTAAACACCTCCCTCTGCAACTGGATCCTGGACTTCTTGATGGGCCGCCCCCAGGGGGTAAGGGTAGGTAACAACACATCTGCCACGCTGATCCTCAACATGGGGGCCCCTCTGGGGTGCGTGCTCAGTCCCCTCCTGTACTCCCTGTTCACCCATGACTGCATTGCCAGGCAAGACTCCAACACCATCATTACGTTTGCCGACGACACAACAGTGGTAGGCCTGATCACCGACAACGATAAGACAGCCTATATGGAGGTCAGAGACCTGGCCGTGTACTGCCAGGATAACAACCTCTCCCTCAACGTGATCAAGACAAAGGAGATGATTGTGGACTACAGGGGAAAAAAAAGAGGACCACTATGCAAGTAACCATTTCAATAGAATGTTCATGATGTCACTGCGACAACTGTCGATAGACGTAGCTGGTAAATTCACTCTGGCTATCTACTCCGATTTCAGAGCACTCTCATCTGAGTGTGCCAGAGTGCAGAATAACTGATGAACGCTCAACACTGGTTGAATATGGCCGGTGTCAGTAAACATTGGCATAAAAAGCATAATTAAAGCCTAACCAGCTCTGCTTGGGTGAGTAAAATGGTCAGAGTGAGCTGTTCTCTCATTTGTGTCTGGAAGTAGCTAGCAAGCTAGCCAGTTTGCTTGGGTGCTTGACTGCTGTTGTTAGGTCAGAACGCTCGGATCAACCTTACTCCTCGGCCAGAGTGTCCAGTGTGTGCTCTGAACGCTCAGAGAGAGAAAAGCTCTGAATTTGCGAACGGACAATCTGACAACAATCTGAGTTTACGAACGCCCAGAGCGCACTCAGAGTGCACTCTGGCACTCCAGAATTTACGAACACACCTGTAGTACAAACCAGTCTTTTGTCTTGAAATCTTTGGTTGTTTAGTACATGGCCTCACACGTGAATCATTAAAGGGATGGGGCGATGCTGAATGGGTGTGAACGATGCTGAATAGGTGTAAACAAAGAAGAGCTCTCCAGTAGGTTTACCAAAACATTCAAAGGCCATTTTCTCAAAAGTGAGGTGACAAGTTAATCAACTTTCAAAGCAGAATTACTTTCCCATTGTTCCTCAACTGTAGTGTAAGATATACCATGTTCTAGCTCTGTCTCTACTTCTATCCAATGTAAAAATATATATCACATATATCCATAGAGTGGTCAGTGTAGGCCAAACCTTTCGGAAGCTACAGACATTTTTGTGAGAAGACAGATTTTTGGGATGTCTCATGGTCTGACAAACACCGCTGTAGCTCGGCCACCTTCCACCGCAGATGCAGAAGGCCGACATAGGTGGACGCGGTGGACGCGGTGGATTGAGCTGCAGCCCATACAAAACAGATATCTCTATCTTAAATTGACAGATTTGGATGCAGATTTTTGTATTATGTTATTTAGATTGACACACAGGTGTTTCAATAGACTCTAGGCTCCCCTATGAAAAAATGAATAGTGAAAAAATGATTGGAACCATTTCCGTGTTTGACCGCTAGGTTTTATGGGTATTATGCTGACAACACTGTGATAATCTATGCCTTACTCTACGTAATGGAATTTTTAGTCAAATATAACCTATTTTTAAATCCTCTTCTAAAGTTGGTTTTGATATTTTAAACCGATATTATGATCATATGGTTGTTTAATTTCTGCAAAGTAGTTAAAATAGTGTCAGTTCCACTTTCTGCTCTGATAAAGAAAGGAAGGAGAATGGCATCCATCCTAAACCATATTTGTGCTTTTGGGATAAGTCTTCCTCCCCCCTTTCCACATGTACGCCTGTAATCTTGTACCTATTAGCCCCATTTCCTATCCCAAATTACAAACTGCTGTACACACCATTGTAAACCATTACAATACCTTCTCTGCATGTGTTTCTGGTCAGTGTAAATCCTCTTCGGATATAATATAGACTCCTGTTGTTGTCTTTTCCCGCTTTCTCTCTCTCTCTTTCTCTCTCTCTCTCTCTCTCTCTCTCTCTCTCTCTCTCTCTCTCTCTCTGCCCTCTCTCCTGCCTCTCTCTCTCTCTCTTTCTCTACCCTCTCTCCTGCCTCTCTCTCTCTCTCTCTCTCTCTCTCTCTCTCTCTCTCTCTCTCTCTCTCTAGCTCTCTCTCTTTCTCACTCACAGTCACACTCTGTCTACCTCCCGCTCCCTCTCTAATGCTCCCTCTCTCTCTCAATCTCTGTCTTTCTCTCTCTCTCTGTCTGTCTATCTTTCGTTACATCTTATCTATTGATACAAATCCCCCTCATTGTTCACACTTGTAATCCCCTCATAATCATCCCTAACCCCTAATTGTTTGTTTCTTACAGAGCTAACCGTTCACTCTTCCCACTCCTCCCTCTCAATCTATCTATCATCTCTCCTTAATCCTGCTTTCGTCCTCCGCTTTGGTCCACTTACAGTGCCTTGCAAAAGTATTCATCCCCCTTGGCATTTTTCCTATTTTGATGCATTACAACCTGTAATTTAAATGTATTTTTATTTGGATTTCATGTAATGGACATATACAAAATAGTCCAAATTGGTGAAGTGAAATAAAAAAATTAACTTGTTTAAAAAAAAAATCTAAAAAAAATAATTGAAAAATGGTGCGTGCATATGTATTCACCCCCTTTGCTATGAAGCCCCTAAATAAGATCTGGTGCAACCAATTACCTTCAGAAGTCACATAATTAGTTAAATAAAGTCCACCTGTGTGCAATCTAAGTGTCACATGATCTGTCACATGATCTCAGTATATATACACCTGTTCTGAAAGGCCCCAGAGTCTGCAACACCACTAAGCAAGGGGCACCACCAAGCAAGCGGCACCATGAAGACCAAGGAGCTCTCTAAACAGGTCAGGGACAAAGTTGTGGAGAAGTACAGATCAGGGATGGGTTATAAAAGAATATCTGAAACTTTGAACATCCAACAGAGCACCATATGGCACCACAACAAACCTGCCAAGAGAGGGCCGCCCACAAAACTCACGGACCAGGCAAGGAGGGCATTAATCAGAGAGGCAACAAAGAGACCAAAGATAACCCTGAAGGAGCTGCAAAGCTCCACAGTGGAGATTGGAGTATCTATCCATAGGACCACTTTAAGCCGTACGCTCCACCTAACTGGGCTTTACGGAAGAGTGGCCAGAAAAAAAGCTATTGCTTAAAGAAACAAATAAGCAAACGTTTGGTGTTCACCAAAAGGCAGGTGGGAGACTGCCCAAACATATGGAAGAAGGTACTCTGGTCAGATAAGACTAAAATTGAGCTTTTTGACCATCAAGGAAAATGCTATATCTGGCGCAAACTCAACACCTCTCACCACCCCAAGAACACCATCCCCACAGTGAAGCATGGTGGTGGCAGCATCATGCTGTGGGGATGTTTTTCATTGGCAGGGACTGGGAAACTGGTCAGAATTGAATGAACGATGGATATAGCTAAATACAGGGAAATTCTTGAGGGAAACCTGTTTGTCTTCCAGAGATTTGAGACTGGGACGGAGGTTCCCAGTCTACAAAGTATTGACTTTGGGGGGGGTGAATAGTTATGCACGCTCAAGTTATGTTTTTTGTATTATTTCTTGTTTGTTTCACTATAAAAAATATTTTGCATCTTCAAAGTGGTAGGCATGTTATGAAAATCAAATGATACAAACCCCCCCAAAAAATCCATTTTAATTCCAGGTTGTAAGGCAACAAAATAGGAAAAATGCCAAGGGGGCTCAGTACTTTCCCAAGCCACTGTAGGTCTTTGTATTCTGGCCAGCCATCTGCTCTCTATTTCTCACTCTCTCTCTCTTCCTATCTCTCTCTTTTGCTCCCTCTCTCTTTCTCTACCCTCTCTCCTGCCTCTCTCTCTCTCTCTCTCTCTCTCTCTCTCTCTCTCTCTCTCTCTCTCTCTCTCTCTTATGCCTTCTTTCTTTGTCTGTATCGCAGTCTTTGTCCTTATTTTCCCTTCACCGCTCTATTTTTCATCAGTGGTATGGGGATTCAAACTGTACCGTTGCCAGCTTCAGAATTCCACCGTCTCTCATTGCATTGTGTTTCCTCCTGGGGACCGGGCCCTTTGAATACATTTTTTTCCTCTAAATTCTGAATTCCCCTCTCTGTGTTTATGTGTTTAGCCCTGGATATGCCTTGTTAAATGCCTATTATCATGCCTATAATCTTTTTGGCTTGTGTCTATGTCTCTAAAAAGGTGTTTCCCCAATGGTGGATTGGGACCCACTTGTTGGTCACGCCAGTTCCTCTTGGGACTAAGCTTGGCTTCTGGCTAGAAATATGGTTTGCTTATTTGTTAGGCCACAAAAAATGTAAGTGGATAACAGTAGGTGGGTCTCAACAGAAACATTTTGGGAATGACTGGTGAAACATGATTTTTCTTCTCTAATAGTAAATTCCTAATAGTTTAGCTAACCTCTGTCCCTCTTGTGGTTGGATTCAATTGAATTGCTGCCTATTGGTTATACCCTTTACCATTTTTAACTGAGTGACCTTGGGCCTTTGGCTTCTCACATTGAAATATGGGCATGAGCTGGTCATGGAGCGGAATGGGATCAATGGGACCAAAGCTCTCTCTTGAGTTATACTGGATTTTGCAGTTTGTTTATGGTCCCCGGTGAAAAATAGAATAACGTCTGATATTTTCACTGACTATTTCCAATGTGCCATCGTGAAAATTATTGTTGAGAGATCTCCACTTAAAAACGAAATAGATTCACTGTTGCTATTGTTGTGTATTAAGATTATGACTTGGTTAATGTTTTCAAGTGGAACCTGAGGGGATGTTTATTTAGGTTCAAAGAGAGCTGTTTTTAGGGTGACGCCCCAGGGGAGACAGGTGATTGGACAGCAGAGGGAGCCACCCATATTTTTGCATACCTTATAAGTATAGGCTAGAGACAAAGGGGGTTAGAACAGACATATTATCTTTGGACACTGTTCTCCAGACCCTACAGGCATCTGTAAACTTATGCTGAAATCTTGTGATATAAATAAAACGTATAATCAAAGTACAGCCTAAGCGGACTCTTTGTTTCACAGCAATAATTGCCAGCATTGACTCGACACTACACTATGGAAGTCATTCCAAATTACTTTATACTATTCCAGGTATTCCTTAAAGAGGTAGGGTTTCAAGTGTCTCCGGAAGGTGGTCAGTGACTCCGCTGTCGTGGGGGAGGTTGTTCCACCATTGGGGTGCCAGAGCAGCAAATAGCTTTGACTGGGCTGAGCGGGAACTGTGCTTCCATAGAGGTAGGGGAGCTAGCAGGCCAGAGGTGGATGAACGTAGTGCCCTCATTTGGGTGTAGGGTCTGATCAGAGCCTGAAGGTAAGGAGGTGCCGTTCCCCTCACAGCTCCGTAGGCAAGCACCATGGTCTTGTAGTAGATGCGAGCCTCAACTGGAAGCCAGTGGAGTGTGCGGAGGAGCGGGGTGATATGAGAGAACTTGGGAAGGTCGAACACCAGACGGGCTGCAGCATTCTGGATAAGTTGTAGGGGTTTAATGGCACAGGCAGGGAGCCCAGCCAACAGCGAGTTGCAGTAATGCAGACGGGAGATGACAAGTGCCTGGATTAGGACCTGTGCCGTTTTCTGTGTAAGGTAGGGTCGTACTCTGCGAATGTTGTAGAGCATGAACCTGTAGGATCGGGTCACCGCTTTGATGTTAGCGGAGAATGACAGGGTGTTGTCCAGGGTCACGCCAAGGTTTTTTGCACTCTGGGAGGAGGACACAATGGAGTTGTCAACCGTGATGGCGAGATCATGGAGCGGGCAGTCCTTCCCCGGGAGGAAGAGCAGCTCCGTCTTGCCGAGGTTCAGCTTGAGGTGGTGATTCGACATCCACACTGATATGTCTGCTAGACATGCAGAGATGCGATTCGCCACCTGGTTATCAGAAGGGGGAAAGGAGAAAATGAATTGTGTGTCGTATGCGTAGCAATGATAGGAGAGACCATGTGAGGATTTGACAGAGCCAAGTGACTTGGTGTACAGAGAGAATAGGAGAGGGCCTAGAACTGAGCCCTGGGGGCCACCAGTGGTGAGAGCATGTGGTGTGGAGACAGATTCTCACCACGCCACCTGGTAGGAGCGACCTGTCAGGTAGTACGCAATCAAAGAGTGAGCAGATGCCCAACTCGAAGAGGGTGGAGAGGAGGATCTGATGGTTCACAGTATCAAAGGCAGCGGATAGGTCTAGAAGGATAAGAGCAGAGGAGAGAGAGTTAGCTTTAGTAGTGCGGAGAGCCTCCGTGACACAGAGAAGAGCAGTCTCAGTTGAATGACCAGTCTTGAAACCTGACTGGTTTAGATCAAGAAGGTCATTCTGAGAGAGATAGCAGGAGAGTTGGCTAGAGACGGCACGCTCAAGAGTTTTGGAGAGAAAAGAAAGAAGGGATACTGGTCTGTAGTTGTTGACATTGGAAGGATTGAGTGTAGGTTTTTTTAGGAGGAGTGCAACTCTCGCTCTCTTGAAGACGGAAGGGACATGGCCAGCGGTCAATGATGAGTTGATGAGCGAGGTGAGGTAAGGGAGAAGGTCTCCGGAAATGGTCTGGAGAAGAGAGGAGGGGATAGGGTCAAGCTGGCAGGTTGTTGGGCGGCCGGCCATCACAAGTCGCAAGATTTCATCTGGAGAGAGAGGGGAGAAAGAAGTCAAAGCATAGGGTAGGGCAGTGTGAGCAGGACCAGCGGTGTCATTTGACTTAATGAATGAGGATCGGATGTCGTCAACCTTCTTTTCAAAATGGTTGACGAAGTCATCCACGGAGAGGGAGGAGGGAGGGGGAGGAGGAGGAGGATTCAGCAGAGAGGAGAAGGTGGCAAAGAGCTTCCTAAGGTTAGAGGCAGAGGCTTGAAATTTAGAGTGGTAGAAAGTGGCTTTAGCAGCGGAAACAGAGGAAGAGAATGTAGAGAGGAGGGAGTGAAAAGCAGGGAGTCTAGTTTTCCTCCATTTCCGCTTGGCTGCCCGGAGCCCTCTTCTGTGAGCTCGCAATGAGTCGTCAAGCCACAGAGCAGGAGTGGAGGACCGAGCCGGCTGGGAGGATAGGGGACATAGAGAGTCAAAAGATGCAGAAAGGGAGGAGAGGAGGGTTGAGGAGGCAGAATCAGGAGATCGGAGGGAGAAGGGTTTAGCAGAGGGAAGAGATGATAGGATGGAAGAGGAGAGAGTAGTGGGAGAGAGAGAGCGAAGGTTGCGACGGCACATTACCATCTGAGTAGGGGCAGAGTAGTGTTGGAGGAGAGCGAAAGAGAAAAGGATACAAAGTAGTGGTGGAGACTTGGAGGGGAGTTGCAGTGAGATTAGTAGAAGAACAGCATCTAGTAAAGATGAGGTCAAGCGTAATGCCTGCCTTGTGAGTAGGGGGGGACGGTGAGAGGGTGAGGTCAAAAGAGGAAAGGAGTGGAAAGAAGGAGGCAGAGAGAAATGAGCCAAAGGCAGACGTAGTGAAGTTAAAGTCACCCAGAACTGTGAGGGGTGAGCCATCCTCAGGAAAGGAACTTATCAAGGCATCAAGGTCATTGATGAACTCTCCAAGGGAACCTGGAGGGTGATAAATGACAAGGATGTTAAGCTTGATTGGGCTAGTGACTGTGACAACATGGAATTCAAATGAGGAGATAGACAGATGGGTCAGGGGGAAAAGAGAGAATGTCCACTTGGGAGAGATGAGGATTCCTGTGCCACCGCCGCGCTGACCAGATGCTCTCGGGGTATGCGAGAACACATGGTTAGATGAGGAAAGAGCAGTAGGAGTAGCAGTGTTTTCTGTGGTAATCCATGTTTCCGTCAGCGCCAAGAAGTCGAGGGACTGGAGGGTAGCATAGGCTGAAATGAACTCTGCCTTGTTGGCTGTAGAACGGCAGTTCCAGAGGCTGCCAGAGACCTGGAACTCCACGTGGGTCGTGCGCGCAGGGACCACCAGATTAGAGTGGCAACAGTCACGTGGTGTGAAGCGTTTGTATGGCCTGTGCAGAGAGGAGAGAACAGGGATAGACAGACACATAGTTGACAGGCTACAGAAAAAGGCTACAATAATGCAAAGGTGATCGGAATGAAATGAACTAAACATCTGGGAAAGCGAGAGAGTGGGGCCTCCCTCACTTACGTTTCAAGGAAAACACTCAAATAAAACTCTCCCAACTTCACTTTAGAAATTATAATTTTGTAAACTACAGCGGTTCAATGTTTTCTAGGAATAGACTCTAACTTAGTTTATTCCGCTAACTTGGTACAGTATTCTTCCGTGAAAACCGTCCAGGGCACCGAATCCTATGACGCCAAAGCCAACTAGCATGCCAGCCTCCAATAACACGGTTTGGCACCAATACTCGGTTACAACAAACCACCAGTCATTTGTGTCCATGTCTAACGTTGTGTAAAGTTTTGGGTTAGTTTTGACAGTTTGAATGAGTACGTCGTCAACTTATTCAGCCAGTTAGTTAGCTAGAATAGTTAGCATACTAGCTAGCCATTGCTCTCTGCCAACGAACCAACCCCTCCCACGGCACGAACACACAGAGAGCCAAGCTAACGTTAACTAGTCACCCATGTCCCGAATTCCCTTGAACGACTCTGGTTACCAGTATGTAAAAACAAAACAGAAATAAAAATAGTAGGTTATAACTTACTCTTAGTAGCTACTGTTAGCCAGTTAAGTGCAAAGCTAGCCACTGAATCGATTCAGCCAGTTTACGTCTGTCCCAACGATGTTAAAGCTAGGTCGTTCCAGCTATTGTTTAGTTAGCTATCAGGTAGCAACAAGCTAGCTACATTTCGAGTACAGTAGCTACTAAATACCTAACGACACCCTTGCATACCCCATAAGACATGCCACCAGAGGTCTCTTCACAGTCTCCAAGTCCAGAACAGACTATGGGAGGCGCACAGTACTACATAGAGCCATGACTACATGGAACTCTATTCCACATCGAGTAACTCATGCAAGCAGTAAAATTAGATCAAAAAACAGATAAAAATACACCTTATGGAACAACGGGGACTGTGAAGAGACACAAAGACAGGCACAGACACATGCATACACACACACGATAACATGCGCACTATACACACACGTACACATGGATTTTGTGCTGTAGATATGTGGTAGTAGAGTAGTGGCATGAGGGCACACACTTAATGTGTTGTGAAATCTGGTTTGAATGTATTGTAATGTTTTTAAAATTGTATAACTGCCTTAATTTTGCTGGACCCCAGGAAGAGTAGCTGAGGCAGCATCTAATGGGGATATGCATAATAAATACAAATACAAATAAAACTCTTTGTGCACTTTAGTACCTACTTCCCGATTCGCTTCCATCCCCGAAGCCACCAGCAGGTTGTTCCTTTCTTGATTTCAAAGCCACAATGTATTGTTGGTATATGAGTTTTTGATAAATTTCATTCAAATTGTGAAAATAGAATATTATTTTGCAATAACTTTTGGAAAAAGACAGTTTAGATGGAATATATAGTCAATCTATGTTAGATTTATGGAATATATTTTGTGTAATCTTTCCTTTAACAGAGCAAATGAAATGTGACCATACTTTATCACTAATGTATCATCAATTATGCTATTTAGGCCTATATAGCATTTGCAAAGTCATCAACAGCTATTGTTTAAATTCAACCTAGAATAAAAAAAATCAAGCTCTGGTTGATTTCAAATGTAATGATATTTTCTGATATTTAATTGTGTTTGGTTGTCAACGCAACGAAATATCAATATTTGAAGGTACATAGTTCCATCTGTGCTACTGACTCAAAGTTAATAGGACTAAATCAAATACAATTTTATTGAAAGTGCATTTAAAGTTTGATTTTATTTACTCCTATACTTTGAGATGGAGATGTGAATCCAACATATCAATTATTCATTTGTAGACAAACTGAAATTAATGCCAAACTAAGTCAGAATATACTGTACATCTCCTTCAAATGTTGATATTTGGTTGCATTGACCACCAAACACAATTCAATATCACTTTAGAAATACAATAAAGACTGATTAACAGCTTCTATCTCCCTCAGACTGTTAAACAGTCAGCACTAGTCGGCCTCCGCCCAGTACCTTACCCTGAACCTTAGTCACTGTTACTAGCGGACTACCACCCGGTACTCTACCCTGCACCTTAGAGACTGCTTTGCCCTATGTTCATAGAGTCATTGAACACTGGTCACTTTAATCATGTTTACATACTGTTTTACACACTTTATATGTATATACTGTATTCTAATCAAGGCTCATCCCATATAACTACTGCTGTACACACCTTTTCTATTTATATACTGCCCAAACTGTCTATACACACCATTATAAATATACACTGAGTGTACAAAACATTAAGGACACCTTCCTAATATTGAGTTGCCTCAATTTGTAGGGGGAATGGGCTCTATAAGGTGCCAAAAGCATTCCACAGGGATGCTGGCTGATGTTGATTACAATGCTTCCCACCGTTGTGTCTAATTGGCTGGATGTCCTTTGGATGGTGGACCATTCTTGATACACACAGGAAACTGTTCAGCGTGAAAAACCAATCAGAATTGCGGGTCTTGACTCAAACCGTTGTGCCTGGCACCTACTACCATACCCAGTTCAAAGGCAATTCAATATTTTGCCTTGTTCATTCACCCTCTGAATGGCACACACACAAAATCCTTGTCTCAATTGTCTCAAGGCTTAAAAATCCTTCTTTACACTACATGACAAAAGGTATGTGGACACCTGCTTGTCAAACATGTCATTCCAAAATCATGGGCATTAAAATGGAGTTGGTCCCCCCTTTGCTGCTATAACAGCCTCCAGTCTTCTGGTTAGGCTTTCCACTACATTTACATTTACATTTACGTCATTTAGCAGACGCTCTTATCCAGAGCGACTTACAGTTAGTGCATACATTATTATTATTTTCATACTGGCCCCCCGTGGGAATCAAACCCACAACCCTGGCGTTGCAAACGCCATGCTCTATCAACTGAGCTACCTCCCTGCCTGCCATTCCCTCCCCTACCCTGGACGACGCTGGGCCAATTGTGCGCCGCCCCATTGGTCTCCCGGTTGCGGCCGGCTACACTAGATGTTGGAACGTTGCTGAGGGAACTTGCTTCCATTCAGCCACAAGAGCATTAGTGAGGTCGGCCACTGATGTTGTCGCCCAACAGGCCTGGTCGGCATTTCAATTAATCCAAAAGGTGTTCGATTGAGTTAAGGTCAGGCCTCTGTGCAGGCCAGTCAAGTTCTTCTACACCGATCTCGACACACCATTTCTGTATGGACCTCGCTTTGTGCACCGGGGCATTGTCATGCTGAAACAGGAAAGGGCTTTCCCCAAACTGTTGCCATAAAGTTGGAAGCACAGAATCGTATAGAATGTCATTGTATGCTGTAGCGTTAAGATTTCCCTTCACTGGAACTAAGCGGCCAAGCCCGAACCATGAAAAACAGCCCCAGACCATTATTCCTCCTCCACCAAACTTTACAGTTGACACTATGCATTGGGGCAGGTAGCGTTCTCATAGCATCCGCCAAACCCAGATTCGTCCGTCGGACTGCCAGATGGTGAAGCGTGATTCATCACTCCAGAGAACACGTATCCACTGCTCTAGAGTCCAATGGCGGTGAGCTTTACACCACTCCAGCCGAGGCTTGGCATTGCGCATGGTGCAAGGCTTGTGGGCGGCTGCTCGGCCATGGAAACCTATTTCATGAAGAAACAGTTATTGTGCTTCCAGAGGCAGTTTGGAACTCGGCAGTGAGTGTTGCAACCGAGGACAGATTATTTTTATGCGCTACGTGCTTCAGTACTTGGCGGTCCCGTTCTGTGACCTTGTGTGGCCTACCACTTCGCAGCAGAGCCGTTGTTGCTCCTAGACGTTTCCACTTCAGAACAACAACGGGGAAGCTCTAGCAGGACATACATTTGAAAAACTGACTTGTTGGAAAGGTGGCATCCTATGACGCTACCACGTTGAAAGTCACTGAGCTCTTCAGTAAGGCCATTCTACTGCCAATGTTTGTCTATGGAGATTGAATGGCTGTGTGCTCGATTTTATACACCTGTCAGCAACGGGTGTGGCTAAAATAGCTGACTCCATTAATTGGAAGGGGTGTCCACATACTTTTGTATATAGTGTTGATACCCATTTTCAATGCCCTGGCTGAGGGAAGGAGGTTCTCACCCAAGATTTGACGGTACATGGCCCTGTCCATCGTTCCTTTGATGCGGTGAAGTTGTCCTGTCCCCTTAGCAGAAAAACTCCCCCAAAGCATAATGTTTCCACCTCCATGTTTGACGGTGGGGATGGTGTTCTTGAGGTCATAGGCAGCATTCCTCCTCCTCCAAACACGGCGAGTTGAGTTGATGCCAAAGAGCTCGATTTTGGTCTCATCTGACCACAACGCTTTCACCCAGTTCTCCTCTGAGTCATTCAGATGTTCATTGGCAAACTTCAAACGGGCATGTATATGTGCTTTCTTGAGCAGGGGGACCTTGCGGGCGCTGCAGGATTTCAGTCCTTCACGGCGTAGTGTGTTACCAATTGTTTTCTTGGTGACTATGGTCCCAGCTGCCTTGAGATCATTGACAAGATCCTCCCGTGTAGTTCTGGGCTGATTCCTCACCGTTCTCATGATCATTGCAACTCCACAAGGTGAGATCTTGCATGGAGCCCCAGGCCAAGGGAGATTGACAGTTCTTTTGTGTTTCTTCCATTTGCGAATAATCGCACCAACTGTTGTCACCTTCTCACCAAGCTGCTTGGCGATGGTCTTGTAGCCCATTCCAGCCTTGTGTAGGTCTACAATCTTGTCCCTGACATCCTTGGAGAGCTCTTTGGTCTTGGCCATGGTGGAGAGTATGGAATCTGATTGATTGATTGCTTCTGTGGACAGGTGTCTATTATACAGGTAACAAGCTGAGATTAGGAACACTCCCTTTAAGAGTGTGCTCCTAATCTCAGCTCGTTACCTGTATAAAAGACACCTTGGAGCCAGAAATCTTTTTGATTGAGAGGGGGTCAAATACTTATTTCCCAAATTAAAATGAAATCAATTTATAACATTTCTGACATGCGTTTTTCTGGATTTTTTTGTTGTTATTTTGTCTCTCTCTGTTCAAATAAACCTACCATTAAAATTATAGACTGATCATTTCTTTGTCAGTGGGCAAACGTACAAAATCAGCAGGGGATCAAATACTTTTTTCCCTCAGATAGATAGATAGATAGATAGATAGATAGATAGATAGATAGATAGATAGATAGATAGATAGATAGATAGATAGATAGATAGATAGATAGATAGATAGATAGATAGATAGATAGATAGATAGATAGATAGATAGATAGATAGATAGATAGATAGATAGATAGATAGATAGATAGATAGATAGATAGATAGATAGATAGATAGATAGATAGATAGATAGATAGATAGATAGATAGATAGATAGATATATAGATAGATAGATAGATAGATAGATAGATAGATAGATAGATAGATAGATAGATAGATAGATAGATAGATAGATAGATAGATAGATAGATAGATAGATAGATAGATAGATAGATAGAAATGAAGGTCAGTCAACATGGAACATTTCAAGAACTTTGAAAGTTTCTTTAACTGCAGTCACAAAAACCATCAAGTGCTACGATGAAACTGCCTCTCTTGAGGACCACCACATGAATTGAAGACCCAGAGTTACCTCTGCTGCAGAGGACAGGTTCATTAGAGTTAACAGCCTCTGAAATTGCAGCCCAAATAAATGCTAAATGCTTCACAGAGTTCAAGTAACAGACACATCTCAACATCAACTGTTCAGAGGAGACTGTGTGAATCAGGCCTTCATGGTCGAATTGCTGCAAAGAAACCACTACTAAAGGACACCAATAAGAAGAAGAGACTTGCTTGGACCAAGAAACACGAGCAATGGACATTAGACGGTGGTAATTTGTCCTTTGGTCTGGAGTCCAAATTGGAGATTTTTGGTTCCAACCGCCGTGGCTTTGTGAGACGTGGTGTGGGTGAACGGATGATCTCTGCATGTGTATTTCCCACTGTAAAGCATGGAGGAGGACATGTTATGTTGTGGGGGTGCTTTGCTGGTGACACTGTCTGTGATTTATTTAATATTCAAGGAACACTTAACCAGCATGGCTACCACAGCATTCTGCAGCGATATGCCATCCCATATGGTTTGGGCTTAGTGGGACTATCATTTGTTTTTCAACAAGACAATGACCCAACAAAACCTCCAGGCTGTGTAAGGGCTATTTTACCAAGAAGGAGAGTGGAAGGAGTGCTGCATCAGATGAATTGGCCTCCACAATCCCCAGACCTCAAACCAAATTGAGATGGTTTGGGATGAGTCTGAGCATACAGTGGGGAGAACAAGTATTTGATACACTGCCGATTTAGCAGGTTTTCCTACTTACAAAGCATGTAGAGGTCTGTAATTTTTATCGTAGGTACACTTCAACTGTGAGAGACGGAATCTAAAACAAAAATCCAGAAAATCACATTGTATGATTTTTAAGTAATTAATTTGCATTTTATTGCTCGACATAAGTATTTGATACATCAGAAAAGCAGAATTTAATATTTGGTACAGAAACCTTTGTTTGCAATTACAGAGATCATACGTTTCCTGTAGGTCTTGACCAGGTTTGCACACACTGCAGCAGGGATTTTGGCCCACTCCTCCATACAGACCTTCTCCAGATCCTTCAGGTTTCGGGGCTGTAGCTGGACAATAAGGACTTTCAGCTCCCTCCAAAGATTTTCTATTGGGTTCAGGTCTGGAGACTGGCTAGGCCACTCCAGGACCTTAAGATGCTTCTTACGGAGCCACTCCTTAGTTGCCCTGGCTGTGTGTTTCGGGTCGTTGTCATGCTGGAAGACCCAGCCACGACCCATCTTCAATGCTCTTACTGAGGGAAGGAGGTTGTTGGCCAAGATCTCGCGATACATGGCCCCATCCATCCTCCCCTCAATACGGTGCAGTCGTCCTGTCCCCTTTGCAGAAAAGCATCCCCAAAGAATGATGTTTCTTCCTCCATGCTTCACGTTTGGGATGGTGTTCTTGGGGTTGTACTCATCCTTCTTCTTCCTCCAAACACGGCGAGTGGAGTTTAGACCAAAAAGCTCTATTTTTGTCTCATCAGACCACATGACCTTCTCCCATTCCTCCTCTGGATCATCCAGATTGTTATTGGCAAACTTCAGATGGGCCTAGACATGCGCTGGCTTGAGCAGGGGGACCTTGCGTGCGCTGCAGGATTTTAATCCATGATGGCGTAGTGTGTTACTAATGGTTTTCTTTGAGACTGTGGTCCCAGCTCTCTTCAGGTCATTGACCAGGTCCTGCCGTGTAGTTCTGGGCTGATCCCTCACCTTCCTCATGATCATTGATGCCCCACGAGGTGAGATCTTGCATGGAGCCCCAAACCGAGGGTGATTGACCGTCATCTTGAACTTCTTCCATTTTCTAATAATTGCGCCAACAGTTGTTGCCTTCTCACCAAGCTGCTTGCCTATTGTCCTGTAGCCCATCCCAGCCTTGTGCAGGTCTACAATTTTATCCCTGATGTCCTTACACAGCTCTCTGGTCTTGGCCATTGTGGAGAGGTTGGAGTCTGTTTGATTGAGTGTGTGGACAGGTGTCTTTTATACAGGTAATGAGTTCAAACAGGTGCTGTTAATACAGGTAATGAGTGGAGAACAGGAGGGCTTCTTAAAGAAAAACTAACAGGTCTGTGAGAGTCGGAATTCTTACTGGTTGGTAGGTGATCAAATACCTATGTCATGCAATAAAATGCAAATGAATTACTTAAAAATCATACAATGTGATTTTCTGGATTTTTTAGATTACGTCTCTCACAGTTGAAGTGTACCTATGATACAAATTACAGACCTCTACATGCCTTGTAAGTAGGAAAACCTGCAAAATCGGCAGTGTATCAAATACTTGTTATCCCCACTGTATGTGGGAACTCCTGTTGACTGTTGGAAAAGCATTCCAGGTGAAGCTGGTTGAGAGAATGCCAAGAGTGTGCAAAGCTGTCATCAAGGCAAAGGGTGGCTATTTTAAGAATCTCAAATATAAAATATATTTTGATTTGTTTAACACGTTCTTGTTTACTACATGATTCCATATGTGTTATTTCATAGTTTTGATGTCTTCACTATTATTCTACAATGTAGAAAATAGTAAAAATAAAGAAAAACCCTTGAATGAGTAGGTGTTCTAAAACATTCTACAGTGGTCCCTGCAGTGTACGCTCAAACCGGTGTGATTAGAATGCTTATTTAGAACGATCAGTTTCGATTGACACAACAGTCAGCATTTGAGCTGGCCATACTGTTTTTTCACAGAAACATCTTGCACAAACACAGTCCTTACAAAGTTATGTCCTGAATATGACCATTTTATTTTTGGATGCAATGTTCAGACAATCACAGAAGTAGTGACAGCATACACAATCATCCAAACCGGAAAATGTAGGCTACATTAGTCCTAGCACTAACTGAAGAAAGATTGACATAACACAAGCTGTCATATTTAGATAACACTCGGCTGAAAGAAACCACAATATGAATTAGCTAATAGCAATCATTATTTATAATTCAACACATCACGGGTGAGCTCACCATTGATCAAAACTTTATAGAAAACTAAAGTGCCCGCCACCATGTTCATTTTTCGCGTCAACCAAAGATAATAAGAGGAGACAAGATGAGTTTGGTCTGTTTGCAGTGTGCATTTTGAAGGGGGTGTGTCGCCTACGATCATTCACATCCCTTCATTCACTTCCGGAAGTTTACTTCAAAGATGAGTGAACCATTCCTTCACCTCATTATAACATCTTTGGTCAAACAGACGTTTACATGACACCCAGAATGCTTTGTATAATGTCAACAAACATGGCGCCACACATAGCTGGCAAATAGCTTAGCATTAGCATTATATAATCAGTACAACCTTCAAAAAATTATTTTTTTCTCACATCATAGGTGTCCATTACAATCTATGCAATAATTGGAATGCATTATTTGTCACCACTGTAAATACATTATGCTCCATACATACAAACATACATTTACATACATACTGTATGCTACAGTAGAAACGACAGCACAATATACAGAAAATAAGGCACTTACTTTAATAGGAAGGCATACATGTCCAAAGTTATTATTTGTTAGGAAAACAACAATGAAGGCAATGCGAGCGCCAGCTAGAAAATGTTCCAGTTCGTGCAAGACTGCGCAAAACTCTGCATACTTGATCTGCGGAAACACTTGTGATGTGCTTGGCCTCTCCTCGAAGAGAGAAGTTTGTCCGGCTCAGTAAAGCCTCAAACATGTGAATTAATGAGGAGGCGGAATACACCTCAATTCAAACTGTTGTTAGAAAATAAAACTTGTTAGAAAATCATTTGATACTGACAAGTTGAAACATAGCCTATAGATAATTAGCAGGCAGCGCGTGTTAATAGTCCTGTTGCGTAACAATCACATTTTGGAACAGTGAGTGCATTCTGACATCACGTGCATAAACATCTGACGCTGGGGCGACCGTTAGAGATATTTGGAACTCACATGTGAAAAGGTTAACTTGTCGACAAGTTAACAAATGATATTTTAGATTCACATCTCCAACTCATTCAAAAATAAAATAATTGGATTAAGCCAGTGGCTCAGATGGAACTATCCAAGCAGTAGATACATCTCCTTTAAATGTTGATTTCTGGTGGCGTTGTCAGCCAAACAATTCAATATTACTTTTGTAACACAGTAAATAGCCTATTAAGGCTATCTAACAAACTAATGTAACATTCAAGCTTAAAATGAGTAACACATCCATGGACACATTTTGAGGTTACTGTAACTATATATTGCTTCTTATGTAATCATATAAAGCATTCATGTTCAAGATAGCATGCATAGGTCTGGAGATCCTCACAATTGCTGTAATAATCTGCACAGAATCTCACTTTGTAATTTTTACGTAATCTCAACCACAATCCAGGTCATTTGGTTCAGCTATTAGATGAAGCACAGTGATAACACATTAATCTGTTGTATAAATAAACTAAATATCTGACATTGAATTCCCATTTGAACGTTTCTGTGCTTTTAGATGGTTGAAAGCATAGTGATAACACAATGGAAATTCAACCAACTTTTGGCTGTCTTTTGACTGGGTGAATAGGGGTTGTAATCTCAATGATCAATATCTCAACCAAATATTACCCAATTATCCCAGTTGAAATGACGTGGTGTGCCCAGAGGGATTTCACCTCCCTTTTGAAAAAATATACCCATTGACATGAAGCAAATGCTTTTCTTCCATGTTAAATACGCGTTTGTTATTAGAAGTTGGAGACAGGGAGAGAAAGCGCACAAGAGTGTAGGAGGTGGGTGAATTGACCATAATGCATTCCATGTGCGCCCTGGTGTCCTCGTATAAACCCAGGCTCAGCAACCTGACCGAGAGGCTAGGATGGCTGGGTAACGAGAGCCACAGTCCCCACTCTCTGGATCCAGCCCTGGACCCCTCATTCTCCACAAATAACTAACTCTGCCTCTGTGTAAAAAAAACAAGGAAAACACACTCGTATAAAGCAGCCTGAGGAGAAACTTACGCAAACGATAAACACTTTAGTCAGTAGAATTTGAATTTGTGTGTGTTGTAATGGCTGCGCTGACCTCTGGCACAAGGTCGCCATTAGGTGGAGACCCCCCTTCACTCGGTCATGACATCTTTATTTTTCAAAATCCCACCGCAGCTTGTCTAAAGAACGATTGACTCACAAGATAATATCAATATGTTGTTATTCACTGTTTCAACGCCCCCATACCAACCTCACACACTCCATCTCCCACGCAAGCAACCCACAAAACCAGAAATGCCTGCTGCTAAAAGGTGAAAAGGTCAAACAAGTTCTCAGAAACAAAAGTAGAAGACATTTCTGAGACATTTAAAGTCATCAGGCTTACAGCTTGACAGGTGATTATTCCCTCTGTGAGCATACGCCTAGTATCTGCTTTTCTTTTAAACGAAAACCAAGTCCAAAACCTTTGCTTCGTTTTATTTGGCTTGGAGTCTGAGCAGTAATGGAACTCCAGTTAAAATGACACTCATGGAGGTAATTGTTTCCATACAACACGTTTTTCTTTGAGCCCAGAACAGCACAATGATTGAGGGTAAGACAGTTGCACTATGCTCTTGAGACATTTCTCTTATACATTATAGCATTTAAAGGGTCAGTATGTACAGTGGGGGAAAAAAGTATTTAGTCAGCCACCAATTGTGCATGTTCTCCCACTTAAAAAGATGAGAGAGGCCTGTAATTTTCATCATAGGTACACGTCAACTATGACAGACAAAATGAGGAAACAAAATCCAGAAAATCACATTGTAGGATTTTTTATGAATTTATTTGCATATTATGGTGGAAAATAAGTATTTGGTCAATAACAAAAGTTTCTCAATACTTTGTTATATACCCGTTGTTGGCAATGACACAGGTCAAACGTTTTCTGTAACTCTTCACAAGGTTTTCACACACTGTTGCTGGTATTTTGGCCCATTCCTCCATGCAGGTCTCCTCTAGAGCAGTGATGTTTTGGGGCTGTCGCTGGGCAACACGGACTTTCAACTCCCTGCAAAGATTTTCTATGGGGTTGAGATCTGGAGACTGGCTAGGCCACTCCAGGACCTTGAAATGCTTATTACGAAGCCACTCCTTCGTTGCCCGGGCGGTGTGTTTGGGATCATTGTCATGCTGAAAGACCCAGCCACGTTTCATCTTCAATGCCCTTGCTGATGGAAGGAGGTTTTCACTCAAAATCTCACGATACATGGCCCCATTCATTCGTTCCTTTACACGGATCAGTCGTCCTGGTCCCTTTGCAGAAAAACAGCCCCAAAGCATGATGTTTCCACCCTCATGCTTCACAGTAGGTATGGTGTTCTTTGGATGCAACTCAGCATTCTTTGTCCTCCAAACACGACGAGTTGAGTTTTTACCAAAAAGTTCTATTTTGGTTTCATCTGACCATATGACATTCTCCCAATCCTCTTCTGGATCATCCAAATGCATTCTAGAAAACTTCAGACGGGTCTGAACATGTACTGGCTTAAGCAGGGGGACACGTCTGGCACTGCAGGATTTGAGTCCCTGGCGGCGTAGTGTGTTACTGATGGTAGGCTTTGTTACTTTGGTCCCAGCTCTCTGCAGGTCATTCACTAGGTCCCCCCGTGTGGTTCTGGGATTTTTGCTCACCGTTCTTGTGATCATTTTGACCCCACGGGGTGAGATCTTGCGTGGAGCCCCAGATCGAGGGAGATTATCAGTGGTCTTGTATGTCTTCCATTTCCTAATAATTGCTCCCACAGTTGATTTCTTCAAACTAAGCTGCTTACCTATTGCAGATTCAGTCTTCCCAGCCTGGTGCAGGTCTACAATTTATTTTTTCTGGTGTGCTTGACAGCTCTTTGGTCTTGGCCATAGTGGAGTTTGGAGTGTGACTGTTTGAGGTTGTGGACAGGTGTCTTTTATACTGATAACAAGTTCAAACAGGTGCCATTAATACAGGTAACGAGTGGAGGACAGAGGAGCCTCTTAAAGAAGAAGTTACAGGTCTGTGAGAGCCAGAAATCTTGCTTGTTTGTAGGTGACCAAATACTTATTTTCCACCATCATTTGCAAATAAAATCATTAAAAATCCTACAATGTGATTTTCTGGATTTTTTTTCCTCAATTTGTCTGTCATAGTTGACGTGTACCTATGATGAAAATTACAGGCCTCTCTCATCTTTTTAAGTGGGAGAACTTGCACAGTTGGTTGCTGATTAAATACTTTTTTTCCCCACTCTAATTGCTTCATACATTTTTTTACTTTTTTCAATTATTGACACTCCCATTGCTTCTTGAAGAATATAACTTACATAATAAATGCCTCATGAGCTTATTCCAATTGTCATATCCCATCTGAACCCAAAATATATGCTTTTTCTACTCAATTGTTTGTAAACAATGTAATTTTAAACAAATACTTTTTAACCTCTGAATATTTATAGAATTATAATTTTGAATCCATAGTTCTATCGATGAATTTGAGAGTGGTTACATTATTATTATTATTATTATTATTATTATTATTATTATTATTATTATTATTATTAGTAGTAGTAGTAGTAGTAGTAGTATTAGTATTATTATTATTATTATTATTATTTCTCCACCACCAATTCTTCAGCTTTTTACCAAAACAGTGGTGGGGTGTAGGCTTTGTTGTTGTTTGAACGGCAGATTGCCCCTTTAGTAACCAATGGCTATATATCAAGATTAGGAACATTGAACAGATTCCCAGATGGCAAATTGCATGTGTGTCTTACATTTCCAAGTACATTAACAGGGTAAACCTACTCTAAGAGTATGTATTAGGCTGTTAGAGAGAAGGTTTGAATCCCAATCAACCCATCCAATCTGAGTACATATGTTGTTGAAGAACAGTAGATCAATAAAGCTACAGTACTCTAGCAGTGGTCAAGCTGAAAAGCCTTGTTAGTGCATAGGTCAAATTAGCTTTTGAATATCCAGTCTTTTGACCAAAGCTAATATTTAAATTAAAACATAGTAAAAAAAAAGAAATATCCTGTTTTTTGTCCCGAAAGGTCTGATAATAGCGCAAGTCCTGCCACCAAACATTATTACTGTGCAAATTGCATAATGGCTGTCAATGGCAGCCTAAAGTGGTTGGTCTTATAAATGGTAGAGCTCTTTAACAGTTTAAGCTACAGACACTAGACCAACTGTACAAAGGTCTTACAATTACTTAACTAGTTCATGAATTATACAATAATGATTTAAATGTGCATACATTTGCATAAAAGGAATACATTTACCACAGTACCTAACTTCCCCCATGATTAATTTTCTGAATATCGCATTGTGGCGAACAACACCATTTACCTGTTTATTTGTTTATTTGGATCACCATTAGCTTTTGCAGAAGCAGCAGCTACTCTTCCTGGGGTCCACAAAAAACACAAAACATGACAAGTAACAAAACACTGATACACTAAGAGACAAGGACAATCACAGACATTTAAAATACAACAATGTGCAAACAATACAACAAAAAAATAAACCACCGCCAGTTGGGGAACCCTGATAAACAGTCAAGTTAGTTCAGACAGTATGACCGGGAGGTGAGGCCAAATGTCAGATTAGAGCCATTATGATAGATGTGTGGCAGAAGAGGTGGGACAGGAAGCCCAAGGGCCGGCATTTCTTTGCCCACTAAAGAAAGGTCGGTGGACCAAGATTCAAAGGTCAGATTAGGAAGGAAGAGGTGGTGTTTTCTCAGTTGCACCTATGACATTGTACATTGAACTCATCATTACAACTGGTTGGCAATCATGAGAAAGATTTGTGTACGGAGTGTATGGTTTAGAACACCTATTCATTCAAGGGTTTTTCTTTATTTTTACTATTTTCTATATTGTCGGATAATAGTGAAGACATCAAAACTATGAAATAACACATATGGAATCATGTAGTAACCAAAAGAGTGTTAAGCAAATCCAAATATATTTAATATTTGAGATTCTTCAAATTGCCACCCTTTGCCTTGATGACAGCTTTGCACAATCTTGGCAAACTTTCAAAGTTCTTGAAATGTTCCAAACTGACTGACCTTCATGTCTTAAAGTAATGATGGACTGTCGTTTCTCTTTGCATATTTGAGCTGTTCTTGCCATAATATTGACATGGTATTTTACCAAATAGGGCTATCTTCTGTATACTGACTGGAGAACTTGTATCTGTATATGCATGCCCTTATTCGACTCGTTATGGCGGCAGAGTTTCATGATGCAACTTCAGAAACTTCAGAAGGCCCTGTGTGTACAACCTTGTGATACATTTAATTAATCAATACATATTTTAGAACTGGTTGCTAAGCCTCATTATTAAGCCTTTGTTGCCGATATAATGATTTGCCATGTTTAGATATTACACAGCCTAGACCTATCACATGTAGGATCCTTGAATTGATCAACAAATAGGATATGTCTAATCAACAGGTACTCACGTCTTTATGGCAGACATCCAAACATTCTTTGAGATACTGTAAAATGTTTGTAATCCAGTAAATTCCATAACAGGTTTGAAACAGCTTTATGCATGAATCATTTCACAAAATATTCATCAACTGAACCTCAACGGGTTGGTTTATAACATTTGAAATGATAGGCTATTCGTAAAAAAGGAACAATAGCCTACTAACATGTTATTTTTTAATTGGTCCAAAAGTGTGCTGGCTGATGAGCTATCGCCTACTCAAGCTATGCTTGTACAATTATATCAACCAATAAGAGGAAAGGGAAGCCTATAAATACCAGAAATATTAAACTTGACAAATTCATAACGGTCACGGAGGATGGAAAACATATTTTTGGACTATTGTTGACCTAATAGCCTATGACAGGAAAATCCACAAATAGCAGGTTACATTTCTCTGAATGCATCACACTAGCCAAATATTTTCAAATTTTATTTAAAACAATTTGAGTGAATCAATCAAATGTGAACACATTTGATTTCAAACACATTTTCAAAACAAGTAGAGGAAATTTACAAGTAGGCCTACACATATATTATAATCTCAAAAGAACATCCTATTTCGTTTGATTTGCTAAGACATGGATTTCCTCCCCCCACCCATATTGGACTAGGCCTGGAAAAGGTGAGCTGCAGAGTCCAGGCCTACTCTGGAACTGAACCTCGGCGGACATGTACCCACTGCCACGGCGCTTCTCACTGACTTGAGCAGAAGTACTGTTTCAGGTTCTGCCTGATGGAGGCAACGTTGAATGGAGACGCCCCTTCTACTCATTCTTATTTCTATGGGTTTTGAATAGGCGAGTGGGTCGAGAGCCCTGTTTAACAAGCTGTTAGACTCGTTCAAACCGGGGAGCGGAATGACGGCGAATAGTGAGGATGCAGCGATGGAGGATATGGAGAGAAGGTTGGAGAAGCAACAGCTGGACGGAATCATGGTGGAAGCAGAGGTGCTGGTTGATTCTGATGCCGCCTTGGGCAAGCTTGGCAAGAGTGAGTGGAAGACTGTGGCAACAAAAAATATATCAAAAATATAAAAAATTGTAAATGATAATCGGTTTCTTGTTGGAGTGCGATTTGTTAATAATTATGTATACTTGGGGAGATCCATTTGAGGTCACAAAGATGATAAAGGATGCATTAGGAAAGGTAGAATCAGTCACAGTTACCAGTTTTATTCTGATTTCATGTGTCCCGGAAGATCAGAAGGAGAAAGCTTTGTGGTTCCATAAGTTGGCGACATCTGAAGTGGAAAGCTTTGATTTTCGGAGCAGGGCACCGACTTAAGGTGTGATATCAGGAGTATCGCTGGACATTGAGGTTTCATGTCTTAAGAAGAAGATTCCAGGAGTGGTGGGAGAACGTTGCCTGCACCATGTAGTGGATGGAAAGAAGGATGTTTGATGAAGAGTATCTGCCTACACATGTAAAGATGGGATACGTGAGATATGCTGTAAGAGCCTTCGTAAATAAACCGTTACAGTGCCGAAATTGCAAAAGGTATGACCATGTCTCAAGTGTGTGTCAACGGAATCATTATGTAGTTGAAGAATCTTATAATGTACGGTGTAGCAATTGTGGTGGAAATCACGTTGCCGAATCTCTGGCGTGCCCTGCTAGGGTAAAAGAGTTTGAAATTGCAAGGATCTGAGATGTACTCCCTAGTGGCGCAGTGGTCTAAGGCACTGCATTGCAGTGCTAGCTGTGCCACTAGAGATCCTGGTTCGAGTCCAGGCTCTGTTGCAGCCGGCCGTGACTGGGAGACCCATGGGCGGCGCACAAGTCGTCCAAGGTAGGGGAGGGTTTGGCCGGCAGGGATGTGGGTTCATTTCCCACGGGGGGCCAGTATGAAAAAAATAAAAATAAAACGTATGCATTCACTAATTGTAAGTTGCTCTGGATAAGAGTGTCTGCTAAAGGACTGTAAATGTACAACTGTTCAAAATATTGGTCAACAGTTGAGGGATACTGATACATTGATTGTAAAGAAGGTGGATGTTGTGGTGTATATTGCGCAGGTGATTCATTGTACTGCCCAAACAAACAAGAAGTCTAAGAAACTGGACAGAATTGTAGGTGCGGCTGAAAGGTATTTGGTTCTGCAGGAATTAATAGATAGGTGCAGTGAAATGTGTTGTTTTAACAGCCAAAGCATTGCAGGAAATACTGAATGAACATATTCACCCCTCCCAGGCCCCTGAAATGTGTAGGGATTTGATTTGAATTGGACAGTGACAGAAGGAGTGCGATGTTTTTTTTATTTATCTTTTTTTTAAAATATATATACATTCTGCAATGGACATTCATTTTTTCTACAGTTTACTACCTGTACAGTAGGTGGCGGAATGGACATTAAATGTGTGTGAACGCCATCATACCAAAGAGAAGTAACGTTCATGCCTGGAATGGTAGATGCACGTTGTTTAAACCAAATGATTGACGGAAAGGAGGAAAGCCTATCATTTTTTCTGTCGTTTGATGACGTTTTTCTACTGACTCATGTCAAATTTGGGTATGTGAGATATGCGGTGAGACCGTATGTACAAAAGCCACTTCAGTGTTATAATTGTAAAACGTTTGGACACGTGGCAAGTGTTTGCAGAAGAAAGAAATATGTTGTTGTTGAAGAGTCTGAGGAAGCACGTTGCTGAGTTCCCGGAGTGCCCTGTCAGGGAGTAAAACAAGCCTATATTTTGGGTTCTGATGGGGTATGACAGTTGAACTAAGCTCATGAGGCACTTATAAGTCAGAACGAGATGGAATCAACAGACTCGATGCAAGATCCAGCTTGATCTGATACAGGGCTCTCCTGGAGAGTTACCGTCTTGTAGGTTTTCTCCAACCCTAATCTAGTGCACCTGATTCTAATAACTAGCTGGTTGATAAGCTACAGGAGGGTAACTCCATGAGATCTGAACCTCCACCTAGTCCCCCCACCCTTTTCTCTTGTAACCTCTCTTCCTCTACTATAGCCATCTTTGGTGATTGGACAGTTTGCAGCTATCACATTTAACAATGTGTAATTCATTCACCATTACATCATCATTTAAAATAAAGTGAATTATCTTTGTTTCATATTCTTGTTTGTTTGTTCTGAGGAGGTTAATATGAATAGTGCTGATGACTGTATTACATCATGTTGGTAAGGTTGACTTGAGTGAAATATTATGTTTTTTTATGTTTTGGTATTGTAATACTTTCTGTAACTGGTCTCATCACCTGTTGCTTGCATTTAAATAGCTAAGTTGTTGGGGGCCAATAGCGAGATTTGTTTGGGAGGCCCCCCACCTACATTTGACATTTCAGTCATTTAGCAGACGCTCTTATCCAGAGCGACATATAGGAGAAATTAGGGTTAAGTTCCTACTCAAGGGCACATCGACAGATTATTCACCGGGCCCCTTGGAGGTCAGGGCCACTGGGCACGGGCCCTGCGTGCCCAGTTGGTATTCGGTCATGATTACTACAAGTTTAGATAGATTAGTAGTTAGTCTAGGCAGCTAACAATTGTTAGCTGACATGGCTAATTGAGTTCAATTTTTTTAAATTTTATGTTTTAGTTCGGGGCCCCTAGCAGCCGGGGGCCCTAAGTGACTGCTTATGCCTGGAACCGGCCCTGATTACACAATTGCCAGAAAGTCCGGATAAATCAGGCTAAGATGCTGCAACATCAGTCAACAGTCATCTTAATGCCTGTACACTATGTATGATTTTGTGATGTGACTCCAAATAATAATTTTGGAGATATTAGTAGCTAATACCGATGATCAAGGTAAGAGTAGACATAGCTATAACATTCTACTTATGTTTGATGAAACTGTTGTGGCATTGTGCTATTATATGTCATTTTAGAGCATTGTTTTGATAAGCTAACATAGCTAACTAGCTAGCTACATACGGTGGAGAGGTTGGTTAGATTCGACAAAATGAATATTTGTAGCCGATCTGATCACATGCCTGTTAGATAGTTAATCTGCCTTGAATTGTGACTATGGCTGAGATAATTAAACACAATAAGTATGTTGAGGGTCAGTGTTGTCAAGGGCAACAAGTTAGCTATCCAGCTAGAATATTTGTGCCATAAGTGGTCTGCTCGGACGAGACGTGAACCCGGGAGCCTGGCTAGCAAGCTAGCTTGCAACTGACGTTACAATGTCAACTAACAGATAGCCTACATTATTGAAATTGTATCTGGTTGAATTCAATTTTGAATATGGTTTAGATGTGGCTGAGAACAAAAATACAGTATGTTGAGTGTCATTGTTGTCAGGACATAACGTTAGCTAGCTAGCTCTGTGTGTGTGGACAGACACATCGATCAGCTTGTTGGGGGTGGACTGGAAGCACTGTGCTGGAGCGGTGGGACAGATGAGACGGCAACAGAGAGGGCCGTCTCATCTGTCTCAGGTTTGAAGAGTTAGCAAGGTCACTTTGGTCAACTCTGAGTTCAACTTGGGATAACCGGTAACATGAAAGTGGCTCACCTTTTAGCCAAGTAAATTTCTATGGCAGCAAATTTTTCAGAACTAACCTAACCGGGGCAGGCTAACTCCTGGCTAACTCCATTTATCCTGAATGAAGTATCTGAGCCACGAGTTGAGGACCAATTAAATCAAATTGTGAGGAATAGGAAGACGACTGATTAAGTATTTTATTAATCAAATAGTTTTTTTGTGTGTAAAAAATGATATTAAAATACGTATCACATGACACATTTCGTAATGAAAGCATTTTCTTTCCAAACTGTATTTTTTTCACTCGTTTGTATTTAGAAATGTGCAAAAGACAAATGACAGCCGCAACCAACCATAGACATGTAATCCCCAACACGCACCCCATTTCCAACCAGAATGCTTGTATTTATACTAGTATACCTTACTAATAAGACCATGTCAATTTTCTCTTCTTCCCATCTATCCCTCTCTGCCCCCTCAGTGTTCCTCTGGAGAGGCCTGCCTCGGATTAATGAGACCGAGGGCAACTCCCCAATACCACCACCTCGTCTCACTGAAAAACGATGAAGGCAAGATAGAGAAGTACAGTACATAAGAGAGAGAGGCGACATGAATGAGTAGTGCCGAGGGCAGGTGGGTCATGAGAGGAATCACAGACATATGCTAATACATGATCACATACGTGTAACAGAGTTAAGAACGTGCCATAGAGGGATCACGTGACCCTTGAACAAGATGGCCGCATAAACAGAGCTGCGCACAAATGATTTCCAAATCAACATTTCCAAATTACCTCCACAGAACTGTGACTGAACTTGGGTTTAACAGATCCAACATGATATACCCAGAAATGACTTGCACTAGAGTTCGATTACTGGATGAGGATGTTGACTAGTACCTTAAATCTACTGACATGGAACTGCCATGGGCTCGGTCATGCATTAAAACAGAAAAAGATACCATGTGCTCTCAAAAAGGAAAAAGCAGACATTGCGCTCTTACAAGAGACACACCTCTGTGAAGCTGAACATGTTAAACTCTGCCGAGCCTGGATGGGACAGGTGTATTTCTAATCTTTCAAATCTAACAGAAGAGGCACAGCCATACTTATCCATAAGCATGTTCTATTCATAATTGACAAAAACATATCCGATCCAGAGGGGAGATTTATTATAATAACTGGGTCACTGTATGGGCAACACAGATACTCCTGCTTCATGTTAAAAATGATAACCCTGTTCAATGAGCATTGTGTTTCCTTTGGAGTGCTGGCTGGAGATTATAATTGTACTGTCAACTCAACTCTGGACAAATCATCTCAAGCCCCCACCACAAACCCCAGATCGGCAAAGATGTTGAACTCTCTTACTAAAGAGATGGGACTGATAGATATCTGGAGAGAGACTAATGACTTATCTATGGACTATACATACTATTCCAATGTCCATAACACCTACTCTCGTATAGATTACATTTTTATCCCTAAGATTTTCATAACTTCTACCACTTGCACAATCGGACCCATAGCACTTTCAGATCACGCCTTTGTCCGTCTCCACTTTGACTTTACTGCAAATGTTATACTTCTGAGAGAGAACCTACAGATGCAGAACTCCCTTCCTAGAGGGAATCTCGCTACCAAAACGATCAGAGACCGACCAAGAAGATCTCAACTCCCCCTTTACACCCAAGGAGGTCCTATAGGCAATTATATCCATGCCATCTAACAAGTCCCCGGGCCCAGATGGATTTCCCAGAGAGTTCTACAAAGCTTTTTGGCCCCAACTTAGTCCTATTTCCATTCCAATGCTGGATGTTTTTTGCGAAAACTGAGCCCGCATTACAGTGTTGCTAAAAAAAGACAAGGACCCTCTCTCCTGCTCGTCCTTCCGGCCCATAAGGTTGTTGGATTTCAACTCCAAAATAATTACCAAATTGCTCGCCAAAGACTAAACACAATTTTTCCCAAAATAATAAAAGCGGACCAAACTGAATTTATTAGAGACAGGTACTCTGCTGATAACATTTGACGTCTTTTTGATATTATAGATCAGGTAAATGCACAGAAGACTCCTGTCCTGCTGGCTTCACTGGATGTTGAGAAAGCGTTCGACAGGATGGAGTGGAGCTTTCTGTTCTCAGTCTCAGAACAGTTCAATATGGGCCCAAACCTTATTATAATAATAATAATATGCCAATTACGCTTTTATCCAAAGCGACTTACAGTCATGCGTGCATCATTTTTTTTCTTTTTTCTATGGGTGGTCCCGGGGATCGAACCCACTACCTTGGCGTTACAAGAGCCGTGCTCTACCAGCTGAGCTACAGAGGTCCCTATATCCTCATCCAAATGGCATGGTGTCTACTAATGGTCTGAACTCGGACAGATTCTCTTTGGGATGTGGCACAAGGATGCTCAATGTGCCCTCTGCTCTACTTGTTGGGGGCGGAGCCTTTGGCAGAGTTGATAAGGAGCAATCCAAGTATTATGGATGTTTCTGCAGGCGGCCTTCTGCACAAGATTTCGCTCTACGTGGATGATGTCTTGCTCTACATATCCAACCCTGAGAAATCCCTCCCTCCCATTTTAGACACAATTGCTCAGTACGGCAAGTTTTCAGGATATAAGATACATTTTAACAAATCGATTGTTGCCCTCTCAAATCAAATCAAATTGATTTATGAAGCCCTTTATACATCAACAGATGTCACAAAGTGCTTATACAGAAACCCAGCCTAAAGCCCCAAACAGCAAGCAATGCAGATGTAGAAGCTCGGTGGCAAGGAAAAACTCCCTAGAAAGGCAGGAACCTAGGAAGAAACCTAAAGAGGAACCAGGCTCTGAGCGGTGGCCAGTCCTCTTCTGGCTGTGCCGGGTGGAGATGATAAGAGTACATGGCCATTAAGGCCAGATTGTTCTTCAAGATGACCAGCAGAGTCAAATAATAATCACAGTGGTTGTAGAGGGTGCAACAGGTCAGTACCTCAGGAATAAATGTCAGTTGGCTTTTCATAGCTGAGCATTCAGAGGTCGAGACAGCATGTGTGGTAGGGAGAGAGAGAATGGGGGAGAGAGAGAGAGTCATAAACAGCAGGTCCGGGACAAGGTAGCACGTCCCGGGAATGGGTCTGGGTTCCATAGCCGCAGGCAGAACAGGTGAAACTGGAGTCATCAGGCCAGATAGTCCTGAGGCATGGTCTGAGGGCTCAGGTCCTCCGGGAGGGGAGGGAGAGAGGGAGAGAGAGAAAATTAGAGGGAGCATACTTAAATTCACAGAGTACACCAGATAAGACAGGAAGATTACACCAGATACAGTGAGGGAAAAAAGTATTTCATCCCCTGCTGATTTTGTACGTTTGCCCACTGACAAAGAAATGATCAGTCTATAATTATAATGGTAGGTTTATTTGAACAGTGAGAGACAGAATAACAACAAAAAAATCCAGATAAACGCATGTCAAAAATGTTATAAATTGATTTGCATATTAATGAGGGAAATAAGAATTTGACCCCTCTGGAAAACATGACTTAGTACTTGGTGGCATAACCCTTGTTGGCAATCACAGAGGTCAGACGTTTCTTGTAGTTGGCCACCAGGTTTGCATACATCTCAGGAGGGATTTTGTCCCACTGCTCTTTGCAGATCTTCTACAAGTCATTAAGGTTTCGAGGCTGACGTTTGGCAACTCGAACCTTCAGCCCCCTCCACAGATTTTCTATGGGATTAAGGTCTGGAGACTGGCTAGGCAACTCCAGGACCTTAATGTGCCTCTTCTTGAGCCACTTCTTTGTTGCCTTGGCCGTGTGTTTTGGGTCATTGTCATGCTGGAATACCCATCCACGACCCATTTTCAATGCCCTGGCTGAGGGAAGGAGGTTCTCACCCAAGATTTGACGGTACATGGCCCCGTCCATCGTCCCTTTGATGCGGTGAAGTTGTCCTGTCCCCTTAGCAGAAAAACACCCCCAAAGCATAATGTTTCCACCTCCATGTTTGATGGTGGGGATGGTGTTCTTGGGGTCATAGGCAGCATTCCTCCTCCTCCAAACACGGCGAGTTGAGTTGATGCCAAAGAGCTCGATTTTGGTCTCATCTGACCACAACACTTTCACCCAGTTCTTGTCTGAATCATTCAGATGTTCATTGGCAAACTTCAGACGGGCCTGTATATGTGCTTTCTTGAGCAGGGGGACCTTACGGGCGCTGCAGGATTTCAGTCCTTCATGGGTTAGTGTGTTACCAATTGTTTTCTTGGTGACTATGGTCCCAGCTGCCTTGAGATCATTGACAAGATCCTCCCGTGTAGTTCTGGGCTGATTCCTAACCGTTCTCATGATCATTGCAACTCCACGAGGTGAGATCTTGCATGGAGCCACAGGCAGAGGGAGACAGTTCTTTTGTGTTTCTTCCATTTGCGAATAATCGCACCAACTGTTCTCACCTTCTCACCAAGCTGCTTGGCGATGGTCTTGTAGCCCATTCCAGCCTTGTGTAGGTCTACAATCTTGTCCTGACATCCTTGGAGAGCTCTTTGGTCTTGGCCATGGTGGAGAGTTTGGAATCTGATTGATTGATTGCTTCTGTGGACCGTTGTCTTTTATACAGGTAACAAGCTGAGATTAGGAGCACTCCCTTTAAGAGTGTGCTCCTAATCTCAGCTCGTTACCTGTATAAAAGACTCCTGGGAGCCAGAAATCTTTCTGATTGAGAGGGGGTCAAATACTTATTTCCCTCATTAAAATGCAAATCAATTTATAACATTTCTGACATGCGTTTTTCTGGATTTTGTTGTTGTTATTCTGTCTCTCACTGTTCAAATAAACCTACCATTAAAATTATAGACTGATCATTTCTTTGTCAGTGGGCAAACGTACAAAATCAGCAGGGGATCAAATACTTTTTTCCCTCACTGTATATGTACAGTGGATATAAAAAGTCTACACACCCCTGTTAAAATGCCAGGTTTTTGTGATGTAAAAGAATGAGACAAAGATATATCATGTCAGAACTTTTTCCACTGTTAATGTGACATATAATGTGAACAATTCAATTGAAAAACAAACTGAAATCTTCGAGGGGGAAAAATAAAAAATAAAAACCTTACAATAACCTGGTTGCATAAGTGTGCACACCATCTTATAACTGGGGATGTGGCTGTGTTCAGAATTAACCAATCACATTCAAACTCATGTTAAATAGAAGTCATTACACACCTGCCATCATTTAAAGTGACTCTGATTAATCACAAATAAAGTTCAGCTGTTCTAGTAGGATTTTCCTGGCATTTTCTTAGTTGCATCTCAGAGCAAAAGCCATGGTCCGCAGAGAGCTTCCAAGGCATCAGAGGGATCTCATTGTTGAAAGATATCAGTCAGGAGAAGGGTACAAAATAATTTCCAAAGCATTACATATACCATGGAACACAGTGAAGACAGTCATCATCAAGTGGAGAAAATATGGCACAACAGAGACATTACCAAGATCTGGACGTCCCTCCAAAATGTATGAAAAGACGAGAAGAAAACTGGTCAGGGAGGCTTCCAAGAGGCCTACAGCAACATTAAAGGAACTGCAGGAATTTCTGGCAAGTACAGGCTGTGTGCTACATGTGACAACAATCTCCAGTATTCTTCATATGAATGGGCTATGGGGTAGGGTGGCAAGACTTACAAAGAAAAACATCCAAATATAGATAGCAAAATAGTTGGGAAGAGATTTTTGACGTACCGATCCCATGGCATAGAGTTTATGAACTGATACGCAAAACGACTGCCATGAATCCCGCTTCCTGAGTCTGTTTCTGCCTGAGTTGCCTGTTTTCTGTCTTGGAGTCTGTTTCCTGAGGTTCCTGAACGCACCCTGTCTGGTTGCCGGGCGACGAGGCTAGGCGGGAGATCTCTCGATTACCCGCACCTGCATCTCATCAGCTATCTGCACACCTGGTCCTGATCATCTCCTCTCCACTTTATAAGCTCTGACCTGAAATCCATTCCCTGCCGGATCGTTAGCCATGAACAGTATGTTGTGTCAGCGTATCAGCCTCAAGTTTACTAGAGTTAGTTTTGTTGTTCTGTACTTTTTGCTTGCCGTGTACTCCCCTCCGTTTACTCTGTCTACAGTCATTCTCCCGGAACATTCACCCCACCCCTGCCTGGTCGTCGGTGGCTTCTGTGACACCATTGGATCTGCCTATTCACTCCCACCAACTCATCTCCAATGCCCGCTCCGTCTCCTGGATTATTCTGCTTCCACATTTGAGTTTGTAAATAAATACTCACCTTTGTCGTCTCGACAGGCTAGTTCCATCTGGACCTCCTTGCGCAGTCCTCTTCTGGATAGCGTACGAAGCGCCGGCTCATTCCATCGTTCTACTCACCTTGTCCTGGTCTGCTTCTGGGTTCTGCTTTAGAGAATTGTGACAGAACGATCCGACCAAGGATGAACCCAGCGGACCTGGACTCTGTTCACCATGTCATTACCCATCAGGAGAAGATGTTGGGACAACACAGCACGGTGCTACAGGAGATAGCGTTTTCGGTTCTGAACTTTTCTGCTAGTCTGACGAGTATCCAGGCTCAGCTCAGTTTGCCGGTGGATCATCCACCACCTGCTTCACCCCTCTCACCTGCCGCTTCTGGAGCTGTTTCCTTCCGTGAGCCCAAGGTTCCGACGCCAGATAAGTACGAAGGTGATTTGGGAAGATGCCATTCATTTCTTATGCAGTGTGGATTAGTGTTTGATCTGCAGCCCCATTCTTACGCCACAGACAAGGCTAGGATAGCTTTTGTTATTGAACTGCTGTGTGGAATAGCTCTGGAGTGGGCTTCAGCCGTATGGGAACGACAGGACACCTGCATGGCGTCATACCAGGAGTTCACGGCAGAGATGAGGAAGCTTTTTGACCATCCAGTCCGAGGTAAGGACGCAGCTAAGCGTTTGTTCTCTCTTCGCCAAGGAGCTCACAGTGTGGCAGACTTTGTTATCGAATTCAGGACCTTGGCTGTGGAGAGTGGGTGGAATGAGAAGTCACTACAGGCGGTTTATTATCAGGGGTTGTCAGAGCAACTCAAGGATGAGCTGATCTCCTATCCGGAGCCTAGTGAGCTGGACAGTTTGGTAGCATTATCTATTCGGGTGGATAACAGAGTCCGAGAGAGAAGGAGGGAGAAGCAATGGGCCCGTCCAATCAATCAGCTACTCGGTTACCATTCGGGTCAGGAAGTGGACCAGAACGAGTCAATCATTATTCACCACACGGGATTAGTGGAGAGGTCCTGCCTCCAGATCCAGAAACCATGCAAGTGGGCCGGCACGGGTTAACCAAGGAGGAGCGCCAACGTAGACGTGAGAGCAACAGCTGCCTCTAATGTGGTAGCTCGGGACATTACATCTCCGCTTGTCCCCAGCGCCCGTTAATCTGCCCGGCTCGCTAAGTTTGGGAGGACTTTTAGTGAGCCAGTTTCAACCTCTCAATAGCCCTGTCAAACACCGTTTTCCTGCAACCCTCATGAACAAGTTTCAGAGTTTAGCGATTAACGCTTTTATCGATTCAGGTGCCGATGGCAGCTTTATTGATGCCGACTTGGTGGAACAGCTGGGGCTTTCCAAGGAGTGATTACTGGAAGCCATTGAAGCTACCACTCTGAACGGCAGTAGTCTGGCACGTATCACTATGAGGACTGAACCGGTTAAGATGCTGTTGTCAGGGAATCATTCAGAGGTTATCTCCTTCTTCATTCTGCCTTCTCCCCATGTTCCTCTGGTTCTTGGATACCCCTGGCTGAGAGAACACAATCCCACGTTCGATTGGGTGACTGGCAAGGTAACTAGTTGGAGCATTGAGTGTCATGCTAACTGCCTTAAGACTGCCTGTTCCCATACTGTTCCCAGTCAGGTCATTGATTCTACCCCCCCAGATTTGTCCCTGGTTCCTAAAACATATCACGATTTGGGTGAAGTGTTCAGTAAGCAGAAGGCTCTGTCACTTCCTCCCCACCGACCATATGATTGTGCCATTAACCTGTTCCCTGGAGCTGCCTATCCCAAGGGACGGTTAATCAGTATCTCTCGACCTGAACGTGAAGCTTTGGAGACCTACATAAAGGAGTCTCTAGCTGCTGGTCTCATTCGTCCCTCGTCATCACCCCTGGGGGCAGGATTCTTTTTTGTGAGTAAGAAGGATGGCTCTCTCCGACCTTGTATTGATTATCAGGGTTTGAATGATATTACGGTCAAGAACAAGTATCCCCTGCCCTTGATGAGCTCTGCTTTCGACTTCTTACAGGGTGCTACCGTGTTCACTAAGCTGGATCTACGCAATGCGTATCATCTGGTCCGGATCAGAGAGGGGGACGAGTGGTTGACTGGTTTCAATACACCGATGTGTCATTTCGAGTATCAGGTGATGCCGTTTGGACTGACCAATGCTCCAGCAGTGTTCCAGAGTATGGTGAATGACGTCCTGAGAGATATGATCGGTCTTTTTGTGTTCGTGTACCTGGATGACATTCTTATCTTCTGTAAGGAGCTTTCCAGCCACGTCCAGCATGTCAAGCAGGTTCTGCAGCGATTGTTGGAGAACCGCCTGTTTGTGAAGGCCGAGAAGTGTGAATTTCCTCGGGTACATCATCTCCAGGGGAGAGATTAAGATGGACCAAGAGAAGGTTAGGGCGGTTCTGGATTGGGCCCAGCCCGGTACGAGATTGCAGCTCCAGAGGTTTCTGGGGTTTGCGAATCTCTATCGTAGATTTATCTGTGATTACAGCCGTGTGGCCGCTCCATTAACTGCCCTGACTTCTAGTACCAGAACCTTCTGTTGGAATCCTGAGGCAGACCGAGCATTTCTGGATTTGAAGAGTTGATTCACCAACACCCCGATTCTCTCTCAACCTGACACTGCCCGTCAGTTTGTCGTTGAAGTGGACGCGTCTGATGTGGGGGTTGGCGCCATCCTGTCCCAGCGAAGCTCCACTGACCGTAAACTCCATCCCTGCGCCTTCTACTCTCGTCGTCTTTCGTCTGCGGAGAGGAACTACGATGTGGGTAACCGGGAGCTTCTCGCGGTGAAACTTGCCTTGGAGGAGTGGCGCCACTGGTTGGAGGGGGCGGAGCAACCGTTTATTGTCTGGACTGACCACAAGAATCTTGCTTACATGCAATCGGCTAGACGTCTCAACTCCCGTCAGGCCAAGTGGGCTTTGTTTTTTGGACGCTTTAATTTTTCCCTGACGTTGCGACCTGGGTCGAAGAACGGCAAGGCGGACGCCTTGTCCCGGATGTTCTCCAAGATGGATTAGAGTGAGGCCAAGACTGAGACGATTCTTCCCCGGAACTTCGTCGTGGGAGCAGTTACGTGGAGGAGTGAGGAGGAGGTTATGGTGGCCCTTCGGACGCAGCCCGGTCCCGGTAATGGTCCACCCGGTCGGTTGTTTGTGCCAGAGTCTGTCCGTTCTGCTGTCCTCCAATGGTCCCACGCCAGCAAGATGGCTTGTCACCCTGGCGTGGCTCGGACGATGGCGTTACTACGCAGACGATTTTGGTGGCCTGCCATGGGAGAAGATACCCGGAGGTTTGTTGCTGCCTGTCCAGTTTGTGCGCAGAATAAAAGTGCCAATCGGACCAGCTCTGAACTTCTTCACCCCCTACCTATTCCCCGGCGACCATGGTCGCATCTGGCCCTGGACTTTGTCACTGGGTTGCCCTCTTCTGAGGGGAACACGGTCATTCTGACTATTGTGGACAGATTCAGCAAGTTCGCCCACTTAGTGCCGATCTCCAAGCTTCCCTCTGCCTCTGAGACGTCCGAGATCCTGGTTAGGGAGGTTTTCAAGGTCCACGGGTTGCCCAGTGACATAGTTTCCGACCGTGGTCCTCAGTTTACCTCTGCTGTCTGGAAATCCTTCTGTTTGGCCATTGGAGCTACAGTCAGTCTCACATCTGGATTTCACCCCCTATCTAATGGTCAGGCGGAGAGAGCCAACCAGAAGATGGAATCCACGCTGCGCTGCCTTGTCTCCTCCAACCCCACCTCTTGGGTATCTCAGTTGCCATGGGTCGAGTATGCCCACAATACTCTCCCTACATCTGCCACTGGGATGTCTCCCTTCCAGTGCCTGTACGGCTACCAACCTCCCTTGTTCCCTTCTCAGGAGAAGGATCTCTCGTTCCCTCTGTCCAGGCCCACATTCGTTGTTGCCACCGGACCTGGCATCGGGCCAGAAAGGCCCTCCTTAGAGTTTCTGACCGGTATCAGCTCCAGGTGAATCGTCGCCATATTCCAGCCCCCGCTTATGCCATCGGAGATAAGGTCTGGTTGGCTACACAGGATCTTCCTCTGCGGACTGAGTCGAAGAAACAGTCACCGAAGTTCATTAGTCCGTTTGTGGTGGAGAGAGTGATTAATCCTGTTGTGGTTCGACTCAAGTTGCCTAGAACGCTCAGAGTCCATCCCACCTTTCATGTCTCCTGCCTCAAGCCTGTTCTCCTCAATCCTCTGCTGCCCCCTCCGCCTCCTCCTCCTCCTGCTCCTCCTCGGATGATCGGAGGTGGTCCTGTCTACACAGTGCGCCGCATCATGGATTCCAGACGGCGGGGTCGGGGTTTCCAGTATCTCATGGACTGGGAGGGGTATGGTCCTGAGGAGAGGAGTTGGATTCCTCGGCGTCAGATCCTTGATGCTGACCTCCTTCGTGACTTCTACCGCCTCCATCCTGGCGCTCCGGGTAGTCCGCCCGGTGGTGTTCGTCGAAGGAGGGGTACTGTCATGAATCCCGCTTCCTGAGTCTGTTTCTGCCTGAGTTGCCTGTTTTCTGTCTTGGAGTCTGTTTCCTGAGGTTCCTGAATGCACCCTGTCTGGTTGCCGGGCGACGAGGCTAGGCGGGAGATCTCTCGATTACCCGCACCTGCATCTCATCAGCTATCTGCACACCTGGTCCTGATCATCACCTCTCCACTTTATAAGCTCTGACCTGACATCCATTCCCTGCCGGATCGTTAGCCATGAATAGTATGTTGTGTCAGCGTATCAGCCTCAAGTTTACTAGAGTTAGTTTTGTTGTTCTGTACTTTTTGCTTGCCATGTACTTACCTCCGTTTACTCTGTCTACAGTCATTCTCCCGGAACATTCACCCCACACCTGCCTGGTCGTCGGTGGCTTCTGTGACACCATTGGATCTGCCTATTCACTCCCACCAACTCATCTCCGCTGCCCGCTCCGTCTCCTGGATTATTCTGCTTCCACATTTGAGTTTGTAAATAAATACTCACCTTTGTCGTCTCGACAGGCTAGTTCCATCTGGACCTCCTTGCGCAGTCCTCTTCTGGATAGCGTACGAAGCGCCGGCTCATTCCATCCACTGGATGCTGTTACTGTCTGTAAGGTGAGCATGTACTCGGCAGAAGTCTGGTCCTCCTGCCGCACACGTGCACATGGATTTTGTATTGTAAATATGTGATTGTAGAGTAGTGGCCTGGGGGAACACACTTAATGTGTTGTGAAATTGTTATTAAATGTAATGTCATGTAATATTTTAAATTGTATATACAGTGTATTTTGGAAATTATTCAGACCCCTTCCCTTTTTCCACATTTTGTTACATTACAGCCTTAATCTATAATTAAATCATTATTATTTCTCATCAATCTACACACAATACCCCATAATGTCAAGGCACAGATCTGGGAAAGGGTACCAAAACATTTCTGCAGCATTGAAGGTCCTCGAGAACACAGTGGCCTCCATCATTCTTAAATGTAAGAAGTTTGGAACCACCAAGACTCTTCCTAGAGCTGGCTGCCCGGCCAAATTGAGCAATTGGCGGATAAGGGCTTTGGTCATGGAGGTGACCAAGAACCCAATGGTCACTATGACAGAGCTCCAGAGTTCCTTTGTGGAGATGGGAGAACCTTCCAGAAGGACAACCATCTCTGCAGCACTCCACCAATCAGGCCTTTATGGTAGAGTGGCAAGACGGAAGTCACTCCTATATAAAAGGCACATGACAGCCCGCTTGGAGTTTGCCAAAAGGCACCTAAAGGACTCTCAGACCATGAGAAATAAGATTCTCTGGTCTGATGAAACCAAGATTGAACTCTTTGGCCTGAATGCTAAAGGTCACGTCTGGAGGAAACCTGGCACCATCCCTATGGTGAAGCATTTTTTTAATTTTTTTTTTACATTTAGACATTTATAGTAACCTGTTTATGCTTTGTCATTATGGGGTATTGTGTGTAGATTGATGAGGGGAAAAACGATTTCTTCCATTTTGGAATAAGATTGTAACATAACAAAATGTGGAAAAAGTCAAGGGGTCTGAATACTTTCCAAATGCACTGTAACTGCTTTAATGTTGCTGGACCTGAGGAAGAGTAGCTGCTGCCTTGGCGAGCCTTAATAAATATAATACAATACAATAGCCTCTGTCCGTGCTCCCTGTGTTAGAGGTATATGGATGTTTCAAGCCAATGGGCTATAGCACTGAAGACCA
This sequence comes from Coregonus lavaretus, assembly GCF_964263955.1. Taxonomy (NCBI): domain Eukaryota; kingdom Metazoa; phylum Chordata; class Actinopteri; order Salmoniformes; family Salmonidae; genus Coregonus; species Coregonus lavaretus. The sequence continues at coordinate 36,721,656 of NC_140020.1, forward strand.
ACGGAACTGACACTTGGATATGTTTGATTGATTTCTGTTTTTAAATAGGCCTAAAGATTTATGTGAAAAATAATAATAGTAATATACTATCATACATAAACTCCTAGTCAATTCTATTCTGGTCAGTGCTATCAGGGATCCTTGGGATGTCCCTAAACTATTCCCTAAACCTAACCATAACCCTTACCTTACCTTAACCATTTCAAATGTCAACTTCAATCGGGTAAGGATTGTCCCTGCTCCCTTCTGGTGTAGTAGTAGCGTGGGGAGAGATCGAAGGTGCGCACTGCGCAGTGCAGGTGAGCGCTGTCCTTTCAGATGCCAAATGTCGTGTACATATTGTTATCTAAGCCTGCTATCATTTGAACATCTGATAAAATAAGGAGTATTGGAAACATACTGGTTGTCATGACTTCATTTGTCACAAACACAAATAAAGAGACGCATGGGGAAAGTGTCAAACAGGTGAAGGTTTTGCAACAAGTTGAAATACTCATATTGGTCATCATCTAACGGATCTCAAATTTTATCCAACAGATTGACACCGATTATGAGCGTGAAGGGGGAGGGAGGTCAGTGAAACCAAGCCAATTACACCATGAGGTTTAAGAGGGAGTTGTAGCAATGAAAGTAAACAAAACTAATCTTAACCGGGGCGAAGGCTTCACTTTATGTGTTCAGTCCATTGATACATATTGATGAATCGATGTTGGAATAACGTTTTAAGAGTGGTGTTCCATTTCAAACCAAGCTTGCGTCACCGTGCATAATTGTATTGTCTTTCGGTTTATTCGTTACTGATTTGTAAGGCGCACGAGAAACATGAAACAACTGAGGCAGCATCCATCCTTGGAGGTTCGTTATTCTGAGGATATGAACGACGACATGTGGTTATCTGTGAATGTTCACATTGCTCAATTGGAATTTCAGTTAAAGGGAACAAGAAAAAGTATTCCTGGTAAGCGCTTACTGTAGATATAAGTGGAGGGATGAAAAGGAGGGAGAGCAAATACATTCACAAGGTAGAGAGGGGATGATCGGGAAATTTGAGTGATATTTTTGTATTTAAGAGGAGTGTTCATTACGCGATTCTAATTAAAGACATGATGATCTTCAAAGGACAGCTCCTAATGTCTGAGAGTGAGAATAAAATGTGAGCGGCCCCTGGCAAACGACCTGAGACTTTATCAAGGAGGTACAAAAGTTAGCCTATGGAGCGGACCTTTTCATAGTTTTTCCATTCTCTTGCTTCAAGTCGGTCAAGGATGGGTAAGAAGATGACCGCACTTGCAGCCCACATACACTTCTTATAAAACATGATTATTTCCTTTCCTCTGCGGTTGTGTTTTAAATCGTGGAATTATATGGGGCAGGAGGGTGCCGAAGACTGAGTTTTGCTTTGCTATTAGGACTTACTGGAGGGTATTGGAAACAGACAGAATAGGTAATTTCACAGTTTTCTATTGGACTTCTCTCTGACACATTCTATTAAGTGCACAGCATTCTGATGAACTATAGCCTATCATTTTATTTAATAAAGGCAACAAAAGTGTCCATCATAAGCAGAACTAGTGAAAGTGCTATAAGGAATTGTAATAGAAAGTAGACTTGTTTTGAACTATTCTACGAAGTGTTGACAGTCTATTCATATTTGAATAAGCAAATATGGATAGATTTGATCAATGAAAGCTGGGTAGTCCGCCTGTTAATCTCCTATAGAATGGGTGTGAATGTTTAACTGATGACAGGATATATGGGCATGATAGCTATATTGTAATAATGTTGGTGAAATGTTGAAGATAAGGAAATAATGTAATTGATCAGTGCGTCGAAGGTAGTCATTTTGACCCCAATTTACTCTTGTTGGGGTCTTGTGAAACTCACCGCAGCGACAGGGGGAGCTCACTTTTCTTAGCCTGCCATAGGATGAGCGTACTGAGCGAGCCGGTAGTTATTGGACTCGTGCTGCTGATCTGCACTACTACTGGCCACTGTGAGATCGAACCCGCCGTGTCTCCCACGGTAGCGAGGAACGACAAGAGCCTGCTCATGCGGAAAGTGGACACAGTGAAGCACGTGCAGGAGAGCTGCATTGAGAACGGCGTGAACGCAGCATCGCAGTCGATTTCTAGGAGAGAATCCCGGGTTGAGGCAAGGGATTTACGCAACCTCAAAAGAGATAGTGGCGATCAAGTTATTGGTGAGTTCGCACATTGAAAGCTGGGCGTTTCCATGGACTCTAAAATATGTTGTAAAACAGTCCTAAGTGGTGGTGTAAAAAGACCACCAAAGACTGTAAAGAGCAAGGGTGCTGGATGCACATCTTCCAAATACACTGCTCAAAAAAATAAAGGGAACACTAAAATAACACATCCTAGATCTGAATGAATGAAATAATCTTATTAAATACTTTTTTCTTTACATAGTTGAATGTGCTGACAACAAAATCACACAAAAATTATCAATGGAGATCAAATGTATCAACACATGGAGGTCTGGATTTGGAGTCACCCTCAAAATTAAAGTGGAAAACCACACTACAGGCTGATCCAACTTTGATGTAATGTCCTTAAAACAAGTCAAAATGAGGCTCAGTAGTGTGTGTGGCCTCCGCGTGCCTGTATGACCTCCCTACAACGCCTGGGCATGCTCCTGATGAGGTGGCGGATGGTCTCCTGAGGGATCTCCTCCCAGACCTGGACTAAAGCATCCGCCAACTCCTGGACAGTCTGTGGTGCAACGTGGCGTTGGTGGATGGAGCGAGACATGATGTCCCAGTTGTGCTCAATTGGATTCAGGTCTGGGGAATGGGCGGGCCAGTCCATAGCATCAATGTCTTCCTCTTGCAGGAACTGCTGACACACTCCAGCCACATGAGGTCTAGCATTGTCTTGCATTAGGAGGAACCCAGGGCCAACCGCACCAGCATATGGTCTCACAAGGGGTCTGAGGATCTCATCCCGGTACCTAATGGCAGTCAGGCTACCTCTGGCGAGCACATGGAGCCCCCCAAAGAAATGCCACCCCACACCATGACTGACCCACCGCCAAACCGGTCATGCTGGAGGATGTTGCAGGCAGCAGAACGTTCTCCACGGCGTCTCCAGACTCTGTCACGTCTGTCACATGTGCTCAGTGTGAACCTGCTTTCATCTGTGAAGAGCACAGGGCGCCAGTGGCGAATTTGCCGATCTTGGTGTTCTCTGGCAAATGCCAAACGTCCTGCACGGTGTTGGGCTGTAAGCACAACCCCCACCTGTGGACGTCAGGCCCTCATGCCACCCTCATGGAGTCTGTTTCTGACCGTTTGAGCAGACACATGCACATTTTGCAGGGCTCTGGCAGTGCTCCTCCTGCTCCTCCTTGCACAAAGGCGGAGGTAGCAGTCCTGCTGCTGGGTTGTTGCCCTCCTACGGCCTCCTCCATGTCTCCTGATGTACTGGCCTGTCTCCTGGTAGCGCCTCCATGCTCTGGAGACTACGCTGACAGACACAGCAAACCTTCTTGCCACAGCTCGCATTGATGTGCCATCCTGGATGAGCTGCACTACCTGAGCCACTTGTGTGGGTTGTAGACTCTGTCTCATGCTACCACTAGAGTGAAAGCACCGCCAGCATTCAAAAGTGACCAAAACATCAGCCAGGAAGCATAGGAACTGAGAAGTGGTCTGTGGTCACCACCTGCAAAACCAGTCCTTTATTGGGGGGTGTCTTGCTAATTGCCTATAATTTCCACCTGTTGTCTATTCCATTTGCACAACAGCATGTGAAATGTATTGTCAATCAGTGTTGCTTCCTAAGTGGACAGTTTGATTTCACAGAAGTGTGATTGACGTGGAGTTACATTGTGTTGTTTAAGTGTTCCCTTTATTTTTTTGAGCAGTGTATGTTATGAGTAATCTGGCTGCAGAAAGTTATAGGTCTACACTTTGATCTCCTGTTCCGAACCCCTGTATTCTTTTTTCTTTCAGAAATATTTCCTAGAGATCTCAGAAAGAAAGAAAATATTTTAAAACACCTAACAGGTAAGATATACATCATATGGAGTGTGTGTGATTTGAGTACAGAAATGTATGCACTCACTACTGTAAGTCGAAGTGTCTGCTAATTGTAGTGTTATTTATGACCATGTTTTTTTTCTGCTTGATTTTGTATTTATATTTTGATGTGTGTCTTTTCAGTAATTTATGTAATTCAGGGCTCATCTGTAAAAGAGACCGTGGTCTCAGTATGACTCCCTGATAAACTAAAGGTGCAATAAAAATGACTAAAATGTAAAATGGGTGTAAAAGATGTGAAAGGAAGAGAAAGGGGATAGTAGTCTGTCTGCTCTGCTTTATTAATTCAAAGGCTTTCTTTGTCCCTCAGGTCCTCTGTATTTCAGTCCCAAATGCAGGAAGCATGTATACAGACTATATCACAACACCCGAGACTGCACAATTCCTGCATGTAAGTTCCTCAACCTCTTCATATGGCATAAATAATGATTTCTCCCTGGATTTAAGCAAAGCGTTTACAAGCACAACACATGTGTTCTGTATAAGGGGAGGCATAGTACTGTCTCCCAGGCATTCATCCCTCCTCTTTTTCTCTTAATTCCTTTTCAGACTTCAAAAGATGTGCGCGGCTTCTCAAACGATTAGCGGGGAGCCCACGATGTACAGAAGGGTAGCAGAAATAAAGTAAGTGTTCATAATGTATTTTAATAGTTTTTCCTACACATGTTCAGGAAGACCTCAGGGCCCTAAGTATTGTGCATGTTTTTTTAATGTCTGAGGTCATTCTGTTCAGTGAAACATTGCATGAATATAGTTGTAATGTACTAATAACAGTCTAAATGGGCTTTACACAGGTCAAAAAATCAGTGGAGATCAAATAGACCTGTTACATGTACAGTCGTGGTCAAAAGTTTTGAGAATGACACAAATACTAATGTTCAAAGTCTGCTGCCTCAGTTTTGATGATGGCAATTTGCATATACTCCTGAATGTCATGAAGAGTGATCAGATGAATTGCAATTAATTGCAAAGTCCCTCTTTGCCATGAAAATGAACTTAATCCCCCAAAAACATTTCCACTGCATTTCAGCCCTGCCACAAAAGGACCAGCTGCCATCATGTCAGTGATTCTTTCGTTAACACAGGTGAGAGTGTTGACGAGGACAAGGCTGGAGATCACTCTGTCATGTTGATTGAGTTAGAATAACAGACTGGAAGCTTTAAAAGGAGGGTGGTGCTTGAAATCATTGTTCTTCTTCTGTTAACCATGGTTACCTGCAAGGAAACATGTGCCGTCATCATTGCTTTGCACAAAAAGGGCTTCACAGGCAAGGACATTGCTGCTAGTAAGATTGCACCTAAATCAACCATTTATCGGATCATCAAGAACTTAAAGGAGAGAGGTTCAATTGTTGTGAAGAAGGCGTCAGTGCGCCCAAGAAAGTCCAGCAAGCGCCAGGACCGTCTCCTAAAGTTGATTCAGCTGCGGGATCGGGGCACCACCAGTGCAGAGCTTGCTCAGGAATGGCAGCAGGCAGGTGTGAGTGCATCTGCACGCAGACTTTTGGAGGATGGCCTGGTGTCAAGAAGGGCAGCAAAGAAGCCACTCCTCTCCAGGAAAAACATCAGGGACAGACTGATATTCTGCAAAAGGTACAGGGATTGGACTGCTGAGGACTCAGGTAAAGTCATTTTCTCTGATGAATCCCCTTTCCGATTGTTTGGGGCATCCGGAAAACACCTTGTCCGGAGAAGACAAGGTGAGCGCTACCATCAGTCCTGTGTCATGCCAACAGTAAAGCATCCTGAGACCATTCATGTGTGGGGTTGCTTCTCAGCCAAGGGAGGGTGCTCACTTACAATTTTGCCTAAGAACACAGCCATGAATAAAGAATGGTACCAACACATCCTCCGAGAGCAACTTCTCCCAACCATCCAAGTACAGTTTGGTGACGACCAATGCCTTTTCCAGCATGATGGAGCATCTTCCCATAAGGCAAAAGTGATAACTAAGTGGCTCGGGGAACAAAACATCGACATTTTGGGTCCATGGCCAGGAAACTCCCCAGACCTTAATCCCATTGAGAACTTGTGGTCGGAAAACTTTTGACCACGACTGTATAATAATATGCATTGTTAAACCTGACACAGATCAATTGTACTTTTCCCACATAAAAAAATATGTTGCAAAAGTGAAATGTGGCCTACTTACACCTGGCCAAGGTAAACTGCACCTGATATGGTTCAAATTTACTGCTGACAGTCATAGTGTGAAGTTGAAAGGAAGAAGTAATGTTAATATGTCTTTCTCAGCCTTATAAGGAGAGACAATAGATCTAATCAGTGCCATGCACCTTTTGTCCACTGCATGAAGTGCAGATCTGTAACAAATCACTTGTCTTTCTCCATTTGTCATGGCACTTTCGGTGAGGAAATCATTTTTTTTGGCTGCCAAGTACGAGTGAGCACTACATTTCACTTCCTCTCTCTCGCAGGTTGAAGCCAAACCAGAGCTGTCCAGAAGAGAGAGCCTTGAAAAAAAGTGCCTTGGACAATAACAGGGAAACCAAACAAACTCGAACCAGTCACGTCCGCCATTACGCATGGTGTCCCTTACCAGAGAGTTCTCTATTTTACTAAGGCATGGATTACCACCCACACATGAGCCGCTCTGGCCCCTACACAGTCTGTTGTCACTGCGGGTCTAGTTTATTTCTACCAAAAGAAAAGGGATTGCTTTTTGCGTTTGTTTTGTTTATTTTATATATATATATATATATAATAAGAGACTATATATTAAACTGTCCAGTTTTCCAGATTTCTATGAAATATGACCTATAATTAATTACAATATGAGTTAATCCGTTTTGTAATTAAGTATGTTAAAAAGCAGCTTTTCTGTGTTGAAATGGTGTGAGCGTACTACACAACAGAATGGTGTGGGCATATACCAGCAATTAAAGATATTCATGTGAGTAGACTGCTGATTGGCCAGCTCATCCTCCCCAGGAGCATGACATCTTTTTCTATGAGGAAATAGCAAGCATTTTTGAAACGGTCTGTTTGAGATATATGTTTGAGGTGGGGGTTTTTAAGTGTTTTTTTATCCAATTTATGCTTTAGCCATAAATACGAGTATAAGTCAACAACATTATTTGGGTATGAGTTAACAGAATATTAACTTTTAAAAGTGAGATTTTCACTGGACAGTTACTTTAAGTGCTGGTTGCAGTCAAAAGTTGTGTGTAAGAAGAAACCCTCCTGTGAATCTAGGTTGAGTGTGGTACATAGTATATTTATATATTCAAGTTCTCACATGTTTTCCCGCTGTACATTATGTATAAACATTCTAACCAGAGTGCAATATGTACATATTGTAAAAAAGCATAAAAGGAATCCATATAACGATCATCAATTCAAGTGTTCAACGTATATCAACTGGGTATTGAAAAACATATTTAAAAGCATACATATACAGTGGGGAAAAAAAGTATTTAGTCAGCCACCAATTGTGCAAGTTCTCCCACTTAAAAAGATGAGAGAGGCCTGTAATTTTCATCATAGGTACACGTCAACTATGACAGACAAATTGAGGGAAAAAAAATCCAGAAAATCACATTGTAGGATTTTTTATGAATTTATTTGCAAATTATGGTGGAAAGTAAGTATTTGGTCACCTACAAACAAGCAAGATTTCTGGCTCTCACAGACCTGTAACTTCTTCTTTAAGAGGCTCCTCTGTCCTCCACTCGTTACCTGTATTAATGGCACCTGTTTGAACTTGTTATCAGTATAAAAGACACCTGTCCACAACCTCAAACAGTCACACTCCAAACTCCACTATGGCCAAGACCAAAGAGCTGTCAAAGGACACCAGAAACAAAATTGTAGACCTGCACCAGGCTGGGAAGACTGAATCTGCAATAGGTAAGCAGCTTGGTTTGAAGAAATCCACTGTGGGAGCAAATATTAGGAAATGGAAGACATACAAGACCACTGATAATCTCCCTCGATCTGGGGCTCCACGCAAGATCTCACCCCGTGGGGTCAAAATGATCACAAGAACTGTGAGCAAAAATCCCAGAACCACACGGGGGAACCTAGTGAATGACCTGCAGAGAGCTGGGACCAAAGTAACAAAGCCTACCATCAGTAACACACTACGCCGCCAGGGACTCAAATCCTGCAGTGCCAGACGTGTCCCCCTGCTTAAGCCAGTACATGTGCAGGCCCGTCTGAAGTTTGCTAGAGTGCATTTGGATGATCCAGAAGAGGATTGGGAGAATGTCTTATGGTCAGATGAAACCAAAATATAACTTTTCTGTAAAAACGTCGTGTTTGGAGGACAAAGAATGCTGAGTTGCATCCAAAGAACACCATACCTACTGTGAAGCATGGGGGTGGAAACATCATGCTTTGGGGCTGTTTTTCTGCAAAGGGACCAGGACGACTGATCCGTGTAAAGGAAATAATGAATGGGGCCATGTATCGTGAGATTTTGAGTGAAAACCTCCTTCCATCAGCAAGGGCATTGAAGATGAAATGTGGCTGGGTCTTGAAAGTCCGTGTTGCCCAGCGACAGCCCCAAAACATCATTGCTCTAGAGGAGATCTGCATGGAGGAATGGGCCAAAATACCAGCAACAGTGTGTGAAAACCTTGTGAAGACTTACAGAAAACGTTTGACCTGTGTCATTGCCAACAAAGGGTACATAACAAAGTATTGAGAAACTTTTGTTATTGACCAAATACATATTTTCCACCATAATTTGCAAATAAATCCATAAAAAATCCTACAATGTGATTTTCTGGATTGTTTTCCCTCATTTTGTCTGTCATAGTTGACGTGTACGTATGATGAAAATTACAGGCCTCTCTCATCTTTTTAAGTGGGAGAACTTGCACAATTGGTGGCTGACTAAATACTTTTTTCCCCCACTGTATGTGGTGTGGAGCCCATTCCCCAGTGCCGACATATGTTTGTACATGCTAGCTGGCACAGCGCTCAACCCTAAGTATGCTTTCTCAGCCTGATACTAACGGTCCTACTCAATCAAAATCAGACAAACACTCAACTTCATATTCATTCAAATACCCTCTTGTGCAATGCTGAAGAAACAATTCACCATGTTTTGGCTTTACCCTAGTGCTACAAACTTCTTCTTGCTGGTTTGGATTGAACACGATCCTAAGAGGATAGACTGGACCACACTAGCAGAGAACAGTGTGGAGGGACATTCCTTTGGTTGTTCCACTCAAACACGATATGTCAATCTATTTAATCTGCTTGATTGCCCTCTCCCAATTTATGTCATTCACAGCCTATGAGCTAAATCCACAGTGATATGCACCTCAAAACTTCAAATTCTGGATTTATTTTAATGGGCAGTATTCTGCACTAAACCCTTAGAAAAAAGGATTCCAAAAGGGTTCTTTGGCTGTCCGCATAGGAGAACCCTACAACCCTTTTTGGTTCCAGGTAGAACCCTTTTTAGTTTTATGTAGAACCCTCTGTCGAAAGGGTTCTACATGGAACCCAAAAGGGTTCTACCAATAACCAAAAGGGTTATACCTGGTACCAAAAAGGGTTGTAGGGTTCTCCTATGCGGACAGCCGAATAACCCGTTTTGGTTCTAGACAGCACCTTTTTTTCTAAGAGTGCTACTTGGGCTGCCATGGTTTGGGATTTTAATCATCTTTGAGGTGGAATAACTGTGGGTTGAAGACAGAAATGCCAAGAAGAGAGCTTTCAGTTTAAGTCTTCCATAATGGTGAGATTAAGAGGCTAAGTAGCATCATAAGATACAGTGGGGAGAACAAGTATTTGATACACTGCCGATGTTGCAGGTTTTCCTACTTACAAAGCATGTAGAGGTCTGTAATTTTTATCATAGGTACACTTCAACTGTGAGAGACGGAATCTAAAACAAAAATCCAGAAAATCACATTGTATGATTTTTAAGTAATTAATTTGCATTTTATTGCATGACATAAGTATTTGATCACCTACCAACCAGTAAGAATTCCGGCTCTCACAGACCTTTTAGTTTTTCTTTAAGAAGCCCTCCTGTTCTCCACTCATTACCTGTATTAACTGCACCTGTTTTAACTCGTTACCTGTATAAAATACACCTGTCCACACACTCAATCAAACAGACTCCAACCTCTCCACAATAGCCAAGACCAGAGAGCTGTGTAAGGACATAAGGGATACAATTGTAGACCTGCACAAGGCTGGGATGGGCTACAGGACAATAGGCAAGCAGATTGGTGAGAAAGCAACAACTGTTGGCGCAATTATTAGAAAATGGAAGAAGTTCAAGATGAAGGTCAATCACCCTCGGTCTGGGGCTCCATGCAAGATCTCACCTCGTGGGGCATCAATGATCATGAGGAAGGTGAGGGATCAGCCCAGAACTACACAGCAGGACCTGGTCAATGACCTGAAGAGAGCTGGGACCACAGTCTCAAAGAAAACCATTAGTAACACACTACGCCGTCATGGATTAAAATCCTGCAGCGCACGGAAGGTCCCCCTGCTCAAGCCAGCGCATGTCCAGGCCCGTCTGAAGTTTGCCAATGACCATCTGGATGATCCAGAGGAGGAATGGGAGATGGTCATGTGGTCTGATGAAAAAAAAAGAAGAGCTTTTTGGTCTAAACTCCACTCGCCGTGTTTGGAGGAAGAAGAAGGATGAGTACAACCCCAAGAACACCATCCCAACTGTGAAGAATGGAGGTGGAAACATCATTCTTTGGGGATGCTTTTCTGCAAAGGGGACAGGACGACTGTACCGTATTGAGGGGAGGATGGATGGGGCCATGTATCGCGAGATCTTGGCCAACAACCTCCTTCCCTCAGTAAGAGCATTGAAGATGGGTCTTGGCTGGGTCTTCCAGCATGACAACGACCCGAAATACACAGCCAGGGCAACTAAGGAGTGGCTCCGTAAGAAGCATATCAAGGTCCTGGAGTGGCCTAGCCAGTCTCCAGACCTGAACCCAATAGAAAATATTTGGAGGGAGCTGAAAGTCCGTATTGCCCAGCGACAGCCCCGAAACCTGAAGGATCTGGAGAAGGTCTGTATGGAGGAGTGGGCCAAAATCCCTGCTGCAGTGTGTGCAAACCTGGTCAAGACCTACAGGAAACGTATGATCTCTGTAATTGCAAACAAAGGTTTCTGTACCAAACATTATGTTCTGCTTTTCTGATGTATCAAATACTTATGTCATGCAATAAAATTCAAATTAATTACTTAAAAATCATACAATGTGATTTTCTGGATTTTTGTTTTAGATTCCGTCTCTCACAGTTGAAGTGTACCTATGATAAAAATGACAGACCTCTACATGCTTTGTAAGTAGGAAAACCTGCAAAATCGGCAGTGTATCAAATACTTGTTCTCCCCACTGTAGTTATGAGAACAAATCACTTCAGAGTATTCTGCTTAGTCATCTCATCTCTTGTCCAAAATACCAATAGCTAAGCTCCAGTAATGACACTAATTTTGTTGGTTTTGTTTTATCAAAGCCCTGATGTTCAAAATAGGATGTCATGCACAGTTAGGGGATGGAGGAATACAAATAAAATAAAAACCAAAAAATATAAAAATAGTGCCATGAAAGTAACTAAATACCCACAAAGATGATTAGCATTTGGGCTGGCATTAACTTTGACCCTGGTTTCAACCTTCAACACTGCCCTCTGAACCTAAAAATGTCTGGTCATGCGATACTGCATCCATATTAACCTCTATAAACGGCTATGTTATACTAGATTAGACTAACATTTTACAAAACTTCAGTGAAAGTTGAGATATAAATAAGATAAAGATAGAGAGAATAGTGCATTGTTAGTTCTGTTGAGTATTTATTTTTGTTTCTTTGAAGAGGAAGAGACCTGATCAGCAAAAAAAAAGAAGCATTTTAATTACAATATAGTACAGTAAACAGTTTGTCTTACAGTTAAGACGTATTGCAGAGTATGTTGTGGTCAACTGATTGCTACACCATATTAATGTTAACTACTGTTAGTGTGACCTCTCAGAAGTATATTGTAACCGCACAACTACGGCTGATAAGTGAGAACCGTTTCTTTACAATCGGACTAGTATTTGGGTAGATGTTGACCGGTCAGATCTTGGGTCTTGTTGTCGAGTTGTTTTCCAAAAACAGCATCTTACACACTGTTCGTACACATTTTCAAACTCTTCTTTGTGTCCATACAAGACAGAAAAGAAAAGGGAGTGAATTAATATTGCCCCAAAATATTTTATGAATAAAAGTTTGTATATTCAAATTATAGCTCTTCAGAAGGCTATGAAGGACAAAAAAACTGCTTTGCTCAACAACAACAAAAACATTAGGCATTTAAATAGTTCTATCAAAACGACTTGCAGTAAACAGCATTTTCCTTGTGCAGTGAAGCAGTTTATCTTTCTCCACATTTGAATCAGAAAGCCTCTAGTTTCTAGCTCAATACTTTCCCAAACAGGTATAATATATGGCTGATATCGAATAGGGGGTTTCTTCAGTTGCTTTCTCTTTGATCAAATTCCGGCAGTGTGGATAATAATGTAAAGAACGGCATGAGACTTTCCAGCAAAATATCCAAAACAGATGCAATAAAAAACAAAGATAATATCTGTCCCAACGCATTGGTGAAACACAGACAGTCCATTGTAGAGGCCGGTTGGGGATTCATAAACAATGATATCAGGTTGGGGATTTAAAAACAATAATATCCGTAACAACTAGGGAAAAGAGCCGGCAACTCGGAGTCTAAGCCGATATGTAACCTCCACTTTAAAACGTTCAGATATTATATTTCCACAGAAATGGTCTTGGAGTTGAGTGCATATTCTATGGCACCTGTTTTGTAATTTGTTTTTTTTTAAGTATTTTTTTTCACTTTGTTCATGCCATTGCAAACGTAAGAACCATCAGAAAAATTCTATATAAATTATTTTATAGTGGACTGCTCCTTTTATACCACCCTGGAACCAAAATCAACAGCAGACATGAGTCCCTGTACACCCTTAGACAAAAGGCTTCAAAAACGGTTCTTCGGCTGTCCCCAAATGTCAGGAGAACCCTTTTTGGTTCCAGGTAGAACCCTTTTCGGTTCCAGACAGAACCTTTTTGGGGTTCCATGTAGAACCCTCTGTAGAAAATGTTCTATATGGACCCAAAAGAGATCTACTGTACCTGTGACCTAAAAGGGATCTTCAAATGGTTCTCCTATGAGGACAGCCGAATAACCCTTTTAGGTTCTAGCCCCCCTAGAGTCGATTGACGCACTGGTGCGTCAATCTAAGTCACATAATAAAAAAATCCCCATCAAGATCAGTCAATTTAAACTAGAGATCTGGTCGCACTAAAAGGTGGCAGAGCTAGAGCGGTGTCTGTCAGACCATGAGATATCCTGAAAATCAGTGTTCTCACAAAAACATCTGTAGCGTCCGAACGGTTTGACCTAAAAACTACTATGACCAATCTATGGAAAGGGGAGACTTTGACGAACACGATGGTGGTCTCCGTTGTTTTGCTCTATGACCCACACAAGTTTCACGGGACTCGTCTGAAGGTAACTGTTACCGGTTTCAAAAAATATATAATAATTCTAAGAGTGTATAAAATGTAATTGGACACATTTGACAGTTAGCCTTCTAATATATTCCTTTGCTGGCAGGAGAACCCCTAACCACACCTGAAGACTCTTAAAACACCCACCCAGTTCCACAACACCCTCCAAACCCCAACCCAGTCTCTGATGCAATCAAAAGGCTCCGGTCTGTGTCTCCAAACCCCATTCAGCTATTCCCTCCTCTGACTCAGAGGTAGTCATGGTCTCTACGGTTGGAATGGGAACTTGCGTCTCCATTTATCAAGATGAGAGAAAGCTGTCTGGCTCTGGTCGTCTAGTGTGCTTCGCTGCCATGTATTGTGGAGACTGGTGTATTTACGCGCCTCTGAAACCATGTTTAAGGCTAAGCTCCCTCTGGCTAACACACACTCAGAGCTGGTGTTAACACACACAGAGACACACAGCCAAGAAGAGGGAGACACATGATTGAGAGAGAGAGAGCACACACACACACACTCTTTTGGTCAACCACAACCCATCCCCCTCATACAACCATCCCAACATTGAAACTTTACTGTCATTATTCTATCAAAGTGATTTTTCCTGAAACTCTAATAGAAACATGAAACGTCAAAATTACGCACACATGACATTAGGGGATCAGAGGTCTGCCCGCAACATGCATGTCCCTAGTCAAGACCACACAACAAATTAATAGTTGTATGCTTTCTTCTATTTACAATAACACAGTACAGGCAATATGATTTATATAGCATTCCTCATCAAACCAACATTTTGCGTGTGTTTTCACATTCCTGAAATGTTTTCGTCCTTTATCTAAATTTCTTCCTACGTAAGGAACTGAGAGAGGGAAGGGGGGGGACTGATATTGGAGGAGGGGGGAGAGGAGTTAGTTTGTTAATTAAATACCGTTGTTGGTCTACAGTTATGTTTCCCAAACTCGGTCCTGGGGACCCCAAAGAGTGCACATTTTGGTATTTGCCCTACCACTACACAGCTGATTCAAATAATCAAAGCTTATTATTTGAAGAGTTAACTAAGCCATTAAACATGTTGTGAAATGGTAAACAAGACACTGGAGAGAGAGAGAGATTTGAGGACACAGGACATGAGAAGAATACAAGATCTAGCTACTGGTTTCCCATCAGAAACAAATCGTTCTATGTAGGGGTTTTAACTGGGGATGACATGAGGGTTAGACTCAGATAGTGCGGGTGTGAGGACACCAACACACACCAGGACATTTACACCTGAGGTGCTGACCTGTTGCACATTCTACAACCACTATGATTATTATTTGACCCGACTGGTCATCTATGAACGTTTGAGCATCTTGAAGAACGATCTGGCCTTAATGGCCATGTACTCTTATAATCTCCACCCGGCACAGCCAGAAGAAGACTGGCCACCCCTCAGAGCCTAGTTCCTCTCTAGGTTTCTTCATAGATTCCTGCCTTTCTAGGGAGTTTTTCCTAGCCACCGTGCTTCTACATCTGCATTTGCTTGCTGTTTGGGGTTTTAGGCAGGGTTTCTGTATAAGCACTTTGTAACATCTGCTGATGTAAAAAGGGCTTTATAAATACATTTGATTTGACACAATGACTCTGAATTGTGTGTCTAAACATGGAAACTTACCCTGTAGAGAACAGGACATTATTATACTGAAGCTGTTACCTTATCTTGATATAAGTGTCTGGATTCATGTAGCCTACAGTACTTTAAAATAATGTTGACGGGGTAAGCCATATATGGTCATGTTTCTTTTTGATTCACAGTGCGAGCAGCAGAATCTGTTTTTTTGTCTTAGCCTAGGAACCCAGTTGTGACTGGATAGGGCCTCTTTGTACTGGTGAATGGGTGGATTGGCCATCTGGCAATTCTGGCAAATGTCAAATGGGCCGGACCATCTTTTTGTTGGGTGGGCTGGACGGATATAATACACCAAAAAAGTATACATTAAATCTGTTAAGATTTTTTTAAACATTATTTTACAAATTCTCATAATAATATGTTTTAGCGTTTGCTTGATCAGTGGGCCCTTACCAAGATGGTCATGTTGTGTAAATCAAATGATACAAACCCTCCCAAAACTCCATTTTAATTCCAGGTTGTAAGGCAACAAAATAGGAAAAATGCCAAAGGGGGTGAATACTTTCGCAAGCCACTGTAAGCCAAAAGCCATCTATTAGACATTAAATACAGTGCTGCTTTTTATTAAATACAAGTCATCATGTGGTCCTCTGTAGCTCAGCTGGTAGAGCACGGCGCTTGTAACGCCAAGGTAGTGGGTTCGATCCCCAGGACCACCCATACACAAAAAAAATGTATGCACGCATGACTGTAAGTCGCTTTGGATAAAAGCGTCTGCTAAATGGCATATTATTATTATTTATCATGTACAGTGGGGAAAAAAAGTATTTAGTCAGCCACCAATTGTGCAAGTTCTCCCACTTAAAAAGATGAGAGAGGCCTGTAATTTTCGTCATAGGTACACGTCAACTATGATAGACAAAATGAGAAAAAAATATCCAGAAAATCACATTGTAGGATTTTTTATGAATTTATTTGCAAATTATGGTGGAAAATAAGTATTTGGTCAATAACAAAAGTTTCTCAATACTTTGTTATATACCCTTTGTTGGCAATGACACAGGTCAAACGTTTTCTGTAAGTCTTCACAAGGTTTTCGCACACTGTTGCTGGTATTTTGGCCCATTCCTCCATGCAGATCTCCTCTAGAGCAGTGATGTTTTGGGGCTGTCGCTGGGCAACATGGACTTTCAACTCCCTCCAAAGACTTTCTATGAGGTTGAGATCTGGAGACTGGCTAGGCCACTCCAGGACCTTGAAATGCTTCTTACGAAGCCACTCCTTCGTTGCCCGGGCTGTGTGTTTGGGATCATTGTCATGCTGAAAGACCCAGCCACGTTTCATCTTCAACGCCCTTGCTGATGGAATGAGGTTTTCACTCAAAATCTCACGATACATTACCCCATTCATTCTTTCCTTTACACGGATCAGTCGTCCTGGTCCCTTTGCAGAAAAACAGCCCCAAAGCATGATGTTTCCACCCACATGCTTCACAGTAGGTATGGTGTTCTTTGGATGCAACTCAGCATTCTTTGTCCTCCAAACACGACGAGTTGAGTTTTTACCAAAAAGTTCTATTTTGGTTTCTTCTGACCATATGACATTCTCCCAAACCTCTTCTGGATCATCCAAATGCACTCTAGCAAACTTCAGACGGGCCTGGACATGTACTGGCAGGGGGACACGTCTGGCACTGCAGGATTTGAGTCCCTGGCGGCGTAGTGTGTTACTGATGGTAGGCTTTGTTACTTTGGTCCCAGCTCTCTGCAGGTCATTCACTAGGTCCCCCCGTGTGGTTCTGGGATTTTTGCTCACCGTTCTTGTGAACATTTTGACCCCACGGGGTGAGATCTTGCGTGGAGCCGCAGATCGAGGGAGATTATCAGTGGTCTTGTATGTCTTCCATTTCCTAATAATTGTTCCCATAGTTGATTTCTTCAAACCAAGCTGCTTACCTATTGCAGATTCAGTCTTCCCAGCCTGGTGCATGTCTACAATTTTGTTTCTGGTGTCCTTTGACAGCTCTTTGGTCTTGGCCATAGTGGAGTTTGGAGTGTGACTGTTTGAGGTTGTGGACAGGTGTCTTTTATACTGATAACACGTTCAAACAGGTGCCATTAATACAGGTAACGAGTGGAGGACAGAGGAGCCTCTTAAAGAAGAAGTTACAGGTCTGTGAGAGCCAGAAATCTTGCTTGTTTGTAGGTGACCAAATACTTATTTTCCACCATAATTTGCAAAGAAACTCATTAAAATTCCTACAATGTGATTTTCTTTTCTCAATTTGTCTGTCATAGTTGACGTGTACCTATGATGAAAATTACAGGCCTCTCTCATCTTTTTAAGTGGGAGAACTTGCACAATTGGTGGCTGACTAAATACTTTTTTCCCCACTATTACAATGAAACACTGAAATAATAAATAATAATAGTTAATAATCCACTGTTATCCGTCCGTCTGTCTGTCTGTCTGTCTGTCACTGTCTGTCACTCCTAAGTGTTAATTGCTATTACATATAGAACCAACATATTAAGGAACTGGCAGTACATCTGTGTCTCTCTTTTTTCTTCCTTCCGCCACTTCACTCACCTCTAAGCTGTCTCTGCTATGCCTAGCATCCTTTTCCACAGCACTGGTACCAGAAGACCGGGGTACGACACTGCCTGTGCTGGGCCCGGCAACATCCTAGGTGTGAATGAATAAACACATTTTTTTGATAAACCCTAAGGTCGATGCGTGCGACCCTGCGGAAATCGAATTAGCTTTCAGTTTAAGCTAGAGATAGAGCTTAAACTGTGGTGGATAAGTGTCTCAATCCACCACATCCGCCTGTCGCACTTCCACATCTGCGGTGAAAGGTGACAGAGCTAGATTGATGTTTGTCAGACAATGAGACATCCTGAAAATCGGTCTTCTCACAAAACCATCTGTACCGTCCGAAAGGTTTGGCCTACAAACTATTCTGAGACTCTCACGGACACGATGGTGTTCCCCATTTTTCTCTCCGACCCCCACAAGCATCTTGGGACCCGTCTGAAGTCGGTACAGCTGATCTGCCAACTTCTGCCTGTAGCGTCTGAACAGTTTGGGCTACACACTAAAATGACCCCTCTGTGGAAAGGTGGGACTCTCACGAACACATCATGTCAGGACACACACAGGACTCCCACAGGCCTCACAATACCTGTCTGAAGGTCCCTGGTACCAGTTGAAAAAATGAATGGAAGTGTATATGGACACTGTTAAGTGCCAAAAATAAGGAATGCATTTCAATAAACAGGTGTGCCTTGCTAAAAGTTAATTTGTGGAATTTATTTCCTTCTTAATGCGTTTGAGCCAATCAGTTGTGTTGTGAAAAGGTAGGGGAGATATACAGAAGATAGCCCTATTTGGTAAAATACCAAGTCCACATTATGACAAGAACAGCTCAAATAAGCAAAGAGAAACGACAGTCCATCATTACTTTAAGGTCAGTCAATACGAAACATTTCAAGAACTTTGAAAGTTTCTTAAGTGCAATTGCAAAAACCATCAAACGCTATGATGAAATTGTCTCTCAAGAGGACCGCCACAGGAATGGGAGACCCAGAGTTACCTCTGCTGCAGAGGATAAGTTCATTAGAGTTACCAGCCTCAGAAATTGCAGCCCAAATAAATGCTTCACAGAGTTCAAGTCACAGACACATGTCAACATCAAGTGTTCAGAGGGGACTGTGTGAATCAGGCCTTCATGTTCGAATTGCTGCAAAGAAACCACTACTAAAGGACACCAATAAGAAGAAGAGGCCTGCTTGGGCCAAGAAACACGAGCAATGGACATTAGACCGGTGGAAATGTGTCCTTTGGTCTGGAGTCCAAATTGGAGATGTTTGGTTCCAACCGCTGTGTCTTTGTGAGACACGGTGTGGGTGAATGGATGATCTCTGCATGTGTAGTTCCTACCGTAAAGCATGGAGAAGGTGGTGTTATGGTGTGGGGGTGCTTTGCTGGTGACACTGTCTGTGATTTATTTAGAATTCATGGCACACTTAACCAGCATGGCTACCACAGCATTCTGCAGCGATATGCCATCCCATCTGGTTTGGGCTTAGTGATACTATCATTTGTTTTTCAACAGGACAATGACCCAACACACCTCCAGGCTGACCTGGCCTCCACATTCCCCAAACCTCAACCCAACTGAAATGGATTGGGATGAATCGGACGGCAGAGTGAAGGAAAAGCAGCCAACAAGTGTAAACCATTCCAGGTGAAAATTGTTGACAGAATGCCAAGAGTGTGCAAAGCTGTCATCAAGGCAAAGGGTGGCTATTTGAAGAATCTCAAATATAACATATATTTTGATTTGTTTAACACTTTATTGGTTACTACATGATTCCATGTGTGTTATTTCATAGTTTTGATGTCTTCACTATTATTCTACAATGTAGAAAATAGTAAAAAATTAAGAAAAACCTTGGAATGAGTAGGTGTGTCCAAACTTTTGACTGGTACTGTATATGTGTCATGACATTGTTATGATCATATTATAACAGGTTATGACAAGTTATGTCAGCTGTTATGACATATTATGACATGGTTATGACTGTGTCATAGTGTGTTATGATGCTGGGTGTCAAGTAAAGTGTTACCGGTATTTATAAGGCATTTACAAACCATTATTGATACACACAGGAAACTGTTGAGCATGAAAAATCCAGCAGCATAGGCGCCTGGCACCTACTACCATACCCCATTCAAAGGCACTTAAATAGTTTGTCTTGTCTATTTACCCTCTGAATGGCACACATACACAATCCATGTCTCAATTGTCTTAAGGCTTAGAAATCATTCTTTAACATGTCTCCTCTCCTACATCTACAGTGATTGAAGTGGATTTAACAAGTAACATCAATAAGGGATCATAGCTTTCACCTGGATTTACCTGGTCAGTCTATGTCATGGAAAGAGTAGGTATCCTTAGTGTTTACTTCCTAAACATCCTGTGTTATGTGCTTATTCTTTTACCAGGTACTGCAGGAATGTCTATCAATGGGATGCCCATCTTTTTGTGAGAAATTACCCTGGCCAGTCAGAATTGTATAAAGTATTTTTTAAAGTGTAAATAGCACTCACTTTAGATTAGGGACTGCAAAAATACTTTACTAGTAATGAGTAAATGTGGGAGTAATGAATAATAAATGGTGATGACAATTTATAAATGCCTTATGTATGGTTTATTACAGAACCTTAAAACAAGGTGTTACCCATCCTAGTTGTGAATGAATAAACACACACATTAGACAAAGAAGTGCCTTATAGATGACCATTGGCTTATATATTACTTTATAACAGCCTAACTATATATACTGTATATATGTTTTTTTATGTACCTCCCCCCCTCTTCGGAAGACAAAAATAAACATCATTTTTACAGCTTTTTGTTTTGTTGTTACATGTACACATTTTACATACATGGCACTTATTTTTATTTGTTTACAGTAGTTACATAGCAAGAATAGAGTAATTTGATATACATTACATCTAGACAGATAGTACTCATAAATTATACATCGTGTTTTCAGTCATAACTATTATAGAACATGAGCTTTTAAACCCACCCATCAGCTACTCTAACATATTTCAGATTAGTGCCTTCATGATTCCCCTGCCCACTTTACTAAGTGTTTAAATATTAGGCTACATATAATTCAGTAGAAGAAAACAGAGAGAGAGAGAGAGAGACGGAGCGAGAGACAGCCAGTTCCTTAATGTTTTGGCTGTATAATACAGCCAATGGCTACATTAAGGAACTGGCAATCTCTCTTTCCCCCTCTGTTTTCTTCTACTAAATACAATATAAAACCTTCTGTGTTTTTCATATAACGATGCAGGGACAGGTTTATGTGAATGTGGATAGATTTTCAACGTTGTGCTTCGTTTGACAGTGTTGCGTATGCAGCAGCACTGTATTTAATGTCTAATAGATGGCTATTGGCTTTTGTGTAATAAAAGCCAATCTAGTGACTTTTTAGGCTATTCCAAGTTAGTGCTTGTCATGTGTCACCCAAATCCCCCCTTTCCTAATTAGCCTACTATTTCATACAATATACAGCTAAAATAGAAAGATACAGGCGTCCTTCCTAACTCAGTTGTCGGAGAGGAAAGACACTCAGGGATTTCAGCATGAGGCCAATGGTGACTTTAAAACACCTTGTACACAGTCTGTTAGGCCTTGTTCATTCGTGACAATACTGAAATCAATACCACTTTTTGGACAAAATATTTTACAGACTTTTACAAAAGTAATATAGAGTGGGGGAAAAAAGTATTTAGTCAGCCACCAATTGTGCAGGTTCTCCCACTTAAAAAGATGAGAGAGGCCTGTAGTTTTCATCATAGGTACACGTCAACTATGACAGACAAAATGAGAAAAAATAATCCAGAAAATCACATTGTAGGATTTTTAATGAATTTATTTGCAAATTATGGTGGAAATTAAGCATTTGGTCAATAACAAAAGTTTCTCAATACTTTGTTATATACCCTTTGTTGGCAATGACACAGGTCAAACGTTTTCTGTAATTCTTCACAAGGTTTTCACACACTGTTGCTGGTATTTTGGCCCATTCCTCCATGCAGATCTCCTCTAGAGCAGTGATGTTTTGGGGCTGTCGCTGGGCAACACGGACTTTCAACTCCCTCCAAAGATTTTCTATGGGGTTGAGATCTGGAGACTGGCTAGGCCACTCCAGGACCTTGAAATGCTTCTTACGAAGCCACTCCTTCGTTGCCCGGGCGGTGTGTTTGGGATCATTGTCATGCTGAAAGACCCAGCCACGTTTCATCTTCAATGCCCTTGCTGATGGAAGGAAGTTTTCACTCAAAATCTCACGATACATGGCCCCATTCATTCTTTCCTTTACACGGATCAGTCGTCCTTGTCCCTTTGCAGAAAAACAGCCCCAAAGCATGATGTTTCCACCCCCATGCTTCACAGTAGGTATGGTGTTCTTTGGATGCAACTCAGCATTCTTTGTCCTCCAAACACGACGAGTTGAGTTTTTACCAAAAAGTTCTATTTTGGTTTCATCTGACCATATGACATTCTCCCAATCCTCTTCTGGATCATCCAAATGCACTCTAGCAAACTTCAGACGGGCCTGGACATGTACTGGCTTAAGCAGGGGGACACGTCTGGCACTGCAGGATTTGATTCCCTGGCGGCGTAGTGTGTTACTGATGGTAGGCTTTGTTACTTTGGTCCCAGCTCTCTGCAGGTCATTCACTAGGTCCCCCCGTGTGGTTCTGGGATTTTTGCTCACCGTTCTTGTGATCATTTTGACCCCACGGGGTGAGATCTTGCGTGGAGCCCCAGATCGAGTGAGATTATCAGTGGTCTTGTATGTCTTCCATTTCCTAATAATTGCTCCTACAGTTGATTTCTTCAAACCAAGCTGCTTACCTATTGCAGATTCAGTCTTCCCAGCCTGGTGCAGGTCTACAATTTTGTTTCTGGTGTCCTTTGACAGCTCTTTGGTCTTGGCCATAGTGGAGTTTGGAGTGTGACTGTTTGAGGTTGTGGACAGGTGTCTTTTATACTGATAACAAGTTCAAACAGGTGCCATTAATACAGGTAACGAGTGTAGGACAGAGGAGCCTCTTAAAGAAGAAGTTACAGGTCTGTGAGAGCCAGAAATCTTGCTTGTTTGTAGGTGACCAAATACTTATTTTCCACCATAATTTGCAAATAAATTCATTAAAAACCCTACAATGTGATTTTCTGGATTTCTTTTCCTCAATTTGTCTGTCATAGTTGACGTGTACCTATGATGAAAATTACAGGCCTCTCTCATCTTTTTAAGTGGGAGAACTTGCACAATTGGTGGCTGACAAATACTTTTTTTCCCCACTGTATACAGTACCAGTCAAAAGTTTGGACACACGTACTCATTCAAGAGTTTTTCATTGTAGAATAATAGTAAAGACATCAAAACTATGAAATAACACATAGGGAATCATGTAGTAACCAAAAAAAGTGTTAAACAAATCAAAATATATTATTTCTTTGAGATTCTTCAAAGTAGCCACCCTTTGCCTTGATGACAGCTTTGCACACTCTTGGCATTCTCTCAACTATTTTCATGAGGAATGCTTTTCCAACAATGTTGAAGGAGTTCCCACATATGCTGAGCCCTTGTTGGCTGCTTCTCCTTCACTCTGCGGTCCAATTAATCCCAAACCATCACAACTGGGTTGAGGTCGGGTGATTGTGAAGGTCATCTGATGCAGCACTCCATCACTCTCCTTGGTCAAATAGCCTTTACTCAGCCTGGAGGTGTGTTTTGCAGAATGCTGTGGTATCCGTGCTGGGTAAGTTTGCCTTGAATTCTAAATAAATCACAGACAGTGTCACCAGCAAAGCACCCCCACACCATAACACCTCCTCCT
Source organism: Coregonus lavaretus (assembly GCF_964263955.1). Taxonomy (NCBI): domain Eukaryota; kingdom Metazoa; phylum Chordata; class Actinopteri; order Salmoniformes; family Salmonidae; genus Coregonus; species Coregonus lavaretus. Next base: position 36,745,279 of record NC_140020.1, read on the forward strand.
CCATGCTTCACGGTGGGAACCACACATGCGGAGATAATCCGTTCACCTACTCTGCGTCTCACAAAGACACAGCGGTTGGAACCAAAAATCTCACATTTGGACTCATCAGACCAAAGGACACATTTCCAACGGTCTAATGTCCATTGCTTGTGTTTCTTAGCTCAAGCAGGTCTCTTCTTCTTATTGGTGTCCTTTAGTAGTGGTTTCTTTGCAGCAATTCGACCATGAAGGCCTGATTCACACAGTCTCCTCTGAACAGTTGATGTTGAGATGTGTCTGTTACTTGAACTCTGTGAAGCATTTATTTGGGCTGCAATCTGAGGTGCAGTTAACTCTGTAGAACTTATCTTCTGCAGGTGTACCTTTCCTGTGGCGGTCCTCATGAGAGCCAGTTTCATCATAGTGCTTGATGGTTTTTGCGACTGCACAAATTTTCCGGATTGACTGACCTTCATGTCTTATAGTAATGATGGACTGTCATTTGTCTTTGCTCATTTGCGCTGTTCTTGCCATAATATGGACTTGGTCTTTTACCAAATAGGGCTATCTTCTGTATACCACCCCTACCTTGTCACAACACAACTGATTGGCTCAAACAATCATTAAGAAGGAAAGAAATTCCACAAATTAACTTTTACGAAGGCACACCTGTTAATTGAAATGCATTCCAGGTGACTACCTCATGAAGCACGTTTCCGAGAATGCCAAGACTGTGCAAAGCTGTCATCAAGGCAAAGGGTGGCTACTTTGAAGAATATCAAATAAATAATATTTTTTGATTTGTTTAACACTTTTTTGGTTACTACATGATTCCATATGAGTTATTTTATAGTTTTGATGTCTTCATTATTCTACAATGTAGAAAAATATATATAAAGGAAAACCCTGGAATGAGTAGGTGTTCTAAAACCTTTGACAAGAAGTGTATATATATATATAAACAACAACATACATAGACACACATTTGATGGAACAACTAGTATAACTTTTTATTGTGGGATAAATGGGTACCTGTCCATAATAAATGGAACAAAGTCTAAATTTGGAAAATATTATAATTGCAAATTTTTTACAAACGTATCATATTTGATGAGTCTTGTTGTTTTTGTGAAATGTAAGATAAAATAATAAATTTCACAGAGGACAATAAATATACTCTATTCCAAGTCTATAAATGGCTTATTGTGGTATATGCTATCTGGGCATAGAAAGTGGAACTCTGAAACCAAATATCTGTGATGCGTGATTTGAAGGAGTCAGGCGCAGGAGGGTAAATCACAGTATACAGAGTTTCTTCCGTAATCCAGCGTAACCAGTCCAGTGCGCAAAACAGGCTCACTGGAACAAACATGCACTTGGGGAAAATACCCCGGCAATACAAAATACTGAGCTCAACCAAGCTACTAATCCTCTCAATGACCAATCACCCACAAGGAAAGGGGGCAGAGGGAACACTTAAACACGTGCTAATGAGGGGAATATGAACCAGGTGTGTGTAATTGACAAGACAAGACAAATGGAATGATGAGATATGGAGCGGCAGTGGCTAGAAGGCCGGTGACGACGAACGCCGAAGCCTGCCTGAACAAAGAGGGGAGGCAGCTTCGGAGGAAGTCGTGACAATATCAATAAATCAGAGCTTATATGTGATTCCGTTAAATACTTTTGGCAGTTACTAGAGGCTACACAACTTCTTCAAACAAGTCCTCACAACCCAACTGTGGAAATGAGTATTTTATTGACTATATTGGTTTAATTTATTTTGGTGTTTGGTTAATTAGGCTTATAAATACAACAATACACACAGACAGTAGTAAAACTAGCTAGGAAGGATGCCCTGCTTTAAACCAAACCACAGGGGTTTGGAAATGCAGAGGATGGATATAACAGAGATTTACTAACCCAGGCACTAAAACAAAGATGTTGCCAGGTCCTTCCCAGTGTAATGGCTCAAATGAGATGGCCAGACGTATGGCTTGGACCAGGAGTGGACTGACTCCTCCACAGTGAAGGTATTAGACTGAAGGAGAGGGTGAGGGAACAACATGAAGGTGAGTTGCATAGCACTGAACTGTAAACCCCTGTAGCTCCTGAGTGGCGCAGTGGTCTAAGGCACTGCATCGCAGTGCTAACTGTGCCACTAGAGATCCTGGTTCGAATCCAGGCTCTGCCGCGACCGGGAGACTCATGGGCGGCGCACAATTTGTCCAGGGTAGGGGAGGGAATGGCCGGCAGGGATGTAGCTCAGTTGATAGAGCATGGTGTTTGCAACGCCAGGGTTGTGGGTTCGATTCCCACGGGGGGCCAGTATAAAAAAAAAAAAATGTATTCACTAACTGTAAGTCACTCTGGATAAGAGCGTCTGCTAAATGACTAAAATGTAAATGTAGAATGCAGCGAAGCTAAAGGGTCCTGGTTCCCACTGACTAAACAGAAATGTAAGTAAAGCACTATAATCAAATGATCCAACACAATGAACAAAAACCTAACAGGTGATGATAAGGTAATTGGTAATAATTGGTGGGGAGTTAAGATTAATCTCTTTCTCTCTTTAGCCAACCAAACACTAAGAAAAAATTAAAATAAGAAAAAACTCACCCCAAAAGAGCAAAGGCATCCAAAGAACTCAGTAAGCTGCTTACTTACCAAATCCGCCACAGGCATGTGATCTCAAAATTATCCCTGAACGTTCAAAGTAGCTATAAATATCCCTCCCCCTGCCCAGGCTATCCCTGCAAAGAGCCTAAAGACAATAGCTTGTTAAACACAGACTTTACCCCTCGACTTTACATAGATCTCGAGGTGTACATGTCGGTGTGTATATTGCATGTCTGCGTGTATGTCTGTGTGTATGTCGCATGTCTGCGTGTGTGTGTTTGTGTGTACACAATGTACAGTATTCCTCTTCAATCGCCCCTACATGACCCATTGCAGGTAAAGCCAAACGTTTTTACATTCAGAGAATGCCATTTTCAATGGACGAGAGCCAACAAAGTTCCTGATATAAAGTTTATATCTGAAAATTACCTCAGTCTGTACTGTCTATCTCAATATCCTTGGCCATTTCTACATTCTGCATATGCTCTTCTCTGTCTGAGTTTGTGACCCCCGTAATCATGTATGGGTAAGCGCCATAGGGTCACAGAACAAATAAACTCCAGGGGACTTATGTTCATTTACTCACAGCCCAGAATAGAATAGACATGCAATGTCATGGCATGGTAAACCGTTCTGTGAGTATCCATGCAGATGTTGCCAATTGTGTTAACCTCCCTCTTGAATAAAGGGAGCAGAACGAGCACACACACACACGGACACGCACTTACTCACTCACTCACTCACTCACTCATTCACTCACTCAGTTTTTCATTGAGTCGAAAATGGTCCATATCAGGGGATATCTTTACATGACACGTTTTTGATATTCTACAAAATACAGGCCATTCCAATGCATATTTTGAGTTTTGTGGGTACGCACCATATCCTGAGAAACTCTGAATCCTGATGTGTCTTTTAGACATACTGTGAGCTCCAAAAGTATTGGGACAGTGACCCATTCTTTGTTGTTTTGGCTGTGTACTTGTAATGTAGACACAGGGAGTCAGGAAGCAAGTGCAGTTAGTGAGTTTAATGACGAAGAACATTGAACGATACAAAACAAGAAAAGCATCTAAACATGGAAGCATATTCAATATTTCCTTGTAGGTGATAACAATGGAGTGGTATATAAAGGTGTGATAATCAGGGAGGTGATGAAGTCCAGGTGTGCCTAATGAGGCCAGGTGTGCGTAAGGATGGGTTGCCAGGACCGGTGGTTTGTAGACCGGCGACGTCGAGTGCCGGAGAGCGGGAGTGGACGTGACAGTACTCCATTCAGTGAGGGAAAAAAGTATTTGATCCCCTGCTGATTTTGTACCTTTGCCCACTGACAAAGACATGATCAGTCTATAATTTTAATGGTAGGTTTATTTGAACAGTGAGAGACAGAATAACAACAAAAAAATCTAGAAAAACACATGTCAAAAATGTTATAAATTGATTTGCATTTTAATGAGGGAAATAAGTATTTGACCCTTCTGCAAAACATGACTTAGTACTTGGTGGCAAAACCCTTGTTGGCAATCACAGAGGTCAGACGTTTCTTGTAGTTGGCCACCAGGTTTGCACACATCTCAGAAGGGATTTTGTCCCACTCCTCTTTGCAGATCTTCTCCAAGTCATTAAGGTTTCGAGGCTGACATTTGGCAACTCAAACCTTCAGCTCCCTCCACAGGTTTTCTATGGGATTAAGGTCTGGAGACTGGCTAGGCCACTCCAGGACCTTAATGTGCTTCTTCTTGAGCCACTCCTTTGTTGCCTTGGCCGTGTGTTTTGGGTCATTGTCATGCTGGAATACCCATTCCATGACCCATTTTCAATGCCCTGGCTGAGGGAAGGAGGTTCTCACCCAAGATTTGACGGTACATGGCCCCGTCCATCGTCCCTTTGATGCGGCGAAGTTGTCCTGTCCCCTTAGCAGAAAAACACCCCCAAAGCATAATGTTTCCGCCATGTTTGACGGTGGGGGATGGTGTTCTTGGGGTCATAGGCAGCATTCCTCCTCCTCCAAACACGGCGAGTTGAGTTGATGCCAAAGAGCTCGATTTTGGTCTCATCTGACCACAACACTTTCACCCAGTTCTCCTCTGAATCATTCAGATGTTCATTGGCAAACTTCAGACGGGCCTGTATATGTGCTTTCTTGAGCAGGGGGACCTTGCGGGCGCTGCAGGACTTCAGTCCTTCACGGCGTAGTGTGTTACCAATTGTTTTTTTGGTGACTATGGTCCCAGCTGCCTTGAGATCATTGACAAGATCCTCCCGTGTAGTTCTGGGCTGATTCCTCACCGTTCTCATGATCATTGCAACTCCACGAGGTTAGATCTTGCATGGATCCCCAGGCAGAGGGAGATTGACAGTTCTTTTGTGTTTCTTCCATTTGCGAATAATCGCACCAACTGTTGTCACCTTCTCACCAAGCTGCTTGGCGATGGTCTTGTAGCCCATTCCAGCCTTATGTAGGTCTACAATCTTGTCCCTGACATCCTTGGAGAGCTCTTTGGTCTTGGCCATGGTGGAGAGTTTGGAATCTGATTGATTGATTGCTTCTGTGGACAGGTGTCTTTTATACGGGTAACAAGCTGAGATTAGGAGCACTCCCTTTAAGAGTGTGCTCCTATTCTCAGCTCGTTACCTGTATAAAAAACACCTGGGAGCCAGAAATCTTTCTGATTGAGAGGGGGTCAAATACTTATTTCCCTCATTAAAATGCAAATAAATTTATAACATTTTTGACATGCGTTTTTCTGGATTTTTGTTTTGTTATTCTGTCTCTCACTGTTCAAATAAACCTACCATTGAAAACGTACAAAATCAGCAGGGGATCAAATACTTTTTACCCTCACTGTAACCTTGGATTTTAAATTATACAATGAGTATGAAAGTAAAATGCAGACTGTCAGCTTTCATTTGAGGGTATCGGGTGAACCGTTTAGGAATTACAGCACTTTTTGTACACTTTTTGAAAGTTACAGACTCTGAAATATCATACCCCCCCAAAAATGCTAACCTCCCCTCTTATTGTAATGGTGAGAGGTTAGCATGTCTTGGGGGTATGATATTTGTGCGTCTTTCTTTCTCATTCATCATTATTCACGATTCATTCAGGATTATCCGTAATCATGGTAGCATCCACATTAACGTAGAAGTGTTAAGAAACATATTATATTCTTATTTGCAATAAATGTGACTCCAAAAGGACACAAAACATTATTTACCATTCATTTCTATTGGGCACAAAATAATCTGAAACACAACCAAAACAAACAGCAAATGCGTCCATAAATCTGTAGTCACAAGCTTGATGTAGTCATTGTGTGCTATGCATATGGGACCAAATACTTAACTTTTTACTACTTTAATACACATATAAGTGAATTTGTCCCAATACTTTTGGTCCCCTAACATGGGTGCTTTCAGAAAGTATTTACACCCATTTACTTTTTCCACATTTTGTTGTGTTACAGCTAGGGCTGTGGCGGTCAAGAAATGTTGTCAGCTGGTGATTGTCAAGTAAATAACTGCCGGTCTCACAGTAATTTAACGTTAATTAACATAAACAAATGTAGCATCTTCTGGCTTCCACACATAGCCTACACTCCACTGATGCAGACCTTTGGAACAGCTACATTTGAAATAGTCTAACAAATCCATGTAATATAGCCTACACCTTCACAATAAATCCATTATTTATTTTAGACAGGTCGAAAGAAACACGATATGAAGAAAATCTAGTCTATTTCAGAAGAACAGAATAGCATACTCTGAATTGTCCTTATGTTAGGTGCTGATATGGCAATGCCATATGGCCGTGGGCTACGCTAGTTCATTTAGCGGACAAGATTTGCTTAGAATTCGGTGGCATTATTTTATAGTATTTTATAGTATGAAGAATACAATTGAATGAAATAGAAAGGCAATTTTCTCCAAATGATTTGAGGGAGGGCACACATGCGTATATTCTTTATTGAGCAGTTAACAAAGAAACAGGTACTCCTATATGCTACATTTAGAGTTATTTATGTAACTTTAGTTGTGAAACAAACGTTGGGCCATATGTTTAGATTTTTTATACATTATATGGCTACATGACATGACTCTAATGATGATTAGAAAAAAGTATCATGAAAGGTATGAGCTCTGCTTTGTTTTTTGTGCAGGCTGTACACACTTCATCAGTCTCTCATTCACAATTTCACAAGCACTTGATAATGCTTCGAATTCCCCGGCGGCATCCCCTTTGTGTGGCCGTAATGCCCCCTAAAAAAATCCATGCCTTTTGCGGCCATCGGCCAGCAGGCTGAATATAATAATTATAATTCCCTTCTCCCTGCATGCTGCTTGCTCCGAAGCACCCCTCACTCACATGGCTCTCCGTCACGTGATCGGATCTTTCACACAGGCTACAAGTGAAAACAGACACATCGCTTCCTTATCTAATTCCGAGGCACATATTGAAGATACTGGAAGTATATTTATCAGCCAACAAGATGAGTAGAACTAACGAACAGCAAAAGCACTAGCCTATGTCAATCTAATATCCCCCATAGTACAAAAGTTGACCTATTCTATTCTGTGCGAGAAATACATATCCTAAACCTAGTCAGGGACAGTTGTGGGATGCGATAGATTATTACAACCACTAGCATCCCCCCAAAAATTACGCAATGAGGCTGACGCAACAGATCAGAACATTTAGCTTAAAATGTTGATAAACTATTAGGCTATTTCTTCACATTATAAGCGCAGCAATGCGCACACGGCAGAAGGCTATAAGCTCAAATGTTCCATTAGCGGTTGTAAAGCTGATTAATGTGCTTAATTTTAAGAAGTTTATTTGGCCACTTTAGTTGTGATACAAACCCTATCAAAACATTTAGGCCTATGGGCTAGGCTACACGAGGTGCGTGACTATGATTTGAAAAAGTTGCAAAAAAGAGTTATGCATTGTTTCTTTCCTTACACTGGGCATCATTCACAAGTGATAATATATAATTCACAAGTGATAGGCTAATTTTGTCACCCATCAGACTATTCTTGATTTAATCTTGTCTTTACTTATACTAAATAATATATGTATGAAATTAGTTTTGATTTAGAATGGACCATTATCATGCACCTGTTTCGAAACAGTGGCAGGATAAAAAAATACATGTCATATATGCACTTAAACAGTGAATTGAGGACGCTTTTCCTGTGGTTAATTTTCATGCCAGCCAGGTAGGCTATACTCCTGTTGTAAAGAAAAGCAATGTGCTTAATATTAGGAAAGTTGAGAAATAAATATAGTAGGCCTAGCCTATAGAAAGCTGATGGGACCCTCCTCTTTTTAATAGAGGACGTCACTCTGTTTTCTCATGCAATTGCATAGCCTATAGAAATGTTGTGCAACATAAGCTCATGTGCTCTCATGAAGTGTTTAATTCGATTTCGATTACATTTGCATTGATGTCAGAGTGATTAGAGAGACAATATAATATTTTTTATTTGTATTTATTAGGGATCCCCATTAACTGCTACCAAGGCATGTATAATGTATAATACCACCATACAACAATATTACATTGTATGCGTATGTGTGTGTCTGTACCTTTCTGTGTGTCTCTTCACAGTCCCCGGTGTTCCAAAAGGTGTTTTTTTACCTGTTTTTTAAATCTGTTTCTACTGCTTGAATCAGTTACCTGATGTGGAATAGAGTTCCATTTAGTCATGGCTCTGTGTAGTACTGTGCGCCTCCCATAGTCTGTTCTGGACTTGTGAAGAGACCTCTGGTGGCATGTCTTGTGGGGTATGCATGGGTCTCCGAGCTGTGTGCTAGTATTTTTCACAGACAGCTCGGTACATTCAGCTTATCAACACTTCTTACAAAAACAAGTAGTGATAAAGTCAATCTCTCTTCCACTTTAAGCCATGGGAGATTGACATGCAAATCATTAATGTTAGCTCTCTGTGTACTTTTAAGGGCCAGCTGTGCTGCCCTGTTCTGAGCCTCTTTGTGGCACCAGACCACACTACTGAACAGTAGTCTAGATGCGACAAAACTAGGGCCTGTAGGACCTCCCTTGTTGATAGTGTAGTTAAGAAGGCAGAGCAGCACTTTATTATGGACAGACTTCTCCCCATTTTAGCTACTGTTGTATCAATAATTTTTGACCATGACAGTTTACAATCCAGGGTTAATCCAAGCAGTCTAGTCACCTAGAGTGCTGAGTACCAGGCAGTTAGCAAGTTTGGTAGGCTACTAATGACCACCATCAGAGCTTGGAGAAGCCTAATTACATGACTAAACGGTCACGTGGAATTTGACAGACTTCACGGTAATACGGTCACCGTAACAGTGTGACATGAGGTTGGACATGAGGTTGGACCCAGGAGCAGAGAATAGACAAAATGAGGAATCCGTGGTAAAAGTAAACGTAAATACTTTACTGAGAATAAGTAACAGCAGGATTACAGTAACGCTGAGTAAACAACAAACACTAGGACTAGAGCACTTACTCAGGAGGCAAACACACATGACAAATTAATCAAACTACTCCAAAGGGAAACAGAAAACATACCTCTCTTAAAGGGGAACTCATAATTAGAAAATAGAAAACACGAGTGTCATAATAGTCTTTAGGACGGTCTCTGCCGCCCTCTGGTGACAGGTGGAACCATGACAAACAGCCCTAGTTACAGCCTGAACTTAAAATTCATTAAAAATTTAGATTTTTTTGTCACTGGCCTACACACAATACCACATAATGTAAAAGTGAAATTATGTTTTTTAAAATGTTTACAAATTAATAAAATGGGACCTGATATATGGTTAAAAAAAAGCAGACATTGAATATCCCTTTGAGCATGTTGAAGTTATTAATTACCCTTTGGATGGTGTATCAATACACCCAATCACTACAAAGATACAGGCGTCCTTCCTAACTTGCCGGAGAGGAAAGACACCGCTCAGGGATTTCAGCATGAGGTCAATGGTGACTTTAAAACAGTTACAGAGTTTTAAGTCTGTAACTGAGGATGGATCAACTCCACAATACTAACCTAATTGACAGAGTGAAAAGAAGGAAGCATGTACAGAATAAAAAATATTCCAAAACATGCATCCTGTTTGCAAGAAGAAAATAAATAATGCGAGAATTGTGGCTAAGCAATTGTTATATTTGGGGCAAATCCAATACAACACATTACTGAGTACCACACTCCATATTTTCAAGCATAGTGGTGGCTGCATCATGTTATGGGTATGCTTGTAATCGTTAAGGACTGGGGAGTTTTTAAGAATAAAAAAAAAATGGAATGGAGCTAAGCACAGGCAAAATCCTAGAGGAAAGCCTGGTTCAGTTTGCTTTCCACCAGACACTGGGAGATGAATTCACATTTCAGCAGGACAATAACTTAAAACACAAGGCCAAATATACACTGGAGTTGCTTACCAAGAAGACAGTGTTCCTGAGTGGCCGAGTTACAGTTTTGAGTTAAATCTGCTTGAAAATTGATGGCAAGAACTGAAAACAGTTGTCTAGCATTGTACAACGGGTGGGTCTAATCCTGGATGCTGATTGGTTAAAACATAATTCCAGCCGATGTCTATTTCACAAGTTAGCACCGGCTAAAGTTATGACGTTGAAAAGCCTATTTACTCTGTTTCATCTCACTGCGCAATCCACTGTCTCATTAGCCCAGCCAGGCAATTTATAAACTTGATCTCCACTATAAAAACCATCTAGACATTATATCCCATTCCTTTAGACAAGCATTTGGTTTTCAAAAGCAGATATTTGTATAAACCTTGCTGTTTGTCTCTCCGACATTTGCAACATTGTTTCAATATTGAAATTCGATCTCCAGCTGTCCCATAGTAATGAACGTGTAAGGAGTCGGATTGAGACAGACAGGCAGGTAGCTTTTCTCAGCCAGTCGAAATCATGAATCAGCTGGCATCATTTTTATGGATATATATACAAAGAAATGTCAATAGAAAACATGTAAAACTAAATGAAATGCAGCCAGTTTGCTGTCTTTCCAGCTTCAGTTGGAAGTGATTGTGTTAGCTGTGATGTTGGCTAGCTCCTCTGCACAACAGGCATGTCTCTGGTAAACACACTATATAAAATAAAATCGAAGTGTATTTGTCACATGCACAGGATACAGAAGCTGTAAACGGTACAGTGAAATGGTTACTTGCATAGTGGAGTCTAGCTAGCTAAATAATTAACCATAATCCCAACTCATAACGTTACTACCCTGCATGAATCTACAGGTAACCAACTAGGTTCAATGTTAGCTAGCTAGCTAACATTAGGCTACAACTAGCAATTGAAATGGCTCTGAGATATGAATACTATTTCTACACAGATCATACACTTAACGTTAGCTAGCGAGCCAGCAAGCCAGCTAACATTAGCTAGCTAGCTAACAGTATGCTTTGACAAAATTAGAAATGTATAATATCTGAAAATGTAGCTAGCTAGACTCTCTTACCCGTATACATGGATGAACACTTCTCCCTCTCTGTCATGGATGTCATGGTTGCCCTTAGTTTGAAGATGTAATCCGGAGACAGGTGTTTTATACAACAGCCTTCTGTGTGTTCTCTTTCAACTCCCTCCCCATATTTGCAATCAAACACTTGCAGTTTCTTAATCTCCTTAGGTATCATACTCTGCTTCCATTGGTCATTCCACTGATTTCAAAACTTGGTCCACCAGAAAGTGGAGAGCATTATCAACACTTTCGCAATTCTTTGTGATATCTTTCAAAATAGCCGTGTTAGAAAGGATTACCTACACATACTGAGCAGCTCATGTTATAGACAGAAGCGTGCTACATGACAGACCAATCTGATCCCATCTCTCAGCGTGTCCAGCCCATCTATTATCTCAGCCAATCATGGCTAGTGGGAAGGTTCCTGCCTTTTTCCGTGGCTAAATCAACTAGGCTCGTAATTTAACAATTGTATTAATATTTACAGATGGCATACAAGTTTGTTATGAAGGCACATGAATGTTCACATGTTCCAGGAGGCATTTCTGCCCAAAAATATATTTTGATTAAAAAATATATATTTTTTACTTTCAAATGCCTCTCCTGTGAAGTAGTGACGTGCAACATACGCCTAGTTTCCTGAAACTAGTCACAAATGATCAGATAATATGTGTATTATTTCATTCCTAAGTACAAAGGCTTAGATACAGTATGTCAGCATGTTGACACGTACCTCCCTGAACTCATACGGTAGCAGGGAGATTTCTGAGGTCCGGATTGGACGCATGTAGAAACTGTCCCATTACGGAGAATATCCTAGCTCCGTATATGAAATTACGGACATGCGTATCTGGAGCATATCTACACCTTGTCTAATCAAATGTCAGATATCCGGAAATATATAGATAAAGATATCCCCTGATACCCTTTTCGCCCAGTGTTTATGATCAGAAATAGAATGATTAGAAATACAACCTATTATCATTATTTATGAGTTCAGTTTTAGATAAGCTACCCAGGAATGGGTTAAATGTAGCTCATGTAAATATATGTAGCCTCAGAAACAAAGTTAATGAGATTAGTATTTTGCTAGTCTTAGATAATATCAGTATATTAGTCATTTCTGAGATTCACTTAGACAGTACTTTTGATGATACAGCAGTAGGAATACAATGTAATAAAATTGGTAGAAAAGAAAGGAATCAATATTCAGCGCCATATTCATTTAAATCTCAGAGAAGATCTCATGACAAATGAAGTAGAGGTGTTGTGGTTGCAGGTTCATCTGCCTCATCTGAAGCATCTTCATTATGGTGCTGCTATAGGCCACCAAGTGCAAACTGTCAGTATCTGGAGAATATGTGTGTGATGTTAGATATGTTAGATGTTAGGTGATGTTAGGTGAGCTGAACATTGATTGGTTATCATCTAGTTGCCCTCTCAAAATGAATCCTCTTACAGTGATTAATGCCTGTAACGTGACCCAGGGTATCACTCATCCAACTAGAGTGTATACCAATAGTGTTGGATCTGTGACATCCACTTGTTTTGATCATATCTTCACTAATGCTCCAAAACAAGTTCCCATTGGCTGTAGTGACCATAACATTGTGGTAATAACAAGGAAAGCCAAAGTACCAAAGGCAGGGCCTAAAGTTATTTATAATATGTCATACAAAATGTAAAATTATTCTTGCCAAATGTTGGCTAACATGAACCTGTTAAAAAACTAACTGTGAGAACGTTTAGAGCCTCCTGGACTGATGATGAATAAAGAAATTGTATGGTTCAAAGAAATGATGCAAAAAAAAGGTAAAAAACAAGTCAGGCTGCTCAGCTGATTGGTTGACATATTGTCAATTAAGAAATTCTGTGACTAAACTTAACAAAAAAACAATAAATTATAGTACCAAAACAAGATAAATTACATAAAAACTATGGAAAATACTTTGGGGCACCATAAAGAGCAACTGAACACGTCGATTGGCACGTGTTTTTCTGTTGCTCATTAGAAAATGACATTTCAGTCTTGGTTAATGATGTCTGTCCCCCATGAGACAATTTAGATACGGAAGCCTATTTCACTCCCATAAAATCCCCAGAATGAATATAAGATAACTCAAGAAATCTGTAATAAATGTTGACGTTTTTGCCGAGGATGTGTTAGTTGTGCAATTTTGCATTTAACTAAGGTGTTTAGTACAGTATTTCTCAAGTTTAAAAACAATTGCAAAGTGTTGTCTTATGTAAGCAAAGTCGGGCTGCTAGGCCATTCTGTCTCACTGTCTCTGCTATTGGATAAAGAGCAATCACCACAGCTGTTCACCCCCTGTTAGTGGGCAAATGTACATTGTCAAATCAAAACCCACCCTTAATTTACCCGTTGTGATGCACGGATGTTCCAAACTCCGTTTAAGATGAGACTGACTTTATGACCAAAATCATACTATTTTGACACTAGAATAACTGTTTCTTACTCATATCGATGCCACATAGGCCATTTTCAAAGGGAATTGTGCTTTTTAAACACTGTCGCTCTTTAAATTGAATTATAGGCAGAAAACCCAATTCTTCTCCATCGTTCATTGAAGTTGATGGGTCATTTATAACAAAACCTTTTGATATAGCCAATCATTTCAATGACTATTTCACTGGTAAAGTGGACAAACTGAGAAGTGTAATGACAACATTGAACAGTGAACCATCATACAGTATTTGTGTATTGACGATCTAATAATGAAAGAGAACGATTGCTGTTTTGAATTTGGTCAAGTTTGCGTGGAAGAGGTTGAAAAACTTTATCCATCAATAATGATAAGCCACCAGATATAGACAACCTAGATGGGAAACTATTGAGAATGGGAGCAGACTGTATTGCCACCCCTACAGTATTTGCCATGTCTTTAACCAAAGCCTAAAGAAGTGTGTGTGTCCACAGGCGTAGAAGGAGGGGTAGATCAGCTTTAATATTGCATATTGATTGTGGCTTCCATCAATGTAATTGTCTGCATCATTTCCAATCCCCCATATTATTTAAAAAATATATATATACAGCGCATTCGGAAAGTATTCAGACAATATCAGTAAGTTAGACTAAATATTAGCACTTCATATATTCGCGGGTAATAACATTCAATCTGGATAATAACACAAAACAAATCATGAGACTAGAGAAATGTATCAACAAATATTACAGCAACAAGCAAGACTCAAACATGACGGAGGATAAACGAGGAGAATCCATCTCCAAGTGAAAACTCGACTCCTCGACTGATACAGATGATTTATGCTTTTCACCACTGGGAGTGGTAAGTGTGGAAAGCGATCTGTTGAAGTCAATAAATGACAAACTAGGCATACTAGAGTTGGTCAGTAATGATGTAAAAGAGTTGAAGGCTAGTCTTGAAATGAGTGACGGAAAAGCTGTGATAATGGAGAACGATACAAAAAAACTAAAAGGGACGGATAGAAACGGATGTTAAGGAACTTAAAAATGAGAACAACTTTCTGAGAGAAGCCTTACTAGATATACAAACTAGATCAATGAGAGAAAATCTAGTACTTACTGGTATCCAATAAAAAGAAGGAGAGGTTACCGAAAATGTTTCATACAGCACTTCAAATCCCACTCGAGGCTGTCGATAAAATCCAACTCGAACGTGTACACCGTTTCTGACAAAGAGGACAGAGATATCAGCGTCCAATCGTTGCCAAATCTGCTTTTTTCAAATAATGGAACACCCAATACTAGCCATGGTAGGGATTGTAATAATAAAGCACATTTATAGTATTTTATAAAGGGATAAGACGGTATTACAAGAAAAGATAACAAGCAAAATAATACATCTTCAAATACAAATAATTAGAACACAAGTACTCAATCAACATAGTGGAGATAAAAACATAGCAAACAGAAGACATAGAAGGCACAGTATGTGGTTATTTGTGGATGTATTGTGATGGAAGGTGTGGTGTGCGTTTTTGTGTTTCAAAAAGTGTGGCGTTGAGTGAGAAAGGAAATGATTGCATATCCCAGAACCAACGTGTGTCTGTGAGCAGGGGTTGTGAGAGAGAGCTTTCAATTTTGTGCAGATGAGTGATATACATTTTAAAATAAAGTATACATCTAATCTATTTTTTTTTGTCCTATCATGATGGAACGATCCCCAACCCTATATCCTAGACACCCACCTGAACAACCCATACACCAAAGAGAAGTCCCCATCAGTTTTATGGCCCTGTCGTGAGTTGCCTATATGCAGCCAAAACAGAAAAATAAATGCGGTCAGAGACCTACTTGAGCAGCACCGCCCCCTCAAGATTCTGAGCCTGCCTGGCAGGGTTGGTCCTACAAAGCCAGAGCCACGTGATGGGAGAGCATAATATACAAGGATATTCTCAAAGCTGCTAATGAGAACCTTGATGACCTTGTACCTAGCCAGTGGGGATTCCGGTGGGGTACCCCCACCCAGGTAGTGGCAGTGCTGGCAACACTGGCTGCAGTAACCCATGGGGAGTGGGTCACACTCGGACAATCAGAGAGGGGTAATATTATTGTGGCCCTGGTGGCACAAAATAATCAAAGGTTTGACTGCACAGAGATGCTTGGGGAAAATGGTTACAATGGGGGACCAGAGTGTTTGTGTCTCAGGGGAAGAGGGTGGATCTGTTCTCCATCACCTAGGACTTGACATAGATTAATCAAATCTCACATTGTTGTAAATTTTTGCTCAATCTTGCATGCTTTCTCAAACAGCTGTAACTGTATATGCATTCGTAAATCAGGTCCTTTCTTGAGTTGGGCTCTGGGATGTAACAACCGTTGAGCATCTGATTTTATGGTTGATTGTGGAGGAAAGGGGTTGAGTGTGTTAGAGTATGTGAGTATGTGCGTGTGTGTTTATCCCACATCTGTTGCAAGGGGGTAAGGATGTTAGGGAGAATATAGGATGAACCACAATAATTGTTTGTTAAAATAATAATTACTTGACAAAAATGTAATGTAATACGATGGCTTTCCGGGTTATACGTAACAATCCTACGCATGAACTGCTGACATTATTATGCAAATTAATTGATAATGATGGAAATTAAGATTAGCAAGATATTTGAATAGATATATATTTTTAAATAGCTATATATATATATATATATTGAGGTGAGAGCATTGGAAATGCTTTTGGCGGTTGACCTGCTTCTGTTTTGTGGGTGGCACTGTGTGCTGTTTTCGATGGATGGGTCCTGGCCTCTCGGGGCCTAGGGATTCGGGGGGGCGGGGGTGGTATGCCGATCACTGGGATGACGGCCCAACTTGGAATGGGGAGGGGCTTTAGAGGGGGGAATAGTGGAGAACTATTGGAGGGTTACTTAGTAGCAATGCAAATATCATGTTACAGCTATGTGGACACTCAGTCACTATGGTATTTTTTATTGGTAAATTTACAAACATATATAATGATGAATAGATTTGAAACTTGTATCTCATTATTGTATGTGGTGAAATAAGTTTAGCCAGTTATACTTGTAATGGCTTAGCAGATAATAACAAAAGAATAACAATATTTACATGGCTCAAAGAGTAGGAATATAATAACTATTGTTTACAGGAAACTGATTCAACAATTCTAGATGAAGTTACGTACAAAAAGGAATGGGAAGGCGAAATATACTTCTCCCATGGGCAAAGAAACTCAAAAGGGGTGATGATATTAATTAACAGTAATTTCGATCCGAATGTGCAAATTGTCCAAACAGATAAGCAAGGTAGATGGATTATTTTAAATATGTTATTGGACCATAAACAGATATGGCTCATTAACCTTTACAGACCAAATAATGATGATCCACACTTCTTTGACAATATATATAATAAATTATAAACCCTGCAAGCGATAAAATACTCTATTATTATAATATCGTTTTAAATAGCTCAATGGACCATAAAGGAAATCATACTTGTCACACCCTGGCTCTGGGGACTCTATATGTTGAGCCAGGGTGTGTAGATTCTATGTGTTCTAGTTCTGTGTTCTAGTTCTATGTGTTATATTTCTATGTTGGCCAGATTGGTTCCCAATCAGAGGCAATGAGTGTCAGCTGTTGCTGGTTGTCTCTGAATGGGAACCATATTTAAACAGTCTGTTTTTCCCTTAGTGTTTGTGGGATCTTGTTTCCGTTTGGTTTGTTCCGTGTTGGTTATGTTAACCGTAGGACTGCACGTATCGTTTGTTGTTTTGTTCCGTATTATCACTAAAGATAAATAAACATGTTCGTTCATCACGCTGCGCCTTGGTCTACTCCCTCTAACGATCGTGACAGAAGATCCCACCATACCAGGACCAAGCAGCGTGTCCAGGAGCAGGCAGCCTGGACGTGGGAGCAAATATTGGACGGGCAGGGGTCCTGGACCTGGGAGGAAATCCAGGCCGGGATGGACCGCCGTCCATGGAGTGAGACGGTAGAGGCGCGACGGAGAGAGGAGCAACGGCGTCAACAGTGTCGTCGTCGGACGGACGAGAGGCAACCCCAAAAAATTTTTAGGGGGGGGCATACGGCATGGGCGACGGGGCAGCAGGAGGCAGCTACAGGGCGTAGTAGGAGGTTAGGTGAGGAGGCCACCAGGTTAAGGGGGCTATTGGCGCAGAGGGAGCAGGAGTTAGTGGTGCAGAGGGTGGAGCTATTGGAGGCGATAAGGGAGAAGGTGAGAATTGAGGCATGGCGAGAGGAACTCGGTAGGCAGCTGAGGGAGCGGAGGGTTATGACGAAACCCAGTCCCGCTCCTCACACCAAGCAAGTGGTGTGCGTCACCAGTCCGGTTCTGCCCGTTCCTGCTCCCCGCACTAAGTGGATGGTGCGCGTCGCCAGCCCGACCCGGCCTGTTCCTGCTCCTCGCACCAAGCCTACGGTGTGCGTCGCCAGCCCGGCCCGGCCTGTTCCTGCTCCCCGCACCAAGCCTACGGTGTGCGTCGCCAGCCCGGCCCGGCCTGTTCCTGCCCCTCGCACCAAGCCTACGGTGCGCGTCGCCAGCCCAGCCCGGCCTGTTCCTGCTCCCCGCACCAAGCCTACGGTGTGCGTCGCCAGCCCGGCCCGGCCTGTTCCTGCTCCCCGCACCAAGCCTACGGTGTGCGTCGCCAGCCCGGCCCGGCCTGTTCCTGCTCCTCGCACCAAGCCTACGGTGCGCGTCGCCAGCCCGGCCCGGCCTGTTCCTGCTCCTCGCACCAAGCCTACGGTGCACGTCGCCAGCCCGGCCCGGCCTGTTCCTGCCACTCGCACCAAGCCTACGGTGCGCGTCGCCAGCCCAGCCCGGCCTGTTCCTGCCCCTCGCACCAAGCCTACGGTGCGCGTCACCAGCCCGACCCGGCCTGTTCCTGCCACTCGCACCAAGCCTACGGTGCGCGTCGCCAGCCCGGCCCGGCCTGTTCCTGCCACTCGCACCAAGCCTACGGTGCGCGTCGCCAGCCCGGCCCGGCCGGTTCCTGCTCCTCGCACCAAGCCTACGGTGCGCGTCGTCAGCCCGGTCCAGCCCGTTCCTGCTCCACGCACCAAGCCAGGGGTGCGCATCGTCAGCCCGGTCCGGCCCGTTCCTGCTCCACGCACCAAGCCAGGGGTGCGCATCGTCAGCCCGGTCCGGCCCGTTGCTGCTCCACGCACCAAGCCAGGGGTGCGCATCGTCAGTCCGGTCCGGCCCGTTCCTGCTCCACGCACCAAGCCAGGGTTGTGCGTCGTCAGTCCGGCACAACCCGTGCCTGGGTCACCGGTGCCTGGTCAGGTACCGGTCAGCTGCTCCACACCGGAGCTGAAGCAATCCACTCCTACGATGTCCAGTCCAGCTCCAGCCAGCGGGGCCAGACTGGACCATGGGCGCTACGGGGGGATTATTGGAGGGTGGTGGTCAAGCCCGGAGCCGGCACCGCCTCCGAGGAGGAATGCCCACCCAGCCCTCCCCTGGTTTGTCTATGTTGAGGCGCGGTCGCAGTCCGCGCCTGTCACACCCTGGCTCTGGGGACTCTATATGTTGAGCCAGGGTGTGTAGATTCTATGTGTTCTAGTTCTGTGTTCTAGTTCTATGTGTTATATTTCTATGTTGGCCAGATTGGTTCCCAATCAGAGGCAATGAGTGTCAGCTGTTGCTGGTTGTCTCTGATTGGGAACCATATTTAAACAGTCTGTTTTTCCCTTAGTGTTTGTGGGATCTTGTTTCCGTTTGGTTTGTTCCGTGTTGGTTATGTTAACCGTAGGACTGCACGTATCGTTTGTTGTTTTGTTCCGTATTATCACTAAAGATAAATAAACATGTTCGTTCATCACGCTGCGCCTTGGTCTACTCCCTCTAACGATCGTGACAATACTACAAAGTATTACCCTCATCCTCTTAAGGAAATCGTGAACGTCATGGATACATTAGAACTAGTAGATATATGGAGGCTTAATATATTAGGCCTCCTTGTAGCTCAGTTGGTAGAGCATTGCGCTTGTAACGCCAGGGTTGTGGGTTCGATTCCCACGGGGGGCCAGTATGAAAATGTATGCTCTGGATAAGAGTGTCTGCTAAATGACTAAAATGTAAATGTAAAATGCAGAGATATACATGGCGGAGGCTCAATCAAGCTAGTTGTCTTGACTTCTTTCTTATGTCATTCTCGTTGGCACCAAAAGTTTAAAAAGTGTTGATAGGGGACAGAATGTGGTTGGACCATCATATAATTGGCATATACATTACTCTTACTGAATTTCCACATGGGCGAGGATATTGGAAATATAATCAAAGCCTATTGGATGATAACTTGTTTTTAACTAGAACAAAGGAATGTATAACAGATTTTTTCTGACATAACATACGTACAGCAAATCACATTGCATGGGACACCTTTAAATGTGCCTTTAGAGGCCATGCAATTCAGTACACATCTCAACAAAAAAATAGCAATTTAGGTCAAAAGAGTCCATACTAACAAAATAAATAGAAGGTCTAACAGAATAGATAGATAGATAGCAATAAAAACTGTAACATAGAGGCTCAGAATAAATTAGAGGAACAACAAAAATAAATGGAGAAACTTATTCAAGAAAGATCAAGTGTAATATATTATAAAAAATAAAGACAACTGGATGGAATATGGAGAAACATGCACCAAATTATTTTTTAATCTTCAACAAAGAGATCCTACCAAAAATAATTTACTGAAACTGGTTACAAATGACAGTCACCCATGATTCACCAAATTATATTGTGAAGTAGGAAACAAAGCATATGTTTTCGTTTCAGTCGCCTCCATCTCCTCTAACTGAAGCTAATTGTAGAGATTATTTTTCTATTGGTAATGTAAAATTAACAGCCATACAGAAAGACTAATGTGAAGTTGAAATTACAGAGGAGGAATTTCTGGATGCAATTAAAGACTTTAAGTCTGGGAAAACTCCAGGGTTGGATGGCATACCAGTCGAGGTATACCAAACCTTTTTTTATATATTCAGAGAACCGTTATTAGCATGTTTTAACCACTCCTATGTAAATGGTAGATTATCAGACACTCAAGAAGAAGGTCTGATTTCATTATTACTGAAACAGGATACAAGTGGGAAATATAAAGATCCAGTCCATTAAAAAAATTGGAGGCCCCTTACACTTCAGTGTTGTGATGCTAAAATTCTAGCACCAATAGAATACAATGAAAAATCTGGGAAAGCAGGCCTGCTATTCATAGCAGACTTTGAAAAGGTATTTGATAAAGTACGACTGGGGTTTATATATAAATGCCTGGAGCATTTCAATTTAGGGGAATCTCTTGTAAAATGGGTTAAAATCATGTATAGTAACCCTAGGTGGAAAATAGTAAATAATGGCTATTTCTCATAAAGTTTTAAACTGTCAAGAGGAGTGAAACAAGGTTGTCCACTATCGGCATATCTATTTATTATGGCCATCGAAATGTTAGCTATTAAAATCAGATCCAACAATAATATCAAGGGATTAGAAATCCAGGGCTTAAAAACAAAGGTGTCATTGTACGTTGATGATTCATGTTTTCTTTTAAATCCACAACTTGAATCCCTCCACAGACTCATAGAGGATCTAGATACATTTTCTAACCTCTCTGGATTACAACCAAATTATGATAAATGTACTATATTATGTATTGGATCACAAAAAAATACAATTTTTACATTACCATGTAGTTTACCAATAAAATGGTGTGATGGTGTTGTGGATATACTCGGAATACATATCCCAAATTAAATAAATGATCTCACTCCAATACATTTTAATAGAAAGTTAGCAAAAATAGATACAGTGGGGAGAACAAGTATTTGATACACTGCCGATTTTGCAGGTTTTCCTACTTACAAAGCATGTAGAGGTCTGTAATTTTTATCATAGGTACACTTCAACTGTGAGAGACGGAATCTAAAACAAAAATCCAGAAAATCACATTGTATGATTTTTAAGTAATTAATTTGCATGTTATTGCATGACATAGGTATTTGATCACCTACCAACCAGTAAGAATTCCGGCTCTCACAGACCTGTTAATTTTTCTTTAAGAAGCCCTCCTGTTCTCCACTCATTACCTGTATTAACTGCACCTGTTTGAACTCGTTACCTGTATAAAAGACACCTGTCTACACACTAAATCAAACATACTCCAACCTCTCCACAATGGCCAAGACCAGAGAGCTGTGTAAGGACATCAGGGATAAAATTGTAGACCTGCACAAGGCTGGGATGGGCTACAAGACCATCACCAAGCAGCTTGGTGAGAAGGTGACAACAGTTAGTGCGATTATTCGCAAATGGAAGAAACACAAAAGAACTGTCAGTCTCCCTCGGCCTGGGGCTCCATGCAAGATCTCACCTCGTGGAGTTGCAATGATCATGAGAACGGTGAGGAATCAGCCCAGAACTACACGGGAGTCAATGATCTCAAGGCAGCTGGGACCATAGTCACCAAGAAAACAATTGGTAACACACTACGCCGTGAAGGACTGAAATCCTGCAGCGCCCGCAAGGTCCCCCTGCTCAAGAAAGCACATATACAGGGCCGTCTGAAGTTTGCCAATGAACATCTGAATGATTCAGAGGAGAACTGGGTGAAAGTGTTGTGGTCAGATGAGACCAAAATTGAGCTCTTTGGCATCAACTTAACTCGCCGTGTTTGGAGGAGGAGGAATGCTGCCTATGACCCCGAGAACACCATCCCCACCGTCAAACATGTAGGTAGAAACATTATGCTTTGGGGGTGTTTTTCTGCTAAGGGGACAAGACAACTTCACCGCATCAAAGGGACGATGGACGGGGCCATGTACCGTCAAATCTTGGGTGAGAACCTCCTTCCCTCAGCCAGGGCATTGAAAATGGGTCGTGGATGGGTATTCCAGCATGACAATGACCCAAAACACACAGCCAAGGCAACAAAGGAGTGGCTCAAGAAGAAGCACATTAAGGTCCTGGAGTGGCCTAGCCAGTCTCCAGACCTCAATGCCATAGAAAATCTGTGGAGGGAGCTGAAGGTTCGAGTTGACAAACATCAGCCTCGAAACCTTAATGACTTGGAGAAGATCTGCAAAGAGATGTGTGCAAACCTGGTGGCCAACTACAAGAAACATCTGACCTCTGTGATTGCCAACAAGGGTTTTGCCACCAAGTACTAAGTCATGTTTTGCAGAGGGGTCAAATACTTATTTCCTTCATTGAAATGCAAATCAATTTTGTAAAATTTTTTACATGCGTTTTTCTGGATTTTGTTGTTGTTATTCTGTCTCTCACTGTTCAAATAAACCTACCATTAAAATTATAGACTGATCATTTCTTTGTCAGTGGGCAAACGTACAAAATCAGCAGGGGATCAAATACTTTTTTCCCTCACTGTAAGATCTTGCTACCATGGAAAGGTAAATACCTGTCAATTTGTGGAAAATTCACACTGATTAACTCTTTAGTATTATCCCAGTTTATCTATTTGCTTATGGTTTTGCCTACGCCTAGCGAACAGTTTTTTAAATTATATGAGAAAAAAAGATTAAATGTTATTTGGAACGGCAAGCCAAACAAAATTTAACGGGCCTATTTATATAATGAATATGAATTCGGAAGACAGAAATTATTAAATATTAAAGCATTAGACCTATCACTAAAAGCTTCAGTCATACAAAAGTTATACTTAAATCCGAACTGGTTCTCTAGAAAATAAGTTAGATTGTCTCACCCAATGTTTAAGAATGGCCTTTTTTCCTTTATTCAGATTACAACCTCTCACTTTCAGTTATTTGAAAAGGAAATCATCTCACAAATATCACTATTTCTAAAATAAGCCAGAGAAAGTTGGTTGCAATTTCAATTTAATCCTCCAGAAACGACAGAACAAATAATGCAACAAATATTGTGGTTAAACTCAAATATACTAATTCATAAAAAAGTATCAAAATAAAAAAGGTATAATATTCGTAAATGATATCATAGGTAGGACTATTGTCACGCTCGTCCTGAGAAGAAGCGGACCAAGGCGCAGCGTGATATGCGTACATAATATTTATTGAATGTACAACACAACGAACAAAACAACAAACGATACAAAACGTGAAGTCCTACGGTTACACAAACCAAACGGAACAAGATACCACACCAAAACAATGCCAAACGGCTACCTAAGTATGGCTCCCAATCAGAGACAACGAGCTACAGCCGTCTCTGATTGGGAACCACCCTGGCCAACATAGAAATACCAAACTAGAACACAACATAGAAACTCACAACCTGGCTCAACATACAAGAGTCCCCAGAGCCAGGGCGTGACAACTATGGAGTTATGCAGCTAACAAAAACAAATGGAAATGTCTGCTCTACCCAAAATTACAACCAAATAATTGCAGCATTACCGCAAAAATGGAAGGGGAAAGTGGAAGGGGGAAAAAGTAAGGAACTTGTCTGTCGGCCCTGAATTAAAGAACATAATTGGTTAAAGAAAATTGTGATAAATGAAAAAGTATACCAGTTTCATTTAAGGAGCAAAGGATTGACAGCCGTCCCATATAGATTGCAAAATAGTTGGGAAGAGATTGTTGACGTACCGATTCCATGGCATAGTGTTTGTGAACTGATGCGCAAAACGACGTCAGATTCAAAACTTAGAATTTTTCAATTTAAATTATTATATAAAATTCTTGCTACGAATAGAATGTTATTTATATGGGGGATACAATCTTCCCAGCTCTGCAGATTTTGCTGTGAAGAGACAGAATCATTAGATCATTTGTTTTGGTACTGTCCATTTGTAGCTTGTTTTTGGACACAGGTCCAGGAATGGCTAAAGGATTGCAATATTTACCTGGAGCTAACCCTGCATATAGCACTACTGGAGATCTGATAAGTCATAGTCAATCGATCAATAATATAATAATACTTTTAGCAAAAAAAAAGATTTTCAATTTACAATCTGTAGAAACAATGAGAATAGGGTTCAGAACTTTTGTAAAACATCACAGTACAAAGATATATGGCAAATAGAAATCCAATATGGATGGTGTTAAGAGATTGATGGGTGGTGTTGAATGGTGTTGAAGGATGGGACTAATAACAACTAACAACAACTAATAACAACAAGATATCTAATGTAAAGCATACTGTGTCCATAATAAGTATATAGGTTATAGGTTGAGAGCTTTTGTGAAAGAGCACAGTTAGAAAGATAAGGCATATAGAAGCAAACCGGATGGACATCATGAAAATGATCGGAGAGGTTGAGGGTAGAGGAAGTTCATGAGTAAAAACAAACAAAATAGAATTATTGTAAAATTGACTGTGTCCATAAAATGTATATAGTATGTATAAGCTGGAAGTAGAGGCCTAAGTATTGTTGTTCACTAGTTTACTCCAATTAGGGAAGGGGTGGTGGGGTTGGAAAGGAATACAGGGAAATATATTACCAAAAAAAAGAAAAAGTATTCAGACCCCTTTACTTTTTCCACATTTTGTTACATTACAGCCTTATACTAAAATGTATTAAATTGTTTGTTTTTTCATCAACAATCTACACACAATACCCCATAATGACAAAGCAAAAACAGGTTTATGTTAGCAAATGCATTACAAATATAAAACTGAAATATTACATTTACATAAGTATTCAGACCCTTTACTCAGTACTTTGTTGAAGCACCTTTGGCAGCGATTACAACCTCAAATCTTCTTGGGTATGATGCTACAAGCTTGGCACACCTGTATTTGGGGAGTTTCTCCCATTCTTATCTGCAGATCCTCTCAAGATCTGTCAGGTTGGATGGGGGTTGATGCTGCACAGCTATTTTCAGGTCTCTCCAGAGATGTTCAATCGGGTTAAAGTCTGGGCTCTGGCTAGTCTCACAGTCCATGCCACTGAAAAACATCCCCACAGCATGATGCTGCCACCACAATGCTTCACCGTAGGGATGGTGCCAGGTTTCCTCCAGACGTGACGCTTGGCATTCAGGCAAAAGTGTTCAATCTTGGTTTCATCAGACCAGAGAATCTTGTTTCTCATGGTCTGAGAGTCTTTAGGCACCTTTTGGCAAACTCCAAGCGGGATGTCATGTGCCTTTTACTGAGGAGTGGCTTCCGTCTGGCCACTCTACCATAAAGGCCTGATTGGTGGAGTGCTGCAGAGATGGTCGTCCTTCTGGAAGGTTCTCCCATCTCCACAGAGGATATCTTGAGCTCTGTCAGAGTGACCATCGGGTTCTTGGTTCCCTCCCTGACCAAGGCCCTTCTACCCCGATTGCTCAGTTTGTCCGGGCGGCCAACTCTAGCAAGAGTCTTTGTAGTTCCAAACTTCTTCGATTTAAGAATGATGGAGGCCACAGTGTCCTTGGGGACCTTCAATGCTGCAGAAATGTTTTGGTTCCCTTCCCAAGATGTGTGCCTTGACACAATCCTGTCTCGGAGATCTATAGACAATTCCTTTGACCTCATTGCTTGTTTTTTGCTCTAACATGCACTGTCAACTGTGGGACCTTATATAGACAGGTGTGTGCCTTTCCAAATCATGTCCAATCGAATTATATTTTAAAAGAGTAAGCTAAATATTTTAAGCAGATGTTCTCTTTTCCGTCTCACCCTCTGAATGACGATTACTGTAAGGAATTCTTTCCAAATAATTTTAAAACAGGAAAATTAACAAATGTACAGAAAGATCAGTGTGAAGGCCAAATTACAGAGGAATAACTTTTTCAGGCTATTAAAACCTTTCAGTGTGGAGAAACCCCAGGGCTTGATGGCATACCGGTAGAGGTATATCAATCCTTTTATGATATACTCAAAGCTCCATTGTTACATTGTTTTAACTACTCCTAAAGAAATGATAGTCTGACAGGTACTCAGCAGGAAGGTCTGATTTCACTGTTATTAAAACAACACCCAGATGGCAAATATAAAGATCCAGTCTATCTTAAAAACTGGAGGCCTCTTACACAAAAATAATAGCGAAATGCATAGCACTCAGAATTAAAAAGGTTTTACCTGTTTTTTTACATGGACGATACATTGGAGATAATATACAACAACTACTCGAAATAATTGTAAGGTTTTGTATTTGTTTTCTTAGTCCACCTTGTGTTCTTGTACCTAGCCCAGTTTCTTTGTGTTCTTGAACGTAGCCCTGTCTTTCATTTTTGTTCATAGATTTCACCTGTGTTAGTTACTCACCTGGTCTCATCAGCTCCTTATTTAGTTCAGTTCTTTCTGTTTGTGCCTTGTGAGGTATTGTTCATTTTGACTCTACTAAGCCTTTTCCTGGCTCGTTTGTGAGAACCAGTTTTAGCCTTCAGTCCTTTCACCTGCCTGTTTGCCTACCTGTGTATGACCATTGCCTGCGTGTGACCACGATTCCTGCTTTCTGCGAAGGCATAATAAACACCTGCCGCGCTCTGTGCGTGAATCTACACCTTTTTCTCCCTGAGTATTCATTACAATAATAGTACATCATGAAACATCTAAGAAGCCAGGCCTGGTATTTATAGCGGATTTTGAAAAGGCCTTTGATAAAGTAAGACTGGATTTTATTTATAAAGCCTGTATTATTTTCAATTTCGGTGATTCTCGCATAAAATTGGTATAATTAATGAATAGCAACCCCAGGTATAAAATAGTAAAGAACGGCTACTTCTCAGAGTTTTGAATTGTCAAGAGGAGTTAAATAAGGGTGTCCGCTGTCACCATTTCTATACAGTGGGGGAAAAAAGTATTTAGTCAGCCACCAATTGTGCAAGTTCTCCCACTTAAAAAGATGAGAGAGGCCTGTAATTTTCATCATAGGTACACGTCAACTATGACAGACAAATTGAGAAGAAAAAAAATCCAGAAAATCACATTGTAGGATTTTTAATGAATTTATTTGCAAATTATGGTGGAAAATAAGTATTTGGTCACGTTCAAACAAGCAACATTTCTGGCTCTCACAGACCTGTAACTTCTTCTTTAAGAGGCTCCTCTGTCCTCCACCTGTTACCTGTATTAATGGCACCTGTTTGAACTTGTTATCAGTATAAAAGACACCTGTCCACAACCTCAAACAGTCACACTCCAAACTCCACTATTGCCAAGACCAAAGAGCTGTCAAAGGACACCAGAAACAAAATTGTAGACCTGCACCAGGCTGGGAAGACTGAATCTGCAATAGGTAAGCAGCTTGGTTTGAAGAAATCAACTGTGGGAGCAATTATTAGGAAATGGAAGACATACAAGACCACTGATAATCTCCCTTGATCTGGGGCTCCACGCAAGATCTCACCCGTGGGGTCAAAATGATCACAAGAACGGTGAGCAAAAATCCCAGAACCACACGGGGGGACCTAGTGAATTACCTGCAGAGGGCTGGGACCAAAGTAACAAAGCCTACCATCAGTAACACACTACGCCGCCAGGGACTCAAATCCTGCAGTGCCAGACGTGTCCCCCTGCTTAAGCCAGTACATGTCCAGGCCCGTCTGAAGTTTGCTAGAGTGCATTTGGATGATCCAGAAGAGGATTGGGAGAATGTCATATGGTCAGATGAAACCAAAATAGAACTTTTTGGTAAAAACTCAACTCGTCGTGTTTGGAGGACAAAGAATGCTGAGTTGCATCCAAAGAACACCATACCTACTGTGAAGCATGGGGGTGGAAACATCATGCTTTAGGGCTGTTTTTCTGCAAAGGGACCAGGACGACTGATCCGTGTAACGGAAAGAATGAATGGGGCCATGTATCGTGAGATTTTGAGTGAAAACCTCCTTCCATCAGCAAGGGCATTGAAGATGAAACATGGCTGGGTCTTTCAGCATGACAATGATCCCAAACACACCGCCCGGGCAACGAAGGAGTGGCTTCGTAAGAAGCATTTCAAGGTCCTGGAGTGGCCTAGCCAGTCTCCAGATCTCAACCCCATAGAAAATCTTTGGAGGGAGTTGAAAATCCGTGTTGCCCAGCGACAGCCCCAAAACATCACTGCTCTAGAGGAGATCTGCATGGAGGAATGGGCCAAAATACCAGCAACAGTGTGTGAAAACCTTGTGAAGACTTACAGAAAACGTTTGACCTGTGTCATTGCCAACAAAGGGTATATAACAAAGTATTGAGAAACTTTTGTTATTGACCAAATACTTATTTTCCACCATAATTTGCAAATAAATTCATTAAAAATCCTACAATGTGATTTTCTGGATTTTTTTTTCTCATTTTGTCTGTCATAGTTGACATGTACCTATGATGAAAATTACAGGCCTCTCTTATCTTTTTAAGTGGGAGAACTTGCACAATTGGTGGCTGACTAAATACTTTTTTTCCCCACTGTATGCTTTGGGTCATTGTACATTTGGAAGACCCATTTGCGACCAAGCTTTAACTTCCTGACTGATGTCTTGAGATGTTGCTTGAATATATCCACATAATTTTCCTTCCTCATGATGCCATCTATTTTGTGAAGTGCACCAGTCCCTCCTGCAGCAAAGAACCCCCACAGCATGATGCTGCCACCCCCGTGCTTCACAGTTGGGATGGTGTTCTTCGGCTTGCAAGCCACCCCATTTTTCTTCCAAACATAACGATGGACATTATGGCCAAACAGTTCTATTTTTGTTTCATCAGACCAGAGGACATTTCTCCAAAAAGTACGATCTTTGTCCCCATGTGCAGTTGCAAACCGTAGTCTGGCTTTTTTATGGCGGTTTTGGAGCAGTGGCTTCTTCCTTGCTGAGCAGCCTTTCAGGTTATGTCGATATAGGACTCGTTTTTACAGTGGATATAGATACTTATGTACCTGTTTCCTCCAGCATCTTCACAAGGTCCTTTGCTGTTGTTCTGGGATTGATTTGCACTTTTCGCACCAAAGTACGTTCATTTCTAGGAGACAGAATGTGTCTCCTTCCTGAGCGGTATGACAGCTGCATGGTCCCATTGTGTTTATATTTGCGTAATTTTGTTTGTACAGATGAATGTGATACCTTAATGCGTTTGGAAATTGCTCTCAAGGATGACCCAGACTTGTGGAGGTCTACAATCTTTTTTCTGAGGTCTTGGCTGATTTCTTTTGATTTTCCCATGATGTCAAGCAAAGAGGCACTGAGTTTGAAGGTAGGCCTTGAAATACAAGCTGTTTAAAGGCACAGTCAAGTTAGTGTATGTAAACTTCTGACCCACTGGAATTGTGATACAGTGAATAATAAGTGAAATAATCTGTCTGTAAACAATTGTTGGAAAAATTACTTGTGTCATGCACAAAGTAGATGTCCTAACCGACTTGCCAAAACTACAGTTTGTTAACAAGACATTTGTGGAGTGGTTGAAAAACGAGTTTTAATGACTCCATTCTAAGTGTATGTAAACTTCCGACTTCAACTGTACATAATACCATTTTTTTGAGGTCTTTCAGCACAGGTGTGCAACGACCAGTAGACGTTGTGTTGAACGACGTAGATTTTCCCACGGCGTATCAGGTTTCCAATCTGGCAACCGCTTCTCTGCTCCCAATCTTCAGTGCGCACCTGCGCTTGCGTATCAGGCCTTGCACGCAAACAGACACTCCTGACTCTGCGCGCTCCAACTCAAAATAGGTGTAGGCTACAGTTTACGTGCCGCCTGAGGCAAAAAAAAACAGGCCTTCTCAATCAGAAATCTGCCAAGGCAGCAGCTACTCTTCCTGGGGTCTGGCAAAATTATGGCAGTTTTACAATTTAAAAAACTTTACAATACATTCATTACAAAATTCACAACACACTAAGTGTATGCCGTCAAGCCCATACTCCTCTACCACATATCTACACAACATCCATGTGTACGTGTCTGTATTACATTTACATTTAAGTCATTTAGCAGACGCTCTTTTCCAGAGCGACTTACAAATTGTATAGTGTGTATGTTATAATGTGTGTGTATGCATGTGTCATGTGTTTGTGTTGATTCACAGTCCCTGCTGTTCCATAAGGGGTATTTTTATCTGTTTTTTAAAATCTGATTCTACTGCTTGCATCAGTTACCTGATGTGGAATACAGTTCCATGTAGTCATGGCTGTTTGTAGTACTATAGTCTGTTCTGGACTTGGAGACTGTGAATAGACCACTTGTGGCATGTCTTGTGGGGTATGCATGGGTGTCCGAGCTGTGTCCCAGTAGTTCAAACAGACAGCTCAGTGCATTCAACATGTCAATACCTCTCACAAATACAAGTAGTGATGAAGTCAATCTCTCCTCTACTTTGAGCCAGGAGAGATTGACATGCATATTATTAATGTTAGCTCTCTGTGCTGCCCTGTTCTGAGCCAATTGCAATTTTCCCAAGTCCCTCTTTGTGGCACCTGACCACACGACTGAACAGTAGTCCAGGTGCGACACAACTAGAGCTATAGGACCTGCCTTGTTGATAGTGCTGTTAAGAAGGTAGAACAGCGCTTTATTATGGACAGACTTCTCCCCATCTTAGCTACTGTTGTATCAATATGTTTTGACCATGACAGTTTACAATCCAGGGTTACTCCAAGCAGATTAGTCACCTCAACTTGCTCAATTTCAACATTATTTTTTACAAGATTTTGTTGAGGTTTAGGGTTTAGTGAATGATTCGTCCCAAATACAATGCTTTTAGTTTTAGAAATATTTAGGACTAATTTATGCCACCGATTCTGGAACTAACTGCAGCTCTTTGTTAAGTGTTGCAGTCATTTCAGTTGCTGTAGTAGCTGACGTGTATAGTGTTGAGTCATCCACATACATAGACACACTGGCTTTACTCAAAGCCAGTGGCATGTCGTTAGTAAAGACTGAAAAAAGTAATGGGGCCAACACAGACATTTACATTTTAGCAGACGCTTTTATCCAGAGCAACTTACAGTTAGTGAGTGCATAAATGTTTTCATACTGGCCCCCCGTGGGAATCGAACCCACAACCCTGGTGTTGCAAGCGCCATGCTCTACCAACTGAGCTACACGGGGCCAGTTGGTACACAGCTGCCCTGGGGAATTCCTGATTGAGAGGGAATTCCTGATTGAGACCAGAGTGAAGGAAATAAGTAGTCAATGTGACTAGCTTGCCTATTTCTATGCCACATGTATTTAGTCAGATCAGGGTTTCTTAATCTCCAAACATCTACCAGGTCTAAAGAGGACATTAATTCAGAGATTGCAGTGCTTTTGGATGATAATTATGCACATGAACCCCAGATCTATCTAAATTTGTATTCAGCACAGTATTAAAATCACCAATAATTATGAATTGTACATTATTCATCAATAACGTGGGGTCAGGGTGCCTACCCTGTGAAAATTATTGTAATGAAAAATAAATAAACATATATTTTATCACCATGCTCTACCAGCTGAGCTACAAAGGACCACAGCTATTGGAGTGATGCATGCTAAATTCAGAGGATGTTAAACCCACGAGTTAACAAAAGTGGTGGAAACATGTTACGAGATAACCTCACAAGAATACATTTACAGCATCATAGGCAAGTAAAATTACACTAAATTCTCACTTTTCTTTCACGTTAAGAAAAACTTTGATTTGGCTCCTGGTGTCTGGCCCAACTGAACAGAGTGTAAATGTTCAGACACGGTGAATTCTGAAGAGGTCCCTTCTTTTGGAACCAAAGTGGACTTGAAACAAAGTACACTAAAAGCTTTCGTATTGGAAGCAATGACACAGGAAATGACAAGTTTCACATTCACAGCCTTTGAAAGAATTGTCCATTTGACTGGAAATTGATCTTGTCTCAACGAAATCGTGAGAATATTTGCCACTGTCTGTGAATCAATGATTTTCTCAATGCCTACGCCCTAAGAAGTTTTTACTAAATCGTAGATGTAAAAGTTTTCATCAAACTTGATGAAATACACAGAGGGTTTGGCCTCAACCTGATGGATAACCATGCCAGTGCTTTTGCCACCATCCTCTTTGGCACATTCCACATGTTTGCTAAAAAGGCTATCCACCACTTCTCCAGGCTCTCGCTCACTGCTGGAAGCGAGCCATTTGAATCAGGCATTATTCAGAGATCTCCCTCTTTGTAGTCATCCAAGAGCTGGTACATGTACAAAACAGGGTCCTTTTCGTAAGTGATGTAGAACCATGTGTTCGTGCTAGCACCATGACTCTCCACTCCTCCTTTGGTCCTTCATCTTGCTCAAACATGTTTGCCTATCATGATTCTGCTAGCTGGGCATCACTGACACGAGCTGGAGCAACTCGGTCTGGAAAAACCTCCAGGCCTTGCACCCTCTCGTCTTTGTGAAGCTCAAGTCCATAGATACACTCGAATCCATCATACTTGATCAGGTAGAGAGAGGGGTTGACAGGAACTTGGTCGAGAACTGTTCCTTTCCACTGGGACACCTTGGTGTCTTCCTTCCACTGGTGCGTTATCCTGCAACCCACTATGTTTAGTCTGGGTTGGGCAATAGGCTTGCTTGGATCAACATTATTCTTCTGCTTCTTGTGGGAATTTTTCTTCTTGATCAGATTTGCAGATATCCCAGTATTCTCCCTATCAGCTCTGGGGCGCTGGCCTGGCGTCTTACCAAATGGGGTTTTCATTGATATACCTGTAGGTGAGCAGCTAGGCTATAGGGTGACAATGTCTCTACTAGGGAATCAGGAGAGAGCGGGACAGGATGGAGGTGGTGGCACTAGGTGGGAGGATCACTCCCATCCATTGCAGGAAAACTGACTGTGGCATTTCAGACTCGAATAGGGGTATCTAAACATTTTGGGAGCCTTGCCACTAGCCTAATAGGCTCTTTCCCGATGAATTGTAAATCAATTACTTTGTCCCCTCTCGCTTTTCCTCCAGCTCCAATTGCTCCATTTGGAGATAACCCAAACGCTATGACCGAGTCCACCAGTCTGCATGATGAAATTGATTTCTGAACTAGTACTTTCCAAATGTGATGTGATCTGGTACAAAATGTGCAAGGAGGCCAGGGGAAAGGCAGCCAGGGGGGAAAGGCAGCCATGATTTGTGCATGCGTGTTTCTACCTTATACTGCAAGTTAACGGACGCCAAAAGGCAGGCAGAGAGCTTCACTGCCTTTCATGTGTCAATATGTCCCATTAATTTTCATTGCACTCAAATAATAAATGCACATGCGTATTGGCATGAAAAAAGTAATTGGATAGGCAGAGCTTGCTCCTGCATATGGATGTCACAAGTCATCTGCCACCTTTTGGTGGTTACGTTACAGTTTTTCTCGATTGCTAAGACACATTTCTTGAAAGCTGCTCTCCTTTTCTCTTAACTGTGAACACAAAACCCAATTTTCAAGCTACATTCACAAAACCTCAGACTCTTCTTGCAAAACCAAACTTTCACCTCAAAACAGTTCAATCTGTGCTCAAAACTGAACTATGTTGTCAAATCGTGCCCCGAGTCAATCAAAATAAAAAACACTACTGAACAGTCACTAAAGACTACGTAGAAAAATAGAACACAATGCTCAGGACATGAAGCTGGAGAAATAAATGTTTCTTGTTCACTGTAGGTTAAATGCATGTTGCAAAACAAAAAAAAACTGTGCATTTAGCACTTGTACAAAAAGACAAAACAGAAATCTTGTGCATTTACATGTAGCACTTGTAAAAACAAACAGAAATCTTATGCGTTTGCCACTTGTGTACAGTAAGCCCATGTAAAAATAAAGTACAAAAATATACAAATAAGTGCATTACTCAGCCACAGCATCATGTCTCCGTACTGGGTCAGGCCACAGGACTTCATCCACATCACAGGCCACATTTTGTCTGGCCAGGCAACGGGGGAAAAAACCCCTGGCATGCCGTATCCAGGCTTGGCATGCCTCCACACCTATGTCACCACAGGCAAGTCCCATGGCTTGCAGGAGATTTACCCTGGTGTAAGGTTGGCGTTCATATACCTTCCATCGCCATGAGGAGAAGAATTCCTCAATGGGGTTTAGGAAAGGGGAGTATGGTGGAAGGCAAAGATTGATAAAACCTTGGTTCATATTGTACCACTCTCTAACCTGGAGGGCTCTGTGAAAACTCACATTGTGCCAAACAACAACATAGATGGGATGCTCATCCTGCTGCCCTAACAAAGCATCTCGCATGTGATTGAGGAAAATGAGGAGCTGGTGAGTGTTGTAGGGCCCCAGGTTGGCATGATGGTGGACAACCCCATGATTGCTGATGGCAGCACATAATGTGACATTGCCACCACGCTGCCCAGGAACACCAACAATGGCCCGATGGCCAATCACATTACGGCCTCTCCTTCTCCTTTTGGTGAGATTAAACCCAGCTTCATCCATGTAGATGTATTGATGGGGTCTTTCCATTGCATCCAGTTGAAAAACCCTCTGTAGAAATAGATATCGTTTTGTAAGTGATACGGAAAAAGTGATTTAGGCCACTACAGTAAATCACTACTTAGAGTAATCAACATTGAATGTGTCTGGATATATGCCAACCTGTACATACTGGAATCTTTGCTCTTTGACTCTGTCTGAGTTGCGATCAAAGGGCACTCTTTATAGCTGTTTCATGCGCAGTCTGTTGCGCTTGAGGACACGATCAACAGTAGAGAGGCTGACACTGTTGATACCCTCAAAATTTAAATGGTCCTCAATGATCTTCTGCTGAATTTCGCTCAGTTTAATGGCATTGTTCTCACGGACCATATCAACAATTAGGGTCTCTTGGTGTGGGGAGAACATACCTGTCCTCCCACCCCCATGTGGCAGTCTTTCAATTATACAAAAAGAGAACATGGAGTTACAAAAATATACATGGAATACTAGGCCTACAAACAGTTAGACCAACCCTCCATTACAATACTACAGTACATTGGTACAGTGATGTACTGAAACATATATTTACTTACAGTATACTGTGGTACAGTATATAGTATGTCATACAGTAATTGCTGTCAACATTTACATACTGTACTATAATGTCAAAAAAAGGTAATTACCTGTTCTCTTCTCTAAATCTTCGGATTATGGTGGACACAGTGAATCTACTGATGTTTGGTTGTACCCTTTGTCCAGCCTCCCTCATGCTCATACCATGGACAAGAACATGGTCAATCACAGTAGCTCTGATTTCATTAGATATTACTGTTCTTTGTCTTCGCTGACCACATCGACCACCTCGACCTCCTCTCACACAAACTCTTTCTCTCAGATTTCTATCCATTGTAGGGCCTCACAAACCAGTGCTCTCTGAACTGGCTTACTGTATATGTTCCCTCACATCATTAGCCACAAGTGTGATCAATTTTGAGTTGTTGTGTTCAAGTGGTGACACCTGTGCTCTAATTGTGTTTGACTTTTGTCACCTGTGCTCACCATTATGCAGCACGGGTGCATCACAATGAAAATGTGTTGGCAAGTTATGTCTAAACAGGTGAAAAGTGCTTATGGTATTGCCAAAAGAGTGATTGATTCAATCAGTGGGTTCAGGCAACTGAGCATTTGGTTCAGACAATAGGGTTTAGTGTTTTAGCAATTGAGAAAAACTCTAATTTTACTGCTAGCTAAAGTACGCTGATAAGGATGGCTAGCTGGGGATGATTAGGTGGTCATGACGGTATGAGGGCCATATTGGGAATTTAGCTAGGACACCGGGGTTAACATCCCTACAATAAGTGCCATGGGATCTTTAGTGACCACAGAGTCAGGACACCCGTTTAAAGTCCCATCCGAAAGAAAGCACCCTACACAGGACAATGTCCCCAATCACTGCCCTGGGGAATTGGGATATTTCTTTAGACTAGATGAAAGGATGCCTCCTACTGAGAGAGAGAGAGAGAGAGAGAGAGAGAGAGAGAGAGAGAGAGAGAGAGAGAGAGAGAGAGAGAGAGAGAGAGAGAGAGAGAGAGAGAGAGAGAGAGAGAGAGAGAGAGAGAGAGAGAGAGAGAGAGAGAGAGAGAGAGAGAGAGAGAGAGAGAGAGAGAGAGAGAGAGAGAGAGAGAGAGAGGAGAGAGAGAGAGAGAGAGAGAGAGAGAGAGAGAGAGAGAGTGTGTGTACATGTTGTGCTTTATTTTTCCACGTCAGCCACCCATCTCTTCTTTGTCAGTCTTGATAGGCACGGTGCGTGCACTTCTGGGTGAGGCTGTCCGGGGCAGTGGTGGAGTGCATGGCAGATCTGAAAGAGAGATGTGACAATAAGTATACAGCTCAACAGCATGTTTGTGCATGTCTGTAGGTGTGAATGAGCGAATGTGTATGTGATATAATTCTGAATGACCTGTATCCATCTGGGAATCCTCAAAAGTTTCTCCCTTCACGGCCAGTGTAGGAGGAAATGGTGCACCAGTAAATTAAATATCACAGCACAGGACTGCTGTGACTGCAGCTGAACTGCTGGGGGTGGCAGATCTAAAAGAGAGAGGCACAATTTTCTTAACTGAAAATAATCATACAACTTAACAGAGTGAATGAGTGTAAGGCCTAGATTCAATCAGATCAAGCTTTAACCGGCGATATCCGACACACGCATAGATGATGTTTTTGAGGTGTTGGAGGTATAACTGAGTTGGAGCTGTCACATCGGTGAGCAGCTGCTCTTGATCATTGTCACAAAGCCACACCTGTCTGTCACGCCCTGGCTCTGGGGACTCTAATATGTTGAGCCAGGGTGTGTAAAGTATATGTGTTTTGTTCTAGGTTTCACATTCTAGTATTGTTTGTCTATGTTGGCCAGTGTGGTTCTCAATCAGAGGCAACGTGATTCAGCTGTTGCTTGTTGTCTCTGATTGAGAACCATACTTTAGCAGCCTGTTTCCCCACAGAGTTTGTGGGATCTTGTTTCTAGTCTGTTGTGTTAGACCGTGAACTGTCACGTTATCGTTTTGTTGTTTTTGATCGTGTCTCTAATAAAGAGTATGTTTGCCTGCAACGCTGCGCCTTGGTCCTCATCTCTGTTAGACGATCGTGACACTGTCCTACTCACGTTAGAAGTTCAGAACGTGTAGGCTATATAGAAATAATGACGCTGAAATTCAAAATCATTAAACAAAATAATGAGGATTTCTATCAGCCTTATCGAGGTGTAGATTACATCTCACATTCCAGTGTCAAACTTGAGATTTTAATGCGACTCCGTGCAGCGAATGGCAATGTCCAGGAGCCGCTTGTGGATCTGAAAGCTCTAACACAGTTCCACCTCAGACACTGACAAAACAACCTCTATGTGGATGTCGGCTAAAGCGGATCTGATTGAATAGAGCTCCAAGTGAGGGAGAATATGCGTTTGTCTGTACCTGTATGTGATAATTATCTGTATCATCTGGCGTGGCCAGTGTAGCAGGTGCAGGGGCAGACGACTGGAGTTGTGAGGGCTGTGGTTGAGCTGATAGGGGTGTAAGATCTAAAAGAGAGAGGCACAATTTTCATAGGTGAAAATAATTCTACAACAAAACAGAGTGAGTGTGAGTTTCAGTTTCAGTATACGTGTATGTGATAATTACCTGTACCACATCACACTGCTTCAAGTCTACAAGCCTCTGGAAGTTCCAGAGTGCCACTCTAGGACTGGAACAGCTTGGTGGAAAAATGGTTACCTGTCACTGTTGTGGAAAATAGTCCTTATCCTCGTTAAAAGAACCAAAGTACTTCCAGAGTTTTTGTAGAATTAAGATAGACTTTATTACACAAGCAATAGAGCCGAGCTGGTCTGCAGAGCAACTAACTTTCCAACTCTCAGCTCTCAGTTTATATACAGTTTCATCTTCACCTCTTGACCGTACCATTCAAAAGTATGGACACACCTACTCATTCAAGATCTTTTCTTTATTTTTACTATTTTCTACATTGTAGAATAATAGTGAAGACATAAAAACTAAGAAATAACACAAATGGAATCATGTAGTAACCAAACAATTGTTAAACAACTCAAAATATATTTTATATTTGAGATTCTTCAAATTGCCACCCTTTGCCTTGATGACAGCTTTGCACACTCCTGGCATTCTCTCAACCAGCTTCACCTGTAATGCTTTTCCAACAGTCTTGAAGGTGTTCCCACATATGCTGAGCACTTGTTGGCTGCTTTTCCTTCACTCTGCCGTCCGACTCATCCCAAACAATCTCAATTGGGTTGAGGTCGGGTGATTGTGGAGGCCAGGTCATCTGATGCAGCAGTCCATCACTCACCTTCCTGGTAAAATAGCCCTTACACAGCCTGGAGGTGTGTTGGGTCATTGCCCTGTTGAAAAACAAATGATAGTCCCACTAAGCCCAAACCAGATGGGATGGCGTATCGCTGCAGAATGCTGTGGTAACCATGCTGGTTAACTGTGCCTTGAATTCTAAATAAATCACTGACAGTGTCACCAGCAAATCACCCCCACACCATAACACCTCCTCCTCCATGTTTTACGGTGGGAAATACACTTGTGGAGATCATCAGTTCACCCACACCCCGTCTCACAAAGACACAGTGGTTTCTTTGCAGCAATTCGACCATGAAGGCCTGATTAACATAGTCCCCTCTGAACAGTTGATGTTGAGATGTGTCTGTTACTTGAACTCTGAGAAGCATCTATTTCGGCTGCAATTTCTGAGGCTGGTAACTCTAATGAACTTATCCTCTGCAGCAGAGGTAACTCTGGGTCTTCCATTCCTGTGGCGGTCTTCATGAGAGCCAGTTTCATTATAGCGCTTGATGGTTTTTGCGACTGCACTTGAAGAAACTTCCAAAGTTCTTGAAATGTTCCGTATTGACTGACCTTCATGTCTTAAAGTAATGATGGACTGTTGTTTCTCTTTGCTTATTTGAGCTGTTCTTGCCATAATATGGACTTGGTCTTTTACCAAATAGGGCTATCTTCTGTAGACCTTGTCACAACACAACTGATTGGCTCAAAAGTATTAAGAAGGAAAGAAATTCCACAAATTAACTTTTAAGAAGGCACACCTTTTAATTGAAATGCATTCCAGGTGACTACCTCATGAAACTGGTTGAGAGAATGCCAAGAGTGTGCAAAGCTGTCATCAAGGCAAAGGGTGGCTATTTGAAGAATCTGAAATATAAAATATATTTTGATTTGTTTAACACTTTTTTGGTTACTACATGATTCCATATGTGTTATTTCATAGTTTTGATGTCTTCACTATTATTCTACAATGTAGAAAATAGTAAAAATAAAGAAAAACCCTTGAATGAGTTGGTGTGTCCAAACTTTTGACTGGTACTATATATATATATATATATATATATAATTTTTTTTAAATCCAAGATAAATACTCCAAACATCCTATCCTATCGCTCGGAGGCATCCGCATGGTTATAAACACACCGTTGCCTCGTTTTGTATCATCATTCCAATGATAAAACTGGGGTGGACAAAAATGCAATTTCAGAATGTTGGGGGGACATGTCCCCATCCCCAGTGAAAGTTGCACCCCTGCTGTTATCCATAAGAAAAGTCCACATTAGAATGCAGTTTACTTTAAACCACCTCTGAATTTATCTAAAGAGCACTAGTGCACCTAAAGTTGTTTTCCAATGCTTTGTCGCCATTATATCAGTTCTAGTGTCTTAATATGTTTTATGGAAAAAGCGTGTCTCCATAATGACCAATCTAAATAGCCTACCTACAACTGGTAAAATGTTGTCACGATGTACGCCCGTTCTTGGCGCCGACGAAGATGGCGGCCTCGCGACTAGCTCTTAGGAAACTTTGCAGTATTTTGTTTTTTTATGTATTATTTTTTACATTATTAGCTCAGAAAATGTTTTGCCTCATTACATACAGCCGGGAAAAACGATTGGATATCAAAGCAGCAGTAACTCACCAGCTTTACGACCAGGAATACGACTTTCCCGAAGCAGATCCTTTGTTTGCTCTCCCCAGGGCAACCGAACTGATTCCAGCGGCTGACCCAAAACATCGCTGGCGGAGGAGAGGCACTCGGAGCGGCCTGCTGGTTCGACTTAGGAGGCGCGCACACCACCCACCGCTTCCAAGTATCCTACTCGATAATGTTAAATCTTTGGTTAACAAAGTCAACGAACTGCGGGCAAGGATTTCTTTCAAGAGAGACATCAAGGCCTGTAACATACTCTGTTTCACGGAAACATGGCTCTCTTGGGATATTCTGTCGAAATCGGTCCAGCCAGATGGGTTCTCAGTTCATCTCGCAGACAAGAATAAAATCTCTCCGGGAAGCAGAAGGGCGGAGGTGTGTGTTTCATGATTAACGACTCATGGTTTAATTGTAGTAACATACAGGAACTCGAGTCCTTCTGTTCACATGACCTAGAATATCTCACAATCAAATGCCGACCGTATTATCTCCCAAGACAATTTTATTCAGTTATAGTCACGGCCGTGTATATCCCCCCTCAAGCCGATACCACGACGGCCCTCAAAGAACTTCACTGAAATTTATGCAAACTGGAAACCACATATCCTGAGGCTGCAGTTGTTGTAGCCGGGGATTTTAACAAAGCAAATTTGAGGACTAGGCTGCCAAAGTTCTATCAACATATCGACTGTTGTACTCGCGCTGCTAAAATCCTCGGCCATTGCTATTCAAACTTCCAGGATGGTTATAAGGCCCTCCCCCACCCTCCTTTCGGCAAATCTGACAACGACTCCATTTTGCTTCTCCCTTCCTATAGGCAGAAACTCAAACAGGAAGTACCCGTGCTAAGGACTATTCAACGCAGGTCTGACCAATCGGAATCCACGCTTCAAGATTGTTTTGATCACGCGGACTGGGATATGTTCCGGGTAGCTTCCGAAAATAATTTAGACGAATACACTGAAACAGTGACTGAGTTTATCAGGAAGTGTATAGGTGATGTTGTGCCCACTGTGACTATTAAAACCTACCCTAACCAGAAACCGTGAATAGATGGCAGCATTCGCGCAAATCTAAAAGCGCGAACCACCGCATTGAACCATGGCAAGGTGACTGGAAATATGGCAGAATACAAACAGTGTAGCTACTCACTCCGCAAGGCAATTAAACTGGCAAAACATCAGTATAGAGACAAAGTGGAGTCGCAATTCAACGGCTCAGACACGAGACATATGTGGCAGGGTCTACAGACAATCACGAACTACAAAAAGAAAACCAGCCACGTCGCCGGCACCGACGTCTCGCTTCCAGACAAGCTAAACACCTTCTTCGCTCGCTTTGAGGATAACACAGTGCCACTGATGAGGCCCACTACCAAGGACTGTGGCCTCTCCTTCTCCATGGCCGACGTGATTAAGACATTTAAGCATGTTAACCCCTGCAAGGCTGCCGGCCCAGATGGCATCCCTTGCCGCGTCCTCAGAGCATGCGCAGACCAGCTGGCTGGTGTGTTTATGGACATATTCAATCTCTCCCTTTCCCAGTCTGCTGTCCCACTTGCTTCAAGATGGCCACCATTATTCCTGTACCCAAGAAAGCAAAGGTAACTGAACTAAATGACTATCGCCCTGTAGTACTCACCTCTGTCATCATGAAGTGTTTTGAGAGACTAGTCAAGGATCATATCACCTCTACCTTACCTGTCACCCTTGACCCACTTCAATTTGCTTACCGACCCAATAGATCCACAGACGATGCAATCGCCATCACACGGCACACTGCCCTATCCAATCTGGATAAGAGGAATACCTATGTAAGAATGCTGTTCATTGACTATAGCTCAGCGTTCAAAACCATAGTACCCTCCAAGCTCATCATTAAGCGCGAGGCCCTGGGTCTGAACCCCGCCCTGTGCAACTGGGTCCTGGACTTCCTGACGGGCCGCCCCCAGGTGGTGAAGGTAGGAAACAACATCTCCACTTCGCTGATCCTCAACACTGGGGCCCCACAAGGGT
This sequence comes from Coregonus lavaretus, assembly GCF_964263955.1. Classification (NCBI taxonomy): domain Eukaryota; kingdom Metazoa; phylum Chordata; class Actinopteri; order Salmoniformes; family Salmonidae; genus Coregonus; species Coregonus lavaretus. The sequence goes on from NC_140020.1 coordinate 36,787,642, forward strand.
GCGTGCTCATCACCCTCCTGTACTCCCTGTTCACCTATAACTGCGTGGCCCAAGCACGCCTCCAACTCAATCATCAAGTTTGCAGACGACACAACAGTAGTAGGCTTGATTACCAACAATGACGAGACCGCCTACAGGGAGGAGGTGAGGGCCAGGAAAATAACCTCTCACTCAACATCAACAAAACAAAGGAGATGATCGTGGACTTCAGGAAACAGCAGAGGGTGCACCCCCCTATCCACATCGACGGGACTGCAGTGGAGAAGGTGGAAAGCTTCAAGTTCCTTGGCGTACACATCACCGACAAACTGAAATGGACCACGCACAGAGACAGTGTGGTGAAGACGGCGCAACAGAGCCTCTTCAACCTCAGGAGGCTGAAGAAATGTGGCTTAGCACCTAAAACCCTCACAAACTTTTACAGGATGCACAATTGAGAGCATCCTGTCGGGCTGTATCACCGCCTGGTACGGCAACTGCACCGCCCACAACCGCAGGGCTTTCCAGAGGGTGGTGCGGTCTGCCGAACGCATTACCGGGGGCAAACTACCTGCCCTCCAAGACACATACAACACCCAATGTCACAGGAAGGCCAAAAAGATCATCAAGGACATCAACCACCCGAGCCACTGCCTGTTCACCCCGCTATCATCCAGAAGGCGAGGTCAGCACAGGTGCATCAAAGCTGTGATCGAGAGAATGAAAAACAGCTTCTATCTCAAGGCCATCAGACTGTTAAATAGCCATCATTAGCACATTAGAGGCTGCTGCTGCCTATTGAAATCACTGGCCACTTTAAGAAATGGAACACTAGTCACTTGAATAATATTTACATATCTTGCAATACTCATCTCATATGTATATACTGCATTCTATTCTATAATATTCTACTGTATCTTAGTCCATGCCGCTCTGTCATTGCTTGTCCATATATGTATATATTCTTAAATCCCATTCCTTACTAGTTTTGTGTGTATTGGGTAAATGTTGTGAAATTGTTAGATATTACTGCACTGTTGGAGCTAGAAGCACAAGCATTTCGCTACACCCGCTATAACATCTGCTAATCACGTGTATGTGACAAATATAATTTGATTTGATTTGCACAAGGTGCGTCCGTGACAACTGCCTCTGCTGCAGCACTCTCTCAACCAGTGCTCTCAATGCACACACACCCCTCCGGCCCTCCTCCCTACCATTCACTTACTCACTCACTGAGTAATAGCCTGCTCACTGCCTGATAGTCATCAGCAGGTAACATTTAAATATATATTTTTTTTTTTGGGGGGGGGGGGGGGGGGTGAAATGCAATGGCGGCCGCGGTGCAATTTAGAAGTAGCCCAAAAACCCAACATCCCGCGACCAATACATTTTCACCCGTGATATCGTTTTCAAAGTAGCCCAATTTGGCGCGAAAACCGTGAACATGGAAACTCTGGTGCCAGCTCATCAAATAGGCCCAGGGGCAACTATGTGGAACTATTACATGCCTTTGCCTAAAAAATTAAGTTAGCAACCAATTTAGAAAACGCCAACGTGTTTGCTTTTTGCTCATGGCCTATGACGGAATTTTCGATAACACTTTACTTGACACCTAGTGTCATAACATGTTATGACACGGTCATAACCATGTCATAATATGTCATAACAGCTGACATAACTTGTCATAACCTGTCATAATATGGTGATATCAATGTCATGACACATATATTTAGACCTGTTGTGACATATATTGCAATATTTTATGGCTGGTTATGACATCTACATACTTTAATACACATGATATTTGTGCATCTGTACATTTTTCACTCATCATTATTCACGATTCATTCAACGGTTCACCCGATATGGATGAAAAGACCCTCAAATTAAAGCTGACAGTCTGCACTGTAACCTCATAGTCATTGTTTGATTTCAAATCCAAACTTTTGGAGTCTTGCGGCAAAATAAAAAAAATGATTCACTGTCCCAATAATTATGGAGGGCACTGTATGCCTCATCACAATTCTATCTCAGAGATCTATGGACGAACTTGCACTTCATAGTATAGTTTCTGCTCTGACATGCACTGTCAACTCTGGGACCTTACAGTATATAGACATGTGTGTTTCTTTCTAAATCATGTCCAAACATTTGAATTTGCCATTGGTGGACTCCAATCAAGTTGTAGTGATATCTCAAGAATGATCAAAGGAAATTGGATGCACTTGAGCTCAATATGAAGTGTCATAGCAAAGGGGTGTGAATACTTATGTAAATTAAATATTTCTGTATTTCATTTTCTATAAATTTGCAAACACTTCTGTGGTATTGTGTGTAGATGGGTGAGAACAAAATATATTTAATCATTTTTCAATTCAGGGTGAACAAAACAAAATGTGGAAAAAGTCAAGGGGTATAAATACTTTCTGAAGGCACTGTAGATGTTAAGAAGGCTTATCTGTAATTCATCGATAGTAAAATCCATCTACCCTCAGTGTCCTTTTGGATGGAGTGAACCGTGTGCTGTACATTATTTTCAATCAAATCCAGTACTCCTTTTTTACTTTTTGTGTTTATGGGCCTGTCCCATTCTTCTTTCCATTTCGATTCATCATCTGATATTGAGTGGGTTTGTGTAGGCAGATTATATGAAATGCTTTTTTAGCTCAAAGCCAAGTGAACACTTCTCTTCTTTTCGCACAATTTGCAAGACCATTACAATTATAACTGACAATACTTAGGTAAAAAAATATATATATGCTGGTTTGGGGGCATCTTAGTTGAGAATGCACACATTTTTTCTAAATGATTGGTAGCACAGCCTTTGGCTAAGATAACTCCCACCAAATGCTCTAATTCATCAATGTTTGAGGGGTACCTCCACAAACTTTTGCTTTTCAGCTCTCGCCAAAGGTTATGGATGTGATTCAGATCTGGACTCTTCGCTGGCCACTCCAGGGTGCCTTTGATGTGTGTTTGGGGTTGATGTCCTGCTGGAAGACCAACAACCTTCAACAGACCCAGTTTTTGGACACTGGGTTGAACTTTGCACTCCAAACATCCTTGATAATCTTCTGATTTCTGTATGCTGTATCACTCTTTCCAAACAGAACAACACTGGCTGGTAGAATCGAGGTGAGGTGAGATCCCCAATGACCTCAACCAATTTATCTTGTTTCAAGAGGACCACAATGGAAATAAGGCCCAGACTTTATTGAGTTATCCTCGATGATTTTACTCATGTGCATGTATGACTTTTTCAAGTTTTATGTATGATTTTTTAATGGTCTAATAAATAAACTAAACAAAAAAAAAGAGCTAAAAGATAGTCAATTTGTTTTGTAGAACCTCATTACAACTGTTAGTTTCTGAACAAACAGAGTAAAAACTCACGGACAACTGTTACGTTCTCTTTCAATGTTCCACACTACAATTGCATCCATACACTCTTGGCTGGTTTTCAACTTTCCATCTACGGGATAATGTGTACCAATTTGTCCAATTTGGCAAATTTTGTCCAACACTTATTTGGTTCTTGGTGCTGTTCATATGCCTTTTTAGTGCCTCTAATGCTTTGGTAAAATGTTCCCCTTCTACCCCTTCCACTCCGGGAGTATCCTGGCCTCCAGAAGCCATATCGGTAATAATTGACTCGGCGTCACCCCCAACAGCGTTTAGTAGTAACAGCGTAGGCACTCAATAATTTTGTCTCTCATCCATACACTTTTGGTGCTGGAAGACACTGTAGTGTCTGTCAATTCACCACAGGTGATTGTGGACGACTAATGTGTAGTACGGGAAGGGGTTTTAGTCCAGTCTCTCTACGTAAGTACTACTGTTCCCAACAAACCTCATTACCAAAATAACTCACAGTTGCCCTCCCATTTCCACCTAATCTGTCACGGTTCCCCTCCCCAATAGGGCATAAACCAACCTCTCTCTTTAATGCTACTGATACTATACACAAATCATGTTCAAACATCCATATACAAACACACACACACCCTGCGGCCTCACGGCCACAGCGGCTGGGCTTTCACCCCCCCTTACGGGTCTAGCAGGGAACCAACCCCATTAGGGATTTACCCCCTAGGACTTAACCTCCGCAGGGACCACCCTGCTCGAGCTTACCTTCCAGGACTTACCCTATACCATAAATCTACGACCGGTAGTAATACAATGGGACTACTGAATAAGCTCAGGCTTTCTAGGTCCGTATCCTATAATTGGTTCAGCCTACGACTCTCGTCTCCCCAAGATGTCAGAATGAGTGGTAACAGGTGTAGGAACTGTGCCTACCTTGTTTTTTTATGCCGGCTCTTGCTCCACTGATTCCGACTTTCCAGTTCGACTGTAAATCGTGGTGAATCCTGCCGACAATGCCAACTGTTAGGTTCTGAACTAGAAAAAGATCAAACCAAGTTTATTCACTCAATGGGTCATATAGCTACAAAGACATGTTTACAAAAGCACATATATTTATACCCTCCTACTGGGAGGAGTCAACTCCTTGCACATCTAGACAGCCAATACATCTCTGATGCTAGTCAGGAACTTAATTGGTTCCTCTAACTGGTGTAGTCATGGCCCTGCCTGAAGCTAGAACCTTTGTGGGCGTGGAAGTATATGTGTGTGTAATAGGACTGTTCCTTCTCACTTGACCTGACCTCGGGACGAATTCCTCGCTCCTCCCTAATTCGCGACTGTCCTACCTTATCAGTGACTGAAACCATACTGTTTGCCCTTTGCCTCCCTCCCTAGGAGCCATGATATTTAACAATGACATGTTTTGACAGAATGCAACATTTCTGCTCTCGCCCTTGTCTCACACAGTAAGTTTCCATACACCTAGTTATTATCTTCCCTCCATTGACCCCGACATATACATTCCTTATACATGTAGAGTAATCAGTAAGTTCTGGTATGGTAACATGAATAGGTATATTTCAAGCTAGAATCCAACACAACCAATTACAATACTTGAAATCCATTGTGAGCATTGTACTCAGAATCGGTCCAACTCCCTGATGGAGTATCATGGCAATCAATCAGGGCACTCAAAATCAGTTTATCTGCCCAGTAAAGTCTCAAGACAGGAGGTTTGGCCAGAAGGTAGCTTTCAGGTTGAGTTTCCATTATATATAGTTAGTCATATTACACAGGATTGGAAAAAAAGTGACAACTTCTTAAAATGCTGTGCAATAGGGATCCATAGACAGAGAAGGAGAGGGAGTCAGAGAGAGTTTGGAAAAGTCACCCCTCATAAATCAAAGCTCTTAGTTTTTGATCTGACAGCTATAAGTGTGTGGGGAATAACACAGTATAGGTCTAATCTGCATGTGAGAGGAAAGCTCATGGTAAGCAGGTTGTGCAACAGCCAGAACAACAGCCTGTGAAAATAAACTCCTTATTCAGTCAGGACTTTCTCAGGATTTTCTCATGACCTGCATACTTCATACCGTACCTCAAGCAAACATACATTTCACGGAAATATTGCAGCGCTAATAATAGGACAGCAAAAGGTACCCTAAAGGGCATTTAAATCTGGGTGGTGAGCTTGGGGAGAAGAGTTGGATTCGTCAGTGCTTGAGGCAGACGTCACGTACCGTCCATGAGATCTGTAATGTGTTTAAACTGGGTTCACATTTGCAAATATGGATTTTCAGATGGAAGGAGCCTGACTGGCTTACAAAGCCTATCCAGACTGGTGAACGACACTCACAGGAGGTGACAAAATATTATTTGTTCTCAGTGATCCTTTCTGACCCTACTGTAGGCCTTTACAAGTTTTTTTTCTCCATGTGAACATGTAAAATTCAACCAAAACATCTAGACTACATTTTATTATTTTCTGTAGAAGTGGGATATACTCCTACTAATCTAATAACTCTAATAAATAGAATATGAATAATCACTGAGTGAATCACTCTCACTGAGAGTCATTGATATAACGTCTTTTGATACAGTATTTGTTAATGTCTTTAAACTAATGAGCTGGATGTGGGGGAGAGGGTAAGGACACGCCATGTGTTATGGATGTCACTGGGGGGTGACAGAAGTTCTGCATGCCAAGATAGATTGGGGGCCACTGGTGCTAATCTTAGAAGGAGTATGTGATGGAATGGCCTGGCTAGGGTGCCACACGATACCATGTAGAGGGATCCTATTGTAGGAGATGAGTGACACTCAATAATGGTTGGCAACTGTTGGATGGAATTAGCTCCGAAAGCATTATATAAACTGAGAGGTTTTCTATGTAAAGTCATTCGGATGACAAGAGGCTACGCCCGTACCGCTTGTCATAAGAATCCAGTACAGTAACTATTAAATAACTATGAATCAACTCCCCATCTAAGTGTTCGACTACTCTCTTACATACCAGAGAAACTCATCATAACAGTCATGAACTGAGTCAAAAGTCAGCCACAGGAAATGTATTGAGCAAATTCTTTACCACTGACCAAATTCAGTAATCTCTGCTATCTCTCTCTCAATATTTAACACTGTGACTTTTGATTAAGTCATACTGAAAGTATTTGGGATAGTTTGTTGATAGATTTTACTTGCGTGTGAAAAATACTATATATAGTATCCTCTTATTTCACTGGGATGATACGCTGTCCATTGGAAGGTGTGACAGGCGTAGGCCTAATGTCGACACCCAGAACCACAACCATCCAGGACCCAGCCTCCACAGCTTTCGACCCGGCTTCATCAGTTTTTGTCCCAGTCTTCGACCCGGCCTCATCAGCCTTCGACCCAGTCTTTGACACAGCTTTGTTGGCGTTCGACACCAGCTTCCTCAGACCCTGACCCGGCAATACCAGTCTTCTCCTCAACCTTTGACCCAGCCTCCACCAGTCTTCAACCCAGTCCCGTCGGCCACCAATTTGGCCCGTCAGCCTTTGTCTCCACAGCCTTCGACTCAGCCTCCATCAAAAATCAACAGCCTACAACTAGACCAAGTCTCAGACCTGGTCCATGCTCCAGCAGGCCACAGTTATCCCATTATTAAATGTATATATGTTGAAGGTGTGGTCTGTACCTAGTGAAATGGTTTTATGTAACGTAACTAATATTCGGTAGGAAAGACCACACCTGAAATATTTAGACCTCCTCCCCTCTCGACAATCAAATAATTTACAACTCCTCCCCTCCCGCTAATCAAACAACTTACTACTCCTCCTATCACCAATCAACGGCTGTATACACAGTACATATACTCACTCCATCCAGTTTCTGTTGTCGTAATCATTTGTCGCATTTCACATCCTTCCACTACCCATGTCTCCTCCCTTCTCATCTGCTCTTCTTCTTGTTTTCCAGGATCCATAAGGGGATTAACATCCTGAACCTTCAAGATCCTTAAACCATCCTAAACCATCAAGCTCATTCAAGCATTCCTAACTGTCACACTCCTCAATCATCCAGAGTCTTCCTCAATCCTGCGACACCACCTCAACGCCTACCAAGATGCTTTCATTCTACAACCACCTAACAATTGTAGAGGGTTCTTTGCACAGTGCTGATATTCTCTTATTCTTAAACAAACTTTAAACTTTAGAAAATGACACAGACAACCAGCAGAAAATCACATTGTAGGATTTTTAATGAATCTATTTGCAAATTATGGTGGAAAATAAGTATTTGGTCAATAACAAAAGTTTCTCAATACTTTGTTATATACCCTTTGTTGGCAATGACACAGGTCAAACGTTTTCTGTAAGTCTTCACAAGGTTTTCACACACTGTTGCTGGTATTTTGGCCCATTCCTCCTCTAGAGCAGTGATGTTTTGGGGCTGTCGCTGAGCAACACAGACTTTCAACTCCCTCCAAAGATTTTCTATGGGGTTGATATCTGGAGACTGGCTAGGCCACTCCAGGACCTTGAAATGCTTCTTACGAAGCCACTCCTTCGTTGCCCGGGCGGTGTGTTTGGGATCAGTGTCATGCTGAAAGACCCAGCCACGTTTCATCTTCAATGCCCTTGCTGATGGAAGGAGGTTTTCACTCAAAATCTCACGATACATGGCCCCATTCATTCTTTCCTTTACACGGATCAGTCGTCCTGGTACCTTTGCAGAAAAACAGCCCCAAAGCATGATGTTTCCACCCCCATGCTTCACAGTAGGTATGGTGTTCTTTGGATGCAACTCAGCATTATTTGTCCTCCAAACACGACGAGTTGAGTTTTTACCAAAAAGTTCTATTTTGGTTTCATCTGACCATATGACATTCTCCCAATCCTCTTCTGGATCATCCAAATGCACTCTAGCAAACTTCAGACGGGCCTGGACATGTACTGGCTTAAGCAGGGGGACACGTCTGGCACTGCAGGATTTGAGTCACTGGCGGCGTAGTGTGTTACTGACGGTAGGCTTTGTTACTTTGGTCCCAGCTCTCTGCAGGTCATTCACTAGGTCCCCCCGTGTGGTTCTGGGATTTTTGCTCACTGTTCTTGTGATCATTTTGACCCCACAGGGTGAGAACTTGCGTGGAGCCCCAGATCGAGGGAGATTATCAGTGCTCTTGTATGTCTTCCATTTCCTAATAATTGCTCCCACAGTTGATTTCTTCAAACCAAGCTGCCTACCTATTGCAGATTCAGTCTTCCCAGCCTGGTGCAGGTCTACAATTTTGTTTCTGGTGTCCTTTGACAGCTCTTTGGTCTTGGCCATAGTGGAGTTTGGAGTGTGACTGTTTGAGGTTGTGGACAGGTGTCTTTTATACTGATAACAAGTTCAAACAGGTGCCATTAATACAGGTAACGAGTGGAGGACAGAGGAGCCACTTAAAGAAGAAGTTACAGGTCTGTGAGAGCCAGAAATCTTGCTTGTTTGTAGGTGACCAAATACTTATTTTCCACCATAATTTGCAAATAAATTCATAAAAAATCCTACAAAGAGATTTTCTGGATTTTTTTTCTCAATTTGTCTGTCATAGTTGATGTGTACCTATGATGAAAAGTACAGGCCTCTCTGATCTTTTTAAGTGGGAGAACTTGCACAATTGGTGGCTGACTAAATACTTTTTTCCCCCACTGTATGTAAAATATATTTAGTTATGCAATTGCAGACAGAAGTTAATTCAGAGTCAACAGGATTTGTATAGCTCTTCATAAGTTCTGAAAAGTGTCCAAAACAATCTCTGCTTTTCATACAAGCACGCCCCTCCTGGCAGATCAGGAGCCACCTTGTTTTCTTCTTGTGGCTATGTGTATCGGGTCATAGCACACAAACAAGTGATAACCTTAGCTCCGTTACTGCCCATATCTCCACACAGCTGTGCCCTTGGAAGATAGTAAAAGACAGGATGAACTGAAAAACTGTGGTCACTATGAGGCTCTGTCTTGACCGTGTGACCAGGTTACTCAGAAGCAACGAGAAACAGGTCTATCTGTTCCTCAAGTTTATCTCTATCCCACATCCTTGACCACACGCCCAGACCAGCTGCATGGAGCTAGAGGGAACCATCCCCATGAAAAGCACAGCATGGGAGTTAAGAAATGTCTTTACTATTGTTAAGCATATTAATTGTTAACTATTAATATTAAACAAATCAGGTAAATATGTGATCTTTCTCTCACCCAATCATCCAACCTCATTCCAATCTCGAGCTCATGTCTGCATGACGTCATTTTGCATCATACCTTGTAACCTTTTCCTGCATTAAACTATATCAAACATATATATGTTGAAAGTGTGGTCTGTACGAACTACACTGCTAACCTTATTCCCAACCCTAACCTTGAATTAAGACCAAAAAGCAAAACACCCGCAGGTGACCCCAAGCAGGATTTTGAATCAGGCATAATATCGTCCAACCCAATGAACATGACAAAAGACCCCTAAAAGCAACATGGCAGCCAGCATCATGAGGACTGTGTGCTCTAATTCTCCTTGCCCGACATGAGTAAGTCATTTCAGCGTGTTAACCCAGGCAACATTCCAAGCCACGTCCTCAGAGCATGTGCAGACCAGCTGGCTAGAGTGTTTACTGACATATTCATATATCCATATCACCTCACTTTAACCGACAACCTAAACCCACTACAATTCGCATAACACCCCAGCAGGTCCACGGACTATGCAATCGCCATTGCACTGCACACTGCGCTATCACACCTGGACAAGAGAAATAACTACGTACAAATGCTGTTCATCGACTACAGCTCAGCCTTCAACACCATAGTGCCCTCCAAGCTCATCACTAAGCTCAGGGCCCTGGCTCTGAACCCCTCCCTGTGCAACTGGGTCCTGGATTTCCTGACGGGTCGACCCCAAGTGGTGAAGGTAGGCAACAACACCTCCGCCACACTGATCCTCAACACAGGGGCCGCACAGGGGTGTGTGCTCAGCCCCTCCTGTACTCCCTGTTCACCTATGACTGTGTGGCCACGCTCATCTCCAACTCAATCATCAAGTTTGCTGACGACACAAAAGTGGTAGGCCTGATTACCAACAATGATGAGACAGCCTACAGTGAGGAGGTGAGAGCCCTGGTTGAGTGGTGCCAGGAAAATAACCTCTCCCTCAAAGTCAATAAAATAAAGGAGCTGATTGTGGACTACAGGAGACAACAGAGAGAGTACACACCCATCCACATTGACGGGGCCAGAGTGGAGACGGTCAAAAGCATCAAGATCCTCAGCATACACGTCACTGGCAATCTGAAATGGTCCATTCACACAGATAGTGGCGTGAAGAAGGTGCAACAGCGCCTTAAGAAATTTGTCTTGGCCCCTAAGACCCTCACAAACTTCTACAGATGCACCATTGAGAGCATCCTGTCAGGCTGTATTACCGCCTGGTACAGCAATTGCACCATCCGCAACCACAAGGCTCTCCAGAGGGTGATGCGGTCAGCCCAACGCATAAACGGGGGAACACTTCCTGCCCTCTAGGACATCTACAGCTCCTGGTGTCACAGGAAGGCCAAGAAGATCATTAAGGACTTCAGCCTCCCGAGCCACGGTCTGTTCACCCAGATACCATCTAGAAGGAGAAGACATCAAAGCTTGAACAGAGAGAATGATAAAACAGCTTTTATATCCAGGCCATCAGACTGTTAAAACAGTCACCACTAGCTGGCCTCTGCCAATACCCTGCCCTGAACCTTAGTTACTGTTACTAGCCGGCTACCAGCCGGTACTCTACCCTACACCTTAGAGACTGCTTTGCCCTAAGTACAGTGCGTTCATAAAGTATTCACACTCCTTGATTTTTTCCACATTTTGTTGTGTTACAGCCTGAATATAAAAACTGAAACTCTGAAATGTCTTGAGTCAATAAGTATTCAACCCCTTTTTGTTATGGCAAGCCTAAATAAGTTCAGGATTAAAAATGTGCTTAACAAGTCAAATCAAATTGTATTTGCCACATGTGCCGAATAAAACAGGTGTAGACATTACATGTTTACTTACAGCCCTTAACCAACAATGCAGTTCTTTAAAGAAAAAGTAAAATAAAAAAGTGTTAAGTAAAAAAAATGAAAGCAAATAACTAAAGAGCAGCAGTAAAATAAAATAACAGTAGGGAGGCTATATACAGGGGGGTACCGGTACAGAGTCAATGTGCGGGGGCACCGGCTAGTCAAGGTAAATGAGGTAATATGTACATGTGGGTAGAGTAAAAAACGACTATGCAGAAATAATAAACATAGAAGCAGCAGCGTAAAAGAGGTGGATGGGGTGGGGTGGGGGGGCTGTGCAAATAGTCCGGGTAGCCATGATTAGCTGTTCAGGAGTCTTATGGCTTGGGGGTAGAAGCTGTTGAGAAGTCTTTTGGACCTAGACTTGGCACTCCGGTACCGCTTGCCGTGCGGTAGCAGAGAGAACAGTCTATGACTAGGGTGGCTGGAGTCTTTGACAATATTGAGGGCCTTCCTCTGACACCGCCTGGTATAGAGGTCCTGGATGGCAGGAAGCTTGGCCCCAGTGATGTACTGGGCCGTAGGCACTACCCTCTGTAGTGCCTTGCGGTCAGAGGCCGAGCAGTTGCCATACCAGGCGATGATGCAACCAGTCAGGATGCTCTCGATGGTAAAGCTGTATAACTTTTTGAGGATCTGAGGACCTATGCCAAATCTTTTCAGTCTCCTGAAGGGGAAAAGGCTTTGTCGTGCCTTCTTCACGGCTGTCTTGGTGTGTTTGGACCATGATAGTTTGTTGGTGATGTGGACACCAAGGAACTTGAAGCTCTCAACCTGTTCCACTACAGCCCCGTCGATGAGAATGGGGGCGTGCTCAGTCCTCTTTTTTGTCCTGTAGTCCACAATCATCTCCTTTGTCTTGATCACGTTGAGGGAGAGGTTCTTATCCTGGCACCACACTGTCAGGTCTCTGACCTCCTCCCTATAGGCTGTCTCATCGTTGTCTGTGATCAGGCCCACCACTGTTGTGTCATCAGCAAGCTTAATGATGGTGCTGGAGTCGTGCCTGGCCATGCAGTCATGGGTGAACAGGGAGTACAGAAGGGGACTGAGCACGCACCCCTGAGGGGCACCTGTGTTGAGGATCAGTGTGGCAAATGTGTTGTTACCTACCCTTACCACCTGGGGGCAGCCCGTCAGGAAGTCCAGGATCCAGTTGCAGAGGGAGGTGTTTAGTCCCAGGGTCCTTAGCTTAGTGTTGAACGCTGAGCTGTAGTCAATGAACAGCATTCTCACATAGGTGTTCCTCTTGTCCAGGTGGAAAGGGCAGTGTGGAGTGCAATAGAGATTGCATCATCTGTGGATCTGTTGGGGCGGTAGGTTTTCTGGGAAAATGGTGTTGATGTGAGCCATGACCAGCCTTTCAAAGCACTTCATGGCTACAGACTTGAGTGCTACGGGTCGGTAGTCATTTAGGCAGGTTATCTTAGTGTCCTTGGGCACAGGGACTATGGTGGTCTGCTTGAAACACGTTGGAATTACAGACTCATTCAGGGACATGTTGAAAATGTCAGTGAAGACATTTGCCAGTTGGTCAGCGCATGCTCGGAGTACACGTCCTGGTAATCCATCTGGCCCTGCGGCCTTGTGAATGTTGATCTGCTTAAAGTCTTAATCACATTGGCTATGGAGAGCGTGATCACATAGTCATCCGGAACAGCTGATGATCTCATGCTTGCTTCAGTGTTGATTGCCTCGATTGGAGCATAGAAGTGATTTAGCTCGTCTGGTAGGCTTGTGTCACTGGGCAGCTCGCGGCTGTGCTTCCCTTTGTAGTCTGTAATAGTTTTCAAGCCCTGCCACATCCGACGAGCGTCAGAGCCGGTGTAGTACGATTCAATCTTAGTCCTGTATTGACTCTTTGCCTGTTTGATTGTTCGTCGGAGGGCATAGCGAGATTTCTTATAAGTGTCCGGGTTAGAGTGCCGCTCGTTGAAAGCGGCAGCTCTACCCTTTAGCTCAGTGCGGATGTTGCCTGTAATCCATGGCTTCTGGTTGGGGTATTTACGTAAGGTCACTGTGGGGACGTCGTCATCGAATCACTTATTGATGAAGCCAGTGACTGATGTGGTGTACTCCTCAATGCTATCAAAAGAATCCCGGAACATATTCCAGTCTGTGCTAGCAAAACATTCCTGTAGCTTAGCATCTGCGTCATCTGACCCCTTTTTATTAACCGAGTCACTGGTGCTTCCTGCTTTAGTTTTTCCTTATAAGCAGGAATCAGGAGGATAGAGTTATGGTCAGATTTGCCAAATGGAGGGCGAGGGAGAGCTTTGTATGCGTCTCTGTGTGTGGAGTAAAGGTGGTCTAGAGTTTTTTTTCCTCTGGCTGCACATTTAACATGCTGGTAGAAATTATGTAGACTGGATTTAAGTTTCCCTGCATTATAGTCCCCGGCCACTATAAGCACTGCCTCTGGATGAGCGTTTTCCTGTTTACTTATGGCCTTATACAGCTCATTGAGTGCAATCTTAGTGCCAGCATTGGTTTGTGGTGGTAGATAGACGGCTACAAACAATATAGATGAAGACTCTCTTGGTAAATAGTGTGGTTTACAGCTTATCATGAGATACTCTACCTCCGGCGAGCAAAACCTTGAGACTTCCTTAGTATTTGATTTTATGCACCAGCTGTTGTTTACAAATATACACAGACCACCACCCCTTGTCTTACCGGAGTAAGCCGTTTTATCCTGCCGATGTTGCGTATATCCCGCCAACTGTATGTTATCCATGTTGTCGTTCAGCCACGACTCAGTGAAACATAAGATATTACCGTTTTTAATGTCCAGTTGATGGGATAATCTTAATCTTAGGTCGTCCAATTTGTTTTTAAATGATTGAACGTTGGCTAATAGGATTGATGGAAGAGGCAGTATACTCGCTCGCCGTCGGATCCTTACAAGGCACCCCGACCTACGACCACAATATCTCTGTCTCAGGGATTTGGGCCTTGTCGGGTGTCTGTAGGATATCCTTTGCGCCCGACTCGTTGAAGAAAAAATATTTGTCCAATATGAGGTGAGTAATCACTGTCCTGATATCCAGCAGCTCTTTTTGGTCATGAGAGATGGTGGCAGAAACATTATGTTCATAATAAATTACAAATAACGCGAAAAAACACACATAATAGAACAATTGGTTAGAGGGCTGTAAAACAGCAGCCATCTTCTCCGGTGCCACTGTAGCCATGTTGCATGGACTCAATGTGTTGAACATGATTTTTTTATGACTACATCATCTCTGTACCCCACACATACAATTATATGTAACGTCCCTCAGTCGAGCAGTGAATTTCAAACACTAAAGTAAACATGCATCCTGTTTGCAACAAGGCACTAAAGTAATACTGCAAAAAATGTGGCAAAGCAATTAACTTTTTGTCCTGAATACAAAGTGCTATGTTTGGGGCAAATCCAATTCAACACATTACTGACTACCACTCTCTATATTTACAACTTAGTTTTGCTTTTTGGTCTTAATTTAAGGTTAGGGTTAGGCGTAAGGTTAAGGTTAGGGTTAGGTTTAAAATCTAACTTTAAGAAGAGAAATTGTAGAAATAGGCAGGGTTTATGACTTTGTGGCTGTGATAACTAGTGATGACCAGGCACAACTCCAATATAAAGTGTTTTTTCTCAAAGTTGCGGAGATGTCACAAGTACACTCATAACAACCTTATCATTACGGAACTTCTATCCGATCAAATAAACCACACCTAGCAAATAAGCAATTACACTGTTACTAATATCACTTTTTGTGTATATACTTTACAATGGCATGCGCTCATGTGGATGAATGTGCTTGGCTCTGCCAGTGCTAGCCAAGCAGCTAAACTTCTCAACTTCTCCTCTAGTTTTCCAGTATATTCTTCATTTTAGAGCACATTGTTATATTGCAGTAGATTATGGACAGCGTTCGCTCACGACAGCTTTGTTGTTTTTCTCCACAGGTTGTCTAGAATTTGTGCTATGCTTGTGGTTTTGCTTTTGGTCCAGACACAAGCCTGTTGAATTATGTTGGGAGAGAAAGTTTAACGTTCATTTAGTTTTGCTAAAATAAATATGTTGATTGCTACAGTAATTACCAACCACAATATCTGTGTAACTTTGAGTGTACTGTGAAATCTCATTCCAGTAAATTGGGAGCATGATGTGGATCCATGGGCTTATTCAGTAGCGGGATAACATTACGTACAAGGTATTAAAATATTTAAATGAGAGTAAACACAGCAAAATGACATAAGCTACATACAGTTGAAGTCGGAAGTTTACACACACCTTAGCCAAATACATTTAAACTCAGTTTTTCACAATTCCTGACATTTAATCCTAGTAATAATTCCCTGTCTTAGGTCAGTTAGGATCACCACTTTATTTTAAGAATGTGAAATGTCAGAATAATAGTAGAGAATGATTTATTTCAGCTTTTATTTATTTCATCACATTCCCAGTGGGTCAGAAGTTTACATATACTCAATTAGTATTTGGTAGCAATGCCTTTAAATGGTTTAACTTGGGTCAAACGTTTCGGGCAGCCTACCACAAGCTTTCCACAATAAGTTGGGTGAATTTTGGCCCATTCCTCCTGACAGAGCTGGTGTAACTGAGTCACGTTTGTAGGCCTCCTTGCTCGCACACGCTTTTTCAGTTCTGCCCACATATTTTCTATAGGATTGAGGTCAGGGCTTTGTGATGGCCACTCCAATACCTTGACTTTGTTGTCCTTAAGCCATTTTGCCACAACTTTGGAAGTATGCTTTGGGTCATTGTCTATTTGGAAGACCCATTTGCGACCAAGCTTTAACTTCCTGACTGATGTCTTGAGATGTTGCTTCAAGATATCCACATAATTTTCCTTCCTCATGATGCCATCTATTTTGTGAAGTGCACCAGTCCCTCCTGCAGCAAAGCACCCCCACAGCATGACGTTGCCACCCCCGTGCTTCACGGTTGGGAGGGTGTTCTTCGGCTTGCAAGCAAGCAACCCCCTTTTTCCTCCAAACATTACGATGGTCATTATTGCCAAACAGTTCTATTTTTGATTCATCAGACCAGAAGACATTTCTCCAAAAAGTACGATCTTTGTCCCCATGTGCAGTTGCAAACCGTAGTTTGGCTCTTTTATGGCGGTTTTGGAGAAGTGTCTTCTTCCTTGTTGAGCGGCCTTTCAGGTTATGCCGATATAGGACTCGTTCTACTGTGGATATAGATACTTTTGTACCTGTTTCCTCCAGCATCTTCACAAGGTCCTTTGCTGATGTTTTGGGATTGATTTGCACTTTTTGCACCAAAGTACGTTCATCTCTAGGAGACAGAACACGTCTCCTTCCTGAGCGGTATGACGGCTGCGTGGTCCCATGGTGTTTATACTTGCGTACTATTGTTTGTACAGATGAACGTGGTACCTTCAGGCGTTTGGAAATTGCTCCCAAGGATGAACCAGACTTGTGGAAGTCTATTTTCTTTTCTGAGGTCTTGGCTGATTTCTTTTGATTTTCCCATGATGTCAACCAAAGAGGCACTGAGTTTGAAGGTAGGCCTTGAAATACATCCACAGGTACACCTCCAATTGACTCAAATGATGTCAATTAGCCTATCAGAAGCTTCTAAAGCCATGACATCTTTTTCTGGAATGTTCCAAGCTGTTTAAAAGCACAGTCAACTTAGTGTATGTAAACTTCTGAACCACTGGAATTGTGCTACAGTGAATTATAAGTGAAATAATCTGTCTGTAAACAATTGTTGGAAAAATTGCTTGTGTCATGCACAAAGTAGATGTCCTAACCGACTTGCCAGAACTATAGTTTGTTAACAAGACATTTGTGGAGTGGTTGAAAAACGAGTTTTAATGACTCCAACCTTAGTGCATGTAAACTTCCGACTTCAACTGTATACATATCACCATGTCTCTATTGAACAATAAATGTTATATCAAAGAGAGAAACCTGGAGAATATGGACTCCATCTCTTCTTAAGTTACAGTACCAAGACCCAAGACCAGCTCAGTTAATCCCTACCATTGTGTCAATGAGTCGTCATAATGCTGCATCAAATGTACATTATACTAGGGGCGTTGGCATTTGTTTTTACACTGCTGCTACCCGCTGTCTATTATCTATGCATAGTCACTTTACCCCTACCAACATGTACAAGTTACCTCGACTAACATGTACCCACACACATTGACTCGGTACCGGTACCCCCTGTATATAGCCTCGTTATTGTTATTTTATTGTGTTAATTTTTATAAAAATTTTACGGCGTTACAGTTCATATAATCAGTCATTTGAAATAAATTCATTAGGCCCTAATCTATGGATTTCACATGACTAGGCAGGGGTGCAGCCATGGGTGGGCCTGGGAGGGCATAGGCCCACTGACTTGGCAGCCAGGCCCACCCACTGGGGAGCCAGACCCAGCCAATCAGAATGAGTTTTTAACCACAAAAGGGCTTTATTACAGACAGAAATACTCCACAGCCCCCCCAGACGATCCCACAGGTGAAGAAGCCAGATGTGGAAGTACTGGGCTGGCGTGGTTACATTTGGTCTGCGGTTGTGAGGCAGGACAGGTTGGACATACTGAAATGAACATTCAATTCCTGCAGTCAACATGCCAATTGCATGCTCCCTCAAAACTTGAGACATCTGTGGCATTGTGCTGTGTGACAAAACTGCACATTTTAAAGTGGACTTGTATTGTCCCCAGCACAAGGTGCACCTGTGTAATGATCATGCTGTTTAATCAGCTTCTTGATATGCCACACCTGTCTGGTGGATGGATTATCTTGGCAAATGAGAAATGCTCACTAACAGGGATATAAACACATTTGTGACCAAAATTTGAAAGAAATACGTTTTTTGTGCGAATGGAACATTTCTGGGATTTATTATTTCAGCTCATGAAACATGGGACCAACACTTTACATGTTGCGTTTATATTTTTGCTCAGTGTAAAATATTCTGAGAACATGGTAACAACGTTCTGGGTAAGTCCTGGTTGACAATAAGGGAATGGTCTCTTGGAAACATTCCTTGCACATTACTGGAACATTCCTATGAAAATGTTAGGTAATGAATGAATGGCCTAATGAGACTCGTAGCCCTTTACACTCGTACCCGTATACAGTTTGAAAATGGCAGACTTGGCTGTACAGTAACATGCTATACATGACGTCAGAGCTCTGGTCTGCGCTTCACAGCGCTGTATGGGTTTTGAATGACAGCCGTTCTGAACTTGAACACCTCGTGCGACAAGAAGTTGCCCACATCCCTCACGCTAATTGGCCAACTTTGTGAGGAAAATTCTGTAAATTAAGAGGCCTTTATGTATTTTGAAAGATGAGACGTTGAGGATTATAATAAATACTGCTTTGATGTCATACAAGCATGAGTTTATGATCACTATGTTTGATGTACAGTCACAAGATGACATGGCGTCATACCCTGAGTTGTTCGTAACAGAACGAGCTTACGTTTGTCTATTGTGAAGAAAATTTGCCACTCACCTGAATGCACTTATGACTCCATTCTTTGCACACCAAAATTATGATATTTTTTCCCTGAATTGCATTGTGAAAGCCTAACACTGTAAGATCGTATTTTATAACTTAACTAGTCATGTTGGCAATACAACAGGCTTTCAAATGATGCCCACCTGACCCAGATTGCGATTTATAATGGACAGTTTTTGGATTGCGTAAACAACAACAGTAATTGTGCGATGGCGGGGATGCAGGGTGTTCCAAACAAAACAACTACAAGTGTGTTTGCTCTAGTTCCTCAACGGCACAATTAGGAGAGCTCAGAAAAGCACCTTATAGTTGAAGACTCTTCTTCATAAAAGTGCATTGAAATTACTTAGGAACTGTTGACACTTTGGAGTGCTGTGTGGAAACTTGGAGACACCAGTTAGTCCTCTCACTCAAACCCTAGTAGTTTTTTTGTCTTATGTTGTACATACTGCAACTTTTCCAGGAATATTGTTATCATGTTACTGAATGTATCCAGAGTATTTTCAGATTTCGTTATCAACAAATGTGGCAAAAAGTACAATAAATGTAAAATGCACATAAAATCAACAGTGTAATGTTTGGATTCAGTCTTGTGTCAGTTGAGCTGTTGTGTCCTCACCTTTGTTCTAATACTCGTCCCATAATCTCCCAACTGTAATGCATTTCATATTTCTTCCGTAAGAAATATTTCAATTTAGCCCTATCCATCTAAAGTTGTGGGCACGTTTGTTGTTAGCTGGGATGGGTGTGCCCATAACATAGGTGAGGCTGAACAGTTAGTACCTGCCTACACAGACAGGAAACAGCCCACCTTTGAGTGGAAGGGGCGTTAATGATGGCCTGATTAGGACACTTGGCAAGTAAACGTGTGTAATTATATGTGCGTATCAACTGATGGACATACACACATGAGTAGTTGCATGTGTGATTCTGTGTCCTTTCTCTCCCTCACTTTCCTTCCTCTCTTGTTACCGTAAACTGTAATTACAGGGAGTGAAGAGGGGAGGGTTGAAGGGAGAACAGGGAGAGAGTGAAATAGAGAGCAGTGGTGCTGTGTGTGAGAGAAAAAAAGGAAAGATATTCAGTTACATTCAATCATTGACCTAACAACATGCTCAAATTACTAGGTGCCTTCTCCCATAGCTGCCTCATGGCTGCCTGCCCTTGAGACAAGAGATCCATTCTGTACCAAAGATATTTCTGCCAGTATTGATTGTACCTGTTTAATGATTCTACAATAGTACAACGTGATAATGACTAGATGTGCTTTGGCATTCAAATAGAACTGCTCATGAGACTACAATCTGGAAGACGTTAACGGTTTAATTGACATAAGAACACATACGTACTGTGTAAGGGTCTATTTCCACCGGCCTGGCAGGATACAGAAATGTCGATAAAAATAACAAAAAACTAAACCTACAGTCCAGAGATAGACCTCACAGATTATCTTGGTTGACTATTTGGACTTGTAACACAGAAGTGTTCACCCACAACAAATAAATGTGCTTTATCAGTGAAGCAGTGATCAGTGAAATCACACACACACACACACACACACACACACACACACACACACACACACACACACACACACACACACACACACACACACACACACACACACCTATAACCTATTGTGCAATAGCCAAGCAAACATTGTGTGATTGGGCCTACACTGGGTTTTCCATTCCCCAAGGCCAGGAATGTTATCTTGTATCATTCTGTCATTCTTTGATAGACAATTTGGCAGTCAGTAGCCTAACAGATGAATATATGTAAACTGCAAAGGCTTGAAATAATAATGCATTTCAGAGGCAGAAGTAGCCATAACATTTTAGTGGGTATGGAATAGCTTAGGTTATGTTGTAGGCCTAAAACATGCAGCCTATAGGTAATAGAGAGGCGTACACAGCTTAATATACCTATATATAGGGCCTTTGAATACAGAAATGTCAGTTTAGATCTCGTAATATTTTTCCAGAATCTTTGGCATTTTTACAACTGTACAGCCACTTTATAATTCTGGCATTGCGCTCAATGACTGATGTCCCCTGTCGAATAGTTTCATGCAGCTCCTCTTCCAGTAATCCATCAATACTGTCGTCGCTACTATTCCGTGAGAATCCGTCATCTGACGTTGACACGCTGACACTTCCGATTTTATTGGCAAGTTCATCTGAACGCGCAGAAAAGTTATCTTTGCCCAGCGACTGAATGACTTCGCCATCCAGTCCACAGTATTTGAAGAATGCATCAAAGTCGGTAAAGTTTTTGGAATATCTTGAGCTGATGTCGGAGTGAGAACGGCTGACCCCTTTGCAAACCCTTTTGTGAGTGGTTCTCCGAATCACACCTGGGGCCACTTTTGGCAACGGGCCTCCTTTGTCCGTCCATTCTTCATCTGTGGATAGAGATTGTGTTTCTGGCTGCATGGGTTGTGAATGGACAGCCTTTGAATCACATTCCTTGGCAGGTCTTTCAGGTGTCATAAATTTGGTATAATTTTCCTCTGCCTCGCATTCCTTACCTGATGGCTCACGTATTAAACTTGCCTTATCTAGAGAGCTGAGCAACAACCTGTACTCCAAATTATGTTTATTTCTCTCACTCGTCGACCCTTTTACAAGTTCACATTTCTGTCGGTACAGTAAAAGTGAGTCCCTTTTTCTGGAGCTCATCCGACGCACCACATTTTTGTCCTCCAGTGGCAAGCGCCCTCTTTGCACACTGCTTGTACCCGCAGGCGAATTCATCCCACTGTTCCTACTGTTCCAGTTGGAGCTCCGGTTAGAAGATCCATTACTACTAACAGAGGCAGATCCAAAGCTAACCACTGGCTCCTGTATGGAGTTGACCACCTTTTGACTTTTGACATACTGTCTTTTACTTGCGGCAAGCATCTCCACTGCACTCATGCGTCCCGTTGTCTCGCTCTCCAGTTCCATCTGTTTCCGAAGGTATACTGGACCCTTCTCTAGAATTCTAGTGGCATCTACATTGTTAGTCATTTTCTTGTTTTATTTTCTTTCAAAACACTACGCTGGCATTCCAAAACTGTACTCAGAATGTACAGGGGTCCCGATTTGCCAATCCTTTACGCACAGTGTCCCCAAATGTCCAGAAGCTCGAAGTGAGAAAAAGGAAATGTTCCACAGCACAAACAAGCTCATGCGATGTCCAAGCACGTACTAAAGCGGGAGTGTTCACCTTTGTGCTCAAACACATGACACAACCCCACCCGTCATGTGCAAGGTCAGGTTGAACCAAACACAAGTGGTGTGCAAAGGACACCTTATGACATCATTAGAGTGTAGTGAAAGTTGATACTGTGTAGCAGCCTATTACAGCCCACCACTGTATTTTTCCTTTACGGTGATGTTTGTAGTAAGCCCACCACACTTTGTTCCCCTAAATAGGTTTTGTAGTTCTATATGATATACATGGTCCTACAGATGTCCTTGAATATGAAGGAAATTAGGAAGTTCGAGTCATTCTTTATTGCAAATCCTATGTTTTTACTAAGAATCTAAGATACTTTACGAGTCTGTCACACCTACATGTTTAAGTCTGCCACACCTATAAAATGTCACACTATTTGCATGGATATCAACATCATAAAGCACACAGGAAGTGTTCTAGGTGGATTTATCTAGATGTGTAAACACACATTTTGGTGACTCATCTGAACAGTTCCAGGAAGGGAGTGTACATGTCTCTTCGTACCACCTTGGGGCGCCTGCTGCATGTTTACTGTAGCCTACCAGTAGGAGGAAGAACAGCACATGTAAAATAATTTTTTCAGATCTGGTTCCATCTAGTGGTAATAAAGGGCTTGCATGAAATCCTTTTACTTCAACACTGTCTCCAATAACACATTGGTTACTGTAGGTATCCCATGCTTCAACGTCTTATACACATAATAATGTGCATAAATAACACTTGCATAATAGCTTACATATCACTTATTGCGTCACTCAGGATGTTATCAAGACAAACATTTATCAAATGTTATAACAGATTTGGTAACATAAATCCTTCAAAACATGTATTTGTATTTATTATGGATCCCCATTAGCTGCTGCCAAGGCAGCAGCTACTCCTCATGGGGTCCAGCTAAATTAAGGCAGTTATACAATTTTAAAAACATTACAATACATTCACAGATTTCACAACACACTTTGTACCCACTTGCCCTTACTCCACCACTACCACATATCTACAATTCAAAATCCATGTGTACGTGTGTGTATAGCGCGTATGTTATCGCGTGTGTGTATGCATGTGTCTGTGCCTATGTTTGTGTTGCTTCACAGTCCCGGCTGTTCCATAAGGTGTATTTTCATCTGTTTTTTAAATCTAATTTCACTGCTTGCATCAGTTACTTCATGTGGAATAGAGTTCCATGTAGTCATGCCTCTATGTAGTACTGGTCCTCTGTAGCTCAGCTGGTAGAGCACGGCGCTTGTAACGCAAAGGTAGTGGGTTCGATCCCTGGGACCACCCATACACAAAAAAAAGAATAATGAACGCATGGATAAAAGTGTCTGCTAAATGGCTTATTATTATATTATTACTGTGCGCCTCCCATAGTCTGTTCTGGGCTTGGGGACTGTGAAGAGACCTCTTGTCGCATGTCTTGTGGGGTATGCATGGGTGTCTGAGCTGTGTGCCAGTAGTTCAAACAGACAGCTCGGTGCATTCAACATGTCAATACCTCTCATAAATACAAGTAGTCATGAAGTCAATCTCTCCTCCACTTTGAGCCAGGAGAGATTGACATCCATATTATTAATGTTAGCTCTCTGTGTACATCCAAGGGCCAGCCGTGCTGCCCTCGACAGAGCCAATTGCAATTTTCCTAAGTCCCTTTTTGTGGCACCTGACCACATGACTGAACATTAGTCCAGGTGTGACAAAACTAGGGCCTGTAGGACCTGACTTGTTGATAGTGCTGTTAAGAAGGCAGAGCAGCACTTTATTATGGACAGACTTCATTTGCATACATAGACACACTGGCTTTACTCTAAGCCAAAGGCATGTCGTTAGTAAAGATTGAAAAAAGTAAGGGGCCTAGACAGCTGCCGTGGGGAATTCCTGATTCTACATGGATGATGTTGGAGAGGCTTCCATTAAATAATTCCCTCTGTGTTCTGTTAGACAGGTAACTCTTTATCCACAATATTGCAGGGGGTGTAAAGCAATAACACATAAATGTTTCCACTAAAGGGGGCTTTACTGTTCTTAGGTAGGCTTACATTTAAAATATCGCAAATAGGAGTGGCAATGTCGTCCGCTATTATCCTCAGTAATTTTCCATCCAAGTTGTCAGACCCCGGTGGCTTGTCATTGTTGATAGACAATAATACTTTTTTCACCTCTTCCACACTCACTTAACAAAATTCAAAAGTACAATGCTTGTCTTTCATAATTTGGTCAGATGTACTTGGATGTGTAGTGTCAGCATTTGTTGCTGGCATGTCATGCATAAGTTTGCAAATCTTGCCAATGAAAAAATCATTAAAGTAGTTGACAATATCAGTCGGTTTTGTGATGAATGAGCCATCTGATTCAATGAATAATGGAGCTGAGTTTGCTTTTTTTCCCACAATTTCATTTAAGGTGCTCCAAAGCTTTTTACTATACATTTTTACATTTTAGTAGATGTTCTTATCCAGAGCGACTTACAGGAGCAATTAGGGTTAAGTGCCTTGCTCAAGGGCACATCAACAGATTTTTCACCTAGTCGGCTCTGGGATTAGAACCAGCGACCTTTCGGTTACTGGCACAACGCTCTTAACCACTAAGCTACCTACCGCCCATTCTTTATGTCATTTATTTTTGTTTCATAGTGTCTTCCTCTTTTTATTCAGTTTAGTCACATGATTTCTCAATTTGCCTATACGTTTGCCAATCGGTTGTGCAGCCAGACTTATTTGCCATTCCTTTTGCTTCATCCCTCTCAACCATACAATTTTCCAATTCCTCATCAATCCACAGGGATTTAACCGTTTTTACAGTGATTTTCTTAATGGGTGCATGCTTATTAGTAACTGGAATAAGCAATTTCATAAATGTGTCAAGTGCAGCGTCTGTTTGCTCCTCATTACACACCACGGACCAACAAATATTCTTTACATCAACAACATAGGAATCACTTAAAAACGTATTGTATGACCTCTTATACACTATATTAGGCCCAGCCTTTGGAACTTTGGTTTTCCTAGATATGGCTACTATATTGTGATCACTACATGTGAACATGTGTTGTACAGTAGGCTACCACTGAACATACAGTATATCTTTAAGAATGCTCAGTAAACACAAGCTATACAACAATAGTGCATAGTTCTGATGGGTCATCTATCGGTCACTTCTCATGCCAGCAAGTCCCTGCTAGGAGGTCATAACCTCACCATGATATGCAGTGGTGTAAAGTACTTAAGTAAAAATACTTGAAAGTACTACTTATTTAGTTTTTTGAGGCAACTGTACTTTACTACTTACATTTTTGACAACTTTTACTTTTACTCCACTACATTCCTAGAGAAAATAATATACTTTTTACTCCATTCACTTTCTCTGACACCAAAAAGTACTCGTTACATTTCAAATGCTCAGGCAGGACAGAAATATGGTCCAATTCACGCACCTATCAATATAACGCTTTGTCATCCCTACTGCCTCTGATCTGGTGGACTCACTAAACACAAATTCTGTGTTTGTAAATGATGTCTGAGTGTTGGAGTGTGCCCCTTGCTGACCATAAATAAATAAAAAAACAAGAAAATCGTGCCGTCTGGTTTAATTATGTGTAGTATTACTTTTATTTTTACTCAAGTATGACAATTGAGTACTTTTTCCACCACTGTACTTAAGTACATTTAAAACTAGATACCTTTAGACTTTTACTCAAGTAGTATTTTAATGGGTGACTTACACTTTTACTTGAGTCATTTTCTATTAAGGTTTTTTAAACCCTGATGAATTTCAACAATTCCTTGATAGACAAGATTGAATTCTGCTTTCTGTCTCTGGGCATTGATCCCCTGTTTGATGCCAGTAAACTTTCAGGCACTCTCTATGGAGATCTGAAAATCTAAACTCTCTCTGTGTGTGTTTGAGATTATAATCCACTTCCTGCCAGAACCTAAGGGAAAGGGGATACCTAGTCAGTTGCACAACTGACTGCATTCAACTGAAATGCATCTTCCGCATTTAACCCAACTCCTCTGATTCAGAGAGGTGTAGCCTTAATCAAATCATATTTGCCACATGCGCCGAATACAACAGGTGTAGACATTACAGTGAAATGCTTACTTACGAGCCCTTAACAAACAGTGCAGTTTTTTTTTATGACGTCCACCTCATCAGCACCCAGGGAGCAGATATTTGGGACCAGGGAAAAGTATTTGATCCCCTGCTGATTTTGTACGTTTGCCCACTGACAAAGAAATGATCCATCTATAATTTTAATGGTAGGTTTATTTGAACAGTGAGAGACAGAATAACAACAAAAAAATCCAGAAAAACGCATGTTAAAAATGTTATAAATTGATTTGCATTTTAATGAGGGAAATAAGTATTTGACCCCCTCTCAATCAGAAAGATTTCTGGCTCCCAGGTGTCTTTTATACAGGTAACGAGCTGAGATTAGGAGCACACTCTTAAAGGGAGTGCTCCTAATCACAGTTTGATACCTGTATAAAAGACACCTGTCCACAGAAGCAATTAATCAATCAGATTCCAAACTCTCCACCATGGCCAAGACCAAAGAGCTCTCCAAGGATGTCAGGAACAAGATTGTAGACCTACACAAGGCTGGAATGGGCTACAAGACCATCGCCAAGCAGTTTGGTGAGAAGGTGACAACAGTTGGTGCGATTATTCGCAAATGGAAGAAACACAAATTAACTGTCAATCTCCCTCGGCCTGGGGCTCCATGCAAGATCTCACCTCGTGGAGTTGCAATGATCATGAGAACGGTGAGGAATAATAATAATAATAATAATATGCCATTTAGCAGACGCTTTTATCCAAAGCGACTTACAGTCATGCGTGCATACATTTTTGTGTATGGGTGGTCCCGGGGATCGAACTCACTACCTTGGCGTTACAAGCGCCGTGCTCTACCAGCTGAGCTACAGAGGACCACAGAACTACACGGGAGGATCTTGTCAATGATCTCAAGGCAGCTGGGACCATAGTCACCAAGAAAACAATTGGTAACACACTACGCCGTGAAGGACTGAAATCCTGCAGCGCCCGCAAGGTCCCCCTGCTCAAGAAAGCACATATACAGGCCCGTCTGAAGTTTGCCAATGAACATCTGAATGATTCAGAGGAGAACTGGGTGAAAGTGTTGTGGTCAGATGAGACCAAAATCGAGCTCTTTGGCATCAACTCAACTCGCCGTGTTTGGAGGAGGAATGCTGCCTATGACCCCAAGAACACCATCCCCACCGTCAAACATGGAGGTGGAAACATTATGCTTTGGGGGTGTTTTTCTGCTAAGGGGACAGGAAAACTTCACCGCATCAAAGGGACGATGGACGGGGCCTTGTACCGTCAAATCTTGGGTGAGAACCTCCTTCCCTCAGCCAGGGCATTGAAAATGGGTCGTGGATGGGTATTCCAGCATGACAATGACCCAAAACACACAGCCAAGGCAACAAAGGAGTGGCTCAAGAAGAAGCACATTAAGGTCCTGGAGTGGCCTAGCCAGTCTCCAGACCTTAATCCCATAGAAAATCTGTGGAGGGAGCTGAAGGTTTGAGTTGCCAAACATCAGCCTCGAAACCTTAATGACTTGGAGAAGATCTGCAAAGAGGAGTGGGACAAAATCCCTCCTGAGATGTGTGCAAACCTGGTGGCCAACTACAAGAAACGTCTGACCTCTGTGATTGCCAACAATGCAGAGGGGTCAAATACTTATTTCCCTCATTAAAATGCAAATCAATTTATAACATTTTCTACATGCGTTTTTCTGGATTTTTTTGTTGTTATTCTGTCTCTCACTGTAAAAAATAAACCTACCATTAAAATTATAGACTGATCATGTCTTTTTCAGTGGGCAAACGTACAAAATCAGCAGGGGATCAAATACTTTTTTCCCTCACTTTATGTACCCAACTAATGTGCTCTCTGTCAGCTGGGGCTGCATGGTAAATTGCCCCAAAACACAAAGATTTAAGTATGCCTTTCCCCCATTTGAGGGGCCAAAATGTATCTCTCTCTCTACAGTATCCAGATGACTGACTATACAGCTCGCCAGCTTGTAGTCCTAAAATCCGGAAATGATTTACCTCTAGTTCGTTCAGCCATTCCTTTGGGCAAAATGAATGGGGAAAGAATAGGGTTTTGGAATAAATGCAGAAAATAAGGTCTGACGTTAACACAGGCTTATGATTGAAATTGACTTCACGTGACACGACAGAATGGACCAAATTTAACCAACTATAGCCTCTTAACACCCGGAAAAGCCCACTAAGTTCGCAAACTGTACTTTGTACATAATTGGATGAATGACTGGTAGAGGAGTCCGACGGGAGACCAGGCAAACAGCAAATTAATTTGAGACAGATTGGCGTGCTACCAAACAAATGATGACCGAGGAGGAGACACCGAGCTGGGCACGGCACCTGACTGAGGAGGTCACCAGCATCAAGAACTCATTCCAGCAAGAGGATTGACATACTCGACAACTCCATGAACGTAATCCCGGTTCTATGATATTATGTGTGAGGTCTCTCACTTATGGGTAGCGTCCCCTTTAGGAGCAGAGTCAACAGAAGATCTCACAATGTCTCTCAGTCCCAAAGAACGTTCTCCTAAAAAATAAACATGTTTTTAGACACCACCCCTTATTGTTGCTGAGCCCATCAAGGCCCTGATTGGTAAACCACTGATCCATTCACAGCTCTTTGTCTGCTGGCTAGGGACACCCACAGTGATTTTAACACACAATGTTCTCAACTTACATGTTTGACACACACGATTACATTGTGCATTTATACAGTAATTAATATTCAACATGTCTTCACCTGGGATTCTAACTCACAACCTCTTGGTTCACAGCGTTCCAATCTTCCTGCTACACCACCATGTCTCTCTAGTGTTTTATGTATAGTTGTCTCATGTTGCTGGGGCATATTACTCTGTTTAATGCTACTCCTTAATCACTATGGTAAATAAAATGGTTTTTATTGAGTGTACTTTTAACAGTGTTTAGATTTACTTCAGAGTGCAAAGTGTAGCAATACAGGTGAAATTAGTAATTGACATGGTGCCGTAGCAGGAAGATTGGAATGCCGTAAACCAAGTGGTTGTGAGTTCAAATCCCAGGTGAGGACATGTTGAATAATAATTACTGTATAAATGTAATTATGTACAGTATGTCAAATATTTAAATTGAAAGCACTGTTTGTGGGTGTTCATAAACTTGCCAACAGACAAAGAGCTGTGAATGGACCAGTGCTTCTATTTCAATTACTCATTTGGTCTCTCACATATGAGTAGGGCCCCCTTTAAGGGCGGAGTCAACGGAAGATCCAATCACACAACATGTGTCATAGACAGACAGGAGCAACGGCCAATAGTGGACCACTCTACTTCCCATGTAAGGGTCTGTAGTTGGCTCATATCTTCACTTCTTTCGTCTTCCTTACAGATTTGATCAGGATCCTACGACTCTCCTCAGCTTTTGACTTGGACCTCTACTTTCCTGCTAACCTGTTCACGGGTGGACCGTCAAGGACTCTGCCGCCGAACGTAGGAGAGCAGCTTCTCGTCGAGAGGATTGAGCTCACAACAAAGAAAACATGGCTAGCTATCGCCCACTTGCACAGTAAAAATTACAGAGTAAATTTAACTCTAACTGAGGAAAATGCAGCTCTGTTACAGATAAGATTTGGTCCCAGTCTAAAAATAGTAAAACGTTGTAAATGCTCAATTTAGTGTTGATATTTAACTCTGCGTCATTGTATTTTACTCTGTACTGTATTAATTGAAAATTACTATGTTACTTTAAGTCTCTGCAGTGTTGTTCAGTCATCTAGAGTTAATTATATAGAGTAATGTTTATTCTCATAATATAATCACAAACGTTAATTAAATTATGGACTCAAACTCAACACTATCTTGGGGTTTAAATGGTCCCATTTGAGGTGTAAAGTCAAATTTACATATTTCTTAGTGTTTAATATAATGGTGGCTTGCAATGTGACATCCAATGTGACACTGGTATTCATTTAAGAAGGAGGATGTCCAGGAATTTTACATCACCCACAACTTAGAATCAAAATGCATGTCAGAGCCTGTTGTTAGAGACTACCTACATTATATAAACTGGAACAGCCTTCTCAGTAACGGTTGCAATAAATCCAACCACTTACAGATTAGATTAGGAAAATGTATATTACATAAAATTGTATAGCATAAAATCAAAAACAATCAGTGACGTGTATTCATGGATGCGAAGGGTAGCCAGGCTTTTTCAAAAATCTGACCAATATGTTTTATTTTTTAATCAAACAATTTCTCTTTCGTCTCTCTGTGTATTCCAAATGTTCCTTCAATTGGCTGAATTTATCTCACCGGAGAAATCATCCGAAGCGAGGGAAAAAGCACACCTACAGTTGAAGTCGGAAGTTTACATACTGTTAGGTTGGAGTCATTAAAACTCGTTTTTCAACCACTCCACAAATTTCTTGTTAACAATCTATAGTTTTGGCAAGTCGGTTAGGACATCTACTTTGTGCATGACACAAGTAATTTTTCCAACAATTGTTTACAGACGGATTATTTCACTTATAGTTCACTGTATCACAATTACAGTGGGTCAGAAGTTTACATACACTAAGCTGACTGTGCCTTTAAACAGCTTGGACAATTCCAGAAAATTATGTCATGGCTCTAGAAGCTTCTGATAGGCTAATTGACATCATTTGAGTCAATTGGAGGTGTATCTGTGGATGTATTTCAAGGCCTACCTTCAAACTCAGTGCCTCTTTGCTTGATATCATGGGAAAGTCAAAAGAAATCAGCCAAGACCTCAGAAAAAAAATGGTAGACCTCCACAAGTCTGGTTCATCCTTGGGAGCAATTTCCAAATGCCTGAAGGTACCACGTTCATCTGTACAAACAATAGTACGCAAGTATAAACACCATGGGACCACGCAGCCGTAATACCGCTCAGGAAGGAGACGCGTTCTGTCTCCTAGAGATGAACGTACTTTGGTGCGAAAAGTGCAAATCAATTCCAGAACAACAGCAAAGGACCTTGTGAAGATGCTGGAGGAAACAGGTACAAAAGTAACTATATCCACAGTAAAACGAGTCCTATATCGACATATCCTGAAAGGCCACTCAGCAAGGAAGAAGCCACTGCTCAAAAAAGCCAGACTACGGTTTGCAACTGCACATGGGGACAAAGATCGTACTTTTTGGAGAAATGTCCTCTGGTCTGATGAAACAAATGTAGAACTGTTTGCCCATAATGACCATTGTTATGTTTGGAGGAAAAAGGGGATAGCTTGCAAGCCGAAGTACACCATCCCAACCATGAAGCACGGGGGTGGCAACGTCATGCTGTGGGGGTGCTTTGCTGCAGGAGGGACTGGTGCACTTCACAAAATAGATGGCATCATGAGGAAGGAAAATTATGTGGATATATTGAAGCAACATCTCAAGACATCGGTCAGGAAGTTAAAGCTTGGTCGCAAATGGGTCTTCCAAATGGACAATGACCCCAAGCATACTTCCAAAGTTGTGGAAAAATGGCTTAAGGACAACAAAGTCAAGGTATTGGAGTAGCCATCACAAAGCCCTGACCTCAATCCTATAAAAAATTTGTGGGCAGAACTGAAAAAGAGTGTGCGAGCAAGGAGGCCTACAAACCTGACTCAATTACACCAGCTCTGTCAGGAGGAATGGGCCAAAATTCACCCAACGTATTGTGGGAAGCTTGTGGAAGGCTACCCGAAACATTTGACCCAAGTTAGACAATTTAAAGGCAATGCTACCAAATACTAATTGAGTGTATGTAAACTTCTGACCCACTGGGAATGTGATTAAATAAATAAAAGCTTAAATAAATCATTCTCTCTAGTATTATTCTGACATTTCACATTCTTAAAATAAAGTGGTGATCCTAACTGACCTAACACAGGGAATTTTTACTAGGATTAAATGTCAGGAATTGTGAAAAACTGATTTTAAATGTATTTGGCTAAGATGTATGTAAACTTCTGACTTCAACTGTATGTCTCAGTATGTGTAGCCCATGTACAGTGGGGAGAACAAGTTTTTGATACACTGCCGATTTTGCAGGTTTTCCTACTTACAAAGCATGTAGAGGTCTGTAATTTTTATCATAGGTACACTTCAACTGTGAGAGACGGAATCTAAAACAAAAATCCAGAAAATCACATTGTATGATTTTTAAGTAATTAATTTGCATTTTATTGCATGACATAAGTATTTGATACATCAGAAAAGCAGAACTTAATATTTGGTACAGAAACCTTTGTTTGCAATTACAGAGATTTTGCAGATTTTGCAGAGGTTTGCACACACTGCAGCAGGGATTTTGGCCCACTCCTCCATACAGACCTTCTCCAGATTCTTCAGGTTTCGGGGCTGTCGCTGGGCAATACGGACTTTCAGCTCCCTCCAAAGATTTTCTATTGGGTTCAGGTCTGGAGACTGGCTAGGCCACTCCAGGACCTTGAGATGCTTCTTACGGAGCCACTCCTTAGTTGCCCTGGCTGTGTGTTTCGGGTCGTTGTCATGCTGGAAGACCCAGCCACGACCCATCTTCAATGCTCTTACTGAGGGAAGGAGGTTGTTGGCCAAGATCTCGCAATACATGGCCCCATCCATCCTCCCATCAATACGGTGCAGTCGTCCTGTCCCCTTTGCAGAAAAGCATCCCCAAAGAATGATGTTTCCACCTCCATGCTTCACGGTTGGGATGGTGTTCTTGGGGTTGTACTCATCCTTCTTCTTCCTCCAAACACGGTGAGTGGAGTTTAGACCAAAAAGCTCTATTTTTGTCTCATCAGACCACATGACCTTCTCCCATTCCTCCTCTGGATCATCCAGATGGTCATTGGCAAACTTCAGACGGGCCTGGACATGCGCTGGCTTGAGCAGGGGGACCTTGCGTGCGCTGCAGGATTTTAATCCATGACGGCGTAGTGTGTTACTAATGGTTTTCTTTGAGACTGTGGTCCCAGCTCTCTTCAGGTCATTGACCAGGTCCTGCCGTGTAGTTCTGGGCTGATCCCTCACCTTCCTCATGATCATTGATGCCCCACGAGTTGAGATCTTGCATGGAGCCCCAGACCGAGGGTGATTGACCGTCAACTTGAACTTCTTCCATTTTCTAATAATTGCGCCAACAGTTGTTGCCTTCTCACCAAGCTCACCAATTCTATCCCTGATGTCCTTACACAGCTCTCTGGTCTTGGCCATTGTGGAGAGGTTGGAGTCTGTTTGATTGAGTGTGTGGACAGGTGTATTTTATACAGGTAACGAGTTCAAACAGGTGCAGTTAATACAGGTAATGAGTGGAGAACAGGAGGGCTTCTTAATGAAAAACGAACAGGTCTGTGAGAGCCGGTATTCTTACTGGTTGGTAGGTGATCAAATACTTATGTCATGCAATAAAATGCAAAATAATTACTTAAAAATCATACAATGTGATTTTCTGGATTTTTGTTTTAGATTCCGTCTCTCACAGTTTAAGTGTACCTATGATAAAAATTACAGACCTCTACATGCTTTGTAAGTAGGAAAACCTGCAAAATCGGCAGTGTATCAAATACTTGTTCTCCCCACTGTATCTGATGCTGTCTGGCCAAAAATATTATGACATGTTGCTGCCGTAGCATTTGATTGACTGATTGATGCCAGAGAGTATTTGGCTTCCCTTGATATTTTTTATGTTTATAATTAGCCAATCAGCGTTGAGCTGAGCTCAACTGTGGTTGGTCCTGGTGCAGTGAAATCACCCCCCAAGGGAAGCCAGTTTGGAGTGAGAAAAACATGTCTGTTTCTGGTCTGCTTGTGTTGTTGTCCTGCAGTAGATACAGTGCCTTCAGAAAGTATTCACACCCCTTGACTTTTCCCACATTTTGTTGTGTTACAGCCTGAATTTAAAATTGATTAAATTGAGCTTTTTTGGTCAATGGCCTACACACAATATGCCATAATGCCAAAGTGAAATAATGTTTTTAGACATATTTACAAATTAATAAAAAATGAAAAGCTGAAATGTCTTGCGTCAATAAGTATTCAACCTCTTTGTTATGGCAAGCCTAAATAAGTTCAGGAGTAAAATGTGCTTAACAAGTCACATAATAAGTTGCATGGACTCACTCTGTGTGCAATACTAGTGTTTAACATGATTTTTGAATGACTATCTCCTCTCTGTACCCCACACATACAATTATTTGTAAGGTCCCTCAGTCGAGCAGTGAATTTCAAACACAGATTCAACCACAAAGACCAGGGATGTTTTCCAATGCCTCGCAAAGGAAAGAAGGGCACCTATCAGTAGATGGGTAAACTAAAGAAGTCTGACATTGAATATCTCTTTGATCATGTTGAAGTTATTAATTACACTTTGGATGGTGTATCAATACACCCAGTCACTACAAAGATACATGCATCCTTCCTAACTCAGTTGCTGGAGAGGAAGAAAACCTCTCAGGGATTTCACCCTGAGGCCAATGGTGACTTTAAAACAGTTACAGAGTTTAATGGCTGTGACAGGAGAAAACTGAGGATGGATCAATAACAATGTAGTTTCTCCACAATACTAACCTAATTGACAGAGTGAAATTAAGGAAGTCTGTAAAGAATAAAAATATTCAAAAAAATGCATCCGGTTTGTAACAAGGCACAAAAGTAATACTGCAAGAAATGTGACAAAGCAATTAACGTTTGGTCCTGAATACAAAGTGCTATGTTCGGGGCAAATCCAATACAACACATTACTGACTACCATTCTCCATATTTTCAAGCATAGTGGTGGCTACATCATGTTATGGGTATGCTTGTAATCGTTAAGGACTGGGGAGATTTTCCAGCATATAAAATAAACGTAATGGAGCTAAACAGAGGCTAAATATTAGAGGAAAACCTAGTTCAGTCTGCTTTCCACCAGACACTGGGAGATTAATTCACCTTTCAGCAGGACAATAACCTAAAACACAAGGCCAAATCTACACTGGTTGCTTACCAAGAAGTAAGTGAATGTTCCTGAGTGGCCGAGTTACAGTTTTGACTTAAATCTACTTGAAAATCTATGGCAAAACTTGAAAATCATTGTCTAGCAATGATCAACCACCAATTTGACAGAATTTTAAGAATTTTGAAAAAAATTATGGTTGCACAATCCAGTTGTGGAAATCTCTTAGAGACTTACCCAGAAAGACTCAGAGCTGTAATTTCTGCCAAAGCTGCTTCTACAAAGTGTTGACTCGGGGGTGTGAATACTTATGTAAATGAGATATTTCTGTACATCATTTTCAATATATTTGCAAAAAATTATAAAAACATGTTTTCACTTTGTCATTATGGGGTATTGTGTGTAGATGTGTGAGAAAATAAATGTAGATTTAATCCTGTCACGCCTACTCCCGTTCCCTCTCTCCGGCGCTCGATGTCGCCGGTCTACCAACCACCTGTCCTGACAACCCACATTACGCACTCCTGCTCCCCATCGTTATGCACACCTGGACTTTATCATTACCTTGATTACTATCCCTTTATTTAGCCCTTAGTAGCCTCAGTCTTCAGGCAGTATTGGTTTTGTTCACGTTCAGTATGCTTCTCCTGTTTTGTTTATCTGCTTATTCTCATTATTGAACTCACCTTCTGCACATGCTTCCTGACTCCTAGTGTTTACGTGACAGAATACGGCCTCTGAAAAAAATGGAAGCAGCAGAAGATAACACCATCTTCCGGACGGTCGAGGAACAGGGTCATCTACTCCACCAACACCACAACCAGCTGGGTCCTTCGTGTTCTCCACTGCCTCGACACCACCAGCGAGGTTCTCCATACTTCTGACGGAGGGCCTCCTACCACGGGTCGTCACAGTGAGCCAGTCCCCCAGCCTACCCAGCCGTCCACCCAGGTCGGCGATGCCCAATTGTCCCTTCTGGAGAAGTATGACTGTACTCCATCGAAATGCCTTGGCTTCCTACTCCAGTGCTCCCTCTATTTTGCATATCAGACGGGAGCCCCCATCACCGAGAGGTTCAAGGTTGCCACAGGCATTTCCCTGCTGACCGGACGGGCGTTGGAGTGGGCTACGGCCGTCTGGGAGAAAGAAGAGGAGGAGCTGGGTTCCTATGAGAGGTTCTTGGCTCTGTTCAGGGAAGTCTTCGACCATCCTCCAGAGGGCAGAGAGGGAGGTGAGTTACTTTTCCAACTCCAGCAGGGTGCCCAGACCGCTACGGAGTACGCCCTCAGCTTCTGGACTGTGGCAGCCTCCAGCAGATGGAATGAGCCGGCGCTCCGCACTCTATTCCGCAGTGGACTGCACGAGGAGGTCCAGACGGAGTTGGCAATATCGGGACGACAACATATCCTTGGACGCTCTCATCGCGATGGCTATCCATCTGGATAACCTTCTTCGGGAGCGCCAGTGTCCACCTCGCCACTCGCCTCCCTCCTTTGGCTGTCCTGAGGCAGAGCCTGAACCCATGGAGGTAGGGTCCACACACCTATCCGCGGCAGAGCGGCGTCGTCGGAGACCGCTGGAGCTCTGTCCCTATTGTGGCCAGGAGGGGCACCAGCTTCAGCGGAGTCCGGTGCGTCCCAACCCGCCAATCCCTTTCTGGTTCCCATTTCACTGGCTGGCTGTCCCTCAAGTGTTGCCTCTACAGCTCTAGTGGACTTCCTGACTCCTAGCATATATAAGATAAGAGTACATTCTTCAAGATGTTCAAACGTTCTTAGATGACCAGCAGGGTCAAATAATAATCACAGTGTTTATAAAGGGTGCAACAGGTCCGCACGTCAGGAGTAAATGTCAGTTTTATTTTCATAGGCAAGCATTCAGAGGTATAGAGAGAGAGCAAGAGTTCCATAGTCGCAGGCAGAACAGCAGAAACTGGATCAGCAGCAAGACCAGGTGGACTGGTGACAGGGACAGCCAGGTGTCACCAGGCCAGGTAGTCCGGAGGCATCAGCTTGGAAAAGTAGGCTGATCGAGCAGCAGTGAGGGCTTTTCGATATTGCACAGTACTGTCTTTACAAGCTAGTCAGAAGACTTCCAATTTGGTGGAGCGCCATTTCCGTTCCAATTTTCTGGAAACTTGTTTCAGGGCTTGGGTATTTTCTGTATACCAGGGAGCTGGTTTCTAGTGTCAAATGTTTTTTTGTTGTTAGCAGTCTGACTGCATCTAGGGTATTACGCGAAGTTAAGTTTAGATCCTCCGTTAGGTGTTTAACAGATTTTTGTACTCTGACGTCCTTGGGTAGGTGGAGGGAATCTGGAAGGGAATCTTTGCGTTGTCCGAGAATTTATAGCGCAGCTCTTGATAATCCTTGGTTGGGGTCTGAGTGAATTATTTATTGCAATTGCGTAATAAAATGGTCGTCCAACAGTCCAGGATTATGAGGAAAAACATTTAGATCCACAATATCTATTTGTCGGGACAAAACTAGATCATGGGTATGATTGTGGCAATGCGTAGGTCCCAAGACATGTTGGACAAAACCAACTGAGTCAATGATGGCTCCGAAAGCCTTTTGGAGTGGGTCTGTGGACTTCTCCTTGTGAACATTGAAGTCACCAAAAATGTGAATATTATCTGCCATGTCTACTAGGTCCGATATAAATTCAGGGAACTCAGTGAGGAACGCTATATACGGCCCAGGAGGCCTGTAAACAGTAGCTATAAAAGTGATTGAGTAGGCTGCATAGATGTCATGACTAGAGCCTCAAAAGACGAAATCACTGTAAATTGAAATTTGTTGTCATAAATGTTAGCAACACCTCTGCCTTTGCAGTATCGCCTTTACCGTATCTGTTTTTGGGATCTTTAAGTCTTGTATTAGACTAAGCATATACTGTACACTATCCCCAGTAATTTTACCCACGCAACGCTACTGAAACAATCAATGTACATGATAAAAAACACAGATATTGAAACAAATAATTCAAAAAATCAACCTGAAACAGGGCATGCTGAGAAATATGACAATGACGCCCCTCCCACATCTGTGGATACTCAAGTTTTCTCTGGTTACTCTTAATGGAGTTGAAAGTACTCAGTCCCAATCAACTCCAGTTAGCAACACTAACTCCAGGGAGCATATCACTTTGTTGAAGGTTAAGATAACTCCAGTAGAGTCAATTTAACTAAAAAAAATTTTACTCTGTGATTTCAACTCTCCTTGATTTAGTCCTTTACTACCTGCTTCTTGGTGCCCATTCCCACCTAGGTGGGAGAGAGATACTTTTTGACAGCTACGAAGAACGCACATTCTCTTCAGCTAACAACGTGCTTGCTATAGCTAGGCTACTAAACCATGAGGTGAATGCTAGCTAGCTAACGTCAGTCTACTAGCTAGATGGCTACAGTGTCGACCAGCACATGCATAGCCCGGGTGTCCATACTGTAGCTATCGCAAACTTTACCCCTACATAGGGCGAAAACAGCATTATTGCTCACCCATGCCCATGTGGCACTCTCATGTCGAGCAGGGATACCCACACCCTATGCCTCGACTGCCTGGGACTAGAGCATGCCCAGATGGGGCTCGCTAACCCTGAGTCCTACGTACATTGCAAAGAGTTGTCAAAGACTAGCCTCAAATGTCTGGTACAACAGGCTGCCGCCCCATGTGCATCTTCCTACCAGCTTTCGGGGTGAAGAGGCAACTCAACAACCCCTACTCTCCCATACCGAGCACATCTGGGGTTATGGACAGTCTCCCCCCGGACATGCAGTTTGACGAGCTAGCATTAAGGGAAGATTACTTGGTCATAGACGAAGGTGAAGACGATATCCTGCGTCTCCTCCATGATGGAGAAGAGGAGGGGGAGGAGGAACTCCCGGCTCCCACCCCCAGACCCAACAGTGCACAGGGTGGGGATGGACCTTCTGCTCTGGGGTATGGGCTCATTGATGTGTGCAAACAGGCTGCAGCCAAGCTCAACAATTACTGGCCTGCTCCGTTGGGAGATAAGAATGCTGAGAGGGACTGGTTCAATGGAAAGAGGCTTCCGTCCCATACCACCCCGAGAAAACAACGAATGCCAGCCATACCAGCCTGCTTGGCACAGGCCAAATGCAACTGGGACAAACCTTATCTGGCAAGGCCCTAGCCAGGGACACCGCTGCCATGGAAATGCATGATATGGAGGATCAGGGGTTCCAGCCTGTGAGGTGGGTTGTACGTTATAAGCCTCGCAGTGGTGGGGGAGAGAGCCCTGTGGCTGAACCTGTCCAGCCTCACAGAGAAGGAGAAGTCAGACTTCATAGATGCTCCCATCGAGCCAAAGGAACTGTTTGGCCCCACTGTCGCTACCATGCGGCAGAGTGTGGAACTGCGCAGAGTAGAAGGATGAGGCTTTCAACTTCTGCCTGCCCCAGAACCCATCCTGGCCCAACTTCCACAGTCATGAGCCAGCGTGCCTACTCAGCAGGAAGAGGCTAGTACTCCTCCACCAGGGGCACCAAGCCACCAGCGGCCCAGCAGACTCCCAGCGACACCCTTGTAAGCCGTATCAGAGGCCGGAAAACAAGGTTTCAGTTGTCATGAAGCACTGTCTCCGTTCCGTGTTCGTTCACTGCATTTTCAAATAAAAGTACCACTGTTGCACCAAAGCTTTTTGCAAAGGGCACAGCTCAAGAGTAATTACCAAAAGGCAACTTCCTATAATGCCACCAGAGGATGTTATGGCAACACTGGTAGGCGAGAGTCATATGAACAATGGCCATCTCCCCACACAGTCAGAGAACTGGTGCGCATGCACAATCCATCCCTGAGTCCTGTCCATGGTTACGAGAGGCTACAGGATTCAGTTGGCCAGGAAACCCCCCTGTAGCGAGTGGCGACTCAGCTCAAATAGTAGAGGTGGAGGTCTCCTCTCTGTTGAGCAAAAGGGCCATCAGAATAGTACCAGCAACAAAGAACCAACTCGGCTTCTACTCTCATTACTTCATGGTTTCCAATTAAAATTATGTTTATGCAAAATGTGCTATCTCGCTCCATTCGTCAAGGCGATTGGTTAACCACAGTCGATCTACAAGATGCCTATTTTCACATAAGCCTTCCAGGACACGACCTACGATTATCGCGTTTTCCCGTTCAGACTATCACTAGCCCCAAGAACGTTCAGCAAAAGTGTGGAACCGGCTCTGACACCCCTGAGGTCCATGGGGCTCAGAATCTCTGCCTACATAGACGACTACCTGCTCTGTGCTTAGACACGAGAGCAGGCAGTGAGAGACACAGCTATCCTTATAACCCACCTCATAGAGCTAGGGTTCAGGATACATCAGATAAAGAGCTGTTTGGTGCAGAACGTAGAATATCTGGGTATCAGAATAAATTATATTTCCTTCTGGGCCACCCTATCAGAACGACTCATATCATTCTGCCAGTGCCTCAACCTGTTACAACTAGGGCAAGGTCACACTATGGACATGTCTATGTATACTAGGGTTGATGGCCTCCACCATATCAGTAGTCCCACATTGATTATTGATGATGAGATATTTCCAATGCTGGGTTTCTGCCCTAGACTTGTGTTCCCGTCGTCACCTCAATTGACAGATAACGGTATCCTCGTCCTGCATGACTGCTCTCAGCCACTGGAGAGACCCCTCAACCTTCACCAAAGGCT
The DNA here is from genome assembly GCF_964263955.1 of Coregonus lavaretus. Lineage (NCBI taxonomy): Eukaryota > Metazoa > Chordata > Actinopteri > Salmoniformes > Salmonidae > Coregonus > Coregonus lavaretus. The sequence goes on from NC_140020.1 coordinate 36,828,443, forward strand.
CTCCCCTAGGGGTAATAGCTATGAGGAAGGTGGTGACATCAGACGCATCTCTCACAGGGTGGGGAGCAGTTTATGAGGGCAGAGTTGCGAACGGACTATGGTCCCCACAACTCTGCGTCACTCACATAAACTACCTCGAATTGCTTACAGTGCTTTTAGCCTTAACGCATTGTCTGCCTTTTCTTCAGAATTATCATGTCCTGATCAGAACAGACAATACAACTACAATGGAATACATCAACCGCCAGGGTGGCACTCAATCCCTGCACCTGCACAAACTATCCCACAGACTCCTGTTGTGGAGCAGCGCACATCTCCTGTTATTCAGCGCGACCCATGTCCCATGTGTAATGAATACAGGAGCGGACTTGTTGTCCAGGGAGAATCTCCTATATGGGGAGTGGGCATACCATCCTAAAAAACTCTGTAGTCCTTGCCGATGACAAGCATACCCATAACATAATGCAGCACAACCATTCTTGAAAATATGAAGAGTGGTACTCAGTGATGTGTTGGATTTGCCCCAAACATAACACTTTGTACAGTGGGGGAAAAAAGTATTTAGTCAGCCACCAATTGTGCAAGTTCTCCCACTTAAAAAGATGAGAGAGGCCTGTAATTTTCATCATAGGTACACGTCAACTATGACAGACAAAATGAGAAAAGAAAATCCAGCAAATCACATTGTAGGATTTTTAATGAATTTTTTTGCAAATTATGGTGGAAAATAAGTATTTGGTCAATAACAAAAGTTTCTCAATACTTTGTTATATACCCTTTGTTGGCAATGACACAGGTCAAACGTTTTCTGTAAGTCTTCACAAGGTTTTCACACACTGTTGCTGGTATTTTGGCCCAATCCTCCATGCAGATCTCCACTAGAGCAGTGATGTTTTGGGGCTGTCGCTGGGCAACACGGACTTTCAACTCCCTCCAAAGATTTTCTATGGGGTTGAGATCTGGAGACTGGCTAGGCCACTCCACGACCTTGAAATGCTTCTTACGAAGCCACTCCTTCGTTGCCCGGGCGGTGTGTTTGGGATCATTGTCATGCTGAAAGACCCAGCCACGTTTCATATTCAATGCCCTTGCTGATGGAAGGAGGTTTTCACTCAAAATCTCACGATACATGGCCCCATTCATTCTTTCCTTTACACGGATCAGTCGTCCTGGTCCCTTTGCAGAAAAACAGCCCCAAAGCATGATGTTTCCACCCCCATGCTTCACAGTAGGTATGGTGTTCTTTGGATGCAACTCAGCATTCTTTGTCCTCCAAACACGACGAGTTGAGTTTTTACCAAAAAGTTATATTTTGGTTTCATCTGACCATATGACATTCTCCCAATCCTCTTCTGGATCATCCAAATGCACTCTAGCAAACTTCAGACGGGCCTGGACATGTACTGGCTTAAGCAGGGGGACACGTCTTGCACTGCAGGATTTGAGTCCCTGGCGGCGTAGTGTGTTACTGATGGTAGGCTTTGTTACTTTGGTCCCAGCTATCTGCAGGTCATTCACTAGGTCCCCCCGTGTGGTTCTGGGATTTTTGCTCACCGTTCTTGTGATCATTTTGACCCCACGGGGTGAGATCTTGCGTGGAGCCCCAGATCGAGGGAGATTATCAGTGGTCTTGTATGTCTTCCATTTCCTAATAATTGCTCCCACAGTTGATTTCTTCAAACCAAGCTGCTTACCTATTGCAGATTCAGTCTTCCCAGCCTGGTGCAGGTCTACAATTTTGTTTCTGGTGTCCTTTGATAGCTCTTTGGTCTTGGCCATAGTGGAGTTTGGAGTGTGACTGTTTGAGGTTGTGGACAGGTGTCTTTTATACTGATAACAAGTTCAAACAGGTGCCATTAATACAGGTAACGAGTGGAGGACAGAGGAGCCTCTTAAAGAAGAAGTTACAGGTCTGTGAGAGCCAGAAATCTTGCTTGTTTGTAGGTGACCAAATACTTATTTTCCACCATAATTTGCAAATAAATTCATTAAAAATCCTACAATGTGATTTTCTGGATTTTTTTTTCTCAATTGTCTGTCATAGTTGACGTGTACCTATGATGAATATTACAGGCCTCTCTCATCTTTTTAAGTGGGAGAACTTGCACAATTGGTGGCTGACTAAATACTTTTTTCCCCCACTGTATTCAGGACATGGAAAAAAAAAAGCCACATTTTCGGCAGTTTTACTTTAGTGCAGCGTTTCCCAAACGTAGTCCTCGGGACCCCAAGTGGTGCACGTTTTGGTTTTTGCCCTAACACTACACAGCTGATTCAAATGATGAAAGAGTGATGATTATTAGATTTTCTGAATCAGCTGTGTAGTGCTAGGGCAAAAACCAAAACGTGCACCCCTTAGTGCCATATTGCAAAGATTTAGGTTAGTATTGTGGAGTAACTACAATGTTGTTGATCAATCCTCAGTTTTCTCCTATCACAGCCATTAAACTCTAACTTTTTTAAAGTCGCCATTGGCCTCATGGTGAAATCCCTGAGCAGTTTCCTTCCTCTCCGGCAACTGAGTTAGGAAGGACACCTGTATCTTTGTAGTGACTGGGTGTATTGATACACTATCCAAAGTGTAATTAATAACTTCACCATGTTCAAAGGGATATTCATTGACTGCTTTTTTTTTTTTTTACCCTTTTACCAATAGGTGCCCTTCTCTGCGAGTCATTGGAAAACATCCCTGGTCTTTGTGGTTGAATCTGTGTTTGAAATTCACTGCTCGACTGAGGGACCTTACATATAATTGTATGAGTGCGGTACAGAGATGAGGTAGTCATTCAAAAATCATGTTAAACACTAGTATTGCACACAGAGTGAGTCCATGCAACTTATTTGTGACTTGTTAAGCACATTTTTATTCCTGAACTTATTTAGGCTCGTCATAACAAAGGAGTTGAATACTTATTGACTCAAGACATATCAGCTTTTCATTTTTTCTGAATTTGTAAACATATCTAAACATAATTCCACTTTGACGATATGGGGTATTGTGTATAGGCTGGTGAAACAAAATGTCAATTTATCCATTTTAAATTCAGTTTGTGACATAACAAAATGCAATATTGTGTAACGGCAGCCCGCAACTTGGGGCGTTCCTGCATGTGGCCATTCCTGCATCTGCAGCAGGGCCGGCGTTATGGGTGGGCCTTAGGGGGCCTGACCCACCCTACCGTATCTCCTTGCCCATCCAAATAAAATGTTGAAATATTGATCATTTATTTGATCGAGACGCAAGCCGACAGAAAGACGCATCAATCTCAGATAAAGCATCCGATCGAGCGAAACGGTTCCCCTCTGTCTCAGTACGTGTAGACCATGTATCTGTTTGGACAAAAATAGTATGGCATGTCATCCTATTTCTGGCCAGAAAGGATCAGACACGTGTTACATATAGTAAGACAGAGGGGCCCTGTTTGACTCACTCGGATGCTTTCTCCTGTGATAGTTTCAGCAAGGAGGAAGAGGCCAAGATCTGTCCAGAATACACCCAATGCGATTTTATGGGCATATTATGCAGACCTAAGATTGTAGCCTGCCTTCCTGCCTTTGGGACAATGACTCCCATTGTTAGGGTGGAGACATGAGCATCTCGTCAATATATACAGATCTCTGGTTTCAGCCTCTTGCGAATTGGAAAGGAAAGTTTGTGATTGAACCGTGCACTGTTCAGATGTTGGCTTCCCCTCAAATAAATTGATGTTTTGACAAAATTACATAATTACTCCTGTCTAAAAAAAAAACGTATTTCAAAATACTTCACCAGAGAGCTTGACTTAGCCAAAGAGGATCATTAGCTTCTTTAAAAAAAATTGCTGTGGATTGTTTCAAATCACAAGTATGTTTATTTGGGAAGCCCGCGAATTTGGGCAGCGTGTGTGGCAATAGGCCTAGCTGATTGAGTTGCGCCTGTCAGTGAAAAGCATCTAAAATATCTGTGAGGATAATGTGTCTTGAGTATAATAAAACAATTTGCAACAAGAAGAAGGGGAGGGGTGGTGTCGAAGACATGGCACGTCTCTATCCAGAATACAGCCAATCAGCTCTCCAGCATGCGCTCAGCTGTCTCCCATCAATTATTGCGCACGCTCCTGAGAACGCATAGAAGTAGGCCTTTTTATTTGTTATTTTATTTTATTTAACCAGGTAAGCCAGTAGAGAACAAGTTCTCATTTACAACTGCGACCTGGCCAAGATAAAGCAAAGCAGTGCGATAAAAACAACAACACAGAGTTACATATGGGGTAAAACAAAACATAAAGTCAAAAATACAACATAAAATATATATACAGTGTGTGCAAATGTAGCAAGTTATGGAGGTAAGGCAATAAATAGGCCATAGTGCAAAATAATTACAATTAGTATTAACACTGGAATGATAGATGTGCAAGAGATGATGTGCAAATAGAGATAATGGGGTGCAAATGAGCAAAATAAATAACAATATGGGGATGAGGTAGTTGGGTGGGCTAATTTCAGATGGGCTGTGTACAGGTGCAGTGATCGGTAAGGTGCTCTGACAACTGATGCTTAAAGTTAGTGAGGGAGATTCCCACGGGGGGGCAGTGTGAAAAATGTATGCACTCATTAACTGTAAGTCGCTCTGGATAAGAGCGTCTGCTAAATGACTAAAATGTAAATGTAAATAAGAGTCTCCAGCTTCAGAGATTTTTGCAGTTCGTTCCAGTCATTGGCAGCAGAGAACTGGAAGGAATGGCGGCCAAAGGAGGTGTTGGCTTTGGGAATGACCAGTGAGATATACCTGCTGGAGTGCATACTACGGGTGGGTGTTGCTATGGTGACCAATGAGCTAAGATAAGGCAGGGATTTGCCTAGCAGTGATTTATAGATGGCCTGGAGCCAGTGGGTTAGGTGACGAATATGTAGTGAGGACCAGCCAACAAGAGCGTACAGGTCACAGTGGTGGGTAGTATATGGGGCTTTGGTGACAAAACGGATGGCACTGTGCGTGCATACAGTGCATTCGGAAAGTATTCAGACCCTTTGGCTTTTTCCACATTTTCTAACGTTACAGCCTTATTCTAAAATTGATTCAATTAATTTCCTCATCAGTGTCACGCCCTGGCTCTGGGGACACTGTTATGTTGAGCCAGGGTGTGTAATTCTATGTTTGTATTTCTATGTTTGCCTGAGTGACTCCCAATCAGAGGCAACGAGTGTCAGCTGGTTGTCTCTGATTGGGAGCCATATTTAACTGTCTGTCTTTCACTTTGTGTTTGTGGTTTCTTGTTCTTATTTGGTTTGTGTTACACCGTAGACATCACGTTATCGTCTGTTGTTTTGATCGTGTGATCATTCATTAATAAATATGTTCACCTTCAACGCTGCGCATTGGTCTCTCCCTGACGATCGTGACAGAAGAAACCACCAAAACCGGACCAAGCAGCGTGTCCAGGAGCCATCGCTAGCAGATCTCCGTGGCAACCTCGACTGCGTCAAGCCTAGTGAGGAGCAGAGAGGGTGGACTTGGGAACAGTTGAGGAAGAGCTTCGACTGGGTCAAGCCCATTGAGGAGCTGAATAGCGGGAGTTGGAGACAGAAGAGCGAGAGTTGGGCGAGAACGATAGAGGCCTGGCCCACGGGGAGGAGAGACCCCCAGAAAATTTTTAGGGGGGGCTCACGACGTCGGGGCAGCAGGAGGCCGCGATAGAGCGGTCCAGCGGGTTAGCAGAGGAGGCCGCCAGGTTACGGGGGCCACTGGTCGAAGAGGGGATGGAAGGTGGAGAGGCACGGCGAGAGGTACTGGGGTGTGTTACCAGTCCGGTCCGGCCCGTTCCAGATCCCGATGTAGGGCCAGTGGTGTGTGTCCCCAGTACGGTCCGGTCTGTTCCTGCTCCCCGCACCAAGTCTGTGGTGCGTTTCGTCAGCCCTGTCCGGCCCGTTCCTGCTCTCCGCACCAAGTCTGTGGTGCGCGTCGCCAGCCCAGTCCGGCCCATTCCTGCTCCCCGCACCAAGTCTGTGGTGCGTTTCGTCAGCCCTCTCCGGCCCGTTCCTGCTCTCCGCACCAAGTCTGTGGTGCGCGTCGCCAGCCCAGTCCGGCCCATTCCTGCTCCCCGCACCAAGTCTGTGGTGCGTTTCGTCAGCCCGGCTCGGCCCGTTCCTGCTCCCCGCACCAAGTCTACGGTGCGTGTCGCCAGCTCGGCCCGGCCTGCTCCCCGCACCAAGTCAGTGGTGCGTTTCGTCAGCCCTGTCCGGCCCGCTCCTGCTCCCCACACCAAGCCAGTGGTGTGCGTCGTCAGTCCAGCACGGCCCGTGCCTGTTCCCCACACCAAGCCAGTGGTGTGCGTCGTCGGTCCGGCACGGCCCGTGCCTGTTCCACTGGTGCCTGGTCCGGCACCGGTCAGATGCGTTACGCCGGAGCTAGAGCAATCCGCTCCATCAGTGTGCAGTCCAGCTCCGGCCAGCGGGGCCAGACCGGACCAGGGGTACTTTGGGGAGTTGGAGAGGGAGTGGGGTTCAGGCCCGGAGCCGGATCCGCCGCCAAGGAGGAGTGCCCACCCGGTCCCTCCCCTGTGGTATTTAGTTGGCGCGGTCGGAGTCCGCGCCTTTAGGGGGGGGTACTGTCACGCCCTGGCTCTGGGGACACTGTTATGTTGAGCCAGGGTGTGTAATTCTATGTTTGTATTTCTATGTTGGCCTGAGTGACTCCCAATCAGAGGCAACGAGTGTCAGCTGGTTGTCTCTGATTGGGAGCCATATTTAACTGTCTGTCTTTCACTTTGTGTTTGTGGTTTCTTGTTCTTATTTGGTTTGTGTTACACCGTAGACATCACGTTATCGTCTGTTGTTTTGATCGTGTGATCATTCATTAATAAATATGTTCACCTTCAACGCTGCGCATTGGTCTCTCCCTGACGATCGTGACAATCAGTCTACACACAATACCCCATAATGACAACGCAAAAACAGGTTTATATATTTTTTTGCAAATGTATTACAGTCGTGGTCAAAAGTTTTGAGAATGACACAAATCCTAATTTTCACAAAGTCTGCTGCCTCAGTTTTGATGATGGCAATTTGCATATACTCCAGAATGTCATGAAGAGTGATCAGATGAATTGCAATTAATTGTAAAGTCCCTCTTTGCCATGAAAATGAACTTAATCCCCAAAAAACATTTCCACTGCGTGTCAGCCCTGCCACAAAAGGACCAGCTGCCATCATGTCAGTGATTCTCTCGTTAACACAGGTGAGAGTGTTGACGAGGACAAGGCCGGAGATCACTCTGTCATGCTGATTGAGTTAGAATAACAGACTGGAAGCTTTAAAAGGAGGGTGGTGCTTGAAATCATTGTTCTTCCTCTGTTAACCATGGTTACCTGCAAGGAAACACGTGCCGTCATCATTGCTTTGCACAAAAAGGGCTTCACAGGCAAGGATATTGCTGCAGTAAGATTGCACCTAAATCAACCATTTATCGGATCATCAAGAACTTCAAGGAGAGAGGTTCAATTGTTGTAAAGAAGGCATCAGGGTGCCCAAGAAAGTCCAGCAAGCGCCAGGACCATCTCCTAAAGTTGATTCAGCTGCGGGATCGGGGCACCATCAGTGCAAAGCTTGCTCGGGAATGGCAGCAGGCAGGTGTTAGTGCATCTGCACGCATAGTGAGGCGAAGACTTTTGGAGGATTGCCTGGTGTCAAGAAGGGCAGCAAAGAAGCCACTTCTCTCCAGGAAAAACATCAGGGACAGACTGATATTCTGCAAAAGGTACAGGGATTGGTCTGCTGAGGACTGGGGTAAAGTCATTTTCTCTGATGAATCCCCTTTCCGATTGTTTGGGGCATCCGGAAAACACCTTGTTCGGAGAAGATAAGGTGAGCGCTACCATCAGTCCTGTGTCATGCCAACAGTAAAGCATCCTGAGACCATTCATGTGTGGGGTTGCTTCTCAGCCAAGGGAGTGGGCTCACTCACAATTTTGCCTAAGAACACAGCCATAAATAAAGAATGGTACCAACACATCTTCCGAGAGCAACTTCTCCCAACCATCCAAGAACAGTTTGGTGACGACCAATGCCTTTTCCAGCATGATGGAGCACCTTGCCATAAGGCAAAAGTGATAACTAAATGGCTCGGGGAACAAACCATCAACATTTTGGGTCCATGGCCAGGAAACTGCCCAGACCTTAATCCCATTAAGAACTTGTGGTCGATCCTCAAGAGGCGGGTGGACAAACAAAAACCCACAAATTCTGACTAACTCCAAGCATTGATTATGCAAGAATGGGATGCCATCAGTCAGGATGTGGCCCAGAAGTTAATTGACAGCATGCCAGGGTGGATTGCAGAGGTCTTGAAAAAGAAGGGTCAACACTGCAAATATTGACTCTTTGCATAAACTTAATGTAATTGTCAATAAAAGCCTTTGACACTTATGGAATGCTTGTAATTATACTTCAGTATATCATAGTAACATCTGACAAAAATATCTCATAACACTGAAGCAGCGAACTTTGTGAAGACCAAAACTTGTGTCATTCAAAACATTTGACCACGACTGTACAAATAAAAAACAGAAATATCTTATTTACATAAGTATTCAGACCCTTTGCTATGAGACTCGAAATTGAGCTCAGGTGCATCCTGTTTCCATTGATCATCATTGAGATGTTTCTACAACTTCATTGGAGTCCACCTGTGTTAAATTTATTTGATTGGACATGATTTGGAAAGGCACACACCTGTCTATATAAGGTCCCACAGATGACAGTGCACGTCAGTCAAAGGAATTGTCCGTAGAGCTCCGAGACAGGATTGTGTCGAGGCACAGATCTGCGGAAGGGTACCAAAACATTTCTGCAGCATTGAAGTTCCCCAAGAACACAGTGGCCTCCATCATTCTTAAATGGTAGAAGTTTGAACCATCAAGACTCTTCCTAGAGCTGGCTGCCCAGCCAAACTGAGCAATCGGGGGAGAAGGGCCTTGGTCAGGGAGGTGACCAAGAACCCGATAGTCACTGACAGTGCTCCAGAGTTCATCTGTGGAAATGGGAGAAACTTCCAGAAGCACAACCATCTCTGCAGCACTCCACCTAACAGGCCTTTATGGTAGAAACCACTCCTCAGTAAAAGGCAGATGACAGCCTGCTTGGAGTTAGCCAAAAGGCACATCTGGAGGAAACCTGGCACCATCCCTACGGTGAAGCATGGTGGTGGCAGCATCATGCTGTGGGGATGTTTTTCCACAGCAGGGACTGGGAGACTAGTCAGGATTGAGGGAAAGATGAACGGAGCAAAGTACAGAGAGTTCCTTGATGAAAACCTGCTCCAGAGCGCTCAGGATCTCAGACTGGCCGACCCTAAGCACACAGCCAAGACAACGCAGGATTGGCTTCGGGACAAGTCTCTGAATGTCCTTGAGTGGCCCAGCCAGAGCCCGGACTTGAACCCGATCGAACATCTCTGGAGAGACCTGAAAATAGCTGTGCAGCGACGCTCCCAATCCAACCTGACAGAGCTTGAGAGGATCTACAGAGAAAAATTGGAGAAACTCCCCAATACAGGTGTGCCAAGCTTGTATCGTCATACCCAAAGGTGCTTCAACAAAGTTCTGAGTAAAGGGTCTGAATACTTATGTAAATGTGATATTTCAGTGTTTTATTTTTAATACATTTGCAAAACATTCTAAAAAGCTGTTTTAGCTTTGTCATTATCTGGTATTGTGTGTAGATTAGTTAAGGGAAAAAAACAATTGAATCAATTTTAGAATAAGGCTGTAACGTAAGAAAATGTGGAAAATGTCAAGGGGTCTGAATACTTTCTGAATGCACTGTAGGCTACTATTCCATTGCATGGGCACATATTGGCTCACCATATAAGATGGACAAAAAGAAGCCTATGCCTACAAGTGGATATCAACAACTTAAAACGGACTATCCTCTGAATCTCTCCTCGCTGCTCTTTATTTTTGTGACGAGTACTGAGGATTCGAAAAGGCAGGACGCAGGCGCAGGAATCAACAATGTAAAGGTTTACTTAACAATGAGCAAGAGAACAACAAAGAGCGAGTACACGACATGACACTAACAATCACACAACACTGAACAGTCCAGGGCTATATAAGGGTGGTGATGAGATGATGAGGTGCAGGTGCACTGGAGGTGATTAGGGTGCGTTGGGTTTCCATTCCGGTGTTGCCGAGGTGGTGCGCTCAGACCGGTGGCTCAGTAGACCGGAAGGGGAGCAACGGAAGGAGACGTGACAATATTTGTATTTATTATGGATCCCCATTAGCTGCTGCCAAGCAGCTACTCTTCCTGGGGTCCAGCAAAATTAAGGCAGTTATACATTTTTTAAAACATTGCAATACATTCACAACAGATTTCACAACATATTAAGTGTGTGCCCTCAGGCCCCTACTCTACTACCACATATCTTCAACACAAAATCCATGTGTACGTGTGTGATTCAACTTGTCAGCAAATCATCAAGCCCTCAACGAGTTGAATGAGGTGTGTGTCAAGCAGTGGTGGAAAAAGTACCCAGTTTTCATACTTGAGTAAAAGTATAGATACCTTAATAGAAAGTTACTCAAGTAAAAGTGAAAGTCAGCCAGTAAAATACTACTTGATTGAAAGTCTAAAAGTATTTGGTTTTAAATATGTTTAAGTATCAAAAGTAAACGTAATTGCTAAAATATACTTAAGTATCAAAGTAGAAGTATAAATAATTTAAAATTCTTCATAGATTAATTTGTTTTTAGTGAGTCCACCAGACCAGAGGCAGTAGGGATGACCATGTGTTTTGGGTTATTGTCATGCTGGAATACCCATCCACGACCCATTTTCAATGCCCTGGCTGAGGGAAGGAGGTTCTCACCCAAGATTTGACGGTACATGGCCCCGTCCATCGTCCCTTTGATGCGGTGAAGTTGTCCTGTCCCCTTAGCAGAAAAACACCCCCAAAGCATAATGTTTCTACCTCCATGTTTGACGGTGGGGATGGTGTTATTGGGGTCATAGGCAGCATTCCTCCTCCTCCAAACACAGCGAGTTGAGTTGATGGCAAAGAGTTCGATTTTGGTCTCATCTGACCACAACACTTTCATCCAGTTCTCCTCTGAATCATTCAGATGTTCATTGGCAAACTTCAGACGGGCCTGTATATGTGCTTTCTTGAGCAGGGGGACCTTGCGGGCGCTGCAGGATTTCAGTCCTTCACGGCGTAGTGTGTTACCAATTGTTTTCTTGGTGTCTATGGTCCCAGCTGCCTTGAGATCATTGACAAGATCCTCCCGTGTAGTTCTGGGCTGATTCCTCACCGTTCTCATGATCATTGCAACTCCACGAGGTGAGATCTTGCATGGAGCCCCAGGCCGAGGGAGATTGACAGTTATTTTGTGTTTCTTCCATTTGCGAATAATCGCACCAACTGTTGTCACCTTCTCACCAAACTGCTTGGCGATGGTCTTGTAGCCCATTCCAGCCTTGTGTAGGTCTACAATCTTGTTCCTGACATCCTTGGAGAGCTCTTTGGTCTTGGCCATGGTGGAGAGTTTGGAATCTGATTGATTAATTGCTTCTGTGGACAGGTGTCTTTTATACAGGTATCAAACTGAGATTAGGAGCACTCCCTTTAAGAGTGTGCTCCTAATCTCAGCTCGTTACCTGTATAAAAGACACCTTGGAGCCAGAAATCTTTCTGATTGAGAGGGGGTCAAATACTTATTTCCCTCATTAAAATGCAAATCAATTTATAACATTTTTAACATGCGTTTTTCTGGATTTTTTTGTTGTTATTCTGTCTCTCACTGTTCAAATAAACCTACCATTAAAATTATAGATGGATCATTTCTTTGTCAGTGGGCAAACGTACAAAATCAGCAGGGGATCAAATACTTTTTTCCCTCACTGTATATATGGACACTGTGCATCTGTCCGCTGGACTCAAAGGCTACTTAAGCTCACTCACGCCAAAGTTAGAGGTAGGCCTAATTTAGCAGGGCTAAAGAGCGTTGTTTGGAAGGCTGATCTCATGGGTAGTAGTGGCATTCTGAGATTTGAGGTGAAGATCCGTGTCTGGGTGTTGGAGAGGCAGCCTGTTCTTGCGTTCGTAGGTCGACATCCTCGACAGTAGGCTGGCAGACAATGTGGAGGCTGGAGAGACAACGAAAAGTTGGGTATAAAAGTCAACAGGATGACATAGCCTAAATAACTCACGCTGTATTAGTAGGTAGGTTCGAAAATTACCATGTCTCAAAAGCAGAGCTGGAGAGCTTTGTATCCTGTAGCCTCCCGTCTTCCGTCTATGGTCTTGGGCTCGGCGCAGTGGTCATGTTTCTCCTCCCCGGAGTTGCGCGCCAATGTAGAAACGCCAGGTAGAGGTCTGCTGACAATGCTTCCCTGTCGAGACCTGCAGAGGGAGCAAGCTTTCCAAAACAATAGCACTGCCTATCTCAATGACTTAGGCTAAAAGGGTCTGCATGGTCAATCCGACATCTGCAGTGGCCCTACAACATTTACTGTGATACGGCCTCTGCAGAAGTCAGGGCATTCATACTTCTCGCCCCCACCTACCGTCAACCAATCATGTCAGTGCAGAGCTTTACAGAGAACTCCGCATTGTTACAGAATTTGAGAGGCGCACGGCTATACAGTATGTAGTTTGATTTGGCCTCTGCATGCCTCCAGAGGCTCCGCAACTGCGTCACACTCTCCGTACGAAGCCTCCAACCACATTTTTCGGATCAAGCATAAATTGGCTTTTAGTCTCTATAATAGAGACTCTATAATCATTGGATCTATGAATTTGTATAAATGTTTAAGTATAGGCCTATTGCAATTTGCAGCAAAAATACATTGTCACAAAATGGCTTTACATTATTTAGCCCATCCAATGATGACATGGCCTATAGGCCTATGTGACCCGTCTGCATAGGCCCTAAATCAAAGTAGCATTTGAGTCCAGCCTCAAGTGGGCCAGATGCACAGTTGTCAATAGGCCTATGGACGCATTACCGCTTGACTGACACCACTTGTATAGAGATGGACACCATAGAATACTGCATAAACCCCGTCCTCAATCATTAATTTCACTAAATGGATAGGCTATAATTTTGGCCTTTTCGTATCGTAGGCTAATTATCCAGTCAAAGTATCCTATATTTCTATGAAACATTTCCTTGACAATCAAGGCTAGGCTACTGCAAAAACACCAACTTGTTAATTTATCCGACGCACCCCATCCGGCTATTTGGCGAGCCGCACTGTGCCCATGCATTGTAACGGCATAGTATTTTTTATTTTTATTTTTTCAACCTTTATTTAACTAGTAGTATAGTAGCCTACATATTTTGATGAATAAACATTGTCAACCATAGCCTAATAGCGTTGCCAACTTGGTTGTTGAACTGTGAGGCACTTTTCCCGGGGAAAGTCACTGAAGGTGACGCAGTCCGTTTGCGCATCAGAAAGTCTCAAAGGACATGTCATATGCTCATAGGTCCGTGGACAGAGCTCAGTTTTTATATCATACCTAATTATTGATGTAGTTTATAGGCTCATCAGAAATATTCAGACCCTGAAATAGGCTAAACTAAAAACTGTTCTCCATGGGTCATGACCACTGTGTAGATCATTGGTCATGACACACACATTTCCCCAGACAGTGGTTGCCTGCCCATGATTAAATGACTCTATAATGGAATATCAAATTACATTCATGCTTTCTTGTAAAATTGAGTGGTTGTTGTCTAAGCTCGTAGGCACTGAAGCTTGTCGTGATCAGTTTTGAATTTATTAAGGATCCCCATTAGCTGCAGCCAAGGCAGCAGCTACTCTTCCTGGGGTCCAGCAACATTAAGGCAGTTCCCTCAGGCCGCTACTCTACTACCACATATCTACAATACAAAATCCATGTGTACGTGTGTGCAGAGTGCGTGTCTTATCATGTGTCTGTGCCTGTGTGTGTGTCTCTTCACAGTCCCCGCTGTTCCATAAGGTGCATTTCTATCTGTTTTTTCAATCTGATTCTACTGCTTCCATCAGTTACCTGATGTGGAATAGAGTTCAATGTAGCCATGGCTCTATGTAGTACTGTGCGCCTCCCATACTCTGTTCTTGACTTGGGAATTATGAAGAGACCTTTGGTGGCATGTCTTGTGGGGTATGCATGGGTGTTCGAGCTGTGTGCTGGTAGTCTAAACAGCCACCTCAGTGCATTCAGCATGTCAACACTTCTTACAAAAACAAAGTAGTGATGAAGTCAATGTCTCCTCCACCTTGAGCCATGACATATTTACATGCATACTATTCATGTTAGCTCTCTGTGTACATTTAAGGGCCAGCTGTGCTGACCTGTTCTGAGCCAATTGTAATTTTCTGAGGTCCTTCTTTGTGGCACCTGACCACATGACTGAACAGTAGTCCAGGTGCGACAACACGAGAGCCTGTAGGACCTGCCTTGTTGATAGTGTTGTTAAAAAGGCAGAGTAGCGCTTTATTATGGACAGACTTTTCCCCATTTTAGCTATTGTTGTATCAACATGTTTTGACCATGACAGTTTACAATCCAGGGTTACTCCAAGCAGTTTAGTCACCCCAACTTGCTCAATTTCCACGATTTATTACAAGATTTAGTTGAGGTTTAGGGTTTAGCAAATGATTTTGCCCAAATACAATGCTTTCAGTTTTAGAAATATTTAGGACTAACTTATTCCTTGCCACCCATTCTGTTGCAGTGATTTCACTCGCTGTGGTGGCTGACGTGTATAGTGTTGGGTCATCCGCATACATACACACACTGGCTTTACTCAAGGCCAGTGGCATGTCATTAGTAAAGATTGAAAAAATAAAGGTGCTTAGACAGCTGCCCTGGGGAATTCCTGATTCTACCTGGATTATGTTGGAGAGTCTTCCATTAAAGAATACCCTCTGTGATCTATTAGACAGGTAACTCTATATCCACAATATAGCAGGGGGTGTAAAGCCATAACAAATACATTTTTACATCAGCAGACTACGATCGATAATGTTAAAAGCCGCACTGAAGTCTAACAAAACAGCTCCCACAATCTTTTTATCATCAATTTCTCTCGCCAATCATCAGTCATTTGTGTAAGAGCCGTGCTTGTTGAATGTCCTTCCCTATAAGCGTGCTCAAAGTCTGTTGTCAATGTGTTTACAGTAACATAGCATTGTATCTGGTCAAACACCAATTTTTCAAAAGTTTACTAAGGGTTGGCAACAGGCTGATTAGTCGGCTATTTGAGCCAGTAAAGTGGGCATTACTATTCTTGGGTAGCAGAATTACTTTTGCTTCCCACCAGTCCTGACGGCACACACTTTCTAGTAGGCTTAGATTGAAGATATGGCAAATAGGAGTGGCAATATTGTCCGCTATTATCCTCAGCAATTTTACACCCAAGTTGTCAGACAACGGTGGCTGGTCATTGTTGATAGACAACAATACTTTTTACACCTCTTCCACACTCACTTTACAGAATTCAAAATTGCAATGATTGTATTTCATAATTTGATCAGTTATACTTGATGTGTAGTGTCAGTGTTTGTTAGGCATGCTGGCATGCCTAAGTTTGCTAATCTTGCCAATGAAAAAATAATTAAAGTAATTGGCAATATCAGTGGGTTTTGTGATGAATGAGCCAACTGATTCAATGAATGATGGAGCTGAGTTTACCTTTTTGCCCAAAATTTCATTTAAGGTGCTCCAAAGCT
The DNA here is from genome assembly GCF_964263955.1 of Coregonus lavaretus. Classification (NCBI taxonomy): domain Eukaryota; kingdom Metazoa; phylum Chordata; class Actinopteri; order Salmoniformes; family Salmonidae; genus Coregonus; species Coregonus lavaretus. Next base: position 36,844,145 of record NC_140020.1, read on the forward strand.
TTTTACTATCATTCTTTATATAATTTATCTTTGTTTCATAGTATATTTTCTTCTTATTTTTCTTCAGTTTTGTTACATGGTTTCTAAATTTTCAGTACGTTTGCCAATCGGTTGTGCAGCCAGACTTATTTGCCATTCCTTTTGCCTCATCCCTCTCAACCATACACATTTTTCAATTCCTCATCAATCCACATGGATTTAACAGTTTTTACAGTCATTTTCTTAAAGTGTGCATGCTTATTAGTAACTGGAATAAGCAATTTCATAAATGTGTCAAGTGCAGCGTCTGGTTGCTCCTCATTACACACCACAGACCAACAAATATTATTTACATCAACAACAAATCACTACTAAACTTATTGTATGACCTAGATATGGCTACTAAATTGTGATCACTACATCCGATGGGTTTGGATACTGCTTTAAAGCAAATTTCAGCAGCATTAGTAAAGATGTGATCAATGCATGTTGATGATTTGATTCCTGTACTGTTTGTAATTACCCTGGTAGACTGATAACCTGAACCACGTTGCAGGCACTGGTTACAGTTTGAAGCTTTTTTTGAGGGGGCAGCTTGATAAAAGCCAGATAGGTACATTTTCTGGGTGCTTTAAATATTTTAAAGCAAAAAATGTACCTTTCTGTTGATATCACATACAGTACATTATCAAGTATTTCAAACATTATCCAGATACTGACTGTTAGCACTTTGTGGGCTATAGCAGCTTCCCACAAGAATGGGCTTTAGGTGTGGCAGATGAACCTGTATCCATATTACTTCAAAAGTATTTAACATGAGATCATCTCTAAGCATTACAGGAACGTGGTTCTGAATATAAACGGCAACACCGCCACCATTGGCATTTCTGTATTTTCTGTAAATGTTATAACCATGATTACCACCAATTGCTACCAATGTATAATCAAATGTATTATCTAAGTGAGTTTCAGAGATTGTCAGAATATGAATGTAATCTGTTACCAGCAAATTATTGATTTCATGAACCTTGTTTCTTAAGCTACATAAGTTAACATGGGCTATTTTTAGCACTTTTCTGGGATGCTCGATTGTTTCCATTGCTTTACTGGGAAGCTTAACAGAAGTAGACATGCTCATGTTATTTATGTTAGTGAGCTGCACACAGTGGACTTCCTACTAAGGCACACCTCCTCAGTGCTAACAGTAAAACTCTGGTTCATAGGCCCATGATTACCGCATACAATAGCTGTAGGATCAGAAGAGGCATTCAGGGCAGTTAGAGGGACATAAATTAGGTTACCTACATTGTGTCTTCCAATAACCCTGGGATAATGTACAGTGGGGAAAAAAAGTATTTAGTCAGCCACCAATTGTGCAAGTTCTCCCACTTAAAAAGATGAGAGAGGCCTGTAATTTTCATCATAGGTACACGTCAACTATGACAGACAAATTGAGAATTTTTTTATCCAGAAAATCACATTGTAGGATTTTGTATGAATTTATTTGCAAATTATGGTGGAAAAGAAGTATTTGGTCACCTACAAACAAGCAAGATTTCTGGCTCTCACAGACCTGTAACTTCTTCTTTAAGAGGCTCCTCTGTCCTCCACTCGTTACCTGTATCAATGGCACCTGTCCACAACCTCAAACAGTCACACTCCAAACTCCACTATGGCCAAGACCAAAGAGCTGTCAAAGGACACCAGAAACAAAATTGTAGACCTGCACCAGGCTGGGAAGACTGAATCTGCAATAGGTAAGCAGCTTGGTTTGAAGAAATCAACTGTGGGAGCAATTATTAGGAAATGGAAGACATACAAGACCACTGATAATCTCCCTCGATCTGGGGCTCCACGCAAGATCTCACCCCGTGGGGTCAAAATGATCACAAGAACGGTGAGCAAAAATCCCAGAACCACACGGGGGGACCTAGTGAATGACCTGCAGAGAGCTGGGACCAAAGTAACAAAGCCTACCATCAGTAACACACTACGCCGCCAGGGACTCAAATCCTGCAGTGCCAGACGTGTCCCCCTGCTTAAGCCAGTACATGTCCAGGCCCGTCTGAAGTTTGCTAGAGTGCATTTGGATGATCCAGAAGAGGATTGGGAGAATGTCATATGGTCAGATGAAACCAAAATAGAACTTTTTGGTAAAAACTCAACTCGTCGTGTTTGGAGGACAAAGAATGCTGAGTTGCATCCAAAGAACACCATACCTACTGTGAAGCATGGGAGTGGAAACATCATGCTTTGGGGCTGTTTTTCTGCAAAGGGACCAGGACGACTGATCCGTGTAAAGGAACGAATGAAGGGGGCCATGTATCGTGAGATTTTGAGTGAAAACCTCCATCAGCAAGGGCGTTGAAGATGAAACGTGGCTGGGTCTTTCAGCATGACAATGATCCCAAACACACCGCCCGGGCAACGAAGGAGTGGCTTCGTAAGAAGCATTTCAAGGTCCTGGAGTGGCCTAGCCAGTCTCCAGATCTCAACCCCATAGAAAATCTTTGGAGGGAGTTGAAAGTCCGTGTTGCCCAGCGACAGCCCCAAAACATCACTGCTCTAGAGGAGATCTGCATGGAGGAATGGGCCAAAATACCAGCAACAGTGTGTGAAAACCTTGTGAAGACTTACAGAAAACGTTTGACCTGTGTCATTGCCAACAAAGGGTATATAACAAAGTATTGAGAAACTTTTGTTATTGACCAAATACTTATTTTCCACCATAATTTGCAAATAAATTTTTTTCTCATTTTGTCTGTCATAGTTGACGTGTACCTATGATGAAAATTACAGGCCTCTCTCATCTTTTTAAGTGGGAGAACTTGCACAATTGGTGGCTGACTAAATACTTTTTTTCCCCACTGTACATTTGCTGAGGCATTATGACAACTCAGCGACACAATGGTAGGGATTAACTCAGCTGGGCTTGGGTCATTGATAAGTAATTGTCTCAATGCAGCCTTATAATGCTGTGAAAGGATCCAGTAACCCAAATTATTAAACAAGCTTTGTTTCTAGAATAAATGTAACACCCACAGATCTGCAATAGTCACGTAGCCAGTTATGGAGGGCTAAAAGTCTGCTGAAACGTTCAATGCCACGATTTAGGGAGGGCACAGGGCCAGATATTATGGGGCTTTTGTTGGATTTTAAAGAACTGATTGGGTCTCTGCTTGACATCATCTTCAGCTGTTCTGAGCTGCCCTTCATTGAATCCCACATGAACTATGATACTCAATTGTGGGTGTCCACCTGTGAAGTGTTGGAGGAAGCCGGCCAGGTCCTCTTTGTTTCCGGGACGAGACAGCAGTCATCAATCGGGGCTCTGCAGTAGGCCGCAGAGAAGTGGAAAATACTTGTGATGGGCTGCTCTTTAGAATGATTGATAGGTCACACTCTCTTGTTCTCTCTGTGACAGCTTCATGTCAAAAGATAAAGATGGGACGATGACAAACTTTTTGACTGGTAGGGACATCTCAGGGCTTCCTGCCCTCTTCTCCATGTTTCGGTCTGGTGAAGGTCAGGTTTAGCAAGGTACAAGGGGGAGGGGATGGTGGTGTTCTCCTTTTTTCTTCCTCAACTTGATTAAAACAAACTTTAATGGATTTCAAATGTAAAGAAGTAGAGTATGTTTAAAAAAATTACAAATAATACAAAAAAATAGAGGAGGAGGGGGGGTTGGGTAGAGGATACGAACCTGGTTTAGGGTAAGTGTTTAGGTTTGAGGGGAAGGATTGGGAATAGGATACGAACCCGGTTTAGGGTAAGGGACTTGGTTTGGGGGAAGAGGTAAATAACTTTATTAAAAATAGAAAGTAGGGGATGGAAACTTGTTATTTTGGATACTAGGAGGGGAGTGGTGGTTTGTGATTTTGGAAAGTGGGATGAATGGTTGCAGTTATTATTTATGTTGTTTGTGTTTCCATAGAGTTTAGAAAAATAATCAACTTACAGTGAAGTAAAACTGCTCTTTAGGTTGTTAAAATGTCAGCTTCTACTGCGTAAGAGTGGATAATATCACAATAGAATGCATCAGATATCCACTCTAAAATGATTTTAAAAGTGATAAATATGCTCAATAGTTAAGAAGCACGGAGAGGGTGGTGCTGGATAAAAATCTAGGCGGATCAGCTTGTTCCTCCCGAATAATGGGCTTCAGAGATGGATTGTCAACCGACCTGAGGGTAAATCTACGCCCCAGAACAGCCATCCTCTCCTCTACTGTTCTCAGTCCTGAAAGCTAATGTACGTAGTGTGTTTGTGAACGTGGGGCGTCTGTATGCCATCTTGATGGCAAGGTTTTGAATGATCTGAAGTTCTGACATGATACCTCCCCACGTTACACCAGGCTGGTGTAGCATACTCAAAGAGTGGCCGGATGTAGCTCTGGTACACTCTGATGGCTGTTCTGGGCGTGGCTCCTCCTTTTCTTCTGCAGAGCACCCTCAGGTGGTTCAGGCACATCCTTCCCTCCTTCTCCAGGCACTCCAGAACATGTTTTCTTGAAATGTGACCCCAAGGAACTTAGCCGTTGGGGTCGTCTAGTGTGCCTGTCCATACAGTTTAAGGTGCACTTGCTTGGTTCTTTTGAGGTGCCTGGAGAAGAGGATGCACTGGGTCTTCAGGGGGTTGAGCTTGACCCGCCACAGACAGATTGGCACAGTTCTCGATCTCTGTTATGCTCTTCTGTAGATATTTTCCAGCATGGGCAAAGTTTTTGGAGGAGGCCTGCGAACTGGGCCACTTTTCCCTTTCTTGGGTGGGGGTAATAAATATCACAGATGTTCATTAAAAACAGTAGAGGACTGAGGGCGGAGCCTTGGGGTACTCCCGCCTCTGGAGAGAACCTGAATGATGTGGCTACTCCCACCCTCACCGCTATCTCCCGCTGATTTAAAAAGCTGTTTAAAAGACTGACCATCTGAGTGGGGAGTTTCAGGTTTGTATCCGATAGCACTGTCAATGTCGAAGAAGATCGCCACCGTCGCCTCTTTTTTTGTTGAACCCTCTTTGTACATTGGCCAGCCTCAGGATGTTGTCGGTAGTTGATCTCTTCGTCCTGAAGCTGGCCAGGACCCTCTCCAGCAACATCCCCAGACCGTTCAGTAGGCTGATGGGCCTATAGTTGGCCGCCACTGAATGGGTGCAGAGGCAGAGGTCCAGGTTTTTGACCGAGTTATAGGATGATGCATAGTGGGTGGGTTCATCACTGTTGATGAGGACAAGATCGTGCTGTTCAAGGATGGCGTTAAGTGCTCTACCGGTTGAGTTTGTGCTTTTATTGTTGAAGGTGGGGTGTTTGGCGTTTTAGTCACCCATGATGTTGACCTTGTCCTCATGATGAAGGAGATGTTGGAAGAAATGTGGGGAGGGGATCACCCCTGGCGGACTGTAGAATGCCGCTCCTTCAGGCTGCTCCAGATGGCAATGTATTTGGCATCGTCCTGACAGAGGCCCTTGAGGTCCTTATGAAGATCATTGACCCAGATGATTCTGGGCATCTGTTCAGGACTGGGAGTGAGGCTGAGAGGGTTGCCTGGAGTTGAGCAGGGACAGGTAGGTGGGGCACTGCTTAGATGCTGCGGACTGGGGCCCCCCACAGTTGGCGCAATGTGCATCATGTTTCTCCTTAGTGCAGGTTTTGTGGGAGTGTCCCCATCCACACCTGGTGTCTTCTGTGCAATGTTGTGCTGTGTGGTTAAACGCTGACATTTAAAACACTGTTTAAAATGTACAGGAGTGTGGGCTTTATAGACTCTAGTGGAACTAGTCCATATAAAAACCCTCCCGTAGGAGTCTGGGGGCATCCTCAGGGCGTGAGGGTTACCCGGATATGGGAAGTGGAGTGGTCCAGTTTTGGCAGTTTCTCCTGTCTAGATGTGTAATTGGATCTTCCTAGATTGACTCCACCCCCAGGCATTACCCATAGTGAGACACAGAACGAGTAATTGAAATAGAACCTTTGCGTAACCTCTTGACTGTAACAAAGAGTTGAACACAAACGGTAATTATACATTCTTTACATTGTACTTTTTTTTTTTTTTTTGTGAGAAGAAAATGACATTCAGGTAATAGAGATGAACATAATGTTTAATCAAGATGAAATATATGCCCAGATTCTTCTTTAAACTCATACGGATCAAAGATAGTCAAAGCAAAACAAAAATGGATGAGCTTTTTTTCCACATTTCATTCAGTCTTTCAGTTTAAAGTTTAGTTTCAGACTTTTCTTTTGGGGAACAATGTACATAATATCCCATTCACCATACTTTACAGTGCATCAACTCTCAACCCATGACCTTTTCACCCATCTCTAGAACCCACACTTAAACCCATTTATATAATGATTTACATACAAGGCTAGAACAATCTGTATCATTAGGCTACCAGTTGGTGAGCAAAAGTACTTCAGACAAATGAACAGAACAATGAAAGAGCTCAATAATGGGCATTTCTTGAACTTTGTGGCTCCTGACTAGCTTTACCATCAACAGTGCCTTGCATGATGTATTTCTCCATTTCTGGGTCAAAACCATGGCCACATTCCAATACTATCACTTGACTCCTTTCCCAGACAAGTCAACAAGGATGAACTACAACTAGGAGAGGGAGTGGGTGAGTCATCTCTTTCTGACCCGTTGATGAGCCCGTCTGATGACGCTGTGCAACCATCCTCGGCACAGTGAACGTTAATAAGTGTTAAGGTAATGTCAGGCATCTTTTAATTGAAACGAGACTTTGAAACCCATCAGAAACCAAACAATAGTATGATTCATCGAAAAACAGTCTTTCAAAAGAAGAACAATTCATACAGAATCATCATCAACAAACCCTGGTGGCTATCTGACTTCAAGTGAAACACAAAGCATGCAGATGCAATGTAGGTGAACAGTCTGACTGAACAATACTAAATAATGGCAACAAAATAAACAACTAAGAGAGCATAAGAGTTAAAGAAAATATACCTTCAGAGCTCAGTCTGAGTTCAGTTAGTAACTGATTACTCTCAACCAGAGACATGAATGACTAGAGAGCTAGATGTGATCATCTCAGTTTATTAGAGATAGCAGAAAGCCATATTTGAGATGAAAAATCGGAATCAATCCATCAATTACGAAATATAAAATGCTATCGAGATGTAACAGTAAAATGACCAAAACAAAAGGCTAAAATCATCTTAAAGGGGCAATCTGCAGTTGCATCATCCATTTTTGGACTTCTGAATTAATGAAATATTCCCATTGATTCTTGAAGAATATAACTTAGAAATGCCTCATGAGCTTAGTTCAACAGTCATAACCTATCAGAACTCCAAATATAAGCTTGTTTCACTCCAAAGTTGGTAAACAAAGTAAATGTAAACAAGCACTATATAGCCTCAAAACATGGTTAAAACTATAATTGTAATATCATGGATTTGCATCCATAGCTCGGTCAATGAATTTGAGAGTGGTTACCTTTCTCCGACCCTATCCCTCAGCTTTTTACCGAAACAGGGGTGGGGAGTTCACTTTGTTATTGTTTCAACTGATGATTCCCTTTTTAAGTGGTTAGCCGGCAGTTGGTATGTATGAGTCAGAAATCTAATTAGCATCTCCAGTCCAGTGACAAACTCAACACACAGAGTGGTCAATAGAGGACTCCTTCAGAACAGACAATACTCCTTACTGGCTTGCTTTCCTTGTCCTTCATAGCCACTGATAGGGAAAGATGGGTAGGTTTCCATCCTTATCATTTTCACCTCTCATGTCTTTTGAGATCAGTGGCCATGAAGGAAAGGAGGTGAGGAAAGGAAGCATCTAAAGACTATAGAGACATGTCTCCTGAAGCAGGGAGGCCACTGTTTGGAGATTAAATACACCCAAATATTATACAGACACAAACATTATCCTACACTACAAGAAAGGGTGAATAATAAATATGAATGAAATGCTTTTTAGACACAATCGCGCAAATTCTGCAATATTGCTTATGTCTTTAATTCAACCCTCTCAGATCTCCAGGAGTGTGTAGGTGGTAGGGGCTAGGGGTTGATGTGGATTTGGGCGTAGCTCTTTTGATAGAAGCATTGCCACTTGAGGAGTAACTGATTGTGTTCAGATGAGTGTGTTTTAGTGTTACTCAGTGGTGGTCTATGAGGGACTCCTTCTGTAGTACAAAGGCATGTTGCTGTAGCGTAGTGTGTCACTATGTTTGGACTCTGTTTGACCAATGACTTCTCTCATTGGACAAAACCCCAACCCATTATGGACTTCAGCTTAAATATAAACTCAGGTTAAGGAGTGTCTCATTCAGATAGAAGCACAGCCATAACAATGACATGACAGGGTAGAATAGGGCTAGATGATGTTTGGGCAGAAAAGATGGCCATTAAATACAAGAAAGTCCTACAGTTGATCTCTAAGAGCAAGAAGAAGACAGGTGGTGAATACACTACAGGGTTAACTCCCTCCCGGACTCCACAGGCTCCAACGAGGTGTAGGCGCACACACACACACACCAAACAGATAGGAGTCCCATCTCCAACGGGAGTCCCATCTCCAGTGGGAGTCTGAAGCAACTCTGTCGCCCTCTGGAGGTCTAGTCTCATCCCCCCCTCCTCTCCTCACACACACACACTCCCTGCCTCCTGTAGTCCCTCCAGGCTTATCTAGTGTAGTAGACTCTGTAGTAGACACTCTTGGACCTCCAAAGAGAGTAAGAGTTGTCGAACTTGAGAAGGTAGACTCCACGGCCGGGGTATTGGTGACTGCCGGCGTAGACCTCCTCGTGACAGTCCCGCCGGTACACCGGCACTATCTCATCCACCTGCGGCTTCCCTGCCTCCTTCTTAGCCTTCTCCTCCTCACTAGGGGGCTCTCCTGGAAATAGAGGGAACACAGACCATCAGGGGGGCTGGTCAGTAGCTACTGGATCACACTACAAGATTATATTAATCTGGTCTGAGGTGGCTTTCAGTAAATAGCCTAGTGTTTTTCTAGCAGTGTGAAAGGACCAAACACATTAACAATAAGGGGGTATGTTTAAAACATGAAAAAAATCCATATTAGCCCTGACAAACAAGCAGGTATAAGCCCTCTCAGTAGGACTGCATCCTGGGTCTCACGAAAGAACCCATAACATCCCATTAGAAATCCAGCAGCCATCTAATCTTCCTCTCCTCACCTTCCTCATCCTCGTCTTCGTCGCTGGACTCGCTGACGTGCACGCTGACCGAGGCATTGGCGGCGTCCGTCCACTCGAAGAAGACTCCGAAACCGATATCGTAGTGGTCCGTGGCGAACTCCCAGAAGAGGTAGGAGCCCTCCTCGTGGGTGGGCACGCGCACTGTCACTACCTCGCCACGCCCCACCGTGATCACACTGTCCACGTCCTGCCGAATCTTCTCCTTGAAGTCCTTGATCTGGGGACGCGTCCACATGGAGGGGGCTGCTATGACCGGGGGAGAGTCTGCTGGGGGAGAGAAGGGAGAGTACGGAATGAGAGGGGCGTGTAAATATAACAGTGGCAGATTACGCACAATGTACATCCATTTCTAAAGTACAACATTTCAAAGAATGTACAACATACAAAAAATATCTGCTTGTGAGTACTTAAAGTTACTTTAATTTTCACTAGATGAGACAGAACTGGCTTTAGGGCAATACTGGCACACTGTCTCCTTGTTCTATCCAGGATAACAGAGTAGGCAGAGATACTCTGCTATAACCGATTAATTAATTCCATGGCTTGATTCCAAACCAGAAATGTGCATCCTCTGTCCTGGGCAGCAACTTCTTACCCCATCGAAGGGTTAGGTGGAGTCATTCACGTATCCCTTACACCTATTCATCCCTTTCTGATCCCCAAAGTCACATCACCAAGTGTAGAGGGTAAGGCATCACATTACAGTTTGGAATGTGTGCGCGCTTGTGCATATGTATGTGCGTCTGTCTACCTGGCCGGTGTGTGTACGTGCATGCGTGTTTGTACCTGCCCGTTGCGTGTGTGTACCTATGGGCCCGTTCTCAGTGACCTCCTCAGCAGGCTCGAGGGGCTCTGGTTCCCTGTCCATGCCCTCAGAGTGGGAGTCTGACTGGCCATTGAGCAAGGGGACCTCCTCTCTAGCCGGGGGCGCTGCAGCTACAGGCTCACTGGTGGCTTCCAGGGTGGCCTGCACCACTGCATCCTCCTGCTGCTTCTGTAAGGCCGCCTGGAAGGATGAGGGAGGTGGAAAGGAGGAAGGTCAATGACTGGCAGCAGAATTAAGACATTCCTGTATAATCTCTAGTTTTTTCCCTTTATGATCACTTAAAATCTCTTTATAAAAACTGAAAGACAACACTGGTTGACAGCATCTCTAATTAGGGATATGTTTTAGTATCAGTGTTTAAAGACGTCCTCCAGCTATTTTTTAACTTTTCCTGTTGAAAAGCGATATCCCAAGTATAAATAGGGGAGGAGTGGGGTAAGTTTAGCCAAAGGGGTAAGTTGAGCCACCCTTGTTTCTAGGAAACCATACACAAAATTAATCATTAACCAAATACTTAGGAAGAGGTCATTTCATGGACACTTAAGAAACTACATGGAAAAAGTGGTAAGCAAGTCAGTCCCAAAAAACAGTTTTTCACCAAGTGAAATTAATTTGTGTTTGAGGTTTCATGATGCTTGTATCTAAACCAAAGTAGATCATTTTAAGATTGTTCTATACATCAGTTGGGTTCTCTATAAGCGTCAATATGAGGTCCTAAACCTAGCATGAAAGTGCATCCTTGTAGCTGTGTGGGCTCATACCCTGAGTATACAAAACATTAAGAACACCTTTCCATGACAGACTGACCAGGTGAAAGCTATGATCCCTTATTGATGTTACCTGTTAAATCCACTTCAGTCAGTGTAGATGAAGGGGAGGAGATAGGTTAAAAAATGATTTTGAAGCCTCGAGACAATTGAGACATGGATTGTGTCTGTGTGCCATTCAGAGGGTGAATGGGCAAGACAACATATTTAAGTGCCTTTGAACGGGGTATGGTAGTAATTGCCAGGCGCAACGGTTTGAGTGTGTCAAGAACTGCAACACTGCTGGTTTTTCACTTAAGTTTCCCGTGTGTATCAATAATGGTCCACTACCCAAAGGACATCCAGCCAACATGACAACTGTGGGAAGCATTGAAGTCAACATGGGCCAGCATCCCTGTAGAATGCTTTTGACACCTTGTAGCCCATGCCATGATGAATTGAGGCTGTTCTGAATGTTTTTAACACTCTATAGTCAAAACGTTTGCCTTGGGGTAAGTTGAGCCAATGGTTGAGCTAATGGCAAGTTGAGCAAATTGATGTGTTTTCTTCCCAGTTGTAATGCAACGCATTATCACTGGGATATGCGGTAATAACAGGGCCTGGCCTGTTAAAAGTGTAAAAAAAAAAAGTACAAAGTGTTTGTTAGGTGTCAGCCTATGTTAAAATATGCTTAAACACCCACAAATCAGTGTGTGATGATGTAGGGCACACAAAATGTACTTTGTGTCTTAAATTTTCATGTACCGAATAGAAATCTAAAGTTCAATGCGTTTCCATTATATTTTCAACTCTACCGATAGTTTTGTCACAACAACTGTTGTGTTAAATAGCAAATGTGCCTACTCTGGTCTTGGCTCGTGCGCTCTAGCCAACAGCTCACAGATACAGTGCGGGTAGGCTGTGCAGGTAGGCTAGTCTACATGAGATTATTATGGATAAGAGTGATAATATTTGTATTTTTCAAATGGCACTCAAGCATCGAGCATCATGTCACCAGAATAAGACCCTCAATATTTATTGGAAAGAGCGTCAAGATCACAGTGCACTTTCACCACCCTGTGAAGTTCATCATAACTTATTTCATCTGTAGCCTAATAAACTGCATGGTTTCCTGAGTCGTAGTGGGAGGACCACACACCATGTCATCGCGTGACTCCAAGTTTACTTCGATATGATTGATGGTTGTTATATCAATATTTGCAAAGGCGTTTCCACCGCCATTTATCGCATAATTAATTTTAACGACACAAAAAGATCCCACCATGTCGAACGAACAAATGAGCTGTCGGCATTTATAAAATTGTACTGAAACATCCTGTTTCCATCACAGCTGTCGTGATTTTTTATACGGTACTATACTCACATAAAAACAGTGGATGGAAAAGTAGTTAAGTCATCGTTTTAGTCAAAGTTGAAGTGCCAAATCTGAATGTGTGACTTCGGATGTTTCCGTGAGTCTTACATGTCTTTTCCTATGAGATGACGTGCAAATTATTTTCAAGCTGTTTCGTTTCAGGGCTGGGGTTTCTTTCAATGTTACCACCCACCAGCATGGCAATGTTTATTAATCAGAAACACCTGCTGCAAAGTTCTATGTGAGTCTTATCCCAAACAGCTTTTCTCTGTAGCCTACACGTGGGTTCCCACTAGATGAAAACAGCCACAAAGTCAAAATTGGCTATATCATGCAAATTCAAGAAAACTAAAATGACCTTTTTGGTCTTAATTTAAGGTTAGGCTAAGGTTAGCAGTGTGGTTAAGGTTAGGGCTGAGGTGAGGGTTAGGTTAAAAATCAAATTTTAAGTAGAGAAAATGTAGAAATAGATGGGGTTCATGACTTTATGGCTGTGTTAACTAGTGACGACCCTGGACTTGGCCACCTTGCAATGGAGCTAATTAAAATAGGGGGTGCAACCTAATGTTTTTGCACCTCCCCTTTTTTACCAGCATATCATAATCCATTGGATAATTTGTCAAGTTTCATTTTAAGTTAGTCTGCATTAAATAATATATATTACCATTTTATAAAATTGTAAAATTGCGTGATATGATTACATTTTAGCTCCCTCAGTCGCTCAAGATCAGAGCATATGAGCGGAGTGGAGCGGGAGCGAGCGTGGAGCGTGAGCGGACGGATTTTGAACAGAGCGCAGAGCGGCATTTTTAAAAGGACGGAGCGTCGCCCTATGTCCCGCTCCAATTTCGCTCGCTCACACCACGAGTCTGAAGCATGCTCAAGCCTGACCCAGAATCCATCTGTTTAATTTAATTTGTGTCGTCCATGAATTTGTATTTTATAGAGCGAGAGGAGCAGCAGCAGCAACAAGAGAAAAGGGTTGAGGAATTCAAAAGTTTATTCACTGCACGCAAAGGCCCAACCATAACAAGGGAGAGAAAAAGAGAGCTGGATGTAGCATTTTTTGAAATGATTTTCATGGACTATGAACCGCTGAGTAAAGGAGAACGCGAAGGGATGCAACACTTCGCCAGCGCAGCTCAACCGGGCTACACTCCCCCAAGAAACTATGATAAATCAGTACTTTACTTTGTCAAATTTACATCTGAGATGCCCCATTCACATGCTTCAGCTGGCGATCAAAAACGCCGTTAACAAGCACGACAACATTAATAGGCTGTTAGTGAAAGTCGGGCACCTGGTGAAAAGTGTACGCAAGAGCACAGAGGAAACCGACCAATTAGGTGTCCGCCCCACAAATGCCTGCGCCATTCGATGGAGCAGCCAGCTGCGGATGATTCAGTCGTTCATCCGGTTGTTACAAAAAGACCCGTTATGGTAAAACAAACTCAAGTCTAATGTTGCTAACATCACCCTGAATCAAGTACGGCAGCTGACGCACCTTGTCAGTGTGCTGACACCACTAGCAGACCTCACAGACAAAATGCAGAAGGAGCTGGGGAACCTGGGGATGATCCTCCCTGCTGTCACAGAAATCAAATCCCTGCTCACCGATTACACTCACGCTGCACTTCCAATGGGCATCGCTGCTTTTGCAGAAACATTGGCAAACAACGTGTCAATTCGCTATGGAATATACTATACTGATTAACATCTCATTTTAGCGTCAGTGTTAGATCCCCGTTTCAAGACAGAATGGATAATCCGAGATGAGTCTGTATGCAACAAATTCGGGGAGATAAAGTAAGGCTGTGGTTTAAGCTAAAAGTGAAATACATGCAGATTTTGTTCCTTTTTTGGAGTGAGCGGGGGGCGATTTGAGTGGAGCGCGATGCAAACTGCGTTGAGCGCTGAGCGATAATGAGCGGACTGGCCTGATGTGGCTTTGAGCGGGGGGAGCGGAGGGGTGAACAGCTCCGTGAGCGAGGAGCTGAGATTCTCACCGCTCCACTCCGCTCATATGCTCTGCTCAAGATGAATGGTTTTGACCACTAACGTTTTAGGCATTAGTTTTGCATGCCCCGGGTGTGCAGGGTTTGCTCAATTTAGACCATTCCATTGATCCTAAAAAGAGAAATCTCCACCCACCCGGGGCACCGGGCCATGCAAAACGAACTCACCCATTGCTTCAATACACGCTCCAAACCGTTCAATAGTTAGGCTAACCATATTGCCGGAGCTTACAGTGCCTTCAGAAAGTATTCACACCCCTTGACTTATTCCGCATTTTGTTGTGTTACAGCCTGAATTTAAAATGGATTAAATTAAGATTTTGTGTCACTGGCCAATACACAATAATGTAGAAGTGGAATTATGTTTTTCAAAACAAAAAAAATATTAATATTAGTATTCAACCCCTTTGTTATGGCAAGCCTAAATAAGTAATATAAGTTGCATGGACTCACTCTGTGTGAAATAATAGTGTTTAACATGATTTTTTTATGACTACCTCATCTCTGTACCCCACACATACAATTATCTGTAAGGTCCCTCAGTCGAGCAGTGAATTTCAAACACAGATTCAACAACAAAGACCAGGGATGTTTTCCAATGTCTCGCAAAGAAAGGCACATATTGGTAGATGGCAAAAAAGCAGAGATTGAATATCCCTTTGAGCATGGTGACGCTATTAATTACACTTTGGATGGTGTAACAATACACCCAGTCACTACAAAGATACAGGCATCCTTCCTAACTCAGTTGCCGGAGAGGAAGGAAACAGCTCAGGGATTTCACCATGAGGCCAATAGTGACTTTAAAACAGTTACCAAGTTGAATGGCTGTGATAGGAGAAACCTGAGGATGGATCAACAACATTGTAATTACTCCACAATACTAACCTAGTTGACAGCGTGAAAAGAAGAATATTCCAAAACATGCATCCTGTTTGCAACAAGACACTAAAGTAATACTGCAAAAACATTTGGCTAAGCAAATCACTTTTTGTCCTTAATACAAAGTGCTATGTTTGGGGCAAATCCAATACAACACATTACTGAGTATCACTCTCCATATTTTCATGCATAGTGGTGGCTGCATCATGTTATGTGAATGCTTGTAATCGTTAAGGACTGGGGAGTTTTTCAGGATAAAATTTTTTTTGGAATGGCGCTAAGCACAGCAAAATCCTAGAGGAAAACCTGGTTTTGTCTGCTTTCCACCAGACACTGGGAGATGAATTCACCTTTCAGCAGGACAATAACCTAAAACACAAGGCCAAATCTACACTGGGGTTGCTTACCAAGAAAACAGTGAATGTTCCTGAGTGGCCGAGTTACCATTTTTACTTAAATCTACTTGAAAATCTATGGCAAGACCTGAAAATGGTAGTCTAGCAATGATCAACAGCCAATTTGACAGAGCATGAATATTTTTTTTAAGGAATAATAGGCAAATGTTGCACAATCCAGGTGTGGAAAGATCTTAAAGACGTACCCAAAAAGACTCACAGCTGCAATCGCTGCCAAAGGTGTTTCTACAAAATATTGACTCTGGTGTCTACTTATGTAAAATGAGATATTTCTGTATTTAATTTTCAATAAATTTGCAAACATGTTTTCACTTTGTCATTATGGGGTATTGTGTCTAGATGGGATTTTTTTTTTTAATAAATATGTAATCCATTTTGAATTCAGGCTGTAAAACTAAATGTGGAATAAGTAAATGGGTATGAACACTTTCTAAAGGAACTGTAGGTTGACAATTAGAAAATATGTCTGTTAAACTCAGTTATTTTGCAAAAGAAAGCCACGCATTTCAATGCATGCCACAGGAACACCTACCATATATGATACTTTGCCTAAAACGATGACTTATTGACTTAAAAGCTTTGTGCAACACCATGGGTAAGCTCTGGTTATCGTCTTTCAGCTCGAAAATGTGGATTCCTACTGGTATGGGTGTTTAAAAGACAAAAGTGATTGTGACGGTATTGAATTGTGTTTGGTTTTAAAAAGGCAGTGGTAATATTTCATTCAGTACAGAAATTTGTAGGCGGCTTAAAGGAAAACTCCGCCCAAAAACGATTAGTCCATTGTTGATATAGTCTCAAAATGCTTTGCATGACAACAATCAAGTTTTGAAAATATACAGTGCATTCGGAATGTATTCAGAACCCTTGACTTTTTCCACATTTTGTTACGTTACAGCCTTATTCTAAAACTGATTAAATTGTTGTTTTTCTCATCAATGTCCACAATATACCCCATAATGACAAAGCAAAAACAGGTTTATAAAATGTATAATAATAAAAAATATATATATAATATTTACATAAGTTCAGACCCTTTACTCAGTACTTTGTTGAAGCACCTTTGGCAGCGATTACAGCCTTGAGTCTTCTTGGGTATGACATTATAAGCTTGGCACACCTGTATTTGGGGAGTTTCTCCTATTCTTCTCTGCAGGTCCTCTCAAGCTCTGTCAGATTGGATGGGGACCATCACTGTATAGCTATTTTCAGGTCTCTCCAGAGTTGTTAGATCGGGTTCAGGTACGGGGTCAGGCTGGGCCACTCAAGGACATTTAGAGACTTGTCCCAAAGCCACTCCTGCATTGTCTTGGCTGAGTGCTTAGGGTCGTTGTCCTGTTGGAAGATGAACCTTTGCCCCAGTCTGAGGTCCTGAGCGCTCTGGAGCAGGTTTTCATCAAGGATCTCTTTGTACTTTGGTCCGTTCATCTTTCCCTTGATCCTAACTAGTCTCCCAGTCCATGCCGCTGAAGAACATCCCCACAGCATGATGCTGCCACCACCATGCTTCACCGTAGGGATGGTGCCAGGTTTCCTCCAGATGTGACGCTTGGCATTCAGGCCAAAGAGTTCAATTTTGTTTCTCATGGTCTGAGAGTCCTTTATGTGCCTTTTGGCAAACTCCAAGCGGGCTGTCATGTGCCTTTTACTGAGGAGTGGTTTCCTTCTGGCCACTCTACCATAAAGGCCTGATTGGTAAAGTGCTGCAGAGATGGTTTTCCTTCTGATAGGTTCTCCCATCTCCACAGAGGAACTCTAGAGCTCTGTCA
This sequence comes from Coregonus lavaretus, assembly GCF_964263955.1. Classification (NCBI taxonomy): domain Eukaryota; kingdom Metazoa; phylum Chordata; class Actinopteri; order Salmoniformes; family Salmonidae; genus Coregonus; species Coregonus lavaretus. The sequence goes on from NC_140020.1 coordinate 36,861,345, forward strand.
GAGTGACCATCAGGTTCTTGGTCACCTCCCTGACCAAGGCCCTTCTTCCCCGATTGCTCAATTTGGCCAGACGGCCAACTCTAGGAAGAGTCTTGGTGGTTACAAACTTCTTCCATTTAAGAATGATGGAGGCCACTGTTTTCTTGGGGACCTTCAATGCTGCAGAAATGTTTTGGTAACCTTCCCCAGATCTGTGCCTCGACAAAATCCTGTCTCGGAGCTCTACGGACAATTCCTTTGACGTCATGGCTTGATTTTTGATCTGACATGCACTGTCAACTGTGGGACCTTATATAGACATGTGTGTGCCTTTCCAAATCATGTCCAATCAATTGAATTTACCACAGGTGGACTCCAATCAAGATGTAGAAACATCTTAAAGATGATCAATGGAAACAGGATGCACCTGAGCTCAATTTCGTGTCTCATAGTAAAGGCTCTGAATACTTATTACTTTTTTATTTTTAATACATTAGCAAACATTTCTAAAATCCTGTTTTTGCTTAGTCTTTATGGGGTATTGTGTGTACATTGATGAGGATTTTTTTTATCTATTTAATCAATTTTAGAAAAAGGTGTAACGTTACAAAATGTGGAAAATGGGAAGGGGTCAGAACACTTTCCAAATGCACTGTATAACTTTCAAAATACAGAAATACAGCCTTGCGATGCACTTTCCATCATATAATGCAAAACGCAGAATCATATACTGTAATGCTAAATGCATCATATCAGCTGTATTTCTGTATTTTGAAAGTTATACTGTATATTTTGAACACTTGATTGCTGACATGCAAATCATGTCACTCACAAACTTTTACAGATGCACAATTGAGAGCATCCTGTTGGGCTGTATCACCGCCTGGTACGACAACTGCACCGCCCGCAACCGCAGGGCTCTCCAAAGGGTGGTGCGGTATGCCGAACGTTAGATATTAATTGTTAGATATTATGGCACTGTCGGAGCTAGAAGCACAAGCATTTCACTACACCCGCAATAACATCTGCTAAACACGTGTATCTGACAAAAAAAATGTTGATTTGATTTGGGGACTATCAACAATGGACTAATGAAACAAATACCAAAAGATAGTTTTGGGGTGGAATTGTCCTTTAACTTACATCTGCTTGTAAAAAAAAATGCCAAGAGAACACTTTTTTTGGACAAGCTATGTTTTCAAAACTAATGTTTACATGAATTCTGATTATTTCTGGGCATAAACATCCTGAAATATATGTAGATATCTTTGTTAGAAAGAAAACTATATTTTCCTTGACGGAGTGATGCTGAATGTAAAAAATGCTCAATTTACCCCACTCTCCCCTACAGTAATGTACACACACTTAACGGTAAAAAAATATGTTTTGCGCAAAACAGTGGTTTTTACAACTGCAAACTTCAAGAAGTATGGCATTCAAGGAGTTGGTCTGATGTGATGTCATCGGCCTCCCCACTTGCTTGAGGAAGATGTGGAGTGCATAGAATGTAGTGGTGTGTACCTGTTGTTGTGCCAGCTGGACCTGGTAGAGCTGCTGCATGTACTGTTGGTAGTGTTGTTCCTGTAGCTGGTGTATGAGACCCAGCTGCTGCTCAGGGCTCTCTGGGTACTGCTGGGCAGCATACTGCTGGAACTGCACCGCCGTCTGGGCATTCAGCGCTGCCATGATCTGCTGTCTGCAGACAGGGAGGGGGAGGTTGGAGGAGAGCGTCAACTCAGCACCCTTCAATGAACACTGGCCTACCATAAAAAGCTACATAAACACCGTAGATAGAGGTAGCTTTAACATTCTATGCACTCCACATCTTCCTGAAGGTAAAGAAATTGATAATATATCATACACACAGACACACGACTCACTTCTGCTGCTCCACCCGTAGCCTCTCCTCCTCCAACTGTCTCCTCTCCTCCTCCTCCCGCTTCAGCCTCTCCTCCTCTTCAAGCCTCCGTCTCTCCTCCTCCTGCCTCTGTCGCTCCCTCTCTTCATCCTCCCGGCGCTGTCGTTCCTCCTCCTCCCTCCTGAGGTGAGATAGAAGGAAAGAGACAAAAACACGACAAATTTGAGTAAACTCCCTAAATACTAGGATAGTTTCCACCATGTTGCTGTCATGGGCAGAAATGTCTGTCTGTCCTCCTGGGCATCTTACCGTTTCCTCTCCTGTTCCTCCTTCTCTATTTGGTGGGAGGTGACATAGGGAGCGAATAAATTACAGCATTTGTTCAACAGCTTGACAAACTCCACCATGGCCTCCTCCTTCTCCATGTTACCCAGAGCAGCCCACTCTTTCCTACAGAGGGGAAATAGGGATAATATAGTTTTGTTTCTTCTCACTTTTGTTTATTTCACTTTCTTTGGCAATGTAAACATATATTTCCCACGACAATAAAGCCCCTTTGAATTTAATTGAGGGTGGGAGATAGAGAGGAGAGATCGAGATTAGGGACAACTTTCTTTTTACACTGAGCTGTGAAAAACCTTTAAAAAACGCCAAGAGGAAAAGCTCTGATTCCACACTGTTTCCTCACGTTTCCTGGAACACAGTAGCAGCACTAGGGATGGAGCGTCAGATGGAGTTAAAAGGTCACACAAACATACTGGGGAGGTGTGTGGGGGGGGGGGGTACCTGCGGTCATTTCCCAGGACGTCAAAGAAGCCCACCTCTGGAGAAGCGTCAAGGTTGTATGGCCCCAGTAACACCTGCTTGTGGAGTGCCACCAAACGAAGCTTCTCCTCATAGGTGGGGTGGAAGGCCTTGCCATCCTTATCTGAGGACAAGACAAACACAAACTAATGGTCTAGACTGCAATACACTATCAAGGCAAATCATCTGTTGATCATTCATTGCTAGACAGGCCTATATTGGAAATTGCACACAGAACATCTTGTTGCTAAGTGTGCTGCTAGCGAATGGTGGCTGACATACATGTCCCTATTACAGTGTATACAGTCAGCGAAGAAGCAACTTAGCCATGTCTGACCTTGGTCATAGAAAGAAGCCTCAATTTAGACAAGATCAAATGACAAGAGAGAAAGACATGCTCTCTCTAAATGTGCACTCCTTATATTGCCAATGCCCTTCGGGAACAATCAATAATACATGCAATGCACAGCTTCACTGAAGAATAGGAGGAGTCCAGGTTTGGAACCTGTTTGCAAAATGCCAAAAGTCACCTGGAGTGCTCTCACAATAAACCAGCAGTAAACATTGAATGTTGTTTGAAAATGGTCAATGCAATTCAAAGATGTTTACTTAGCGAACACAGCTGTGTGGGAGAAATAGGCTACTCCTTTAATGTTTCGTTAAAATTGGCAGCCCTCTAATATTTTGCTCCCCTCTAAAGATCTAGGCTGAATTTCATTCCAGAAATGTATCCTCTCCCCTCTGCCCTTGCTCACTCCACAAGTGTAGATCTGAGATGATTGATTATGTGTAGGTAAGCAATCGCTTCACCTTGTTTCAGTCACGCTGCTTTCATCTACTCATTCCTGTTAGATCCGTGAGAAGAAGGGAATCGGAGCAGAAGGCATACACGTGTTCTGAAAAAAAGCAGAAATCCGCAGGTTGTGGGCGAACCTATGCTACCCAACATCTTGTGTAGTGTTACACTTTGAACGAAAACAAGGGGGTTGAGCTCTGAGCTGCCTTGGGCTGGACTTCTATGCTAGGTGTGTCTTTGCGCTAATCCCGCCTACTCGAATGACCCTACTTCCCCAGAGCTGGAGAGGAAGTGAAAGTCACTTGCAACCTAATGTCACTGCCGCCAGAAACAAACAGAGCAGACGAAGCATACAAGCATCCTTCTCTGTTCTTGGATCTGAATCAACTCGACCCCAAAAGAGAAAAAGAAGCGAGATAATGACAGCTCATGACCAATCCATAAACCAGATAAACATTGGAATTCATTTTGACAGGTGGAAGAGTGACTCTGACTGACATGGCCACCGTTCTCATGGACAGGTAACGTTAGGTAAGGGATGGGTTGCGTTTTTAGCCTGCTAGCTACATTAGCTGCTAACCTTAGTGTGCTATATGTTCAAGCTAGCAGCTAACAAAGCTACTTCGCTAGCTAGCTAACATCTTCTGTATTCGGACTGTTTTGTACTCAAAGGAATCTAACGATACCATCATGTAGCGACACTGCAAAAACCCCAACAAGATACCCAACGCCTTTATTTCAACTAGCTACCGTTAGCTAGCTAAAGCTAGATATGCAGATTGTTGACATGATAGTGTGTTTCGTTTGTAGATGAAAATGCTAGCTAGCTAGGTGGTCGACAGCAGTTTCTGCCCAGGACCACCCCAAAAAATGCATCTAGCTATAAAACTTTGCACAGTAACATCACAGAAACATGTATTTCACTGACATTGCCAAATACTTTAATCATTTTTTCATTGGCAAGATTAGCAAATTTAGGCATAACATGCCAGCAACAAACGCTGACACTACACATCCAAGTATAACTGATCAAATTATGAAAGACAAGCATTGAAATGTTGAATTACTTAAAGTGAGTGTGGAAGAAGTTTAACAATTATTGTTGTCTTGGATGCAAATTACTGAGGATAATAGTGGGCGTTATTGCCACTCCTACTTCCCATATCTTCAATCTAAGCCTACCAGAAAGTGTGTGCCCTCAGGCCTGGAGGGAAGCAAAAGTCATTCCGCTACCCAAGAATAGTAAAGCCCCCTTTACTGGCTCAAATAGCTGACCAATCAGCCTGTTCCCAACACTTAGTAAACTTTTTTGGGAAAAAACGTATGTGTTATGGCTTTACACCCCCTGCTATATTGTGGATAAAGAGTTACCTGTCTAACAGAACACAGAGGGTGTTCTTTAATGGACGCCTTTCCAACATAATCCAGGTAAGAGTCAGGAATTCCCCAAGGCAGCTGTCTAGGCCCCTTACTTTTTTCAATCTTTACTAATGACATGCCACTGGCCTTGAGTAAAGCCAGTGTCCCTATGTATGCGGATGACTCAACATTATACACGTCAGCTACTACAGCGAGTTAAATCAAAGCAAAACTTAAAGAACTCCAGTTAGTTTCAGAATGGGTGGCAAGGAATAAATGAGTCCTAAATATTTCTAAAACTAAGAGCATTGTATTTGGGACAAATCATTCACAAAACTCAAAACCTCAACTGAATCTTGTAATAAATAATGTGGAAATTGAGGTGACTAAACTGCTTGGAGTAACCCTGGATTGTAAACTGCCATGTTTTTATTTATGTAATCAATTTTAGAATAAGGCTGTGACATAACAAAATGTGGAAAAAGTCAAGGGGTCTGAATACTTTCCGAAGGCACTGTATGTGATAGTGGAGTAGTGGTCTGAGGGAACACACCAAATATATTGGGTAAAGTGTTCTGAAATGTAATGTCATGTAATATTTTAAACTGTATATAACTGTACTAATGTTGCTGGACCCTAGGAAGAGAAGGCAGCAGCTAATGGGTATCCTTAATAAATACAAAATAAAAATGTATCAGGGAGATACTGGTGGAGACAGTCTGATTTTGAGGGAACCCAAGGCTGTGCAAGTTGTGGTTGTGCAAACCCCAACACTTAGAGGTAAGAAATGCTGTATGCATTTTCTGTTATGCTTTGTGATTCAATAATTATTTTGTTGGTAATAGACCAAAATAGTTAGCCATGTTTGCCTGTTCAGCACATTGCTGTCTATATACAGCATTGATTCCTACCTAGTGTGAACTACCCACCAGAATGACTGAATGAATATCCAGTGTGGTCAGTCAAGTAAACAATGGCTCATCTGCATGACGTATTGGTGGACTATGGGCCATCAAGTAATAGGATGGTACATCAGCATGTTACACTGGTAACAGCACAACACCACATATTCCATCCATATAATGTTATCAAAATCAATGTTTATTTAGCATATGCACAGGATACAGTGGGGTGTATATGGGAATATGGTAGGAAACTTTTGTTCATACAAGTACTTTGAGTATACTTAAGAAATTAATTATCTCGCTCACAAAACAGTCTGTAGGTTCACACTAATTTACTCATATGCCATCAATATTATGTTATCAAAATCAATGTTTATTTTTTGGCATATGCACAGGATGCAGTCTGATGTATACGGGAATTTGACATTGCATTGTACCGTGTACTATTGAAGTAACAATTTGTTTGTTTTCCCAGTGCCAACAACCCCCAAAGACTCAGGACTCATCCCCATCCCTCCTGTACCATTACCAACCAAGCAAGAGTTTCTCCAGGAACATCAATGCAAAGGGATTGGTAGGAACATTTTGTTGATACAGAATGGCAGACATTACACTCTTTACAAGTATTTAACCTTTTCCTGATGAAACTTGAGAAAGGAATATACAATTACATTGAGTTAGAATCAATACTATGAAAACTTGGAAAGGCCATTGACACTAGCACTAATAATTTCAGTGACATTATTTTTTTTCTCCCATCAGCATTAAACACTGCCATAGTAACAGAACCATTGATTACCAGGACTACATGCTGCATTATAAAATACTTGACTCTTTTGTAAAATCCCACATAATTCACAATTAAACTTTACAAGGTAAAAGTGACTTTTCCACCCAAAAATGGGACAATTACAATGACAACTGAACACTTGAAGAACTTAAATAAAAACACACATACAATGCAGGACATACACAGCTAGGTACCAGCTTCCAGGAAAAAAAAGCCTACATGGTGCCACAGCGGATCTCGGGAGGCCAGTACTCGCCACACACAGCAGCTTGGAATGACGACCCTTTTGATAGGTCCCACACCTCCAGACCAAACGTATCTGCTGCTCCTGGTTCCCACCTTTCACCCCCTACTAGGTCATCAGAGCCGGTATGACCGCAATGCATCCTAACGGCACTGCTACAGAGGTTCAATTTTCAATGGCTGATGCGCAAGTTCATTGTATCTTGTGAATTGAAATAATGAGACAAAGTTGATTTGGTTGGTGAATGGTGTAGCAGATATAAACGTCACATGGACACTTTTGATGGTGATGCATGTAGTGTTAGGATGTTCGTCATCATCTATGGCTGACTGTTTCTTCCATCCAACAGGTCCAAACTATCCTGTGCATTATAGGTTGACATTGGGAAAATATTAAACAAGTTGTTACTTCAATAGTACACTGTACAATGCAATGTCATATTACCGTATACATCAGACTGCATCCTGTGCATATGCCAAAAAAATTGTGATTTTGATTTGATAACATAATATTGATGGAATATGAGTACATTATAGAATTCAACCACATATTCTTCAACGCTCTCCAGGGTTGTCAATCACCAGCTCTGTTGACTACAGATAAACTAATATATTACATTTACATAAGTATTCAGACCCTTTACTCCGTACTTTGTTGAAGCACCTTTGGCAGCGATTACAGCCTATAACATAAGCTTGGCACACCTGTATTTGGGGAGTTTCTCCCATTCTTCTCTGCAGATCCTCTCAAGCTCTTTCAGATTGGATGGGGAGTGTCGCTGCACAACTTTTTTGAAGTCTCTCTAGGGATGTTTGATCGGGTTCAAGTCCGTGCTCTTGCTGAGCCACTCAAGGACATTGAGACTTGTCCTGAAGCAACTCCTGCGTCGTCTTGGCTGTGTGCTTAGGGTCGTAGGTGAACCTTCGCCCCAGTATGAGCTCTGGAGCAGGTTTTCATCAAGGATCTCTGTACTTTGCTCCGTTCATTTTTCCCCCTCGATCCTTACTAGTTTCCCAGTCCCAGCCACTGAAAAACATCCCCACAGCATGATGCTGCCACCACCATGCTTCACCGTAAGGATGGTGCCAGGTTTCCTCCAGATGTGACGTTTGGCATTCAGGCCAAAGAGTTCAATCTTGGATTCATCAGACCAGAGAATTTTGTTTCTCATGGTCTGGAAGTCATTTAGGTGCCTTTTGGCAAACTCCAAGCAGGCTGTCATGTGCCTTTTACTGAGGAGTGGCTTCCGTCTGGCCACTCTACCATAAAAGGCCTAATTTGTGGAGTGCTGCTGAGATGGTTGTCCTTCTGGAAGGTTCTCCCTTCTCCACAGAGGACCTCTGGAGCTCTGTCAGAATGACCATCGGGTTCTTGGTCACCTCCCTGACCAAGGCCCTTCTTCCCCGATTGCTCAGTTTGGCAGGGCGGCCAGCTCTAAGAAAAGTATTGGTAGTTCCAAACTTCTTCCATTTAAGAATGATGGAGGCCACTGTGTTCTTGGGGTGCTGCAGACATTTTTTGGTACCCTTCCCCAGATCTGTGCCTCGACACAATCCTGTCTCGGAGCTCTACGGACAACTCCTTAGACCTCATGGCTTGGTTTTTACTCTGAAATGCACAGTCAACTGTGGGACCTTATATAGACAGGTGTGTGCCTTTCCAAATCAAGTCCAATCAAGTTTCCAAAGACTCCAATGAAGTTGTAGAAACATCTCAAGGATGATCAATGGAAACAGGATGCACCTGAGCTCAAATTCGAGTCTCATAGCAAAGGGTCTGAAAACATATGTAAATAAGGTATCTGTTTTTAATTAATTTGCAAAAAATGGCTAAAAAACTATTTTTGCTTTGTCATTATGGGGTAGTGTGTAGTATGATGAGGGGAAAAAAACTATTTAAACTATTTTAGAATAAGGCTGTAACGTAACAAAATGTGGAAAATGTCAAACGGTCTGAACACTTTCCGATGTAGCATTGTGCTATAACCATGTAACATGTGTCATGTTAATGTGCCATCCTATGACTTGATGGCCCATAGTCCACCAATATGTTATACAGATGTTAACTTTACTGCCCATGCTGGGTATTCATTCAGTTGGGTTAACTCTAGGTCGGAATCAATGCTGTATATAGGCAGGCAATGTGCTGAACAGGCAAACATAGCTAACTATTTTGGTCAATTACCAACAAAATAATTGAATCACAAAGCATAACAGCAAATGCATACATTTCTTACCTCTCTTTCAGTGTTGGGGTTTGCACAACCACAACTTGTACAGTCTCAGGTTCCCTCAATCAGACCATGTTCACCAGTATCTCCCTGAGAAATACATATTAGTGTGATGTTACTGTACCAAATGTTATAGCTAGATGCATTTTTTGGAGTGGTCCTGTGCTGAAAATTCTATCTACCACCTAGCATTATCATCTACAAATGAAACACTATCAAGTCAACAACCTGCATATCTAGCTTTAGCTAGTTGAAATAAAGGCATTGAGCATCTTGTGGGGTTTATGCAGTGCAGCTACATGATGCCATTGTTAGATTCCTTTAAGTACAAAACCGTCTGAATACAGAAGATGTTAGCTAGCTAAGTAGTCTTGTTAGCTAGCTTAAAACATTGAACACACAAAGGTTAGCAGCTAATGTAACTAGTAGGCTAAACACGCAACCCAAAACCTACCTAATGTTACCGGTCCATGAGAACAGTGGCCATGACGGAGTCACTCTTCCACCTTTCAAAATTAATTCAAATTTCTATCTGGTTTATGAATTGGTCATGAGCAGTCATTTTCTTGCTTCTTTATCTCTTTTGGGATTGAGTTGATTCAGATCCAAGAACAGAGAATGATGCTTGTTGGCTTCGTCTGCTCTTTTTGTTTCTGGCGGCGGTGACATTAGGTTGCAAGTGACTTTCACTTCCTCTCCAACTCTGGGGCAGCAGGGTCATTAGAGTAGGCGGGATTAGCGCAAAGACACACCTAGCCCAGAAGGCCAGCCCAAGGAGGCTCAGGGCTCAAACCCCTTGTTTTCGATCAAAGTGAAAACACTACACAAGAAGTGGGGCGGCATAGAGTCGCCCACGACCTGCGAATTTCTGCTTTAAAAAAGGTGTACATCGGAAGTGATGGTAATGACTCATTTCCACGCTTATCCATTGGCTGTGAAATGTGTGTGGTCCACGTTCAATGGCCCTTCAAAGGAAACGCAGGCACTTTCTTTTGATGTGAAGCCAAGTGCATTTAATTCTGAAAATTAGAAGGCAGTCAGCCTACAATTAAGCAGTAAAAGTCAAGTCACGAAAGCCCAGAAGGATCTCCAAAAGCTGACCTCTGGAAACTACACACTGCTTGTCAATGGTCTGAAAGACTGGCCGTGTCTCGAATCTGGCTTGCGTCCTACTTATTTAAAAGGTCGTTCCATTTGATTTCAATTACTTTTTGACGTCAACCCTTTTGATTTGAACGAAACTTTCCATATATACACTCAACAAAAATATAAAAAAACGCAACATGTAACAATGTCAAAGATTTTGCTGAGTTACAGTTCAAACAAACAAATCAGTCAATTGAAATAAATTAATTAGGCCCTAATCTACAGATTTCACATGACTGGGCAGGGGCGCAGCCATGGGTGGGCATAGACCCACCCACTTGGGAGACAAGCCCAGCTAATCAGGTGAAGAAGCCAGATGTGGAGGTCCTGGGCTGGCATGGTTACACGTGGTCTACGGTTGTGAGGCCGGTTGGACGTACTGCCAAATTCTCTAAAAATAGGTTGGAGGCGGTTTATGGTAGAGAAACTAACATTCAATTCTCTGGCAACAACTCTGCTGGACATTCATGCAGTCAGCATGCCAATTGCACGCTCACTCAACCCTTTTGTGGCATTGTGTTCTGTGACAAAACTTCACACGCAAACATTGTAATAGTGTTGTATGCTGGTATTGTACATTTTGTATTGTAGATTTGTAGTGGTTTAATAATGTTATATGATGTACTGTTTTACTATATATATATATATATATATATATATAATGTAAGTGCTTTAATGTGTTTGTTCTCCAGGAAGAGTAGCTGCTGCCTTGGCAGCAGCTAATGGGGATCCCTAATTAATACAAATACCAAGACACATCCATGTCTTCATCACTAAAAAAGATTAAGGGTTGAGTTTGATATACATTGAACAAAAATATAAATGCAATATGCAACAATGTCAAAGATTTTACTGAGTTACAGTTCATATAAGGAAATCAGTCAATTTAAATAAATAAATTAGGCTCTAATCTATGGATTTCACATGACTGGGAATACAGATATGCATCTGTTGGTCACAATACCTTTAAAAGTAGGGGCGTGGATCAGAAAACCAGTCAGTATCTGGTGTGACCACCATTCGCCTCATGCAGCACGACACAACTCCTTCGCATAGAGCTGATCTCCACTCCACTTGATCTCCACTTCAATGGCTGTGAAAAGTTGCTGGATATTGGCAGGAACTGGGACATGCTGTCGTAAATGTCAAACATGCTCAATGGGTGACATGTCTGGTGAGTATGCAAACCATGGAAGAACTGGGACATTTTCAGCTTCCAGGAATTGTGTACAGATCCTTGCGACATGAGGCTGTGCATTATCATGCTGGAACATGAGGTGATGTCGGCGTATGAATGGCACGACAATGGGCCTCGGGATCACGTCACGATATCGCTGTGTATTCAAATTGCCATCGATAAAATGCGATTGTGTTCGTTCTCCGTAGCTTATGCCTGCCGATACCATAAACCCACCGCCACCATGGGGCTCTCTGTTCACAACGTTGACATCAGCAAACCGCTCGCCCACATGATGCCATACACGCTGTTTGCCATCTGCCCAGTACAGTTGAAATCAGGATTAATCTGTGAAGAGCACACTCCTCCAGTGTGCCAGTAACAATTGAAGGTGAGCATTTGCCCACTGAAGTCGGTTACGACACTGAACTGCAGTCAGGTCAAGACCCTGGTGAGGACGATGAGCACGCAAATGAGCTTCCCTGAGACGGTTTCTGACAGTTTGTGCAGAAATTATTCGGTTGCGCAAACCCACAGTTTCATCAGCTGTCCGGGTGGCTGCATCCCGCAGGTGAAGAAGCTGGATGTGGAGGTCCTGGGCTGGCGTGGTTACACGTGGTCTCCGGTTGTGGACGTAATGCCAAATTATCTAAAATGACGTTGGAGGCGGCTTATGGTAGAGAAATGTAATCTTGGGCAACAGCTCTGGTGGACATTCCTGCAGTCAGCATGCCAATTGCACGCTCCCTCAAAACTTGAGACATCTGTGGCATTGTGTTGTGTGACAAACGCACATTTTAGAGTGGCCTTTTATTGTCAGCAGCACAAGGTGCACCTGTGTAATGATCATGCTGTTTAATCAGCTTCTTGATATGCCACATCTGTCAGATGAATGGATTATCTTGACAAAAGGATAAAATGCTCCCTAACAGGGATGTAAACAATTTTGTGCACAAAATGTTTTGTGCGATGGAACATTTCTGGGATCTTTTATTTCAAATCAAATGTTATTGGTCACATACAAATATTTAGCAGATGTTATTGCGGGTGTGGTGAAATGCTTGTGTTCCTAGCTCCAACAGTGCAGTAGTATCTAACAATTAAAAACAATACACACAAATCTAAAAGTAAAAGAATGGAATTAAGAAATATATAAATATTGGGACGAGCAATGTCTGAGTGGCATGAACTAAAATAGAGTAGAGTACAGTATATACATATGAAATGAGTAAAACAGTATGTAAACATTAAAGTGACTAGTGTTCCATTAAAGGTGACCAGTGATTCCATGTCTATGTACATAGGGCAGCAGCCTCTAAGGTGCAGGGTTGAATAACCGGGTGGTAGCCGGCTAGTAATGGCTATTTAACAGTCTGATGGCCTTGAAATAGAAGCAGTCCAGGACCCAGTTGCACAGGGTGGGGTTCAGACCCAGGGACCCAGAGCTTAATGATGAGCTTGGAGGGTACTATGGTGTTGAAGGCTGAGCTATAGTCAAATGAACACGCTTAAAATGTCTTACTCACGTCGGTCACGGAGAACGAGAGCCCACTGTCCTTTGGAGCGGGCAGCATCGGTTATCCTTAAAGCGTGCAAAAGGTGTTCAGCTTGTCCGGGAGCAAGACGTCGGTGTCCGCGACGTGGCTGGTTTTCCCTTTGTAATCCGTGATGGTCTGTAGACCCTGCCACATACGTCTCGTGACTGAGCCGCTGATTTGTGACTCCACTTTGTCTTTGTACTGACGTTTTGCCTGTTTGAGTGCCTTGCGGAGGGAATAATTGTGACTCATTTCAGGAAACTAGGTGTATGTCGTGCGTCACTACTTCACAGGAGAGCCATTTGAATGTAAACTATTAATTTTATTTTTTAAATCAAAATGTGTTTTTTTGCAGAAATGTCTTGTATGCCATCTGTAAATACCAATTAAATTGTTAAATTACGAGCCTAGTTGGTTTAGCCACAGAAAAAGACCGGAACCTTCCCGCTTGCCATGATTGGCTGAGATAAATGGGTAGGCTGGACATGCCGAGAGATGAGTTCGGATTGGTCTGCCATGTAGCACGCTTCTGTCTATAATATGAGCTGGTCAGTATGTGTAGGGAATCCTTTCTAACGCTGCTTTTTTGAAAGATATCACGTAGTAGAACTGCAAAGTTGTTGCTCTCCACTTTCTGGAGGACCGAGTTTTGAAATCAGTGGAATGCCCAGTGGAAGCAGAGTATGATAGTTAAGGAGATGGACAAAATTCTGGCGTTTGATTGCAAATATGCAGACAGAAAAGAAAAGAGAACACACAGGAGGCTGTTGTATAAAACACCTGTCTCCGGATTACATTTACATTTAAGTAATTTAGCAGACGCTCTTATCCAGAGCGATTTACAAATTGGTGCATTCAACTTAGGATAGCCAGTGGGACAACCACCCAGTGGGTCCCATTATGCCTGGCGAAAACCAAACACTGCATTCCACAGTAAGAACATCATACCAAAGGTCAAGCATGGTGGTGGTGGTGTGATGGTTTGGGGATGCTTTGCTGCCTCAGGACCTGGACGACTTGCCTTAATAGAAGGAACCATGAATTCTGCTCTGTATCAGAGAATTTCTACAGGAGAATGTCAGACCATCCGTCTGTGAGCTGAAGCGCAGCTGTGTCATGCAGCAAGACAATGATCCAAAACACACAATCAAGTCTACATGAAAATTGCTAAAAAGCAACAAATTTGAAGTTTTGGAATGGCCTAGTCAAAGTCCAGACCTAATCCCAATTGAGATGTTGTGGCAGGACTTGAAACGAGCAGTTCATGCTTGAAAACCCACACGTCACTGAGTTAAAGCAGTTCTGCATGGAAGAGTGGGACAAAATTCCTCCACAGCGACGTGAGAGACTGATCAACAACTACAGGAAGCATTTGGTTGGAGTCATTGCAGCTAAAGGTGGCACAACCAGTTATTGAGTGTAAGGGGGCAATTACTTTTTTCACACAGGGGAATTGGGTGTTGCATATCTTTGTTTATGAAATAAATATGTAATTGTTGTGTTATTTGTTCACTTATTTTCCCTTTATCTAATATTAGGTTTTGGTTGAAGATCTGATAACATTCAGTATCACAAATATGCAAAAGTAGAGAAAATTAGAAAGGGGGCAAATACTTTTTCATAGCACTGTATGTTGTTTCCAGTTTGCACAAAGTCCAGTGTAGTTCCTTGAGGGCCGTTGTGGTATCGGCTTGAGGGGGAATATACACGGCTGTGACTATAACCGATTGTCTTGGGAGGTAATACGGTCGACATTTGATTGTGAGATATTCTAGGTCGGGTGAACAAAAGGACTTGAGTTCCTGTACGTTAACACAATCACACTATGAGTAGTTAATCATGAAACAAACACCAACGCCTTTCTTCTTCCCGGAGAGTTCTTAATTCCCGTCTGCGCAATGTACTGAGAACCCAGCTGGCTGGATGGATGGGGACAGTATATCCGGAGAGAGCCATGATCCTGTGAAACAGAGTATGTCTCTCTGGAAAGAGATCTTTGCCCTAAGCTCGACTACTTTATTGTCCTAGGACTGAACATTAGCGAGTAAAATACTCGGAAGCGGTGGATGTTGTGCACGCCTCCTGAGTCGGACTAGAAGTCCACTCCGAATACCCCTTCTCTGCCGGCGGCGTCTTGGAGCAGCCTCTGGGATAAGTTAAATTGCCCTCTGTGGTACGAACAAAGGATCCAATTCGGGAAAGTCGTATTTCTGACCGTAATGCTAGTGAGTTACCGCCGCTCTGATATCCAAAAGTTATTTCTGGCTGTAAGTAATAACACATAAAACATTCTGGACTAATAATGTAAGAAATAACACACAAAAACAAAATAATGCAAAGTTGCTTAGGAGCTAGAAGCAGAGCTGTCATGTCTGTCGGCGCCATCTTCTTGAATCTCAGCTCATGAAACCAGAACTTTACATGTTGCTTTTATAATTTTTGTTCAGTGTATATATTTGCCTATGGTAGGAGCGGTCAGAATGTTACTTTTTGGACCTGAATGCCAAAAAACATTCAGGAGATAGAGGTGCTCAAAGTTGACCCATTTTGCATACTCCACCATACCATCAGACATCCAAATCTTCATCACTGGAAAAGGTTAATGGTTCAGTTTGATATCATTTAAAAGCTTGCAAAAAAGGTTTGTCAAACTATTTGATAATTTCTTAAATATTTATTTAAAATAACACATTTCATTTTTTAACTTTTAAAAAGGGTCAATCGGCAGTTTAAACTTTAAAAGCTGAGGGATTGGGTTGGATAAATGTAAGCGCTCTCAAATTCATAGAGAAATGGATGCAAGGACTGACCATCCATGATGTCAAAATGTTGAGGATAGTGTTTGTTTACAAACATTGGAGTAAACAAGCTTACATTTTGGGTTCTGATGGGGTATGACAGATGAACTAAGCTCATGAGGCATTTATAAGATATATTCTTCAAGAATCAATGGGTACATATCACTCATTTATATACTGAACAAAAATATAAACTTGACATGTGTTGGTTTCATGTTTCATGAGCTGAAATAAATTGTGCACAAATTTGTTTACATCCCTGTTAGTGAGCATTTCTCCTTTGCCAAGATCATCCATCCACCTGACAGGTGTGGCATATCAAGAAGCTGATTAAACAGCATGATCATTACACAGGTGCACCTTGTGCTGGGGACAATAAAAGGCCACTCTAAAATGTGCAGTTGTCACACAACACAATGCCACAGGTGTGTCAAGTTGAGGGAGCGTGCAATTGGCATGATGACTGCAGGAATGTCCACCAGAGCTGTTACCAGATAATTTAATGTTAATTTCTCTACCATAAGCCTCCTCCAACATCGTTTTAGAGAATTTGGCAGTATGTCCAACCGGCCTCACAACCACACCAGCCCCTCCACATCCAGCTTCTTCACCTGCGGGACTCAGCCACCCGGACAGCTGATGAAACTGTGGGTTTGCACAACAGTAGAATTTCTGCACAAACTGTCAGAAACCGTCTCAGGGAAGCTCATCTGCATGCTCGTCGTCCTCACCAGGGTCTTGACCTGACTGCAGTTCAGCGTTATAACCGACTTCAGTGGACAAATGCTCACCTTCAATTGTTACTGGCACGCTGGAGAAGTGTGCTCTTCACAGATGAATCCTGATTTCAACTGTACTGGGCAGATGGCAAACAGCGTGTATGGCATCGTGTGGGCGAGCGGTTTGCTGATGTCAATGTTGTGACCATAGTGCCCCATGGTGGCGGTGGGTTTATGGTATCGGCAGGCATAAGCTACAGAGAACGAAAACAATTGCATTTTATCGATGGCAATTTCAATACACAGAGACACCGTGATGAGATCCTGAGGCCCATTGTCGTGCCATTCATACGCCGACGTCACCTAATTTTCCAGCATGATAATGCACAGCCCCATGTCCCAAGGATCTGTACACAATTCCTGGAAGCTGAAAATGTCCCAATTCTTCCATGGCCTGCAAACTCACCAGACATGTCACTCACTGAGCATGTCTGGGATGCTCTGGATCAACGTTTACGACAGCGTGTTCCAGTTCCTGCCAATATCCAGCAACTTCTCACAGCCATTGAATTGGAGTGGGACAACATTCCACAGGCCACAATCAAAAGCCTGATCAACTCTATGCGAAGGAGATGTGTTGCGCTGCATGAGGCAAATGGTGGTCACACCAGATACTGACTGGTTTTCTGATCCACGCCCCTACTTTTAAAAAGGTATCGTGACCAACAGATGCATCTGTATTCCCAGTCATGTGAAATCCATAGATTAGGGCCTAATTTTTTTTATTTAAATTGACCAATTTCCTTATAAATATTTGACATTGTTGCATGTTGCATTTATATATTTTTGTTCAGTGTATATCAAACTTAACCCTTAATCTTTTTTAGTGATGAAGACATGGATGTCTCTTGGTATTTGTATTAATTAGGGATCCCCATTAGCTTCTGCCAAGGCAGCAGCTACTCTTCCTGGAGTCCAAACACATTAAAGCTCTTACATTACATATAAAACAAAAGATAACACAGTTTATCATATAACATTATTACACCACTACAAATGTACCATACAAAAAGTACAATACAACCATACAACATTACAATGTATGCGTGTCTGTACCTTTGTGTGTGTATCTCTATGTTCCATAAGGTGAATTTACCTGTTTTATAAATCTGATTCTACTGCTTGCATCAGTTACCTGATGTGGAATAGAGTTCCATGTAGTCATGGTTCTATGAAGTACTGTGCGCCTCCCATAGTCTGTTCTGGACTTGGGGATTGTGAAGAGACCTCTGGTGGCATGTCTTGTGGGGTATGCATGGTGTCTGAGCTGTGTGCTAGTAGTTTAAACGGTACATTCAGCTTGTCAACACTTCTTACAAAAACAAAGTGATGATGTCAATCTCTCTTCCACTTTGAGCCAGAGACTGACATGCATATCATTAATGTGTATTTTTAAGGGCCAGCCCTCTTTGTGGCACCTGACCACACTACTGAACATTAGTCTAGGTGCGACAACACTAGGGCCTGTAAGATCTGCCTTGTTGACAGTGTTGTTAAGAAGGCAGAGCTGCACTTTATTATAGACAGACTTCTCCCCATTTTAGCTAATGTTGTATCAATATGTTTTGATTATGACCGTTTACAATCCAGGTATACTCCAAGCAGTTTAGTCACCTCAAATCGCTCAATTTCCACATTATTCATTATGAGATGTAGTTGTGGTTTAGGTCTTAGGGAATGATTTGTCCCAAATACAATGCTTTTAGTTTTGGAAATATTTAGGACTAACTCATTCCTTGCCACCCATTCTAAAACTAAATGCATCTTTTTGTTAAGTGTTGCAGTCATTTCAGTTGCTGTAGTAGCTGACGTGTATAGTGTTGAGTCATCCACATACATAGACACACTGGCTTCACTCAAAGCCAGTGGCATGTCATTAGTAAAGATTGAAAAAAGTAAGGGGCCTAGACAGCTACCCTGAGGAATTCCTGATTCTACCTGGTTTATGTTAGGTTGTTCTTTAATGGAAGCCTCTCCATGTGGTCTGTTAGACAAGTAAATCTTTATCCACAATATAGCAGGGGGTGTAAAGCCATAACAAATATGTTTTTCCAGCAGCAGACTATGATTGATAATGTCAAAAGCCACACTAAAGTCTAACAAAACAGCCCCCACAATATTTTTATCATCACCTTCCCTCAGCCAATCATCAGTCATTTGTGTAAGTGCTGTGCTTGTTGAATATCCTTCCCTATAAGCGTGCTGAAAGTCTGTTGTCAATTTGTTTACTGTAAAATAGCATTGTATCTGGCCAAACACCATTTTTTCCAGAAGTTTACTAAGGGTTGGTAACAGGCTGATTGGTCAGCTATTTGAGCCAGTAAAGGGGGCTTTACTATTCTTGGGTAGCGGAATGACTTTTGTTTCCCTCCAGTCCTGAGGGCACACACCCTCTAGCAGCCTTAAATTGAAGATATGACAAATAGGAGTGGCAATATTGTGGGTTTTGTGATAAATTAGCCATTTGATTCAATGAATGAAGGACCCGAGTTTGCCTTTTTCCAAAAAATTTAATTTAAGGTGCTCCAAAGCTTTTTAATAGCATTCTTCATATCATTCATTTTGTTTCATAGCATAGTTTCTTGTTCTTTTTATTTAGTTTAGTAACATGATTCCTTAATTTGCAGTACGTTTGCCAATCGATTGTGCTGCCAGACTTATTCGCCATATCTTTTGCCTCATCATCCCACCCAATCATACCATTGTTAAATTCCTCATCAATCCAAGGGGATTCAACAGTTTTTAACAGTCATTTTCTTAATGGGTGCATGCTTATTAGTAACTGGAATAAGCAAAATGGGTCAACTTTGAGCACCTCCATATCCTGAATGTTTTCGCATTCAGGTCCAAAAAGTAACTTTCTGACCACTTCTACCATTGTCAAATTTCTGGAAAATGTCATTCAAATCAAAAAGAGGTACGGTTAAAAGGTGATTGAAATTAAATGGAACTAACCTTAAAATTGCATACTGTGTACTAATCGTACTACATACCATTTAGAACGTACTGTTTAGTCAAAATGAATGTAGTACGCAACAATCAGCAGCATACTAGGCTCATCCTACTGAGAATGTGTCATCTAATGCAGAATTGCCTTTCAGTGCGTGTTGCATTATGGGGTAAAAAAATAATAATCTGACTACATGTCGACTGCATGAACTTTACAAAAATCAAAGGTCATTAAGTTAACTGCAGTTGTTCTTTGCCAACTTCATCCTGCAGCCATTGCCTGAATTGTATGAGGATCTATTGTCAACCAATCATTAGGGTATTTTTATTTGACCCACGCGAACGTGACTAAAAACAGGACTGAAACTTTGCCGTAATTCATGTATACAGTGGAGTAATAATGTGATATTTGAGGCCCTCTCTCACTGACTATATATATATAATATATAAAAATATATCCACATATACATTCAATTTGTGAGTGTGTGATATGGGGGTTGGAGCCATGTTTAATTGTAAAAGAAAAACATTTATAAACAATGGCAACACTGCAATGTTGATCTGAGCATTGCTGTCGGAAAACCACATTAGTGTCCGATTTTCGACTGTCGCAAATGCAGCTCCCCCGACTTGTCTAGTCGGTTGCTTTCGCCACTCAAACGCGCCCTGGGAGTTATATGCAACTCCACCTCCTCCACTGTAACTAGATGTATGAATGACAGTAGCGGGTTAGCCCAATAATGGACTAAAGGAGCCCAACGTTATTCCATACAGAAATGGTTTGTCGAGATCGGTGTGGAAGAACTTGACTGGCCTGCATAGAGCCCTGACCTCAACCCCATTGAACACCTTTGGGATGAATCGGAACACTGACTGCGAGCCTGGCCTAATCACCCAACATCAGTGCCTGACCTCACTAATGCTCGTGGCTGAATGGAAGCAAGTTCCTGCAGCAATGTTCCAACATCTAGTGGAAAGCCTTCCCAGAAGATTGGAGGCTGTTTAGCAACAAAGTGCGGACCCACTCCATATTAATGCCCAAACTGTCGCAATAAGCTGCCAGTGCTTGTGAAATTTGCCAGCTGATTGCGTGGGATAAGGTTCGGTCTGTTTTTTACATGTCTGAAGGACTCTTTTAGCCCTTGGGCTAAAATAGTTCCTAATAAAATGTAAATCAAGCTCAGCCATTATTGACATATTGTGCAAGTCGCGACCGAACTGCATCAGTATTGAAAATACTAACCGGAAATACAAACCGATATACAGACCAGCGTACTGAAAGTCTGCTTAATAACACTACTCTGTGGATATTTTGTCTCCGATTATCTCCTACATAAGGACAAAAACAGCAGACAACAGGTAAAGTACGTTCAAATTAAGTTTATTCAACATTCTGACTTGTGATGGGACTGTTCACAAAAAGTGAGCCTACATGTTAGAGAAGAGAGCCTCTATGAATCCGAGAGAGGAACACTATGTTTAAAGGCAAATTGGCTCTGGAAGTCAAAACAGCCAAATAACTCAATCTAAAACTGAATCGGTTCTCAATTGCGGTATGGTTCTAGAAACATAAATCCCTCTACTTTCATATATGCAAAATACACACTTACTGTACTGTTTTAACACAGTTGCAGCCAACCGTATTTTGCAGTAACAACACGTTTGTGGCGTCCGTCTTCCGTTTATACACAGGTGTTAGGAGATGCAGATCGCTAATTAGCACCGGTGGTCCACTGTCTTGCGTAAACACGCGCAGTAACATGGGAGATATGGCCGTGGGGCTCTTAACATAACTTCCCCCATACAGAAGACCCTTCGTCCAATGTGTAATGCAACTGAGACATGATCAAGGGTTAGTGGAGGGTGGTTGTCTGCCACATACCAATCAAACTAGTTACTGGATTCTCATTCACTAGACTCTAGAGAGTAACTAGTCAACTGACAGCTAGCTAGCTACGTGGAGGATCCACATGACCATATCGACACATGACATGTAAAGTTATGATTGTCGCCTCATCTTTAATCTGGACTATAACGTTAAATAGTTAGCCCTTTATTCTCTCGTTGTCTTAACAACAATTCGTTCAACGAGAAGCAACATGAAACACCATCCAGCAATCATGCAGGTACATTTGGAATTCGGAGATTCTGATTGATGAAAAAGCTTCAAATTGCTATGGCATTTTGACAGTAAACCAAGCATCATTAGCAAGTGGCTAGCTAGCTAACGTTAGCTAGTTAAACGTTAGCTACTGCACCGCACGAAAACAATGAACACAGGGATGAAAAAACTAACTACCTAGTCACATCGTGTATCAATTCCATTATACATTGTTATTATGAAATACGAATATAAAATACCTTTGAAGAATTTCAAGGCTAGTCGGTATAGTTCCAGCAAACCAAATCCCCATTTCCTCTCTATCGTGGTTTTGGCAGACTCGCCTTCCTCCCCATCGTCGGTGCCGCTCAGGTCCTCGGTATCCTGCCCCGTGGGCTCGGGGTCCGGTTCAGCGACTTGCTCCTGCTCGCCCTCGGGATCGGGGCTGAGGGTGAGGCCGTCGATGGAGACTTCGAGCCGGCTAGAACTGCCATTGTTGAGGTCGCCGCTCTGAACCTCTGTCGCCATCATGCAGAATGTTAGCTGCCTGAAGCGGCCACGTAACTATTTCCGTTTTTAGCGGAAGTTCCGGGAGATGCTGTTACAAGATGTAAATAATGACGTACCCAAGACAGGATCTAATGCTGCGTTCATAATAACTGGGAAGTCGGAACTCGGAAATCTCATATTTCATAGCGTATAAAACAACTGGGAACTCGGGAAAAAATTCTTTCAGCGGTCTAAGGCACTGCATCTCAGTGCTTGAGGCGTCACTACAGACCCCCTGGTTCGATTCCAGGCTGTATCACAACCGGCCGTGATTGGGAGTCCCATAGGGCAGCGCACAATTCGCCCAGCGTCGTCCGGGTTTGGCCGGTGTAGGCCGTCATTGTAAATAAGAATTTGTTCTAAACTGACTTGCCTAGTTAAATAAAGGTTAAATAAATAAATACAAATAAAGATCACTAACGTCGTGATTTGACCAGTTATTTCATTTTTTTTACTCCCCAATTGTCTTGAAAGCGCCATAAGCACCAGGGCACATGGGTCTGGGGGCAAATTAGAGCATGGCCAGTTTCTCTGAGTCAGGTGAAGAAGATGGTTGAAACTGAGGTTTTGTTTGAAACTGCTAGTGAGTCAGGTGAAAGTGTTGCTGAGGTTTGAGAAAGTCTTGCCGGGAAAAGTACATATATGATTCCTTAGTTTCAATGTTAAAGAATTTGTCCCATATGCACTGCAGTGTTTTAAATGCCAAAGAATGGGACTTGTACCTGCTCAGTGTAAAGGAAATAAAATATGTGCCAAGTGTGGAGGGGCACATGATTACTGTGAATGTGGAAGCAATGTGAAGGTTAAGTGCTGTAATTGTGGGGGAGAACACAGTGCAGCATTTGGTGGATGCCAGGTACAGAGAGAGGCTAGAGAGACTCAGAGATATAGGATCAGTCATGATGTATCGTATGCAGAGGCTGTAAAACAGATTGGTAGAACTACAGTGCGGACTGATGGAGCTTACATGGATGTACCTGTAGTAAGTGGACCTACTGTCAGGGCTGGTGCTTCTGATGGTCCTGGCAAAGTTTTGAGTCTGTTCAGAAATCTTGTGCTCATGAATGTGTGGTGTCAAAGGACACTTTGATAATGAATAAAGTTGACTTCATAGCTTTTATTGGTAAGGTCATCAATACGACTCAGGTTGTGGAAAGCAGAAATGACAGGTTGAAGGTTATTGTGGAGACGGCAAAAGAGATATTGGGGGTAACAGATGTTACTGTTGAAATGGTTGTTGACATGCTGAACAATCCTAAGGGTAGAGTGTTTCAGCATGATATAGATAAAGTCTAATGGGGTTGGGGAGGGGATTATTTCTGTGGTGGCGACCCGTCATTCAGGGCCTGTTTTTTTTGTTGTTGTTTTTTGTTGCCTGTTTTTTTGTGTTATTTTGGTGTTATTTTGGCATTAATACGTTAATGTACATATTACCGACGACACAACAGTGGTAGGCCTGATCACCGACAACGATGAGACAGCCTATAGGGAGGAGGTCAGAGACCTGGCCATGTGGTGCCAGGATAACAACCTCTCCCTCAACGTGACCAAGACAAAGGAGATGATTGTGGACTACAGGGGAAAAAAGAGGACTGAGCACGCCCCCATTCTCATCGACGGGGCTGTAGTGGAACAGGTTGAGAGCTTCAAGTTCCTTGGTGTCCACATCACCAACGAACTATCATGGTCCAAACACACCAAGACAGTTGTGAAGAGGGCACGACAAAGCTTATTCCCCCTCAGGAGACTGAAAAGATTTGGCATGGGTCCTCAGATCCTCAAAAAGTTCTACAGCTGCACCATCGAGAGCATCCTGACTGGTTGCATCGCCGCCTCGTATGGCAACTGCTCGGCTTCCGACCGCAAGGCACTACAGAGGGTAGTGCGTACGGCCCAGTACATCACTGGGGCCAAGCTTCCTGCCATCCAGGACCTCTATACCAGGCGGTGTCAGAGGAAGGCCCTCAAAATTGTCAAAGACTCCAGCCACCCTAGTCACAGGCTGTTCTCTCTGCTACCGCACGGCAAGTGGTACCAGAGCGCCAAGTCTAGGTCCAAAAGGCTTCTCAACAGCTTCTACCACCAAGCCATAAGACTCCTGAACAGCTAATCATGGCTACCCGGACTACTTGCACTGCCCCCCCACCCCATCTTTTTACGCTGCTGCTACTCTGTTAATTATTTATGCATAGTCACTTTAACTCTACCCACATGTACAGTGGGGGAAAAAGTATTTAGTCAGCCACCAATTGTGCAAGTTCTCCCACTTAAAAAGATGAGAGAGGCCTGTAATTTTCATCATAGGTACACGTCAACTATGACAGACAAAATGAGATTTTTTTTTCTCCAGAAAATCACATTGTAGGATTTTTAATGAATTTATTTGCAAATTATGGTGGAAAAAAAGTATTTGGTCAATAACAAAAGTTTCTCAATACTTTGTTATATACCCTTTGTTGGCAATGACACAGGTCAAACGTTTTCTGTAAGTCTTCACAAGGTTTTCACACACTGTTGCTGGTATTTTGGCCCATTCCTCCATGCATATCTCCTCTAGAGCAGTGATGTTTTGGGGCTGTCGCTGGGCAACACGGACTTTCAACTCCCTCTAAAGATTTTCTATGGGGTTGAGATCTGGAGACTGGCTAGGCCACTCCAGGACCTTGAAATGCTTCTTACGAAGCCACTCCTTTGTTGCCCGGGCGGTGTGTTTGGGATCATTGTCATGCTGAAAGACCCAGCCACGTTTCATCTTCAATGCCCTTGCTGATGGAAGGAGGTTTTCACTCAACATCTCACGATACATGGCCCCATTCATTCTTTCCTTTACACAGATCAGTCGTCCTGGTCCCTTTGCAGAAAAACAGCCCCAAAGCATGATGTTTCCACCCCATGCTTCACAGTAGGTATGGTGTTCTTTGGATTCAACTCAGCATTCTTTGTCCTCCAAATACGACGAGTTGAGTTTTTACCAAAAAGTTATATTTTGGTTTCATCTGACCATAAGACATTCTCCCAATCCTCTTCTGGATCATCCAAATGCACTCTAGCAAACTTCAGAAGGGCCTGGACATGTACTGGCTTAAGCAGGGGGACACGTCTGGCACTGCAGGATTTGAGTCCCTGGCGGCGTAGTGTGTTACTGATGGTAGGCTTTGTTACCTTGGTCCCAGCTCTCTGCAGGTCATTCACTAGGTCCCCCCGTGTGGTTCTGGGATTTTTGCTCACCGTTCTTGTGATCATTTTGACCCCACGGGGTGAGATCTTGCGTGGAGCCCCAGATCGAGGGAGATTATCAGTGGTCTTGTATGTCTTCCATTTCCTAATAATTGCTCCCACAGTTGATTTCTTCAAACCAAGCTGCTTACCTATTGCAGATTCAGTCTTCCCAGCCTGGTGCAGGTCTACAATTTTGTTTCTGGTGTCCTTTGACAGCTCTTTGGTCTTGGCCATAGTGGAGTTTGGAGTGTGACTGTTTGAGGTTGTGGACAGGTGTCTTTTATACTGATAACAAGTTCAAACAGGTGCCATTAATACAGGTAACGAGTGTAGGACAGAGGAGCCTCTTAAAGAAGAAATTACAGGTCTGTGAGAGCCAGAAATCTTGCTTGTTTGTAGGTGACCAAATACTTATTTTCCACCATAATTTGCAAATAAATTCATAAAAAATCCTACAATGTGATTTTCTGTAAAAAATAATCTCAATTTGTCTGTCATAGTTGACGTGTACCTATGATGAAAATTACAGGCCTCTCTCATCTTTTTAAGTGGGAGAACTTGCACAATTGGTGGCTGACTAAATACTTTTTTTCCCCACTGTATTTGAGATTCTTCAGTAGGCATCCTTTGCCTTGATGACAGATTTGCACACTCTTGGCATTCTCTCAACCAGCTTCATGAGGTATTCACCTGAAATGCATTTCAATTAACAGGTGTGCCTGGTTAAAAGTTAATTTGTGGAATTTATTTCCTACTTAATGCGTTTCAGCCAATCAGTTGTGTTGTGACAAGGTAGGGGTGGTATACAGAAGATAGCCGTATTTGGTAAAAGACCAAGTCCATATTATGGCAAGAACAGCTCAAATAAGCAAAGAGAAACGACAGTCCATCATTACTTTAAGACATGAAGGTCAGTCAATCGTGAACATTTCTAGAACTTCAAGTGCAGTCGCAAAAACCATCAAGCGCTATGATGAAACTGGCTCTCATGAAGGGGTCGCCACAGGAAAGGAAGACCCAGAGTTACCTCTGCTGCAGAGGATGAGTTCCTTAGAGTTACCAGCATCAGACTGCAGCCCAAATAAATGCTTCACAGAGCTCAAGTAACAGACACATCTCAACATCAACTGTTCAGAGGAGACTGTGTGAATCAGGCCTTCATGGTCGAATTGCTGCAAAGAAACCACTACTAAAGGACACCAATAAGAAGAAGAGACCTGCTTGCGCTAAGAAACACAAGCAATGGACATTAGACCGTTGGAAATGTGTCCTTTGGTCTGATGAGTCCAAATGTGAGATTTTTGGTTCCAACCGCTGTGTCTTTGTGAGACGCAGAGTAGGTGAACGGATGATCTCCGCATGTGTGGTTCCCACCGTGAAGCACGGAGGAGGAGGTGTGATGGTGTGGGGGTGCTTTGCTTGTGACACTCTCTGTGATTTATTTAGAATTCAAGGCACACTTAACCAGCATGGCTACCACAGCATTCTGCAGTGATACGCCATCCCATCTGGTTTGCGCTTAGTGGGACTATCATTTGTTTTTCAACAGGACAATGACCCAACACACCTCGAGGCTGTGTAAGGGCTATTTGACCAAGAAGGAGAGTGATGGAGTGCTGCATCAGATGACCTGGCCTCCACAATCACCCAACCTCAACCCAATTGAGATGGTTTGGGATGAGTTGGACCGCAAAGTGAAGGAAAAGCAGCCAACAAGTGCTCAGCATATGTGGGAACTCCTTCAAGACTGTTGGAAAAGCATTCCAGGTGAAGCTGGTTGAGAGAATGCCAAGAGTGTGCAAAGATGTCATCAAGGCAAAGGGTGGCTACTTTGAAGAATCTAAAAGGTAAAATATATTTTGATTTGTTTAACACTTTTTTGGTTACTACATGATTCCATATGTGTTTTTCGTAGTTTGATGTCTTCACTATTATTCTACAATGTAGAAAATAGAAAAATAAAGAAAAACCCTTGAATGAGTAGGTGTGTCCAAACTTTTGACTGGTACTGTGTGTAAGAATGCTGTTCATTGACTATGGCTCAGCATTCAACACCATAGTCTGCTCCAAGCTTATCACCAAGCTCAGGACCCTGGGACTGAACACCTCACTCTGCAACTGGACTTCGTGACGGGCCGCCCCCAGGTGGTGAGGGTAGGCAACAACACATCCACCATGCTGACCATCAACATGGGGGCCCCTCATTGTTGTGTGCTTAGTCCCCTCCTGTACTCCCTGATCACCCACGACTGCGTTGCCGTGCACGACTCCAACACCATCATCAAGTTGGCTGACGACACGACGGTGGTAGGACTGATCAGCGATGACGATGAAGCAGGTCGAGAGCTTCAAGTTGCTCGGTGTCCACCTCACTAAGGAATTAACATGGTCAACACACACCCACACAGTTGTAAACAAGGCACGACAGGGTCTCTTCCCCCTCAGGAGGCTGAAAAAATAACTGTCTACTCTGCTATTGCATGGCAAGCAGTACCAGTGCACCAAGTCTGGTACCAACAGGACCCTGAACAGTTTCTTCCCCCAAGCCATGACTGCTAAACAATGCTGCTAAATAGCTAGGAAAATGGCTACCTGCATTGACCCTTTTTTGAACTACATTTCTTGCACTGACGATGCACACACACTGGACTCTACCCATACGCTCACACCCAAAAACACACATACACCCACATACATACTGACGCCACATACTCACCATATACGCTGCTGCTACAGCTCAGTCTATTATCTATCCTGTTGCCTAGTCACTTTACCCCTATGTATATGTGCATAGCTACCTCAATTACCTCGTAACCCTACACATTGACTTGGTATTGGTACTCCCTGTATATAGCCATGTTATTTTTTACTCATTATTGTTATTCTTTATTCACTGTGTATTTATTCCTCGCGTCACTATTTCTATGTTATCTTTAACTCTGCATTGTTGGAAAAGGACCCGTAAGTAAACATTTCACTGTTAGTGTTGATTATGAAGCATGTGACAAATAACATTGTATTTGATTGTGATCCTATGTATCATCACCCACAGGTTACAGGCCTAAATAGAATAGACAACAGAACATTATATAATGGTTGTCATCAATTTTGTCTACAAAAGCTGCTAGTGCCTGCTATAAAACAGCTCAGCTGATCACTGGCGTGTGCATGATGCCCTGACCAGCCAGCAGCTCACTGCTGTTTGATGTTTGAAAGTAAAAAGAGTTAATCAACTTTCTCCAGCCTTTAAAATACCAAACCAGATCTTATCAGTAGTAGGGCTAGTGCAGTCTTTGACAATGCTAGACATACAGTCAAAAAGAAAGAACACATCATTCCCATGGTCGTTTATTATGAAACACTTTTCACAATTTAATAGATGTATGACAGTTAGCAGGGTTGGGTAGGCTACTTTCTAAATGTAATCTGTTACAGTTACTAGTCACCTTTGATCACAAGGAGATGAGGGTGGATATAAGACTGGGGATCAGGCCGTTGTAGTCAGTAAAATCCTAAAAATAAAAGACTAGAGGAGTAACATGTTGGCAGTCCACGGAAAACTGAGGGACCTAAATCATTTCCAGATGTACCCAGGACACATGGAGAGGAATGGCATGCTGCATTCAGGTTGGTTACTGTGTAAGTGTAATGCTCTCTCGCTCTCTGTAAATCTTACTGTCTACATTGGTTACATTATATTCATACCATCGTTCTTGGTTTGAACAGATTATGGTGCTGCCGATAGGACGAGCTACTTCAACTCTGCAAACTTCATGGGGCCGAGAGCAGATAGCATGGCTTTGCTGACCCATCGAAGGAAGAGGACCAACTTCAACCAGCAGCATATAGGGGTGCCGGATAAAGTGTACTCTGACACCAAATATCCTGACATCTACCTCCGCGAGAGACTGGAGGCTCTCACCGGACTACCAGAGCCCAGAATTCAGGTAAGGCACCACATTTCAAGTCAGATAAGACACAAAACAGTTTCCATGTTAACAAAATGGTCTAGGACTACTAGCCACTAAACCACGACTTGAAAATGCAAAAAGGTGTGGTTCCAGAACCGATGCGCAAAGTCCCGTCGCCAGGAAGGGTCGCCTTTGTCCATTAATCCCAACGTTGTTGCTGCCAACACCCCCATGGCCCCGTTCACACAACCCTATAACCGAATGCCCCAAGAGATTCAGAGAATGCCCAACTTCACACTCGGGGACAACTTCAGACCACCACTTCAAACCCAGGTGGAAGAAACACACGCTAAGATAACACTACGCAGGAAAAGGGTCAACTACATACACTCGACTATCGTTTGTGTTTATGATGCATCCATGGAGGGGAATAGGAGCAAAGTTGAGCAAATGAAACAACGCTAATCTGTATCACAAGGAAAATGGACATTACATCAAGTCCCAAAACAACTTTAGCGGTAGCACAGGGCCAAAACATGTCCTGGTTGAATATGACAACTTCCCCCTGAACAAAACCATCGGTAATCCCTCCGATTCCATCATAGAACAACTTCGGCAGGTTCTCTCCAAAGCACGTAGCATGCCAAGTCCAGCATCCTCAAGTGAAGACCAGACCGGATAACTTTGGCCACTCCTTTCCTATTTGTGCCAGTCAGGAGTTTTCTGATTGAGATTCAGAGTGGGAAAACAGTGCCATGTCTGACTTTTGTGATTATGTGAATTTTCTGTCACAGCAACAAAGAAAGAAGTGTGGTGGGTTCATAACAAAATGAACCGATGTCAGTTATTTATTGTATATTTCAATAAAACATTTGTCTTCGTTTGCAAACATGCAAAATAAAATATATAGGACATTTAATGTACCCGTGCTGTGTACTATTTGTTTCACCTATCCTTATCAAATTGTCACAAAAGCATGAAATCAGTTTGCTTTGCTATATGTTTAATATAAAATGACAGCAAGGAATATTTACAATTGCCATGGGGGATTCCCATATACAGATTTATAAAACCAATGGCAAAATTGAGAAATTCTGGTAACAAACTTTATCAACTCAGTGTTGTATTTGAATTTCGGTTACATCAGTGATGTAGGCCTGAGGTGAGCTTTCAACAACAGCAATGCCCTGTTCGAGACTGTCAATCCTCCTTTTACAAAAATAGAAACATCTTTGAGTATGTTACAGAAATGTTGATGATAAATCCTAGTAACCATAAAGGTATTGTACATATCTACAATTTAAAAAAATTACAAAACATTCTTTAGCCTCCCGTGCGCTTACTACCAGTGGAGTAAAGGAACACCAAACATTGACTCAAAGGGAAGCTCCAAATGGTAAATATTATTTTATCACTCAAAAATAAATATGGATTATTATAGAAACTGCTTAACGTACTGTGTGGCACGACACCTTAGAATAATCTACAACAAGAAATGTACGTGTGAATTCTCGCAGTGACCACAATCTAGTCTAGAGACCAGGGCCATTTTTTGACATGAAAGTTAGTCCGTTTTCATTATAGTAAACAAATCATTTTCAAAGACATGTTAGGGGATCCAAAAAATACATATTTTATTTTACAGTCATTCAAGATGGTGTATGTTCCACTTAGTTGGTGCTGACCAGGCTGCTCTCTGTGTGTGGTAAGGATGCATGCTTCAGACCATGTTGGTGTTGTTGGCGGCAAAGGCATGGAGGTTTCCCAGCTGACTCAGGCCACTCTGGATGTGTGCTACGTGGATCTCTACGTTGTTCTGGAAGCAACTGCACAGACAAGACACACAAATTTAGACCATGTGAACATGCACCTGCCACCTTGGCCATATTTATAGCCCTTTCTCTGAAGTCTTCTATCACCGCCATCCATCTCCCTGCATAACTCTAAATAAGACGAAACATTGGGGCAGAGAATGGATGTGAAATGTAGAGGCACTCACCTGAGGTTGGAGGGGTCTATTGAGCTCTTAATGTCATTCAGAGAGTCCGTAAGCGATTTAAATTCGAAGGAGTTCAGGTCTCCTCCCTCAGCCAGACACTGGAGCACAAACAAATACATGATCAGGCAAACAAATAACTTGACTAGGGATGTGAGGCTGTGTGTGTGTGCCTTTATACTAACCTTGATCTGAAGCAACAAGGCGGTGAGACCTGAGATGAGGTGTTTGAGGCTTGGGTTAGAGAGACACTGCTGGTCGTCGTAGAGGGAGTTGGTCTGCTGCACCATCTCCTTGGCCTCTTCCTCACAGCGCTGACGCAGCTCTGTGGGCTGGTCCGCAAGTGCCATGCCCTGATCTGGGGCCAGCTGGAGAGGGCACAGGGACATGCATACTTAGATTCATATTGTTGCAAAACTGTTCTGGGAGCAGCCGAAGAGAAAGGAGTTCATATAAGCTTTGGAAACAAAAATGTTAAGATGCCCTTCGCTGATGACAATCTAAAACGACTATTGCTGACGTTTTGCTCATCTTCAGTATGTCTTCTCGCTAAGTACACTCATAAGAGGCATGGCTACATGTTACACATCTAGCTGCATAACTATCAAAGATGTCCTCACCTCGCAGCAGAACTGCTGGACCTCGTGCAGCACCTTGTTTAGGTCCTTATTGAGTTGCTCCAGCTTCAGTACTGTGGTGGCATAACGCTTCTGGAACTCCAGGCCTATAGGCATTGAGTATGACTTCTACAAAGAAAACAACACAATGTTAAGTGGTATACATTTACTTTTTGTCACGTATTTCCAATTTCTTTCACTGAATATACTGTTATGAAAATGTTCTGTTATAATACTGTCATAGAATGATCTATGGCCATACCAGTTTTTCAGCCTCTGCGTTCATTTCTTTCAAGTGCTTGATGTGTTCCCTCTTGATCATAAGGATCTTGGAGAGCCTTGTCTAGGAGATAGAGGAGAGGGAGAGATTTTTAGTGGGACATATTTACACTATGATATATGATCCCAGAGGCAAAGACAGGAACACTCACCGCTTGAACGAGGAACTTCACAGGGAATCCACCGAGTGTGTCCTCTTCCACTCCAAAGAATTTGCTTTTCCATGGAGACTGGCTGATGAGGGGGTCATTGTCCTATCACAGGAATAGATGTGTCAATTCCAAATAAACAAAACAATATTCAATTTAAGGGTCAGTCAAAATCATCTTATAGCAATAAAGTACATGAAGCGTTCAACGTGATCTCACACGATCAAAAATACAACTGGAAAGACAACTATAATGTGCACTGAAACCCTTGTTTCCTTGCTTACCATGAGGACGGGTGTGGTGGCGGAGGGGTAAGTCCCCCTAGGTGGGGTCATGAAGTTCTGGAAGCGGGAGGGTCTCTGTTTCTGGGCGAAGGCCGAGATGGGCATGGTCTCGTTAGGCTCTTTACTCTGGAGAGGGAAAAAACACCAGATATTTTTAATAAACTCTAGCTGGTAATGCAATAAATCACCATGGTATTGGCAATATCTTGTACATGCTCCCTACCTTGCTGCTGATTTTCCCAAAGCATATGAGAGTAATCGAGGAAGAAAAGGAAACAGCACTGCTAGTGATGGACAAAGACTTATGTGTTTGTGTATGTGATGTCTGATGTGGTTAGAATCCCAGTTCTAACATATCAATAATGAATGAGTGTTAGGAAGGCCAGGCAGGCGTACCAGCACTTCGTAGTCAGGCACAGTGTGTGTGCCCAGCCCATTCCGGTCAAAGGTCACACGGTAGGTGGCAGCGCCGGTATCCACAGCATCAATCTGCCCAGTGAACAGGCCGTCATGGCCTCCCCTGAGACGAGCTGGAATACACACAGACATCATCAATACTCAAAGCTGGCTGCACATACAAAAACGAGTAAATCTAATCTGGAGCAGGTGACTTTGGTTGCTATGACTACAGATTTGCAGATATTTTACCAGTGACTATGATAGCTACTTTTAGGGTAAAGGCTGCTGATATAAAATAAGTCACTTTGGTTGCCATAAAAACAAGTGTTGTACCGGTGACTTTGGTTCCTATGACAAGCGGCAGGGGAATCTCATCGGGGAGGTCTTTGCAGTGTGACACGTCAGCAAGCTTCCTCTGCTGTAGCAGACGCATCTTCTGCCTCTTCTGTCTCAGTGCAGTCCGCTCCTCCGAAAAGAATGCAGACGAACACCTAGAGGGGAACATTTAAGTTAATTTCAGACACAAATAACTGGTATACTTGGTGTGCATGAAAAAGAAAACCAATAAAGGTTTCATTCCTTCCATTGCATTGATATTTCCCAGAGATTCCATTGTGTCCATAACGCGATGCCAGTTCAGAAAGGGAACCTGAGTGCCCGCCTCGGCTGATGCATCAGCTGAGATTGTTACTAGCATCTAATTGGTGCAATCACGCTTACCTTATTTGACGGTCCATTTAAGCTGACCGGTTCTGCTCACACATCCTGCTGCCGCTTGCTGCTACTGCTAGTATGCTGCAACTAGCTGTTTCTCGCTATGCTGTCGTTTTATGATATATTTTCTTAGTGAGTGCTCGCTAGCTGTGTTTGAACCTTGCCCGCATGGTTCAGTATGCTCATGTTGAAATGTATGGCTGCTGCAGGGATGTCATTGATTGTGGGGATCAAACAATGTTGCTGCTCGATTGTTGTCAGTCAATAGCCAGCTACAAACTAGCTAGCTAAGTAGAATTAGTCTTGGGAGTAGCCTATCGTACAGTCTACTTTGTTCCCAATGCCAGCTAAGGCACCGTATCAGCGGTATCCTACATTATATGGGTCATCCCAATCACATTAGTTATTGTGACTTGCGCCGGCAGTCACACTTTAAATGTTGTACAAATTATTTCTAACTATGGTTATTATTCTTTGGAACCTTATTCCCTTATACAGTTTAAAGCAAGAAATGCGTTCAACTTAACTTGCAGACTGGTCTGGATGGCTGCCGTTTTATGGACTCTTAACCAACCGTGCTTATTTTGTATATAATGTTGCTGCTACCGTCTCTTATGACCGAAAAGAGCTTCTGGATATCAGAACAGCGATTATCACCTTGAACCCGACAGGGCCCTCATCCCCGTCATTCGCAGTAGAAGAAAAGGAGATATCACGGAAGGAGATTGGGGTGCTTGGTAAAGAGCCGGTGACAAGTGGCTAATCTGCCTTTGCCATCGATACTATTGGCCTACTTACAATCTCTTGATAATAAAGTGGACGAACTACAGGCACGTATATCCTACCAACGGGACATTAAAAACTGGAATATCTTATGTTTCACTGAGTCGTGGCTGAACGAAGACATGAATAACACACAGCTGGCGGGTTATACACTGTATAGGCATGATAGAACAGCAGCCTCTGGTAAGACCAGGGGTGGCGGTCTTGTAAACAACAGCTGCTGCACGATATCTAAGGAAGTCGAGGTTTTGCTTGCCTGAGTATCTCATGATAAGCTGTAGACCACACGATCTACCAAGATAGTTTATCTATATTCTTCGTAGCTGTCTATTTACCAACACAAACAAATGCCGGCACTAAGACCGCACTGAATCAACTGTATACGGCCATAAGCAAACAGGAAAACGCTCATCCAGAGGCGGCGCTCTTAGTGGCCGGGGACTTTAATGCAGGGACACTTAAATCAGTTTTACCTCATTTCTACCAGCATGTTAAATGTGCAACCAGAGGGGAAAGAAACTCTAGACCACCTTTACTCCAGACACAGAGATGCATACAAAGCTCTCCCTCGCCCTCCATTTGGCAAATCTGACCATAATTATATCCTCCTGATTCCTGCTTACAAGCAAAAACTAAAGCAGGAAGCACAAGTGACTCAGTCAAAACAAAAGTGGTCAGATGAAGCAGATGCTAAGCTACAGGACTGTTTGCTAGCACAGACTGGAATATGTTCCGGGATTCTTCCGATGGCATTGAGGAGTACACCACATCAGTCACTGGCTTCATCAATAAGTGCATCGATGACGTCATCCCCACAGTGACTGTACATACATAACCCAACCAGAAGCCATGGATTACAGGCAACATCTGCACTGAGCTAAAGAGTAGAAGTGCCGCTTTCAAGGAGTGGGACTCTAACCCGGAAGCTTATAAGAAATCCCGCTATGCCCTCCGACGAACCATCAAACAGGCAATGCATCAATACAGGACTAAGCTCGAATCGTACTACACTGGCTCCGACGCTCGTCGGATGTGGCAGGGCTTGCAAACTATTACAGACTACAAAGGGAAGCACAGCCGCAAGCTGCCCATTGACACGAGCCTACCAGACGAGCTAAATTACTTCTATGCTCGCTTCGAAGCAGGTAACACTGAAACATGCATGAGAGCATCAGCTGTTCCGGACGACTGTGTGATCACGCTCTCCGTAGCTGATGTGAGAAAGACCTTTAAAACAGGTCAACATTCACAAGGCCGCAGGGCCATACGGATTATCAGGACGTGTACTCTGAGCATGTGCTGACCAACTGGCAAGTGTCTTCACTGACATTTTCAACCTCTCCCTGACTGAGTCTGTAATACCAACATGTTTCATGCAAACCACCATAGTCCCTGTGCCAAAGAACACTAAGGTAACCTGCCTAAATGACTAACGACCCGTAGCACTCACGTCTGTAGCCATGAAGTGCTGGTCATGGCTCACATCAACACCATTATCCCAGAAACCCTAGACCCACTCCAATTTGCATACCGCCCCAACAGATCCAGATGATGCAATCTCGATCGCGCTCCACACTGCCCTTTCACACCTAGACAAAAGGAACACCTTTGTGAGAATGCTATTCATTGACTACAGCTCAGCGTTCAACACCATAGCGCCCTCAAAGCTCATCACTAAGCTAAGGACCCTGGGACTAAACACCTCCCTCTGCAACTGGATCCTGGACTTCCTGACGGGCCACCCCCAGGTGGTAAGGGTAGGTGACAACACATCTGCCACACTGATCCTCAACACGGGGGCCCCTCAGGGGTGCGTGCTCAGTCCCCTCCTGTACGCCCTGTTCACCCATGACTGCATGGCCAGGCAAGACTCAAACACCATTATTAAGTTTGCCGACGACACAACAGTGGTAGGCCTGACAACCGACAAGACAGCCTATAGGGAGGAGGTCAGAGACCTGGCCGTGTGGTGCCAGGACAACCTCTCCCTCAACGTGATCAAGACAAACGAGATGATTGTGGACTACAGGAAAAAGAAGAGGACCGAGCACGCACCCATTCTCATCGACGGGGCAGTAGTGGAGCAGGTTGAGAGCTTCATGTTCATTGGTGTCCACACCACCAACAAACTAACATGGTCCAAGCACACCAAGACAGTCGTGAAGAGGGCACGACAAAACCTATTGCCCCGAAGGAGACTAGAAAGATTTGGCATGGGTCCTCAAAAGGTTCTACAGCTGCACCATCAAGAGCATCCTGACTGGTTGCGTCACTGCCTGGTTTGGTAACTGCTCGGCATCTGACTGGAAGGCCCTACAGAGGGTAGTGTGTATTTAATGTATTTATTATTTAACCTTTATTTAACTAGGCAAGTCAGTTAAGAACAAATTCTTATTTACAATGACGGCCTACACCGGCCAAACCCGGACGACGCTGTGCCAATTGTGCGCCGCCCTATGGGACTCCCAATCACGGCCGGTTGTGATACAGCCTGGAATCGAACCAGGGGGTCTGTAGTGACGCCTCAAGCACTGATATGCAGTGCCTTAGACCGCTGCGCCACTCGGGAGCCCAGTAAATCACTGGGGCCAAGCTTCCTGCCATCCAGGACCTCTACACTAGGCGGTGTCAGAGGAAGGCCCTACAAATTGTCAAAGACTCCAGCCACCCTAGTCATAGACTGTTCTCCCTGCTACCGCACGGTAAGCGGTACCGGAGCGCCAAGTCTAAGTCCAAGAGGCTTCTAAACAGCTTCTACCCCCAAGCAATAAGACTCCTGAACATCTAATCAAATGGCTACCCAGACTATTTGCACTGCCCCCCACCCCCCTCTTTTACGCTGCTGCTACTCTGTTTATTATCTATGCAGTCACTTTAATTCTACCTACATGTACATATTACCCCAATTACCTCGACTAACCGGTACCCCCGCACGTTGACTCAGTACCGGTACCCCCTGTATATAGCCTCTATTGTTAATTTTACTGCTGCGCTTTAATTATTTGTTACTTTTATTTCGTATTATTTTATATTGTATTTTTTTGTGTTATTTTTTTGCGCTTTCTTTCTTAAAACTGCATTGTTGTTTAAGGGCTTCTAAGTAAGCATTTCAATGTAAGATCTACACCTGTTGCATTCAGCGCATGTGACAAATAACATTTTATTTGATTGAATAAAAAAATAGACTGTGGCAGTACGATATTTCACAATTGGTGTGAAAGGCATCATAAACAAGACGTGCTCGTATTTTTTTGTTCCTAATTATTCTAACGAAAATAACAGACTTGCTGAGAAAAGGCCTTTTACAAGATTAAGTCATGACAGGAGCATTTGATTATTTTTCCAAAGTTAGAGTCTGGACAGACTACTTTAGGGAACTTTCTGAATGGAAAAATGTGACTTGTTTCAGTAAACTAGGCACGTCGCACGTCACTACTTCACATTAGCAGCATTTGAACATAAACATGTATTTTTTTATCAAAATGCATTTTTTGGCAGAAATGATGTGAACTTTCATGTGCCTTAATCAAAAAATGTATATTCCATCCATAAATACAATTGTTAAATTACGAGCCTAGTTGGTTTAACCATGGAAAAAAGACAGGAACCTTCCCACTAGCCATGATTGGCTGAGAATGTATGAGCTGGACATGCCGGGAGATTTGTATTTTGTATTAATTATGGATATAATATAATATAATATAAATATAATATGCCATTTAGCAGACGCTTTTATCCAAAGCGACTTACAGTCGTGCGTGCATACATTTTTGTGTATGGGTGGTCCCGGGGATCGAACCCACTACCTTGGCGTTACAAGCGCCGTGCTCTACCAGCTGAGCTACAGAGGACCACATAGTCTTCCTGGGGTCCAGCAAAATTAAGGCAGTTAAACATTTTTTTTTTTTTTTAAACATTACAATACATTCATAACAGATTTCACAACATATTAAGTGTGTGCCCTCAGGCCTCTCCTCCCACATATCTATAACACAAAATCCATGTGTACATGTTATCGTGTATTTGTATGTATATGTTGTGGCACCTGACCACACGACTTAACAGTAGTCCATGTGCGACAAAACTAGGGCCTGTAGGACCTGCCTTGTTGATAGTGCTGTTAAGAATGCAGAGCAACGCTTTATTATGGACAGACTAATGTTGTATCAATATGTTTTGACCATGACAGTTTTACAATCCAGGGTTACTCCAAGCAAATTTAGTCATTTAGACACAATTTAGACATTATTCATTATAAGATTTAGTTGAGGTTTAGTAAATGATTTGTCCCAAATACAATGCTTTTAGTTTTTGAAATATTTAGGACTAACTTATTCCTTGCCACCAATTCTGAAACTAACTGCAGATCTTTGTTAAGTGTTACACGTCAGCATCCACAGCAACTGAAATGACAGCATAGTGTTGAGTCATCCGCATAGATAGACACACTGGCATGTCGTTAGTAAAGATTGAAAAAAAGGGGCCTAGACAGCTGCCCTGGTTAATTCCTGATTCTACCTGGATTTTGTTGGAGGCTTCCATTAAAGAACAACCTCTGGGTTCTGTTAGACAGATAACTCTTTATCCACAATAGAGCAGGGGGTGTAAAGCCATAACACTTACATTTTTCCAGCAACAGACTATGATCGATAATGTCAAAAGCCGCACTGAAGTCTAACAAAACTGCCCCCGCAATCTTATCAATTTCTCTCAGCCAATCAGTCATTTGCTGTGCTTGTTGAATGTCCTTCCCTATAAGCGTGGTGAAAGTCTGTTGTCAATTTGTTTACTGTGAGATAGCATTTTAACTGGTCAAACACCATTTTTTACAAAAGTTTACCAAGGGTTGGTAACAGGCTGATTTGTCGGCTATTTGAGCCAGTTAAGGGGGCTTTACTATCCTTAGGTAAGGGAATAACTTTTGCTTCCCTCCATGCCTGAGGGCACACACTTTCTAGTAGGCTTAAATTGAAGATATGGCAAATAGGAGTGGCAATATCGTCCGCTATTATCCTCAGTAATTTTCCATCCAAGTTGTCAGACCCCGGTGGCTTGTCATTGTTGATTGACAATAATACTTTTTTCCCCCTCTTCCACACTTACTTTACAGAATTCAAAATTACAATGCCTGTCTTTCATAATTTGGTCACACTTTGATGTGTAGTGTCAGTGTTTGTTGCTGGCATGTCATGCCTAAATTTGCTAATCTTGCCAATGAAAAAATTATTAAAAGTAGTTGGCAATATCAGTGGGTTTTGTGATGAATGAGCCATCTGATTCAATAAATGATGATTGCCTTTTGTCCCAAAATGTCATTTAAGGTGCTCCAAAGCTTTTTACTAGCATTCTTTACATTTACATTTACGTCATTTAGCAGATGCTCTTATCCAGAGCGACTTACAGTTAGTGAATACATATATTATTATTTTTTTATACTGGCCCCCCGTGGGAATCGAACCCACAACCCTGGCGTTGCAAACGCCATGCTCTATCAACTGAGCTACATCCCTGCCGGCCATTCCCTCCCCTACCCTGGACGACGCTGGGCCAATTGTGCACCGCCCACATGATCAGTTTAGTCACATGATTTCTCAATTTGCAGTATATTTGCCAATTGGCTGTACAGCCAGACCTATTTGCCATCTCCTTTGCCTCATCCCTCTCAACCATACAATTTTTCAATTCCTCATCAAGCCACAGGGATTGAACAGTTTTTACAGTAATTTTCTTAATGGGTGCATGCTTATTAGTAACTGGGATAAGCAATTTCATAAATGTGTCAAGTGCAGCGTCTGGTTGTTCATCATGACACACCACAGACCAACAAACATAAGAATCACTACAGAACTTATTGTATGACCTCGAATACACAATATTGGGCCCAGCCTTTGGAACATTGTTTTCCTAGATATGGCTACTATATTGTGATCACTACATCCGATGGATTTGGATACTGCTTCAAACAAATTTCTGCATCATTAGTAAAGATATGATCAATACATGTTGATGATTTAATTCCTGTACTGTTTGTAACTACCGTGGTATGTTGATTGATAACCTGAACCAGGTTGCCATGGATTGTTCTGCCATGTAGCACGCTTCTGTCTATAACGTGACCTGTTCAGTATGTGTTGACAGTCCTTTCTACCGCGCTGTTATTGAAAGATATAACGTTAGCCATCGAGAACTACAAATGTTTTGCTACTTTTCTCAACAACATTGATGTTCGGCCAGCTTTGTGTCAAGTCACTCCGGTTCACACTGACCGTGAATTTAGCAGGCGCTATCGAAAGATCAGTAGGAAAAAGTATCTGCACAAGCCACGGTCAGTGTAAATCTGAGTGACTAGACACAAAGATGGACAAACTAGGTGTAGCTACAAACAAAACAGAGTTAAAAGGTTCCAGTCTTGACTTGACACCCATGTATACAGCTAAGACTCTAGCTACATTTTCCAGATAGAAATTTCTAAATTTTGTCAGAAAGTCATTTTATTGCAAGTTAAAGCATACAGTTAGTTAGCTAGCAAACGTTAGCTTGCTGGCTCACTAGCTAACCTTACGGGTATGATCTGTGTAGTAATATTATTTGAATCAGAAAGCCATTTGCATTGCTACTTATAGCCTAATGTTAGCTAGTTAACATTTAACCTAGTTTGTTAGCTTTAGCTACCTGCAGGTTCCTACAACAGCTAAGACAATGTTTGTATTGGAAGTAGTATGAGTTGGGGTTATGCCGGTTCATTGTTTAGCTTGCTAGCTACATGTCTAAACAAAAAAAAAGACTCCACTTCGGCCGGATTATTACATGACCCATCAAATTAGCAGTTGTGTCTGGGGGAGATTGCGGCCATCGATTGTATTTCATGAACATATGTACACATCTAGACAATAGTGACCTATCCACTTAGCTAGATGTGGGTGAGGGGTGGTTATAGCATTTCCTTCACATGACCCATCAATTTAGACAAGTCTGTCAGTGATGAGGCAAAGGAAATGGCAAATAGGTCTGGCTGTACAGCCAATTGGCAAATATACTGCAAATTGAGAAATCATCTAATAACGATAAAATATGTAAAAATTTTATCTGGACACTTTCTGTTTTTGATATTGCTACTATGCAAGTACTATCACTGTACTGTTTACACCTTCTGTATCCTGTGCATGTGACAAATAAACTTAGATTTTATTTGATATAGTGTGTGTTTACCACAAGGCCTCACTTGTGAATCCTTAAAGAGATGGGTGGGACTAATGCTTAAGAGGGTGTGAACGATGCTGAATGGGTGTAGACAAAGAAGAGCTCTCCAGTAGGGCCATTTTCTCAAAAGTGGGGTTACAAGTTTATCATTGTTCCTCAACTGCAGTGTATGATATACCATTTTCTAGCTCTGAGTCTCTACTTTTATCCAATGTAAAAAATACAATTTCAAATTTTGCTACATAAGACCGAATCAAGGCAGTCACATATAGGCCTATAGAGAGAGTCTGCTAACTCACACACGCACACCTCCGTAAAAGGACACGTCAATCAAAGCCACCAGCTTGTCAGACACACAAGCAAATATATGTATCCTTAAAAAGTATTAAAAAACCTAGGCTTCCCTTAAGCTCTGAAAGTAGGCTATAAGATAATGAATTGACAAGGAAAGTATGAAGGGTAGAGAGACAGCTATGCGATAGTATGAAGATGAAATTGACAATCATTGAAGTGCCATAGCCTATAGGCTAGCGCTTCTACATCCTGTGTATTAGATGCTCGAGCATCACATGACAGTAAGAAAGAGGAGATGTAGACAGACTAAGTTAGCAAAACAATTGCTTATAATCATTTGTAAACACTCCCGCTATTAGGTAACGTTTATCTACATGAAAATAAAGTTAATAAAAATAATGAATGTTGGCCTATTTAAAACGGTTTTAACAGTTACTTTATTTTTTATTTCATTCTTGGGGGGGTAGATCAGCATTAATATTGCAGTTAGATTGTAACTTCCATCAATGTATTAGTCTGCATCACTTCCAATCCATGTTTTTTTTTTTTACTCGCAAATATAAATACACACACACACAGTTGTAGTCGGAAGTTTACATACACCTTAAACAAATACATGTAAACTTTGTTTTTCACAATTCCTGACATTTAATCCTAAAAAGAAATCCCAGTCTTAGGTCCGTTAGGAATGTGAAATGTCAGTAGTAGAGAGAATGATTTATTTCAGCTTTTATTTCTTTCATCACATTCCCAGTGGGTCAGAAGTTTACATACACTCAATTAGTATTTGGTAGCATTGCCTTTAAATTGTTTAACTTGGGTCAAACGTTTCAGGTAGCCTTCCACAAGCCTCCCACAATAAGTTGAGTGAATTTTGGCCCATTCCTCCTGACAGAGCTGGTGTAACTGAGTCAGGTTTGTAGGCCTCCTTGCTCACACACGCTTTTTCAGTTCTGCGCACACATTTTCTATAGGATTGGAGGTCAGAGCTTTGTGATGGCCACTCCAATACCTTGACTTTGTTGTCCTTAAGCCATTTTGCCACAACTTTGGAAGTATGTCTCCTGAGTGGCGCAGTGGTCTAAGGCACTGCATCGCAGTGCTAGCTGTGCCACTAGAGATCCTGGTTCGAATCCAGGCTCTGTCGTAGCCGGCCGTGACCGGGAGACCCATGGGGCGGCGCGCAATTGGCCCAGCGTCGTCCAGGGTAGG
Organism: Coregonus lavaretus; assembly: GCF_964263955.1. Classification (NCBI taxonomy): domain Eukaryota; kingdom Metazoa; phylum Chordata; class Actinopteri; order Salmoniformes; family Salmonidae; genus Coregonus; species Coregonus lavaretus. The sequence continues at coordinate 36,904,404 of NC_140020.1, forward strand.
GGAGGGAATGGCCGGCAGGGATGTAGCTCAGTTGATAGAGCATGGCGTTTGCAACGCCAGGGTTGTGGGTTCGATTCCCACAGGGGGTATGAAAAAAAATTAATAATAATGTAAGTCGCTCTGGATAAGAGCGTCTGCTAAATGATGTAAATGTATGCTTGGGGTCATTGTCCATTTGGAAGACGCATTTGCAACCTAGCTTTAACTTTCTTGAATGTACTATTAACCTTTCTCCCTGCTTGCTTCAAATGTTTCCTCTCTCTGTGTATCTCCTTTGCCTCCTTCATTGCAGCCTGACTCACCACGGTCTGTCTCACTACTCTCTATAAAGAACATTTATTTTGTTATGAGAACTTATAGTAGCCCATCTATTTTGATTATAGTTAGCTTAATTTCAGTCAACTGCTCCTGCTGATTGTCTGGGGGGGGATGTCTGTTGGCACGGCAGGAGTCGAGGGATGTTAAAATAATTCCCACTGTTCGTGACATCTCTGCTACTTGCCACTGTAGGTCTGGGCTGAGGTAGTTCGTTTCACCTCTCGGCCTATGTCGTGGGCGGAGTTTACCGTTGGACAGAGTGGTAAATGAATGCACTGCTAACAAAGCAAATACATGGGAGCAGGCAAACATGACAAGCACACATGAATAATTCATGATTCCACTCGTTTGCAGTCGAATCAACGATAATTAACAAATAAAAAAATAAAAAAAGGTGAGTAAACGATATTTCACAAATAAAAAATGGTGCGTAAACGGCGTTTATCCTCCACTACATCCCTGGTTGGGTCTGGCATAACCCATTCATAAACATCAATATCCTGCCAGGAAGAGTTGAATTTACATTTGCCCGGCATTTTAGCTATCGATGTGATGTTTGGTGGCGCCTAATCAGTCAGTTCTGTACCTGCCTGGCTGAGTGACAGTGTGGGTGGAATGAGCGAGCTAACCTGGCAACTAGAGCTCGAAACACATGAAAAAATAAAACTAGCCTGGAAATTAATTTGCAAGACCAATAAATGTTTCTAAAATGATTTGATATTAACATATTTGATCATTTTCTGTTCTCCTGCCATTTACATTTTTCAAGTACCAATTTGAGAAAATGTCAAATTTTCAAGGTAATTCAAGTACTTTAAGCACCTTGTGTGAACCCTGCACCAGATACTGACTGGTTTTCTGATCCACGCCCCAATTTTTTTTAAAGGTATCTGTGACCAACAGATGCATATTTGTATTCCCAGTCATGTGACATCCATAGATTAGGGCCTAATCAATTTATTTCAATTGACAGATTTCCTTATATGAACTAACTCAGTAAAATCTTTGAAATTGTTGCGTTTATATTTATGTTCAGTATATTTTGTTATCAAAGCTCGAGTTCTGAAATATAATATGGTCTGTGCTGTGATAATGTATTAGGCCTACTGCACAAACCTAATTCCTACAGAACAGTTTTTATAAATTTAGCATTGGCTTACATTTTTTAAGTCAGGTTTAAAAAAAATCTGAGTGGTAGATAGCTTGCTTTTTTTTAATGCGAAAGTGATCTTGACTCAGAAAAGGTTGGTGACCACTGGCCTACACCATCACAATAAATCCATTATTTACTTTAGACAGGCTAAGGAAACATGATACAAAGAAAATGTAGCCTATTTCAGAAGAACAGAATAGCCGAGTTGTCCTTATGTTATGCCCTGATCTGGCTATGCGATATGGCGGTGACACTAGATCATTTGGCAGACAAGATTTGCTTAGTATTCCGTGGCATTTTTTAAATATTATTTTCTAGTACAAAGAATACAATTGAACATAGCTGAATAAAATAAAAAGGATATTTTCTCCAAACGATTTCTGAGGGAGTGCGCACATGTGGCTATTCTGTGTTGAGCAGTTAACAAAGAAACAGGTCCTACACTGCAGTTGAGGAACAACGGGAAAGTAATTCTGCTTTTAAAGTTGATAAACTTGTAACCCCACTTGAGAAAATGGCCCTACTGGAGAGCTCTTCTTTGTCTACACCCATTCAGCATCGTTCACACCCTCTTAAGCCTTAGTCCCACCCATCTCTTTAAGGATTCACAAGTGTGGTCATGTGGTAAACACACTATATCAAATAAAATCTGTTTGTCACATGCACACGATACAGAAGGTGTAAACGGTACAGTGATAGTACTTGCATAGTAGCAATATCAAAAATATAAAGTGTCCAGATAAAAATGTTAAATATTTTATCGTTATTAGATGACGCTTACCTGACAGACTAGTCTAAATTGATGGGTCATGTGAAGGAAATGCTATAACCACCCCTCACCCACATCTAGCTAAGCGGATAGGTCACTATTGTCTAGACACTATTGTCTATTCCACATCAGGCAACTGATGCAAGCAGTAGAATCAGATTTTAAAAATACCTTATGGAACAGCGGGGACTGTAAAGCAACACAAAACATAGGCACAGACATGCATACACACACGATAACATACGCTCTATACACACACACACACACGTACGCATGGATTTTGTATTGTAGATTTGTGGTAGTGGAGTATGGGCCTGAGGGCACACAGTGTGCTGTGAAATCTGTTATGAATGTATTGTAATGTTTTTTTAAATGTATAACTGCCTTAATTTTGCTGGACCCCAGGAAGAGTAGCTGCAGCCTTGACAGCAGCTAAAGGGGATCCATAATAAATACAAATACATTTACACATGTTCATGAATCGATGGCCGTATTCACCCCCACACACACCTGCTAATGTGATGGGTCATGTAATAATCCGGCCGAAGTGGAGTATTTTGTTTAGACATGTAGCTAGTTAGCTAAACAATGAACCGGCATATCCCCAACTCATACTACTACCAATACAAACTTTGTCATAGCTGTAGTATGAATCTGTAGGTCTTATCTTGAGAGTAGTCTTATTTACAGTTGTACTACAAGATATTAATTGCCACTATGTTTGTTCTTCAAATTATGTATTTTCTTAAAATATAAAAATTTAAGTAAATTGCCCACATTAACAAAAAAAATAAACTCACGGTTTTGTTTTTCAAGACTTCCGTTTTTCCCAGTTTCAGGTCTCTGCTCAGTCACTTTCACAGGAAAAATTTAGATTATTGGGTATAGTTACCCTTTAATTCATGTGCGCACCTAGCAAGAGGCTGTCGTTTATATGTGTTTTTGTAGTGCACATGTGATGGTAGAGTTTGCTAAACAAATACCCACTGGATTGATGAAAATAATCATTATATAATTCTGTCAGGTAAGCAACAGATACTTTGTAGTTAACATTTAATTGAAAAGGTTTTTGGGAAAGCCTTTCCATCTACAATAAGAAATGTTTTCGTTAGTATCCTCGCTAACGGCTACACAAAGTGGTAGACAAGCGCATCACACACAGGGGCATTCTCATTGCAACTAAAGTTGCAGGAAATACAAATCACTGATGAATTCTATTCATGTCTTGTAAAAAACTTTGGAAAATTAATTAATTTTCAATACATTTAGTTGAATCTCTACTAAGGTCAATACATTTTTTTATATTGTTGCATTCCGTGTCTGGATTCCATGAGGGCCCTAAAGATCATATTTGGACCAGAATGAGGCTCTCAACTTCCCATTATTCCTGCAGTGATTGTTTTCATAATTTATCTGCAGATAATCGCCAAAAAGCTTTGGCCTACCAGTAGCCTATGCAAATGAGGGAGCCAAATAAACAGTTCTCACAGTAACCGATACCATTCGGTAGACTACACTAACTGATGAGTCACTCACAGTGGCAAGCACCGACATCCTAGGCAAGGAAACTTAGGAAATCCTTTGGTTTACTTGTCAAGATGCGATACCATGGACATATATTCAGTCAGTTCGACACCTTTTACAAACTAGTCAACAATTGCTGTTCAGTTGTCAAATAAAGCACAGTAAATAGCCTACTATGATCAAATCAAATGTTATTTGCCACATGCGCCGAATACAACAGGTGTAGACCTTAGTGAAATGCTTACTTACAAGCCCTAAACCAACAATGCCGAGTGGCGCAGTGGTCTAAGGCACTGCATCGCAGTGCTAGCTGTGCCACTAGAGATCCTGGTTCGAATCCAGGCTCTGCTGTAGCCGGCCGCAACCGGGAGACCAATGGGGCGGCGCACAATTGGCCCAGCGTCGTCCAGGGTAGGGGAGGGAATGGCCGGCAGGGAGGTAGCTCAGTTGGTAGAGCATGGTGTTTGCAACGCCAGGGTTGTGGGTTCGATTCCCACGGGGGGCCAGTATGAAAATAAAAATAAAGAATAATGTATGCACTAACTAAGTCGCTCTGGATAAGAGCGTCTGCTAAATGACGTAAATGTAAATGTAAACAATGCAGTTTTAAGAAAATGAGTGTTAAGTAAAAAATGGATAGGTAAAAAATTGAAGAAAAAAAAATATTAAGAGCAGCAGTAAATAAAAATAAAAGTAGGGAGGCTATATACAGGGGGTACCGGTACAGAGTCAATGTGCGGGGGCACTGGTTAGTCGAGGTAATTGAGGTAATATGTACATGTGGGTAGAGGTAGGGCTGAACGATTAATTGCATTCGCGATAATATCGCGATTTGACTGAACGCGATTTTCTAATCGCAACGTGCGCGATTTGAGGTGGTCACGTGACGCGACTTTTCATGCTGTCCAGCGCAATGGCCTCTTGCTCGACGGAACAGTCAGAAACTGACACAGCTGATACTTTAATATCGAAGAGGAACAGCACGTCGGTGGTGTGGAACTATTTTGGTTTTAAAAAAGAAGATGCTGAGCAGCGTCAGGTGTTGTGCAGAGCATGCCGTGCTCCGATTGCTACTTCACGGGGTAACACTACAAACCTGTTTCAGCACTTAAAAAAATACCACAAATCAATGCATGACAGTTGTATGACCAAAATGCCGAGCATCAGTGCGCGAGACAAGCCAAATACCTCAAGACAGGGATCACTGACAGAAATGTTCGAAAGTGTCACTCCGTATGAACGTAATTCAAAACGGCACGGAGAAATCACTCGGACAATAACCGAGTTCATAGCCAAAGATATGATGCCTCTCAGTCGCAGAGGCAGAGATAAACAATTACCTGATGACTCCTACCATTGATGGAGAAGATGATCCATTGGCTTGGTGGAGGGTGCACAAGATCAGCTACCCACAGTTGTGCACCATGGCACGCAAGTATCTTTGTGTACCTGCTACAAGCGCTCCCTCAGAGCGTCTTTTTAGCACAGGAGGGAATATTGTGACTTGCACTCGCTCATCCTTGAAGCCAGAAAAAGTCAATATTCTGGTTTTCTTAGCAAAAAACCTGTGAGCCACTGAGAACAGAACTGTTGGATAAGTATGGCTGGCAGTGCCATACTCGTAGTGAACTTTAGTCTGTGTGGTGTGTTATTGTTGTGTACTTGAGATAAGTGAGGCTCATCTATTTTATATTATAATATTCAAATCGTTTATAAAAAATAGTTTGTCTAAATTAAAAGTGCATTTCTCATTTTTTATTTATAACTTTATTTACTTTGATTTTACAAAATATTTTCAAAGCAAATTCCTTGTTTCAGTTGTGTGAAATGTTACTGACTTGGGAGCAGTAAGATACATACAATTTAAAATTATTTTTTTCTTAAGACTGTACCTTTTGCACACAGTGTTTACAAAGTTCATGCCTTTGTTTAAATTATTTAAATGCACAGTGGCAAAGCCACAGATGTTTCTGTAATGAGCAGTTCAATAAAAATGTCATTTATTTCAAGTCATACATGTTTGAATTTAATTCTAACAAATAGACCCAGCCTATGGGAAAGAACATTTCACACTAAATGTATATACTATTGTGTTGGTCATATTTAAATCATTCATTATGTTTTGTAGGGGAAAAAGGATAAATAAATGAAATCGCATATTAAATCGCAATCGCAATATTGGGGGCAAAAAATCGCAATTAGATTATTTTCCAAAATCGTTCAGCCTTAGGTAGAGGTAAAGTGAATATGCATAGATTATAAACAGAGTAGCGGCAGCGTAAAAGAGGGGGTGGGATGGAACAATGCAAATAGTCTGGGTAGCCATGATTAGCTGTTCAGGAGTCTTACGGATTGGGGGTAGAAGCTGTTAAGAGGCCTTTTGGACCTAGTCTTGGCGCTCTGGTACCGCTTGCAGTGTGGTAGCAGAGAGAACAGTCCATGACTAGCGTGGCTGGAGTCTGACAATTTTTAGGGCCTTCCTCTGACACCGCCTGGTATAGAGATCCTGGATGGCAGGAAGCATGGCCCCAGTGACGCACTACCCTCTGTAGGGCCTTGTGGTCGGAGGCCGAGCAGTTGCCATAACAGGCAGTGATGCAACCTTAAGGATGCTCTGTATAACTGAGGATCTGAGAACCCATGCCAATTATTTTCAGTCTCCTGAGGGGGAATGGGCTTTGTCGTGCCCTCTTCACGACTGTCTTGGTTTTTTTGGACCATGATAGTTTGTTGGTGATGTGGACACCAAGGAACTTGTAGCGCTCAACCTGTTCCACTACAACCCCGTAGATGAGAATGGGGGCGTGCTCAGTTCCCTTTTTTTCCCTGTAGTCGACAATCATCTCCTTTGTCTTGATCAAGTTGAGGGAAAGGTTGTTATTCTGACACCACACGGCCAGGTCTCTGACCTCCTCCCTATAGGCGGTCTCATCATTGTCGGTGATCAGGCCTACCCACTGTTGTGTCGTCACTTAATGATGGTGTTGGAGTGGTGCCTGGCCATGCAGTCATGGGTGAACAGGGAGTACAGGAGGGGACTGAGCACGCACCCCTGAGGGTCCCCCGTGTTGAGGATCAGCATGGCAGATGTGTTGTTGACTACCCTTACCACCTGGGGGCGGCCCTTCAGGAAGTCCAGGATTCAGTTGCAGAGGGAGGTGTTTAGTCCCAGGGTCCTTAGCTTAGTGATGAGCTTTGAGGGCACTATGGTGTTGAACGCTGAGCTGTAGTCAACGAATAGCATTCTCACGCAGGTGTTCCTTTTGTCCAGGTGGGAAAGGGCAGTGTGGAGCGCAATACAGATTGCATCATCTGTGGATATGTTGGGGCGGTATGCAAATTGGAGTGCGACTAGCGTTTCTGGGATAATGGTGTTGATGTGAGCCATGACCAGCCTTTCAAAGCACTTCATTACATTTTAGTCAATTAGCAGATGCTTTTACTTACAGTTATTGAGTGTATAAATGTTTCATACTTCATGGCTACAGATGTGAGTGCTACGGGTTGGTAGTCATTTATGCAGGTTCTTAGTGTTCTTGGCCACAGGGACTATGGTGGTCTGCGTGAAACATGTTATTACAGACTTAGTCAGGGACATGTTGAAAAAGTCAGTGAAGACAACTGCCAGTTGGTCAGCGCATGCTCGGAGTACACATCCTGGTAATCCGTCTGGCCCTGCGCCTTTGTAAATGTTGACCTGCTTAAAAGTCTTAATCATCCGGAAAAGCTGATGCTCTCATGCATGCTTCAGTGTTGCTTGCATAGAAGTGATTTATCTCGTCTGGTAGGCTCATGTCACTGGGCAGCTCGTGTCTGTGCTTCCCTTTGTAGTCTGTAATAGTTTGCAAGCCCTGCCACATCCGACGAGCGTCGGAGCCGGTGTAGTATGATTCAATCTTAGTCCTGTATTGACTCTTTGCCTGATTGATGGTTCGTCGGAGGGCATAGTGGGATTTCTTATAAGCGTCCAGGTTAGAGTCGCGCTCCTTGAAAGCGGCAGCTCAACACTTTAGCTCAGTGCGGATGTTGCCTGTAATCCATGGCTTCTGGTCGGAGTATGTACAGTTGAAGTCGGAGGTTTACATACACTTAGGTTGGAGTCAATAAAACTTGTTTTTCAACCACTCCACAAATTTCTTGTTAACAAAGTATAGTTTTGGCAAGTCGGTTAGGACATCTACTTTGTGCATGACAAGTAATTTTTCCAACAATTGTTTACAGACAGATTAATTATCTTATAAATCACTGTAATTCACAATTCCAGTGGGTCAGAAGTTTACATACACTAAGTTGACTGTGCCTTTAAACAGCTTGGAAAATTCCAGAAAATGATGTCATGGCTTTAGAAGCTTCTGGTAGGCTAATTGACATAATGTGTCAATTGGAGGTGTACACCTGTGGATATATTTCAAGGCCTGCCTTCAAACTCAGTGCCTCTTTTCTTGACATCATGGGAAAATCAAAAGAAATCAGCCAAGACCTCAGAAAAAATATTGTAGACCTCCACAAGTCTGGTTCATCCTTGGGAGCAATTTCCAATTGCCTGAAGGTACCACGTTCATCTCTACAAACAATAGTACGCAAGTATAAACACCATGGGACCACGCAGCCGCCATACCGCTCAGGAAGGAGACGCGTTCTGTCTCCTAGAGATGAATGTAGTTTGGTGCGAAAAGTGCAAATCAATCCCAGAACAGCAAAGGACCTTGTGAAGATGCTGGAGGAAACAGGTACAAAAGTATCTATATCCACAGTAAAACAAGTCCTATATCGACATAACCTGAAAGGCCACAGAGCAAGGAAGAAGTCACTGCTCCAAAACCGCCATAAAAAAGCCAGACTACGGTTTGCAACTGCAAATGGGGACAAAGATCATACTTTTTGGAGAAATGTCCTCTGGTCTGATGAAACAAAAATGTTTCCAGGAAAAAAGGGGGACTATTGCAAGCCGAAGAACACCATCCCAACCGTGACAGCATCATGCTATGGGGGTGCTTTGCTGCATGAGGGACTGGTGCACTTCACAAAATAGATGGCATCATGAGGAAGGAAAATTATGTGGATATATTGAAGCAACTTCTCAAGACATCAGTCAGGAAGTTAAAGCTTGGTCGCAAATGGGTCTTCCAAACGGACAATGACCCCAAGCATACTTCCAAAGTTGTGGCAAAATGGCTTAAGGACAACAACATCAAGGTATTGGAGTGGCCATCACAAAGCCCCGACCTCTGTGGGCAGAACTGAAAAAGCATGTGCGAGCAAGGAGGCCTACAAACCTGACCTCAGTTACACCAGCTCTGTCAGGAGGAATGGGCCAACATTCACCCAACTTATTGTGGGAAGCTTGTGGAAGGCTACCCGAAACATTTCACCGAAGTTAAACAATTTAAAGGCAACGCTACCAAATACTAATTGAGTGTATGTAAACTTCTGACCCACTGGGAATGTGATGAAATTAATAAATCATTCTCTCTTCAATTATTCTGACATTTCACATTCTTAAAATAAAGTGGTGATTCTAACTGACCTAAGACAGGGTATTGTTACTAGGATGAAATGTCAGGAATTGTGAACAACTGAGTTTAAAATGTAGTTGGCTAAGGTGTATGTAAACTTCCAACTTCAACTGTACGTACCAGTCACTGTGGGGACGACGTCATCGATGCACTTATTGATGAAGCCAGTGACTGATGTGGTGTACTCCTCAATGCCATCGGAAGAATCACGGAACATATTCCTGTCTGTGCTAGCAAAACAGTCCTGTAGCTTAGCATCTGCGTCATCTGACCACTTCCTTATTAACCGAGTCACTGGTGCTTCCTGCTTTAGTTTTTGCTTACAAGCAGGAATCAGGAGGATATAATTATGGTCAGATTTGCAAAATGGAGGGCGAAGGAGAGCTTTGTACACGTCTCTGTGTGTGGAGTAAAGGTGGTCTAGAGTTTTTTTCCCTCTGGTTGCACATTTAACATTCTGGTAGAAATTAGGTAGAACGGATTTAAGTTTCCCTGCATTAAAGTCCCCGGAAACTTGGAGCGCTGCCTCTGGATGAGTGTTTTCCTGTTTGCTTATGGCCTTATACAGCTCATTGAGCGCAATCTTAGTGCCAGCATCGGTTAGTGGTGGTAAATAGACAGCTACGAAAAATATAGATGAAAATTATTTTGGTAAATAGTGTGGTCTACAGCTTATCATGAGATACTCTACCTCAGGTGAGCAAAACCTCAAGATTTCCTTTGTATTAGATTTTATGCACCAGCTCGTTTACTAATATACACAGACCGCCACCCCACGTCTCACCGGAGTCAGCCGTTCTATCATTCCGATGGAGCGTATATCCCGCCAGCTGTATGTCGTCGTTCAGCCACGACTCGGTGAAACATAAGATATTACAGTTTTTAATGTCCCGTTGGTAGGATATCCTTGACCTTAGGTCATCCAATTTGTTTTCAAATGATTGAACGTTGGCTAATAGGATTGATGGAAGAGGCAGTTTACTCGCTCGCCGTCGGATCCTTACAAGGCACCCCGACCTACGTCCACAATATCTCTGTCTCTTTCTCATGCGAATGACGAAGATTTGGACCTTGTCGGGTGTCTGTAGAATATAATTCGCGCCCAACTCGTTGAAGAAAAAATGTTGTCCAATACGAGGTGAGTAATTGCTGTCCTGAAATCCAGAATCATTTTTTGGTCATAAGAGACGGTGGCAGAAATATTATGTACAGAATAAATTACAAATAACGCGAAAAAACATATAACAGCGCCATGACTAATCCTATCAATAGATAGCTAGAAGATGCATATTGTTCATTCTAGCGGGAGAGGGCTCGACAGACTAGTGAATTGAAACTTTCAAATGGAAAGTAAGTCGCCTATTTTAATATAAAATGGAAAAAAGTTGCCGGCTTGTCCAAGGACACTGAGAAATGAAAATCTGATTTGGAGGGCCAGGCTTTGAAAAGAGAATATTCTGTAATAATGAACAATACCGTCTGGGTTTTCCCATCAGTCTCCTGATTGTCCCCCACTCCACACGGGTCAACTTCCTGGTCTTCAGATTGGGAAAGGATTCTTTCAGACACAGGCAGAAGTCATTGTCCCCTTCAAATAAAGGTCTGGAAGGAGAAAAAGTTGGCAGAGCTCAATGGAATAAAGAACTTGTAATTACTGCGTGTGTGTGTAAGTAAGTAATACAGCTTACCTGTCTATGTTAGAGTAAAACCACTCGTAGATGCACCATTTGTGTGCTTTAGGCAGTTTGAGGAGGTTTCTCAATCGCAGACCGATTCTCTGAGACATTTTCTTATCTGGGGTCGTCACATTAGTAAACTTCTGCAAGAAAACATACAAAACAAATGAACAAGAATTAAGTTACACATATCTAGGTTAATCTGATCCTGAGTAGTTGATAGGCAATGATGCACATTATTTCCTCAGGGTTTAAAAAAGGCCGTTTTTATTTTACAGATGGAAAAGGGTTTGCTTTGTCCAGCTGTGTGAGCTGGAGCCCTTACCTGGGGTACAGATGTGACCCTTTGGCTCCTTCTAGGGGATCTGGATGGGAGGTGCTGTTCCTCCTCCTCCCTGAATAGTCTGCTCCTCTTGGAGCTCCGCGTCGGCTGGACACAGGGAGGGGAGGGTCAGCATATGGGTGATAATGTCAATGATTTATACATAATGTTTTAACATGTTTTCAAATGTGCAGATAGTTTTGCTTATTATACATTCCTACCCCATCTAAGATGAAACTGGGGCACTGATTTGTTGAAAATACAAATGAAAAGTGTCAAGGTAGAATTGATTGTGCAAATCAGACCATTGATGGTTATTTGAACAGAAAGACAAACTGCTCATGGGTAGTAAAAAACAAAAATCGATAGTTACATATCGTGATATTATTTGACGATATATTGTATCGACAATATCACAATATTATTCCTGCGCTAGTTGACCTGACCTGCACCAAACCTCCAGTATTTTTCCCTCAAAGCTTGTTCCACATCTTTTTAAATAGGTAGCCAATTTGTTTTATTTCTATGACTGACAAAAACGTGTTTTCGAATTGCTCTCGTCCCTCTGCAGCAATATGGTGAGCAATTTGTTTGGAACATTGAATCGCAATAAAATCACAGCATCAAATTGTGATACATACATAAATTGTGAGAATCGCAATACATATCGTATCGGCACCAAAGTATCGTGATAATATCGTATCGTGAGGTCCCTGGCAATTCCCAGCCCTACTCATGGGAAGTGCTGATAAAGAGTATAAGTGCCGACTAAATCAATAATGATTGAATCACCAGAGATAAAATTCATATAAGCCCTAAAGAGTTCCAAGGCATAGATGGGAGGAAGGGCTACATTGGTCATCTCACCGTTTCCATGGACACCAGGGTGTGTCGTCCTCTCGTGTTGTGAGCTTTTGTTTGCGTCTCATTCAAAGTATTTGACAGACTGCCCTCTGGAAATTTACAACATATGCCGTTATCAAAAATAGATCAAACTCACAATACCCTGACAATTCACAACTGCTCCCTCATTGTCTACAGACGGTCTATTTTCCCAAACTCTGAAGTGTCCTCCTTTCCCAGTCTCCTTCCTTCATGACCATTGATAGGTGAAAGGACTAGTTTCCACACTATTGCTTTATCAAGTCTTCTGCGATCATTGGTCATACAGGAAAGGAGACAAGAGTAAATAACTTAGAACAACAGACTTTTACCACATCATACAATGATGATGACATCATTGAATAAAGTCCATTGACTACGGTATAACAATTGACAAGTTAAGACTTCAGATTGGCTTAGTTTGGGGTCTATGACATGTCCCTCGTGTGTTGCATTTTTAAGCCAGTCATTAGTTAGGCTAATAAAAAGACTCCTAACTTCGACTTCCCCTGAAAAACAGATGTGGGAACTCCTCGTGTCGTTTTACACCTGCTACGTTAGGTTACCAACCTCTTCAAGAGGGAAACACAGTGCAAACACATATGCAATACATACAGTGCTTTCAGAAATTATTCACACCCCTTAACTTTTTTCACATTTTGTTTTGTTACAGCCTGAATTTAAAATTGATAAAAGTCAGACTGTGTGTCACTGGTCTACACACAATATCCCATAATGTCAAAGTGGAATTATGTTTAGAATTTTTTACCAATTCATTTAAAATGAAAAGCTGAAATGTCTTGAGTCAATAAGCATTCAACCCCTTTATGGCAAGCCTAAATAAGTTCAGAAGAAATCAAATGTGCTTAAAAAGTCAAATAATAAGTTGCTATAATAGTGTTCAGCATGATTTGTTTATGACTACCTCATCTCTGTACCGCAAACATACAGATAATTGTAACGCCCCTCAGTCAAGCAGTGAATTTCAAACACAGATTCAACCACAAAGACCAGGGACGTTTTCCACTGCCTCACAAATGGCAGTGGAAAAATAATGTAATATTCCTTTGAGCATGGTCAAGTTATTAATTACACTTTGGATGGTGTATCAATATACACCCAGTCACTAAAAAGACACAGGCGTCCTTCCTACTCAGTTGCCGGAGAGGAAGGAAACCACTCTGGCTTCATGGTGAAATCCCTATGGTGACTTTAAAACACAGTTTAATGGCTGTGATAGGAGAAAACTGAGGATGGATCAACAACATTGTAGTTACTCCACAATACTAATCTAAAAGAGTGAAAAGAAGGAAGCCTGTACAGAATATAAATATTCCGAAACATGCATCCTGTTTGCCAAAAATGTGGCAGAAAAATGTCTGGGGCAAATCCAACACAACACTAAGTACCACTCCTCATATTTTCAAGCATGGTTGTGGCTGCATCATGTTATGGGTATGCTTGTCATCGGCAAGGACTAGGGAGTTCTTTAAAGATAAAAATAGAGCTAAGCACAGGCAAAATCCTAGAGGAAAACTGGTTCAGTCTGCTTTACAACAGCCACTGGGAGCCAAATTCACCTTTCAGCAGGACAATAACCTAAAACACAAGGCCAAATCTACATTGGAGTTGCTTAGCAAGAAGACAGTTCCTGAGTGGCAGAGTTACCGTTTTAACTTAAATGTGCTTGAAAATCTATGGCAAGAAAAATGTCTGTCTAGCAATGCTCAACAACCAACTTGACAGAGCTTGAGGAATTTTAAAAAGAATGCGCAAATATTGTACAATCGAGGTGTGCAAAGCTCTTAGAGACTTACCCACAAAGACTCAGCTGTAATCGCTGCCAAAGGTGATTCTAACATGTATTGACTCGGGGTGTGAACACGTATGTAAATTAGATATTTGTATTTAATTTTCAATAAATTGCTAAAAATTCTAAAAACATGTTTCACGTTGTCATTATGGGGATGGGGGAGATTTTTTATTTATTTTTAATCTGTTTAATTCAGGTTACAACTACAAAAATGTGGAATAGTCAAGTGGTATGAATACTTTCTGAAGGCACTGTATACACACACACACAAGGATTATCAATGCAATGTGTTAAGATACAGTACCTTTCAGACTGACAAGTGCCTCAGCTGAAGAGCCTACAATCAAGAGAAGAGGGAATTAGGCTAGACTAAATGCAGTACAGATGTGCATCTTTCCCTTTCAAGACGATTCAATACGCATATGGGCTCCGATAAGGACAGGAGTGATCCATTTTAGTTGGAAAAGATTTGATGAGATTCGATCAGAAAACAAATCGATGCGATTTGGTTCGATGCACTAACATTTGATGCATAAACATACATTTTCCATTCTAAATTAAAATCTGCTGCTGATGGAGCTCATGAGCTGGGCCTCTGAGCTGGATGTCTGAACTGACATCTCTCTCGCTCTGTCTGAGTGCATTGCATGCATGCATACATGCACGCAGTTGAAGTCGGAAGATAACATTCACTTAGGTTGGAGTCATTAAAAAACTCATTTTTCAACCACTCCACACATTTCTTGTTAACAAACTATAGTTTTGGCAAGTCGGTTAGGACATCTACTTTGTGCATGACAAGTCATTTTTCCAATTCCAGTGGGTCAGAAGTTTACATACACTAAGTTGACTGTGCCTTTAAACAGCTTGGAAAATTCCAGAAAATTATGTCATGGCTTTAGAAGCTTCTGGTAGGCTAATTGACATAATGTGTCAATTGGAGGTGTACCTGTGGATGTATTTCAAGGCCTACCTTCAAACTCAGTGCCTCTTTGCTTGACATCAAGGGAAAAATCAAAAGAAATCCAAAAAAAATAATTGTAGACCTCCACAAGTCTGGTTCATCCTTGGGAGCAATTTCCAAGGACCTTGTGAAGATGCTGGAGGAAACAGTTACAAAAGTATCTATATCCACAGTAAAACGAGTCCTATATCGACATAACCTGAAAGGCCGCTCAGCAAGCTAGAAGCCACTGCTCCAAAACCGTCATTAAAAAGCCAGACTACGGTTTGCTACTGCACATGGGGACAAAGATCGTACTTTTTGGAGAAATGTCCTCTGGCCTGATGAAACAAAAATTGAACTGTTTGGCCATAATGACCATCCTTATGCTTGGAGGAAAAAGGGGGCTGCTTGCAAGCCGAAGAACACCATCCCAACCGTGAAGCACGGGGGTGGCAGCATCATGCTTTGGGGGTGCTTTGCTGCAGGAGGGACTGGTGCACTTCACAAAATAGATGGCATCATGAGGAAGGAAAAGTATGTGGATATATTGAAGCAACACCTCAAGCCATCAGTCAGGAAGTTAAAGCTTGGTTGCAAATGGGTCTTCCAAATGGACAATGAACCCAAGCGTACTTCCAAAGTTGTGGCAAAATGGCTTAAGGACAACAAAATCAAGGTATTGGAGTGGCCATCACAAATCCCTGACCTCAATCCTATAGACAATCTGTGGTCAGAACTGAAAAAGTGTGTGAGAGCAAGGAGGCCTACAAACCTGACTCAGTTACACCAGCTCTGTAAGGACGAATGGGCCAAAATTCTTGTGGGAACTTATTGTGGGAAGCTTGTGGAAGGCTCCCCGAAATGTTTGACCCAAGTTAATCAATTTCAAAAGGCAATGCTACCAAATACTAATTGAGTGTATGTAAACTTCTGACCCACTGGGAATGTGATGAAAGAAATAAAAGCTGAAAGAAATCATTCTCTAGTATTATTCGGACATTTCATATTCTTATTCCGAACTGACCTAAGACAGGGAATTTTTACTAGGATTAAATGTCAGGAATTGTGAAAAACTGAGTTGAAATGTATTTGGCTAAGGTGTATGTAAACTTCCGACTTCAACTGTATACAGTGGGGAGAACAAGTATTTGATACACTGCCGATTTTGCAGGTTTTCCTACTTACAAAGCATGTAGAGGTCTGTCATTTTTATCATAGGTACATCCAGAAAATCACATTGTATGATTTTTAAGTAATTAATTTGCATGACATAAGTATTTGATACATCAGAAAAGCAGAACTTAATATTTGGTACAGAAACCTTTATTTGCAATTACAGAGATCATACGTTTCCTGTAGGTCTTGACCAGGTTTGCACACACTGCAGCAGGGATATTGCCCACTCCCCCATACAGACCTTCTCCAGATCCTTCAGGTTTCGGAGCTGTCACTGGGAAATACGGACATTCAGCTCCCTCAAAAGATTTTCTATTGGGTTCAGGTCTGGAGACTGGCTAGGCCACTCCAGGACCTTGAGATGCTTCTTACAGAGCCACTCCTTAGTTGCCCTGGCTGTGTGTTTCGGGTCGTTGTCATGCTGGAAGACCCAGCCACGACCCATCTTCAATGCTCTTACTGAGGGAAGGAGGCTGTTGGCCAAGATCTCGCAATACATGGCCCGATCCATCCTCCCCTCAATACGGTGCAGTCGTCCTGTCCCCTTTGCAGAAAAGCATCCCCAAAGAATGATGTTTCCACCTCCATGCTTCACGGTTGGGATGGTGTTCTTGGGGTTGTACTCATCCTTCTTCCTCCAAACACGGCGAGTGGAATTTAGACCAAAAAGCTATATTTTTGTCTCATCAGACCACATTACCTTCTCCCATTCCTCCTCTGGATCATCCAGATGGTCATTGGCAAACTTCAGACGGGCCTGGACATGCGCTGGCTTGAGCAGGGGGACCTTGCGTGCGCTGCAGGATTTTAATCCATGACGGCGTAGTGTGTTACTAATGGTTTTCTTTGAGACTGTGGTCCCAGCTCTCTTCAGGTCATTGACCAGGTCCTGCGGTGTAGTTCTGGGCTGATCCCTCACCTTCCTCATGATCATTGATGCCCCATGAGGTGAAATCTTGCATGGAGCCCCAGACCGAGGGTGATTGACCGTCAACTTGAACTTCTTCCATTTTCTAATAATTGCGCCAACAGTTGTTGCCTTCTCACCAAGCTGCTTGCCTATTGTCCTGTAGCCCATCCCAGCCTTGTGCAGGTCTACAATTTTATCCCTGATGTCCTTACACAGCTCTCTGGTCTTGGCCATTGTGGAGAGGTTGGAGTCTGTTTGATTGAGTGTGTGGACAGGTGTCTTTTATACAGGTAACGAGTTCAAACAGGTGCAGTTAATACAGGTAATGAGTGGAGAACAGGAGGGCTTCTTAAAGAAAAACTAACAGGTCTGTGAGAGCCGGAATTCTTACTGGTTGGTAGGTGATCAAATACTTATGTCATGCAATAAAATGCAAATTAATTACTTAAAAATCATACAATGTGATTTTCTGGATTTTTGTTTCAGATTCCGTCTCTCACAGTTGAATTATACCTATGATAAAAATGACAGACCTCTACATGCTTTGTAAGTAGGAAAACCTGCAAAATCGGCAGTGTATCAAATAGTTGTTCTCCCCACTGTATGTTCAATGTAGACACCGGAGGGGGGCAATGTAGCTTGCTCTATGGTTCTGAAATTACCGTCACCCACTAATTAACTAGACATTTTAGCAGATTAAATGTTTCAGCTAGTAATGTAACAATATTTATCGTTTACAATTAAGCTATGACATAGCTTCGAACATATAGCACAACTTTTGATCAAATCAGTTTATTGGTCGAGTACCCAGATTTGCAGGTGCAACAGCGCAGTAATACCGAGAACAAATTAAATAAAAAAAACAATAGACGGAATATAAATATACAGTGCAGTCGGAAAGTAAATCAGACCACTCCACTTTTTCAAAATTTTGTTACGTTACAGCATTATTCTAAAATTGATTAAATAGTTATTTCCCTCAATCTACACACAATACCCCATAATGACAAATCAAAAACAGGTTAAGAAATGTTTGCAAATATAAAATATTTATATAAAAAAATCAACTGAAATATCACATTTACATAAGTATTCAGACCCTTTACGCAGCACTTTGTTGAAGCACCTTTGGCAGGGATTACAGCCTCTAGTGTTCTTGGGTATGACGCTACAAGCTTGGCACACCTGTATTTAGGGAGTTTCTCCCATTGTTCTCTGCAGATCCTCTCAAGCTCTGTCAGGTTTGATGGGGAGCGTAGCTGCACAGCTATTTTCAGGTCTCTCCAGAGATGTTCGATCGGGTTCAAGTCCGGGCTCTGGCTGGGCCACTCAAGGACATTCAGAGACTTGTCCCGAAGCCACTCCTGCGTTGTCTTGGCTGTGTGCTTAGGGTCGTTATCCTGTTGGAAGGGGAACCTCCTCCCCAGTCTGAGGTAAAATAATAATAATAATAATATGCCATTTAGCAGACGCTTTTATCCAAAGCGACTTACAGTCGTGCGTGCATACATTTTTTTTTTTGTGTATGGGTGGTCCCGGGGATCGAACCCACTACCTTGGCGTTACAAGCGCCGTGCTCTACCAGCTGAGCTACAGAGGACCACAGGTCCGGAGCACTCTGTAGCAGGTTTTCACCAAGGATCTCTGTACTTTGCTTCGTTCATCTTTCCCTTCACAAGCCCTTCACCAACAATGCAGTTTTAAAGAAAAATAAGAGTTAAGAAAATATTTACTAAATAAAGGAAAGAAAAAAAATCAAGAGCAACAAAATAATGGGGGTACCGGTACTGAGTCTATGTGTGGGGGTACAGGTTAGTGGAGGTAATTGAGGTTATATGTACATGTAGGTAGGGGTAAAGTGTCAATGCATAGATAATAAACAGCGAGTAGCAGCAGCGTAAAAATGCAAATAGTCTGGGTAGCCATTTGATTAGCTGTTCAGCAGTCTTATGGCTTGGGGGTAGAAGCTGTTAAGAAGCCTTTTGGACCTAGACTTGGCGCTCTGGTACCGCTTGCCATACCATAGCAGAGAGAACTGTCTATGCCTAGAGTGGCTGGAGTCTTTGCCAATGTATAGGGCCTTCCTCTGACACCGCCTGGCATAGAGGTCCTGGATGGCAGGAAGCTTGGCCACAGTGATGTACTGGGCCGTACGCACTACCCTCTGTGGCGCCTTGCGATCGGAGGCCGAGTAGTTGCCATACCAGGCGGTGATGCAACCAGTCAGGATGCTCTTGATGGTGCAGCTGTAGAACCGTTAGAGGATCTGAGGACCCATGTCAAATCTTTTCAGTCTCCTGAGGGGGGATAGGCGTTGTCGTGCCCTCTTCACAACTGTCTTGGTGTGTTCGGACCATGATAGTTTGTTGGTGATGCGGACACCAAGGAACTTGAAGCTCTCAACCTGCTCCACTACAGCCCCGTTGATGAGAATGGGTGCGTGCTCGGCCCTCCTTTTCCTGTAGTCCACGATAAAGCTCCTTTGTCTTGATCACGTTGAGGGAGAGGTTGTTGTCCTGGCACCACCATGCCAGGTCTTTGACCTCCTCCCTATAGGCTGTCTCCTCCCTTTAGGCTGTCGGTGATCAGGCCTACCACCGTTGTGTCATCGGCAAACTTAATGATGGTGTTGGAGTCGTGCTTGGCCACGCAGTCATGTGTGAATAGTGAGTACAGGAGGGAACTAAGCATGCATCCGAGAGGCCCCCAAGTGGCAGGTGTGTGGATCTGTTAGGGCAGTATGCAAATTAGAGTGGGTCTAGGGTTTCTGGGATGATGGTGTTGATGTGAGCCATGACCAGCCTTTCAAAGCACTTCATGGCTACAGACGTGAGTGCTAAGGTTCGGTAGTCATTTAGGAAGGTTACCTTTGTGTTCTTGGGTACAGAGACTATGGTGGTCTGCTTGAAACATGTAGGTATTACAGACTCAGTCAGGGACAGGTTGAAAATGTCAGTGAAGACACTTGCCAGTTGGTCAGTGCATGCTTGGAGTACACGTCCTGGTAATCCGTCTGGACCTGCAGCCTTGTTAATGTTGACCTGTTAAAAAGGGCTTACTCACATCGGATACAGAGAGCGTGATCACACAGTCGTCCGGAACAGCTGGTGCTCTCATGCATGCTTCAGTGCTGCTTGCATATAATTAATTTAGCTCGTCCGGTAGGCTCGCGGCTGGGCTTCCCTTTGTAGTCCGTAATAGCTTGCAAGCCCTGCAACATCCGACGAGCGTCGGAGTCGGTGTAGTAGGATTTAATCTTAGTCCTCTATTGATGCTTTGCCTGCTTGATGGTTCGTCGGAGGGCATAAGCATCCGGGTTAGAGTCCCGCTCCTTGAAAGCAGCACTTCTACTCTATAGCTCAGTGTGGATGTTGCCTGTAATCCATGGCTTCGGGTATGTACATACGGTCACTGTGGGGACGACTTCATCGATGCACTTATTGATGAAGCCGGTGACTGATGTGGTATACTCCTCAATGCCATCGGATGAATCCCGGAACATATTCCAGTCTGTGCTAGCAAAACAGTCCCGTAGCATAGCATCTGCTTCATCTGACCACTTCCGTATTGAGCGAGTCACTGGTACTTCCTGCTTTAGTTTTTGCTTATAAGCAGGAGGATAGAATTATGGTCAGATTTGCCAAATGGAGGGTGAAGGAGAGCTTTGAATGCATCTCTGTGTGGAGTAAAGGTGGTTGTAATGATGTCATGTCATTGTATTGTGTGGACCAGGGGAGAGTTAGTAGATAAGTGGTTTGCTGCCACAGAGTCTACATTCTGTTATGTCAGAGGAGATTACTGATGTTGATCTTAGAAATGATTGATGGACAGGATATACTGACAGGGGTAAAGGATAATAACATCAAAGAATGGGAGTGCCCATGGATGTTAAACAGATGTTTGTGGAGAGACTTGTAACAGAGTGTATATATAGAGAGAGTGGATCTTTGTTCTGGAGTTAGGAAGATGGCAGAGGCAGGGCTACAGTGGGGGAAAAAAAGTATTTAGTCAGCCACCAATTGTACAAGTTCTCCCACTTAAAAAGATGAGAGGCCTGTAATTTTCATCATAGGTACACATCAACTATGACAGACAAAATTAGATTTTTTTTCTCCAGAAAATCGCATTGTAGGATTTTTAATGAATTAATTTGCAAATTATGGTGGAAAATAAGTATTTGGTCAATAACAAAAGTTTCAATACTTTGTTATATACACTTTGTTGGCAATGACACAGGTCAAACATTTTCTGTAAAGTCTTCACAAGGTTCACACACTGTTGCTGATATTTTGGCCCATTCCTCCATGCAGATCTCCTCTAGAGCAGTGATGTTTTGGGGCTGTCGCTGGGCAACACGGACTTTCAACTCCCTCCAAAGATTTTCTATGGGGTTGAGATCTGGAGACTGGCTAGGCCACTCCAGGACCTTGAAATGCTTCTTACGAAGCCACTCCATTGCCCGGGCGGTGTGTTTGGGATCATTGTCATGCTTCAAGACCCAGCCACGTTTCATCTTCAATGCCCTTGCTGATGGAAGGAGGTTTTCACTCAACATCTCACGATACATGGCCCCATTCATTCTTTCCTTTACACGGATCAGTCGTCCTGGTCCCTTTGCAGAAAAACAGCCCCAAAGCATGATGTTTCCACCCCCATGCTTCACAGTAGGTATGGTGTTCTTTGGATGCAACTCAGCATTCTTTGTCCTCCAAACACGACGAGTTAAGTTTTTACCAAAAAGTTATATTTTGGTTTCATCTGACCATATGACATTCTCCCAATCCTCTTCTGGATCATCCAAATGCACTCTAGCAAACTTCAGACGGGCCTGGACATGTACTGGCTTAAGCAGGGGGACACTTCTGGCACTGCAGGATTTGAGTCCCTGGCGGCGTAGCGTGTTACTGATAGTAGGCTTTGTTACCTTGGTCCCAGCTCTCTGCAGGTCATTCACTAGGTCCCCCCGTGTGGTTCTGGGATTTTTGCTCACCGTTCTTGTGATCATTTTGACCCCACGGGGTGAGATCTTGCGTGGAGCCCCAGATCGAGGGAGATTATCAGTGGTCTTGTATGTCTTCCATTTCCTAATAATTGCTCCCACAGTTGATTTCTTCAAACCAAGCTGCTTACCTATTGCAGATTCAGTCTTCCCAGCCTGGTGCAGGTCTACAATTTTGTTTCTGGTGTCCTTTGACAGCTCTTTGGTCTTGGCCATAGTGGAGTTTGGAGTGTGACTGTTTGAGGTTGTGGACAGGTGTCTTTTATACTGATAACAAGTTCAAACAGGTGTCATTAATACAGGTAACGAGTGGAGGACAGAGGAGCCTCTTAAAGAAGAAGTTACAGGTCTGTGAGAGCCAGAAATCTTGCTTGTTTGTAAGTGACCAAATACTTATTTTCCACCATAATTTGCAAATAAATTCATAAAAAATCCTACAATGTGATTTTCTGGATGTTTTTTTCTCAATTTGTCTTTCATAGTTGACGTGTACCTATGATGAAAATTACAGGCCTCTCTCATCTTTTTGTCCTTTGTCTGTTATAACTAACCATGGTACCATATAAAATATATTATATGAACTCCATCAAAAGTGTCTAAATACATCCATACATTCGTAATCACTTGATACCCTAGAAACTCATCATAACAGTGGTCTAGAGTTTTTTTCCTCTGGTTACACATGTAACATGCTGGTAGAAATTAGGTAAAACGGATTTAAGTTTCCCTGCATTAAAGTCCACGGCCACTAGGAGCGCCGCTTCTGGATGACCCTTTTCTTGTTTGCTTATGGCCTTATACAGCTTGTTGAGAGCGGTCTTAGTGCCAGCATCAGTTTGTGGTGGTAAATAGACAGCTACAAAAAAATATAGAAGAAAAGTATCTTGGTAAATAGTGTGGTCTACAGTTTATCATGATACTCTACCTCAGGCGAGCAAAACCTTGAGACTCTATATTAGATTTTGCGCACCAGTTGTTATTGACAAATAGAAACAGACCGCCACCCCTTATCTTACCGGAGGCAGCTGTTCCGTCTTGCTGATGTATGGAAAACCCAGCCAACTGCATATTATCCATGTCGTCGTTCAGCCACGACTCGGTGAAACATAAGTTAATAATGTCCCATTTGTAGGATAGTCTTGAACGGAGCTCATTCAGTCATTCAATGATTGTACGTTGGCCAATAGGACTGATGTTAGAGGCGGGTTACCCACTCGCCGACGAATTCTCACAAGGCACCCGGACCTGCGTCCCCTGTATCTCCTTTTCTTCATGCGAATGACCGGGATTTGGGCCTGTTCCGGTATCAGCAGTAAATCCTTTGTGTCCAACTCATTAAAGAAACAATCTTCGTCCAGTTCGAGGGGAGTAAATCGCTGTTCTGATCAGAGCATATGAGCGGAGTGGAGCGGTGAGAATCTCAGCTCCTCGCTCACGGAGCTGTTCACCCCTCCGCTCCCCCCGCTCAAAGCCACATCAGGCCAGTCCGCTCATTATCGCTCAGCGCTCAACGCAGTTTGCATCGCGCTCCACTCAAATCGCCCCCCGCTCACTCCAAAAAAGGAACAAAATCTGCATGTATTTCACTTTTAGCTTAAACCACAGCCTTACTTTATCTCCCCGTATTTGTTGCATACAGACTCATCTCGGATTATCCATTCTGTCTTGAAACGGGGATCTAACACTGACGCTAAAATTAGATGTTAATCAGTATAGTATATTCCATAGCGAATTGACACGTTGTTTGCCAATGTTTCTGCAAAAGCAGCGATGCCCATTGGAAGTGCAGCGTGAGTGTAAACGGTGAGCAGGGATTTGATTTCTGTGACAGCAGGGAGGATCATCCCCAGGTTCCCCAGCTCCTTCTGCATTTTGTCTGTGAGATCTGCTAGTGGTGTCAGCACACTGACAAGGTGCGTCAGCTGCCGTACTTGATTCAGGGTGATGTTAGCAACATTAGACTTGAGTTTGTTTTGCCATAACGGGTCTTTTTGGAACAACCGGATGAACAACTGAATCATCCGCAGCTGGCTGCTCCATCGAATGGTGCAGGCATTTGTGGGGCGGACACCTAATTGGTCGGTTTCCTCTGTGCTCTTGCGTACACTTTTCACCAGGTGCCCGACTTTCACTAACAGCCTATTAATGTTGTCGTGCTTGTTAAAGGCGTTTTTGATCGCCAGCTGAAGCATGTGAATGGGGCATCTCAGATGTAAATTTGACAAAGTAAAGTACTGATTTATCATAGTTTCTTGGGGGGGGGGGGGGGGGGGGTGTAGCCCGGTTGAGCTGCGCTGGCGAAGTGTTGCATCCCTTCGCGTTCTCCTTTACTCAGCGGTTCATAGTCCATGAAAATCATTTTAAAAAATGCTACATCCAGCTCTCTTTTTCTCTCCCTTGTTATGGTTGGGCCTTTGCGTGCAGTGAATAAACTTTTGAATTCCTCAACCCTTTTCTCTTGTTGCTGCTGCTGCTCCTCTCGCTCTATAAAATACAAATTCATGGACGACACAAATTAAATTAAACAGATGGATTCTGGGTCAGGCTTGAGCATGCTTCAGACTCGTGGTGTGAGCGAGCGAAATTGGAGCGGGACATAGGGCGACGCTCCGTCCTTTTAAAAATGCCGCTCTGCGCTCTGTTCAAAATCCGTCCGCTCACGCTCCACGCTCGCTCCCGCTCCACTCCGCTCATATGCTCTGGTTCTGATATCCAGAAGCTCTGTTCGGTCATAAGAGACAGTGGCAGAAACATTAGGTACACAATAAGTTAAACAACGTAAAAAAAACAAAACAAAACACACGAAATAGCACAATTGGTTAAGAGCCCATAAAAACGGCAGCCATCTCCTCCGGCGCCATTATCCTACTATTAACCCAGCAGTGTTACAGTTCTTGACCCAAACCGAAGTGCCTGGCACCTACTACCATACCCCGTTCAAAGGCACTTAAATATTTTGTCTTGCCCATTCACCCTCTGAATGGCACACATACACAAGCCATGTCTCAATTGTCTCAAGGCTTAAAACTCCTCCCCTTCAACTACACTGATTGAAGTGGATTTAACAAGTGACATCAATGACGGATTATAGCTTTCACCTGGTCAGTCTATATGTCATGGAAAGAGCAGGTGTCCTTAATGTTTGAACACTCAGTGTATATACATATAAATGTATATAAAATATACAGAGTGTACAAAACATTCAGAACATCTGTTGGGCCCCAGTGTTGAGGATCAGCGTGGCGGAGGTGTTGCCCACCTTCACCATTTTCAAAATCGAATGATTTTCACAGTTTGGAAGTTTTTACAGAGTGATTGCTTGCGCTCAGGAAAAGAGAGATTACTGTCTATGTTATGAAATTATCAACTTTACCCGGTATATCTAAAAATGACGGTATACACTGATTGTTTAAAGCAAAATTACCAAAACTATTGCTGTTGGTGAACCTGAACAATCAAAATAAACTCTATTCTAAGCCCCGTTCAGCAGGTAGGCTATAGCCAGATGAGTTTTGTTTTCGGTAGCTTACTTTTACTCTGGTAAAACACAATTTTCAACAGCTCATAGACAACAATAACCTAGCAAATTACATAGGTTGTTACTCAACTAATAAAGCCTACCATCACGCAAAGCCATATTAGCATTTGAATGCTGAAGGTACCGCGCAAGATCAGGAAAAGCCACCTACCTCGCGTTGGTCAGCGCACAAAACTGGGATTATTTATCACACAGGGCTGCACACATATCACCTATAGATAATCTGTCAGGCAGAGAGATCTAGCAGCTCTCAAACAGCTGGTTGTTGCGTGAAGCAAAGACCGACAGCGGTAGGGGTAGGAAAGTTGTTCCATGTTATGATCAGTTGTGTAGTGCTATTTATATAGGCGAGGGAGCGCACATCATTTTTCAAATAAATAGTTTGTACCAACAGATTGGCCTATTGAATATTATAGCATAAAATGCAACCTCCAATTGCAACATCTGCCTATGACCACAGTAAAGAAAAAAGTATTTACCAGTTAAATGTAACTAATTGTAATCGAAAATGTAATACCCAAAAGTAATTATTTATCATGAGAGGGCAATAAACAATAACTAGTAATGCTGCATACGCCAAGAAACGTTAAATCTCACCTTTCTGGTAAGAATAGTTATAAATTGCTGAGGTATAGCCATTTGAGGACAAGCTCAAGTAAACAGTACAAATATGATAAAAATGAAATATTTTATATGAACCATTTCCTATTCAACAAAACTGTATGAATAATGCTTGAAATTACTTATTCTTTCTAAATATAGTATAATCAAATTATAAAATGTCTACGTAAAATATTTAACTTTCCTTATAACTGTAAAATACATATTTGTATGTTTAGTGTTAGAGAAAATTAGCATATTTTTTAAAGGTCTCTCTTGATCAAAATTTCTGCCGCTATTGCTGTGAACGTCTCACAGAGCTCTAGCTTGGGCGGATTAGAGCAGATGTTGTTAACAAACCATTAGCCGTTCTTGTATTTTGTGTCAATCACAGCATACATACTCACTAGTGGCGCTCGCTGTTGAGTTTTGGCTGCATAAGAAAAGAAATGCGACCATTCAGCTTCAGCTAATTATCCTAAAATCGTTAGAAATTGGGTGTTTTTGGTATAACAGTAACGTTACAAGTCTACCATGCTACTATATTTGGTTCTGTTATGTAAAATATTCATTCATCATTATGGTGATCTTGTGGGACATCGATTTAGCTTCAGAAATTATTTTCCAGAAATATTTTTTACCAGCTCTGTGTATTCTTAAATTGAAAAAAAAAAGTGAGGGAGTGCATCAGCAACACTACATCCCTGGTTATGATATCTACCAGTAAATGCTAAGGCAATAATGGCTATGCAAACCAGGTAAGTTCAAAGTCTTGATTGAATATTTGCAATGCACAATTGAGTCATGGAATAGCCAACCTTGAAAATCAGACATTTCCTATCTGGTCATTGAAGTTATGATAGCCAATTTAGAAGTTCTACTACTCCAATATAAATTGTGATTATTATGAGCAAGACAACATCGAATGTTGGCTCCACTTGGTTTGCCACACAAAGCATTCCATTACAATGGGAACCCAGTTTTTGGTCGCTTTCTCATTTTAAAAACATGATACATTAACTCCTCAATAACTATAAAACATCTCAAAATGGTGAGACTGCAGTAGCTACCATATGGATAGACTTCATTAGTATGTTAAAAATGCATTATTGTTAAAGTGGTAATGCATACTTTTTTTGCATACATTTTGGGGGGGAATTCTTTCTATAGGCTATTACAACAATTATATCAAATGTAGGTCCTTGAAAATTACAATTAAGTGGTGGAAAAAGTTGTTGAAAGTCCTTGAATTTGACTAGCCAATGTCTGTATGAACACAGTATAGCCTACATGCTCAGCCCGCAAACTAAAGATAAAAATCACCTGCTATTGAAATTATGCACGCTTCATTCACTTTCCGGCAACATTTTGACCCGGGCCAGTATTATTATTCTCTCATTCGGGCCAGTCAGTATCTTTCAGTTGGCACTAGCCCGGTGTGCCACTGGCTAATTTACCTGAATGTCGAGCCCTGCTGTGTGCAGTGTGCGTAGGGCCTATACGTCTACCACTGTGTACAGCCGTTAGCGATCCTTACGATAGCCTAACCCTTTTTGGGTAGATGGAAAGGCAATTAAAGGTATCAACAACAGAGCCTATGCCTACCTGGCAGAATCACGATTATTTGCATTAATCCAGCGGCCATTTGTTTTCAAAACTCCATCACAAGTGCGCTACAACACCACTAGCCAAACACAAAAAGTCTGGCTGGTGCACACCGGAATTAAAAGGGTAACTACCCCCCCAAAATAAAATAATATTAAATTATCCGTTTTTTCCCAGACCTCAATGTGGTTTAAGCATTGTTGTGCACTTAGAAAAACAACAAAATTGGATGTTCTATTAAAACAATTGTGATTGAGATCAAAAACCTGAAAAAATTATGTTATTTGTCACAACTAGTGTAGACTTTACTGTAAAATGCATGCTTACAAGCCCTTCTCAACAATGCAGAGTTAAAAAATTAAATAGTAACAAAAAGGAATAAAATACACAAGAATGGAGCTATTCAGAAAGTTCACACCCATTGACTTTCTCCACATTGTGTTGCTGATTGAATTAAAAAATATATATCAATTATGATGTGTCACTGGCCTACACACACACAATACCCCCATAATGTCAAAGTGTAATTATTTTTTTATACAAATGAATAAAAAATGTCTTGAGTCATTAAGTATTCAAACCCTTTCTTATGGCAAGCCTAAATACATTCTGGAGTAAAAATGTGCTTAACAAGTCACCTAATAAATTGCATGGACTCACTCTGTGTGCAATAATAGTGTTGAACATTGTTTTTTTAATGACTATCTAATTTCTGTACCCCACACATACAATTATCTGTAAGGTCCCTCAGTCGAGCAGTGAATTTCAAAACACAGATTCAACCAAAGACCAAGAAGGTTTTCCAATGCCTCGCAAAGAAGGGCATCTATTGATAGATTTAAAAAAAGAAAGAAAGCTGACATTGAATATCCCTTTGAGCATGGTGAATTAATTATAATTTGGATGGTGTATCAATACATCCAGTCACCACAAAGATACAGGCGTCCTTCCTAACTCAGTTGTCGGAAAGGAAGGAAATCGCTCAGGGATTTCTCCATGAGGCCAATAGTGACCTTAAAACAGTTGCTGAGTTTAATGTCTGATAGGAGAAAACTGAGGATGGATCAACAACATTGTAGTTACTCCACAATACTAACCTAAAATACGGAGTGAAAAGAAGGTGGCCTGTACAAAAAAAAAAAAAAAAAAAACATGCATCCTGTTTGCAACAAGGCACTAAAGTAATACTGTAAAAAATGTGGCAAAGCAATAACAAAGCTCCACAGTGGAGATTGAAGTATCTGTCCATAGGACCACTTTAAGCCGTACACTCCACAGAGCTGGGCGTTACGGAAGAGCGGCCAGAAAAAAAGCCATTGCTTAACGAAAAAGAATAAGCAAACATGTTTGGGAGACTCCCCAAACATATGGAAGGTAATCTGGTCAGATGAGACTAAAATTGAGCTTTTTGGCCATCAAGGAAAACGCTATATCTGGCGCAAACCCAACACCTCTCATTACCCCGAGAACACCATCCCCACAGTGAAGCATGGTGGTGGCTGGGTTTGGTCAGAATTGAAGGTATGATGGATGGTGCTAAATACAGGGAAGTTCTTGAGGGAAACCTGTTTCAGTCTTCCAGAGATGAGACTGGGAGGGAGGTTCACCTTTCAGCAGGACAATGACCCTAAGCATACTGCTAAAGCAACACTCGAGTGGTTTAAGGGGAAACAGTTAAATGTATGGGAATGGCCTAGTCATAGCCCAGACCTCAATCCAATTGAGAATCTGTGGTATGACTTAAAGATTGCTGTCCACCAGCGGAACCCATCCAACTTGTAGGAGCTAGAGCAGTTTTACCTTGAAGAATGGGCAAAAATCCCAGTGGCTAGATGTGCCAAGCTTATAGAGACATATCCCAAGAGACTTGCAGCTGTAATTGCTGCAAAAAGGTGGCTCTACAAAGTATTGACTTTGGGGGGGTGAATAGTTATGCACTCTCAAGTTCTGTTTTTGTCATCTTATTTCTTGTTTGTTTCACAATAAAAAATACTTGGCATCTTCAAAGTGGTAGGCATATTGTGTAAATCAAATGATACAAACCCCCCAAAAAATCCCTTTTAATTCCAGTTTGTAAGACAACAATATAGGAAAAATGCCAAGGGGGGGGTGAATACTTTCGCAAGCCACTGTAAATCTACATGAAAATCTATGGCAAGACCTGAAAATGAATCAACAACCAATTTGACAGAGCTTGAAGAATTTGGAAAATAATAAAATGGGCAAATGTTGCAAAATCCAGGTGTGTAAAGCGCCGAGTGCCATACCCAGAAAGACGCAACTGTAATCGCTGCCAAAAGGTGCTTCCACAAAGTATTAACTTAAGGGTGTGAATACTTACGTAAATTAGATATTTCTGTATTTCATTTTCAATAAATTTGCTAACAATTCCTAAAAACATGTTCTCACTTTGTCATTACGGGGTATTTTGTGTAGATGGGTGAGAAAAAAAATATTTCTACCATTTTGAATTGAGGCTGTAATAACAAAATGTGGAATAAGTCAAGAGGTATGAGTACTTTCTGAAGGCACTGTACAAGAAGTAGCAGTACCAGATCAGTGTGCAGAAGAATGAGGTATTTTAGGTAGATACAGTGCATTCATAAAGTTTCCAGATTATTACATTACAGCATTATTCTAAAATGGATTAAAATAAAAAATTATCCTAATCAATCTACACACAATACCCCATACCAACAAAACAAAGACAAATTTAGAAATACCTTATTCACACAAGTATTCAGACCTTTGCTATGCGACTCGAATTTGAGCTCAGGTGCATCCGGTTTCCATTGATTATCATTAAGATGTTTCTACAACTTGATTGGAGTCCGCCAGTGGTAAATTAAATTGATTGGACATGATTTGGAAAGGCATATGGTCAAGGTTGACAGTGCATATTAGAGCAAAAACAAAGCCACGAGTTCGAAGGAATTGTCCGTAGTGCTCCGAGACAGGATTGTGTCAAGGCACAGATCTGGGGAAGGGTACCAAAAAAGTTCTGCAGCATTGAAGGTCCCCAAGAACACAGTGGCCTCCATCATTCTTAAATGGAAGAAGTTTGGAACCACCAAGACTCTTCCTAGAGCTGGACACCTGGCCAAACTGAGCAATCAGGGGGAGAAGGGCCTTGGTCAGGGAGGTGACCAAGAACCCGATGGTCACACTGACAGAGCTCCAGACAACCATCTCTGCAGCACTCCACCAATCAGGCATTTATCGTAGAGTGTCCAGTTGGAAGTCACTTCCCAGTAAAACATGACAGCACGCATGGAGTTTGCCAAAAGGCATCTAAAAACGAACCCATGAGAAACAAGATTCTCTGGTCTGATGAAACCAAGACTGAACCATTTGTTTTTCAGTGACAGGGACTAGTCAGGATCGAGGGAAAGATTAACGGAGCAAAGTACAGAGAGATCCTTGATGAAAACCTAATCCAGAGCAAATGTTCATCTTCCAACAGGACAATGGCCCTAAGCACACAGCCAAGATAACACTTTGTGGCTTTGGGACAAGTCTCTGAATATCCTTGAGTACCCCTGCCAGAGCCCAGACTTAAACCCGATCTAGAAATCTCTGGAGAGACCTGAAAATAGCTGTGCAGCTACGCTCCCCATCCAACCTGACAGAGCTTGAGAGGATCTGCAGAAAAGAATGGGAGAAACTCCCAAAATAAATAATATGCCATTTAGCAGACGCTTTTATCCAAAGCGACTTACAGTCATGCGTGCATACATTATTTTATTTTTTTGTGTATGGGTGGTCCCGAGGATCGAACCCACTACCTTGGCGTTACAAGCGCCGTGCTCTACCAGCTGAGCTACAGAGGACCACAGGTGTGCCAAGATTTTAGCGTCATACCCAAGAAGCCTTGAGGCTGTAATGGCTGAAGAAAGGTGCTTCAACAAAGTACTGAGTAAAAGGTCTGAATACTTATGTAAATATGATATTTATATTTGTTGTTGTTGAGATTCTTCAAACTAGTCACCCTTTGCCTTGATGACAGCTTTGCACACTCTTGGCATTCTCTCAACCAGCTTCACAAGGTTGAATGTATTTCAAATAACAGGTGTGCCCTGTTAAAAGTTAATGCGTTTGAGACAATCAGTTGTGTTGTGACAAGGTAGGGGGGGTATACAGAAGATAGCCCTATATGGTAAAAGACCAAGTCCATATTAAGGCAAGAACTGCTCAAATAAGCAAAGAGAAATGACAGTCCATCATTACTTTAAGACATGAAGGTCAGTCAATCCGGAAAATGTCAAGAACTTTGAAAGTTTCTTCAAGTGCAGTTGCAAAAACCTTCAAGCGCTATGATGAAACTGGCTCTCGTGAGGACCGCCATAGGAAAGGAAGACCCAGAGTTACCTCTGCTGCAGAGGATAAGTTCATTAGAATTAACTGCACCTCAGATTGCAGCCCAAATAAATGCTTCAGAGTTCAAGTAACAGAAACATCTCAACATCAACTGTTCAGAGGCCACTGCGTGAATCTGGCCTTCATGGTCGAATTGCTGCAAAGAAACCACTACTAAATGACACCAATAAGAAGAAGAGACTTGCTTGGGCCAAGAAACACAAACAATGGACATTAGACCGGTGGAAATCTGTCCTTTGGTCTGATGAGTCCAAATTTGAGATTAGTGGTTCCAACTGACGTGTCTTTGTGAGACGCAGAGTAGGTGAACGGATGAACTCTGCATGTGTGGTTCCCACCGTGAAGCATGGAAGAGGTGGTGTGATGGTGCTTTGCTGCTGACACTGTCAGTGATTTATTTAGAATTCAAGGCACACTTAACCAGCATGGCTACCACAGAATTCTGCAGCGATAGTCCCTCTAAGTGCAAACCAGATGAAATGGCCTATCATTTATTTTCCCAACAGGACAATGACCCAACACACCTCCAGGTTGTGTAATGGCTATTTGACAAAGAAGGAGAGTGATGGAGTGCTGCATCAGATGACCTGGCCTCCACAATCACCCGACCTCAACCCAATTGAGATGGTTTGGGATGAGTTGGACCGCAGAGTGAAGGAAAAGCACCCAAGAAGTACTCAGCATGTGGGAACTCCTTCAAGACTGTTGGAAAAGCATTCCAGGTGAAGCTGGTTGAGAAAATGCCAAGAGTGTGCAAAGCTGTCATCAAGGCAAAGGGTGGCTATTTGAAGAATCTCAAACATAAAATACATTTTGATTTGTTTAACACTTTTTTGGTTACTACATGATTCCATATGTGTATTTAATAGTTTATGTCTTCACTATTATTCTACAATGTAGAAAATAGTCAAAATAAAGAAAAACCCTTGAATGAGTAGGTGTCCAAACTTTTGACTGGTACTGTACATCTTTTTAAAATATATTTTCCTTTGTTATTTTCCACTACCCTCAACCTCATCTATTTCTGATGTCCATGCAGTTTGATTTCTATTTGCCATATATTTTTAACTGTGCTGTTTCAAAGGTTCTGAACCTATATACATTTTACGGACACAGTATATTTTACATGAGTTATCTTATTAGTCCAACCCTTCAGCTGCATTCAACCCCTCCCACTTATCTCTTAACACCATCCATATTGGATTTCTATTTGCGAAATATTTTTCAACTGTGCAGTGATGTTCCACAAAAGTTCTGATCCTTTCTTTTCTCACAGTTTCTACAGATTGTAAATTAAAGAAACAGTTTTGCTAAAAGTATTATTATATTATTGATCGATTGACTATGACTTTTCAGATCACCCAGTAATGCTATCTGCAGAGTTACCTCCAGGTAAATGTTGCAATTCTTCAGCCATTACTGGACCTGATTATTTGCACCCCAGTATCTCTATTTGCACATCATCTTTTGCACATCTATCATTCCAGTGTTAATACGAAATTGTAACTATTTTGCACTATGGCCTATTTTATTGCCTTACCTCCATAACTTACTACATTCGCACACACTGTATATATATTTTCTGTTGTATTTTTTACTTTGTTTTGTTTACCCAATACGTAACTCTGTGTTGTTGTTTTTATCGCACTGCTTTGCTTTATCTTGGCCAGGTCGCAGTTGTAAATGAGAACTTGTTCTCAACTGGCTTACCTGGTTAAATAAAAAATAAATAAAATAAATGCTGCAAGGAGGCATGAGGACTGCAGATGTGGCCAGGGCAATAAATTGCAATGTCCGTACTGTGAGACGCCTAAGACAGCGCTACAGGGAGACAGGACGGACAGCTGATCGTCCTCGCAGTGGCAGACCATGTGTAACAACACCTGCACAGGCTCGGTACATCCGAACATCACACCTGCGGGACAGCTACAGGATGGCAACAACAACTGCCTGAGTTACACCAGGAAAGCACAATCCCTCCATCAGTGCTCAGACTGTCCGCAATAGGCTGAGAGAGGCTGGACTGAGGGCTTGTAGGCCTGTTGTAAGGCAGGTCCTCACCAGACATCACCGGCAATAACGTCGCCTATTGGCACAAACCCACCATTGCTGGACCAGACAAGACTGGCAAAAAGTACTCTTCACTGACGAGTCACGGTTTTGTCTCACCTGGGGTGAAGGTCAGATTTGCGTTTATCGTTGAAGGAATGAGCATTACGCCTGTACTCTGGAGCGGGATCGATTTGGAGGTGGAGGGTCCGTCATGGTCTGGGGCGGTGTGTCACAGCATCATCGGACTGAGCTTGTCATCATTGAAGGCAATCTCAACGCTGTGCGTTACAGGGAAGACATCCTCCTCCCTCATGTGGTACCCTTCCTGCAGGCTCATCCTGACATGACCCTCCAAAATGACAATTCCACCAGCCATACTGCTCGTTCTGTGCGTGATTTCCTGCAAGACAGGAATGTCAGTGTTCTGCCATGGCCAGCGAAGAGCCCTGATCTCAATCCCATTGAGCACGTCTGGGACCTGCTGGATCGGAGGGTGAGGGCTAGGGCCATTCCCCCCAGAAATGTCTGGGAACTTGCAGGTGCCTTGGTGGAAGACTGGGGTAACATCTCACAGCAAGAACTGGCAAATCTGGTGCAGTCCATGAGGAGGAGATGAACTGCAGTACTTAATGCAGCTGGTGGCCACACCAGATACTGACTGTTACTTTTGATTTTGACCCCCCCCCACTTGTTCATATTTGTCTTAGTTGTTGAATCTTGTTATGTTCATACAAATATTTACACTTGTTAAAGTTTGCTGAAAACAAACGCAGTTGACAGTGAGAGGACGTTTCTTTTATTGCTGAGTTTATATATGGACACTACCAAAATAGATTATCTAATGACTCCGTCTCTTTGCAGCAAAATCTGCAGAGCTGGGAAGGTTGTATCCCCATATATATATATATATATATATATATATATATATATGCAAGAATTGTGTATAATAATGAAAAATTATAGGTATTGAATACAGCGTTGTTTTGCGTATCAGTTCATAAACCATGTGCCATGGAATCGGTACATCAAAAATCTCTTCACAACTATTTTGCAATCTATATGGCACAGCTGTAAAATGTTTGGTCCTTAAATGAAACTGGTATACTTTTTTATTGATCACAATTTTATTTAACCAATTTTGGTCTTTAATGCAGGGCCAACAGACAAGTTCCTTACTTTTTCCCCCATTTCACTAACAATTAAATCCAGGTTTCTGATGTTACCCCTCTCCCTAAATCAAAATCTAATATGGATGGCAATGTTTTGTTCTGGCATTGCGCGCACACGTTTCTGCTACTTCCCGTCTGGGGCAGCATGCTGCCCATTTAGACAAACAGGTGTGAAACAGACACGTGTATGCGCAAAGTAGAGCTGGGGAATATGGACAAAAAATCCACATCACAATAAATTGACTGAATTATCAAAATAACGATAAATTGAAGGATTTTATAGCATTAATGTGCAGTTACTTTTTTATTACTACTACTTTGAATGTTGTGGCTATCAATTGTCCCGTTCGCAATAGCCCATATTAGCAGGCTTTTTCATTTCAAACATAAAACTGCAATACGTAACTTTTTGGGCGACCTGAACAAATTCAAATCGAAATGTGAGTTATAGTTCTGTCATTCTTATTACAAGAAAGTCTAAGAAGCGGTAGATCTGTTCTGTCTATGTGCGCTATTATTCACTACGCACAGCAGTGTTCTAGAATATTGTACCATTGCCTTTCATACTTTTCGAATTCTCAGCACAGCTCAAGGACTTTCTCCAACTGTCAACACATTCAAATGAATAGGTTGAGATTTGCGGGGAGGTGCGTGTATGGTGGTCTCAGAGCTGCGTAGCTATGTCACAATGGGACGTCGGAGTCAGCGTCTGTGGACTATGATGACTATGATTTTGTTGTGACAAAAAAATGCTTATTGGAGAGAATGTACTCTTTATT
The DNA here is from genome assembly GCF_964263955.1 of Coregonus lavaretus. Taxonomy (NCBI): domain Eukaryota; kingdom Metazoa; phylum Chordata; class Actinopteri; order Salmoniformes; family Salmonidae; genus Coregonus; species Coregonus lavaretus. The sequence goes on from NC_140020.1 coordinate 36,940,528, forward strand.
AACCCAAGTAAGGGTCAATTATTGAGAAAGGCTACCTTGAACAGACAAAGGTAGATACACAGATGGAAAGAATTGCAGGTCATCTGATAGATTGTAGAGAGTTAAATTATAATATGTTTGTTAAAGAGGAATCTGCAGTTGCTACATCAATTTTAGGGACTTAATTATATTTACCCATCAATTCTTTAATATAACTCATAAATGCCTCATGAGCTGTCTTACCCCATCAGAACCAAAAATATTTGCTTGTTTTAACGCAACATTTGTAAACATTGTAAATGTACAAAACAAAAACAAAAATGTATTACCCCAGTCAAAATTATAATTTTTATATCATGGATGGTCAGTCCTTGCATCCATAGCTAGCTCGGTCTATGAATTTGAAAGTTGATACAGTTGTCCAGCCCCATCCCTCAGCTTTTTACCGAACAGGGGAAGGGAATTCGCTTTGTTATTGTTCAACTGCAGATTTCCCGTTTAAATAATACCTAGGAAACTGCCAGTTATTGTGGCTAGGACAGGTTCCCAGAAAAATATGTCAGAGGACAGCAAGCCAACACAGTATGACGCTTCACATCACCCACTAGACAGCTGTTCTGTCAGTGTCTTGTCAGATAAGACTGCTGAATAGGCGGTTTGTTTTTAGATGATAGCAGCAACAAACCTAAGTATATATTTTAGAGAACAGTGGATAATGTAAGCAACTAGCTAACAGTTAGCTAAATGTGTTATCACAACAGAAAGTTATACCTAATCATGGTTAGGTAATTATTCTCCCATAAACCTAGAGTTAGTTACACCCTTGGCTCAAAAATGTGAGTGGATAAAAAGATTCAGAAATTAACAAAACTCAGCTAACCCACGTTAGCTAGCTAAGTCTTTAGCTAACGGACTACAAGGTTGCTATCATTTAGCTAGCCATTACGACCATCGCCTAATTATGTTTAGTGTAGCTAGCTAGCCAGCTTGCTAACAAGCGTTAGCTCTCTAGCTAGCTTTTGAGTCTAGAAATCGGGAGTTTACAAACGCTTCAGGAAAAAAGTGCGACTAGTATTCAGTGAATAATTGTCATAATGGTAACATATAAGGTTTTAAACTGCACATCACCTCATATAATGGTATTGGTAGTTTAAAAGTGTTGTCAAATTCGTGTTATTACTTACTCTCGTATAACAGCTGGTCCATCTCCGCCATCTTGAATTAGCCGCGCCGCTTTTTGAAAGACGTATTGTCAAGATGCATTCTGGGACAGAGTGTGTCTGGAGCATACAAATAACTCAGTGGTCATCTTTATAATAAGCCAGTACATGATTATTTTCAGGTAAATCGTTGATGGAAAGGGATGTTCAAATTGCGTTACAATGAAATGAATGTATTTATCTATAGTTCTATAGATCTTTCAGCAGACTGGCACAGACCTCAAACGTCCTGTCTGAAGGAGAAAACAAAATTACTCCATAGATCCCTGTTGTATAATTTATCCAGACAAGTAACACAAAAATACATTGAGAGTGCTGTATAAATTGCCTGACCATGCAGAAGCTCATCAACAGGTACCAAGAAGATACCCCCAAATGACAGACATGCAGTAACAGGAGATACCCCCAAATGGAGATACCCCCAAATGAGATACCCCCAAATGACAGACATGCAGTAAGTGGGCCAACTGGTTTGACAAATTAGGTCACAACATGAATTCTCCAGACATACTGTACATGTAACCCCAGAGGTTATCATTAAGTAAGTAATGACAAGACTGATAGAACATCAACAATCTCTCCAAGTAAATCATTTATTTTGCTGCGGTTTGCTGTCAGCCCAAACCAATACCTTTACCTTGTCAATATATTCTGACCAGAATGGAATGGACTGGAAGGGTGAAGAGAAATGACTCATTGGAAAACATCTCATTATATCCGTTGAAACCAACCATAGATGCCAAATTGCACTGTTTTTAAGAGTATATTAAAAATAACAGAGCATTGCTTTTACCTCAAATACTTCCTAGGACTATGGGTTACACAAGTACAATTTTACAGACAAGTGTTGGTTATCTTATTTTTTTCGAATGAGAAAAACAGGTGCCTCAATTCAGCCATTCTGATTGGCGTACTCTGACCTCTTGATCCACAGTCTTAGTAACCAATGGTAACCTAGTAAAGTCTGAAACAGGTACGTACTGAGTTGCATAAAACCAAGGCCAATACATCAATCCTATTTATGGTTATCCGCTATTGCAATAAGCCATGTGTATAGTGGCAAGGATTTTAAACTACTGAATGAAAACATTACATGGTGTTACGCTGAGAAGGTGGTAAAGCGGGACAAAGATGTCCGGGGCCAAAGATGTCCTCTGTTGTGTGGTGGGGGCTGGAAACGGTGGGGTTGAGACATGGTCGCCTGGATCTTTTTGGAGGGGTGGTGGGCTACTACGGCCCCCTTTACCACAGGGACGTCTGGTAGTTGAACTTGATCTTCAGCAGGTACTTCAGGTTCACCTGTGCCACGTCATTACATTTACATTTTACGTCATACAATGTATCTGGAGGAGGGGAGGTTAAGGGAAACAGGGACTAGGGCAAGGGGGGGGGGGGGCAAAGTACGGCCCGCGGGCACTTCAATCCGGGCCGCGATACATTTTTTAAATGTATTAAATATATTTGAGTTACAATTTCTGGCCTAAAATTACTCAATCCATGATATACAAACAACCTCCAATAGATGGCGCTGTAGCCTGGCAGCGAGCTCTGTATTTGGGCCTACAGTCAGATTCAGAATGCGCTGTCGTCATAGCCACTTTTGACGTGAAAAATGAGTGCTGCGAAAATTAGAAAAGTGGACTCTGAATGTCGTGTGTTTAAAGAAGAATGGACAGCAAAATACTTTTTTACTAATATTTGACATAAGGCCTGATATGCCGAGAAAGTGTTGCCGTTTTTAAGGAATATAATCTCAATCGTCATTTTTCAAGCAAGCATGCTAAAAGTGTGTTAAAGCTGGAAAACATGTTATCAAAGTGGTTGTAAAACTTGTCAACTTTATATGGGCAAGGGGGCTTAACCATTGCAGTTCATTCAGCTGCTCAATGACACAGAGGCAGAGCACCAGGACTTGTTGTACCATTCAAATGTGCGCTGGCTAAGCCTGGGAAAAGTATTTTGCATCTGTGGGAACTGAGAGGGGAGATAGGTATGTTCCTTGATATGGTTGGTAAAGCTGATGACTTCTCTGAGTTTAAAGACACAGACTGTCTGGGCGACTTTGCTTTCGGTGTGGACATATTGGGGCATCTGAATGATCTAAATGTGAAACTGCAGGGAAATTGTGTTTTTGTGCATGAACTGTATTCCAATGTGAAAGCATTCAAGAACAAACTTATGTTGTTCTCCAGACAAATGAGCAGCCGGTCTCTTGCTCATTTTCCGATACTGGTCGCGCCCACATCGCAGTGCTGCACTGACCCATACAGTAGCACTTTGATCGACCTGCATGCTGAGTTTTCCCGCCCCTTCTCAAACTTCACCAAGATTGAGACTGAGCTGGAGCTTGTATCATGCCCCCTTTCTTTCGACAGTGAGAAAGCACCACCAGACACACAATTGGAGCTCATCGACATCCAATGTGACAGTGCTTTAAAGGAGAAGTACAAAACAGCAACAATAGACCAGTTCTATGGCTCACTGAATGAAACAACGTTTCCAAACATTAAAAAGCACGCCCAAAGGTTGCTTGTTTTATTTGGGTCAACATGTGTGAACAAACGTTCTCAGTCATGAATTACAACAAATCCCCTCACAGGTCACAGCTGTTCTGAGAATCTCTACATCAAAGATGACACCAGACTTTGATGCCCTTGCCAAGAGAGGTGACCAGACCCATTGTTCACATTAAGACTCGAATAACCATGACTGGGGTAGGCAAGGATTATGCTTTTTCATGGTGATGGTTATGCAGTGAGAATTATCCAGCAATGCACTTGGATACAGGTAATAACTAATCAGTCATATTTGGGCTGAGGTGATTGGATAACTGTAAATATGTCTCACAACGGAGATGAGAATTGTTCCTTCATATGCTTTCAAAAACAGACCATTCCAAAGTAAACGGATGCTCTTACCATATGTTCCACTCAAATGTGAGAATATATATATTTTTCTGCTGTTACATGTCTCCAGTCATATAATATATACAGTGGGGAGAACAAGTATTTGATACACTGCCGATTTTGCAGGTTTTCCTACTTACAAAGCATGTAGAGGTCTGTAATTTTTATCATAGGTACACTTCAACTGTGAGAGACGGAATCTAAAACAAAAATACAGAAAATCACATTGTATGATTTTTAAGTAATTAATTTGCATGTTATTGCATGACATAGGTATTTGATCACCTACCAACCAGTAAGAATTCCGGCTCTCACAGACCTGTTAATTTTTCTTTAAGAAGCCCTCCTGTTCTCCACTCATTACCTGTATTAACTGCACCTGTTTGAACTCGTTACCTGTATAAAAGACACCTGTCTACACACTAAATCAAACAGACTCCAACCTCTCCACAATGGCCAAGACCAGAGAGCTGTGTAAGGACATCAGGGATAAAATTGTAGACCTGCACAAGGCTGGGATGGGCTACAAGACCATCACCAAGCAGCTTGGTGAGAAGGTGACAACAGTTAGTGCGATTATTCGCAAATGGAAGAAACACAAAAGAACTGTCAGTCTCCCTCGGCCTGGGGCTCCATGCAAGATCTCACCTCGTGGAGTTGCAATGATCATGAGAACGGTGAGGAATCAGCCCAGAACTACACGGGAGTCAATGATCTCAAGGCAGCTGGGACCATAGTCACCAAGAAAACAATTGGTAACACACTACGCCGTGAAGGACTGAAATCCTGCAGCGCCCGCAAGGTCCCCCTGCTCAAGAAAGCACATATACAGGGCCGTCTGAAGTTTGCCAATGAACATCTGAATGATTCAGAGGAGAACTGGGTGAAAGTGTTGTGGTCAGATGAGACCAAAATTGAGCTCTTTGGCATCAACTTAACTCGCCGTGTTTGGAGGAGGAGGAATGCTGCCTATGACCCCGAGAACACCATCCCCACCGTCAAACATGTAGTTAGAAACATTATGCTTTGGGGGTGTTTTTCTGCTAAGGGGACAAGACAACTTCACCGCATCAAAGGGACGATGGACGGGGCAATGTACCGTCAAATCTTGGGTGAGAACCTCCTTCCCTCAGCCAGGGCATTGAAAATGGGTCGTGAATGGGTATTCCAGCATGACAATGACCCAAAACACACAGCCAAGGCAACAAAGGAGTGGCTCAAGAAGAAGCACATTAAGGTCCTGGAGTGGCCTAGCCAGTCTCCAGACCTCAATGCCACAGAAAATCTGTGGAGGGAGCTGAAGGTTTGAGTTGACAAACATCAGCCTCGAAACCTTAATGACTTGGAGAAGATCTGCAAAGAGATGTGTGCAAACCTGGTGGCCAACTACAAGAAACATATGACCTCTGTGATTGCCAACAAGGGTTTTGCCACCAAGTACTAAGTCATGTTTTGCAGAGGGGTCAAATACTTATTTCCTTCATTAAAATGCAAATCAATTTATAACATTTTTTACATGCGTTTTTCTGGATTTTGTTGTTGTTATTCTGTCTCTCACTGTTCAAATAAACCTACCATTAAAATTATAGACTGATCATTTCTTTGTCAGTGGGCAAACGTACAAAATCAGCAGGGGATCAAATACTTTTTTCCCTCACTGTAGTTAGTATGCCAAAAGTTCCCGGATGTCGTACTAAATTGGCCAAAATACGAAGTATACAAGCAGTGGACACTATTTCCGTGCTTTTAGGGTCCATACTGCAATTCTTCAGAAAGTGGGAGTGGGTTCACAACATTTTCAGATTTGAAGAAAATGGGGGAAAATTGTCACGCCCTGGCTCTGGGGACTCTGAAATGTTGAGCCAGGGTGTGGATTTTCTATGTTTAGTTTCACGGGGTAGCTTCTATGTTGTGTTTTCTATGTTTTGTTCTAGATCATATAGATCTATGTTGGTCAGGGTGGTTCCCAATCAGAGGCAGCTGTTGCTCGTTGTCTCTGATTGGGAGCCATACTTAGGTAGGCTGTTTTCAGCTATTCTTTGTGGGATCTTGTTCTGATTTGGTTTGTGTTATACCGTAGACGTCACGTTATCGTTGTTGTTTTGATCGTGTGATCATTCTAAATAAATAATATGTTCACCTTCAACGCTGCGCCTTGGTCCTCATCTCTGTTTGACGATCGTGACAGAAGATCCCACCTCGACTGGATCAAGCAGCGTGACGAGGAGAGAGGATGGACGTGGGAGGAGATGAGTACGAGTCTGGCAAGAGGGATGGAGGCCTTGGCCACGGGTAGGAGTGAAGCCCATACATTTTTTAGGGGGGGGCTAACGCCGTGGACGACGGGGCAGCAGGAGGACGCCAGGTTACGGGAGTCACTGGTCACCAGGGGGAAGGAGGTTGTAGAGGCACGGCGAGAGGTTCTGGCGTGTGTTGCCAGTCCGGTCCGGCCTGTTCCTGATCCCCACATAGGGCCAGTGGTGTGTGTTCCCAGTACGGTCCGGCCTGTTCCTGCCACTCGCACCAAGTCTACGGTGCGCGTCGCCAGCCCAGTCCGGCCCATTCCTGCTCCCCGCACCAAGCCAGGGGTGCGCTTCGACAGCCCGGCTCGGCCCGTTCCTGCTCCCCGCACCAAGTCAGGGGTGCGCTTCGACAGCCCGGCTCGGCCCGTTCCTGCTCCCCGCACCAAGTCAGTGGTGCGCTTCGTCAGCCCGGCTCGGCCCGTTCCTGCTCCCCGCACCAAGTCAGTGGTGCGCTTCGTCAGCCCGGCTCGGCCCGTTCCTGCTCCCCGCACCAAGTCAGGGGTGCGCTTCGACAGCCCGGCTCGGCCCGCTCCTGCTCCCCACACCAAGCCAGTGGTGTGCGTCGTCAGTCCGGCACGGCCCGTGCCTGTTCCCCGCACCAAGTCAGGGGTGCGCTTCGACAGCCCGGCCCGGCCCGCTCCTGCTCCCCACACCAAGCCAGTGGTGTGCGTCGTCAGTCCGGCACGGCCCGTGCCTGTTCCACCGGTGGCTGGTCCGGCACCGGTCAGATGCTTCACGTCGGAGCTAGAGCAATCCGCTCCACCAGTGTTCAGTCCAGCTCCGGCCAGCAGGGCCAGACCGGACCAGGGGTACTGTGGGGGGTTAGAGAGGGAGTGGGGATCATGCCCAGAGCCGGATCCGCCGCCAAGGCGGAGTGCCCACCCGGTCCCTCCCCTGTGGTGTTCTGTTGGCGCGGTCGGAGTCCGCGCCTTTGGGGGGGGGGGTACTGTCACGCCCTGGCTCTGGGGACTCTGAAATGTTGAGCCAGGGTGTGGATTTTCTATGTTTAGTTTCACGGGGTAGCTTCTATGTTGTGTTTTCTATGTTTTGTTCTAGCTCATATAGATCTATGTTGGTCAGGGTGGTTCCCAATCAGAGGCAGCTGTTGCTCGTTGTCTCTGATTGGGAGCCATACTTAGGTAGGCTGTTTTCAGCTATTCTTTGTGGGATCTTGTTCTGATTTGGTTTGTGTTATACCGTAGACGTCACGTTATCGTTGTTGTTTTGATCGTGTGATCATTCTAAATAAATAATATGTTACATTTACATTTACATTTTAGTCATTTAGCAGACGCTCTTATCCAGAGCGACTTACAGGAGCAATTAGGGTTAAGTGCCTTGCTCAAGGGCACATTAACGTCATTTAGCAGACGCTCTTAGCCAGAGCGACTCACAAATTGGTGCGTTTACCCTATAGCCAGTGGGATAACCACTTTACAATTTGGGGGGGGGGGGGGGTTAGAAGGATTACTTTATCCTATCCCAGGTATTCCTTAAAGAGGTGGGGTTTCAAATGTCTCCGGAAGGTGGTGAGTGACTCCGCTGTCCTGGCGTCGTGAGGGAGCTTGTTCCACCATTGGGGTGCCAGAGCAGCGAACAGTTTTGCCTGGGCTGAGCGGGAACTATGCTTCCGCAGAGGAAGGGGAGCCAGCAGGCCAGAGGTGGATGAACGCAATGCCCTCGTTTGGGTGTAGGGACTGATCAGAGCCTGAAGGTACAGAGGTGCCGTTCCCCTCACTGCTCCATAGGCAAGCACCATGGTCTTGTAGCGGATGCGAGCTTCAACTGGAAGCCAGTGGAGTGTGCGGAGGAGGGGGGTGACGTGAGAGAACTTGGGAAGGTTGAACACCAGACGGGCTGCGGCATTCTGGATGAGTTGTAGGGGTTTAATGGCACAGGCAGGGAGGCCAGCCAACAGCGAGTTGCAATAGTCCAGACGGGAGATGACAAGTGCCTGGATTAGGACCTGTGCCGCTTCCTGTGTAAGGCAGGGTCGTACTCTCCGAATGTTGTAGAGCATGAACCTGCAGGATCGGGTCACCGCCTTGATGTTGGCGGAGAACGACAGGGTGTTGTCCAGGGTCACGCCTAGGCTCTTCGCACTCTGGGAGGAGGACACAGCGGAGTTGTCAACCGTGATGGCGAGATCATGGAATGGGCAGTCCTTCCCCGGGAGGAAGAGCAGCTCCGTCTTGCCAGGGTTCAGCTTGAGGTGGTGATCCGTCATCCATACTGATATGTCTGCCAGACATGCAGAGATGCGATTCGCCACCTGGTTATCAGAAGGGGGAAAGGAGAAGATTAGTTGTGTATCGTCAGCGTAGCAATGATATGAAAGGCCATGTGAGGATATGACAGAGCCAAGTGACTTGGTGTATAGGGAGAAAAGGAGAGGGCCTAGAACTGAGCCCTGGGGGACACCAGTGGTGAGAGCACGTGGTGCGGAGACAGCTTCTCGCCACGCCACTTGGTAGGAGCGACCGGTCAGGTAGGACGCAATCCAGGAGTGAGCCGCGCCGGAGATGCCCAGCTCGGAGAGGGTGGAGAGGAGGATCTGATGGTTCACAGTATCAAAGGCAGCAGACAGGTCTAGAAGGACAAGAGCAGAGGAGAGAGAGTTAGCTTTAGCAGTGCGGAGAGTCTCCGTGACACAGAGAAGAGCAGTCTCAGTTGAATGACCAGTCCTGAAACCTGATTGGTTTGGATCAAGAAGGTCATTCTGAGAGAGATAGCAAGAGAGTTGGCTAAAGACGGCACGCTCAATAGTTTTGGAAAGAAAAGAAAGAAGGGATACTGGTCTGTAGTTGTTGACATCAGTGGGGTCGAGTGTTGGTTTTTTGAGAAGGGGAGCAACTCTCGCTCTCTTGAAGACGGAAGGGACATGGCCAGCGGTCAAGGATGAGTTGATCAGCGAGGTGAGGTAGGGGAGAAGGTCACCGGAGATGGTCTGGAGAAGGGAGGAGGGGATGGGGTCAAGCGGGCAGGTTGTTGGGCGGCCTGCAGTCACAAGTCGCAGGATTTTATCTGGAGAGAGAGGGTAGAAAGAAGTCAAAGCATAGGGTAGGGCAGTGTGAGCAGGACCAGCAGTGTCATTAGACTTAACAAACGAGGATCGGATGTCGTCAACCTTCTTTTCAAAGTGGTTGACGAAGTCATCCACAGAGAGAGAGGAGGGGGGGGGGGGGGGGGGGGGGGATTCAGGAGGGAGGAAAATGTGGCAAAGAGCTTCCTAGGGTTAGAGGCAGATGCTTGGAATTTAGAGTGGTAGAAGGTGGCTTTAGCAGCAGAAACAGATGAAGAAAATGTAGAGAGGAGGGAGTGAAAAGATGCCAGGTCGGCAGGGAGTTTAGTTTTCTTCCATTTCCGCTCCGCTGCCCGGAGCTCTGTTCTGTGAGCTCGCAATGAGTCATCAAGCCACGGAGCTGGAGGGGAGGACCGAGCCGGCCGGGAGGATAGGGGACACAGAGAGTCAAAGGATGCAGAAAGGGAGGAGAGGAGGGTTGAGGAGGCAGAATCAGGAGATTGGAGGGAGAAGGATTGAGCAGAGGGAAGAGATGATAGGATGGAAGAGGAGAGAGTAGTGGGAGAGAGAGAGCGAAGGTTGCGGCGGCGCATTACCATCTGTGTAGGGGCAGAGTGAGTAGTGTGGGAGGAGAGCGAGAGAGAAAAGGAAACAAAGTAGTGGTCGGAGACATGGAGGGGAGTTGCAGTGAGATTAGTAGAGGAGCAGCATCTAGTGAAGATGAGGTCAAGCGTATTGCCTGCCTTGTGAGTAGGGGGGGACGGTGAGAGGGTGAGGTCAAAAGAGGAGAGGAGTGGAAAGAAGGAGGCAGAGAGAAATGAGTCAAATGTGGACATAGGGAGGTTGAAATCCCCCAAAACTGTGAGGGGTGAGCCATCCTCAGGGAAGGAACTTATCAAGGCGTCGAGCTCATTGATGAACTCTCCAAGGGAACCTGGAGGGCGATAGATGACAAGGATATTAAGCTTAAATGGGCTAGTGACTGTGACAGCATGGAATTCAAATGAGGAGATAGACAGATGGGTTAGGTGAAAAATTGAGAATGTCCACTTGGGAGAAATGAGGATTCCTGTACCACCACCCCTCTGACCAGATGCTCTCGGGGTATGCGAGAACACATGGTCAGACGAGGAGAGAGCAGTAGGAGTAGCAGTGTTTTCAGTGGTGATCCATGTTTCCGTCAGCGCCAGGAAGTCGAGGGACTGGAGGTTGGCATAGGCTGGGATGAAGTCAGCTTTGTTGGCAGCAGAACGGCAGTTCCAGAGGCTGCCTGCGACCTGGAACTCCACGTGGGTGGTGCGTGCAGGGACCACCAGGTTAGAGAGGCAGTAGCCACGCGGTGTGGTGCGTTTGTGTAGCCTGTGCAGAGAGGAGAGAACAGGGATAGGCAGAGGCATAGTTGACAGGCTGTAGCAAATGGCTACAAAAATGCAGAGGAGATCGGAATGAAATGAGCTAAGCATCTGGGAGCGGAGAGAGCAGGGCCTCCCTCACCAAAAACTTCTACCTCAGAAACTAAAATTGTTTCACTGAACCACCCGAACAAAAACTCTCCCAACTTCCACCTTTAGAAATCAGAATTGTTGTGAACCACAGCGGTTCAATGTTTAAAGGAATAGACTCAACCCACTTTATTCAACTATGACACCATAGCTAACTAGCAAGCTAGCATCCAATAACAATAACACACCATATAGCACCAACCCTTGGTCACAACAAACCACCAATAGTGTGATAACACACTAAACAGATCATTCGTGTCTGTGTCAAGTTCCTTTCATGACGCAGCAATGATTAGACGTTGGCTAGCTAGGACAAGTATATTGTATTTAGCTACTACCGTACAGTTAGCTGGTCGTGTTGGGTAGCTAGCAATGGCCACTGTGTTGACTTTGTTTGAAGAACGGCTAGCTAGCTAGCTTCGTGCTACACCCGGCACACAATGGCTATTGTGTTGACTCTGACTCTGTTCGAAAAAACGGCTAGGTAGCTCGCTTCGTGCTACAGCCGGCACTGCCAAGACACAGTAACTACCCACAACAACCCACGATGCCTAGCTATGACGCCGTAGCTAACTTGCAAGCTAGCATCCATTAACACACAATTTAGCATCAATACTTGGTTACAACAACTGCCAAGAGTGTGTTAGCACACTAAACAGATAATTCAAGTCCGTGTCTAGTTCCTTTCATAACGCATAACGCAGCAAAAATTAAACGATGGCTAGGACTACATTAACATTGGAAACAGCTCTCCAGCGTTGCTAATCGATACCAGTAGCTACCCGCTAGCTAGCTAGCCTCGTGCTTCGATACTAACCTACAATTACCTACGGAAACCTACAATAACAACAATACTAACCTATAATAAATACAATACCTAACTACAGCTAACTACCTACCTACGATCTAATACATGGTTAAGCTTTACTCAACACCATATGAGAAGCTTACCTCCTGCTTACCTCCAGCTAGAGAAAACGCTTCAACGCTGCGCCTTGGTCCTCATCTCTGTTTGACGATCGTGACAAAAATATGCAGCTGAAGTCTGACGAGAGCGGATACAAATTCATTGCTTTAACTAACAATTTGTTAGCTACGCTATCCTTATGAACCGTATAGCATTACAGAAGTATTTTACCGGTATGTTAGCTAGTTACCTAACGTTAGTTGGCTACTAATACATCCAACTTGCCAGGCAGTATATGAACTATGTGCTATCTAACTAACTACCCAACGTTTATTGACTTGATTATTCACATCATTCTTAGCTAAGTGGTATAGTCGTTGCGTTTCAATGGACATTTTTAATTCTGGCTCTCTACTCCGATTTCAGAGCACTCTCGTCTGAGTGTGCCAGAGTGCAGAATAACTGATGAATTTCCAAACACTCAACACCCTTTGAATATGGCCGGTGTCAGTAGACGTCAGCAAAAAGTGTAATTTAATTGTTGCCAGCAGCACAGTTACAGTCACCAACGCTCTGGATAACCTGAAAACAGCCTAACCAGCTCTGCTAGGGCGAGTAAAATGGTCAGAGTGAGGTGTTCTCTCATTTGTGTCTGGAAGTAGCTAGCTAACGTTAGCCAGTTAGCTTGGGTGCTTGACTGCTGTTGAACGCTTGGATCAACCCTACTCCTGGCAAGAGCGTCCAGTGTGCGCTTTGAACGCTCTCAGAGCGAAACGCTCTGAAATTACGAACGGACAATCTGACAACACTCTGGATTTACGAACGCCCAGAGCGCACTCTGGCACTCCAGATTGAATTTACGAACACACCCGAAATCGTAAAATGTCTAGCTAGTAATTTGTTATGCTATCAAGCTAGCAAGAGGATGCATAGCAACAGCATCAACTCCCGGTAGACAGGCGAAGCAATAGTACGCTCAACTGAAACTAATAGTATATAGTATGTAGTATATACTCATTAAGTATGTAGTACACAGTATGTTAGTATGGATATTCGAACACAGTTATAGAGTAAAATCAGCTTTCTTTTACTCAAAATGACATTCTCCATTTCAGCAAGATTCCTCAGAACAACTCAGGTCATTCCAACAAGTTCTCTCACTGTCTACACCCCATTCACCTACTGGTTCCTCCTCACCTGCAGGGGCTCCCTCTGGGAGGGGCTTACTGAGAGCAAACATTTGGTCCAGGCAAAGATGTCCCCGGTGCAGTAGTAGGCGTCACTCTTGAACACCAGCTGGCCCTTGCACTCCTTGCAGGGCTTCAGCGCGCCAAAGGCCATGCAGTCTGATAGGCTGTCCACCACCTGTCAATCAAACAACACACTATTTGACTGGCTGTTTGACCCATCAATCAAACACACACAAACACACATATTTACACAAAGAGTCAAATGAGACAGAGACAAAGAGACACAGAAACAGACATGAAGACAAAGAAAAAAACTGCAGGTAGATTCATTAGTGTCCTGAGACCTGATGGAAACACAGGTTCAATAAACTGAACTGCTAGAATATCAGGGACACCGCTCCTGACTAATGTTAATACACCACTATGTACCAGTAAAGTTAAAGTTTGTAGACAACAGACTACATCTATAATTACATCATTAAACAAAGCCTCACCCTTCAGATTTGACAGCAGGCAGCCTCCTCTTGAGGTCCTCCTTGTCCTCCACTCTGAGTGTGTTGAAGCCTTTGAGCTGGGCGGCGCTGTACTCTGCTTAGAAGGCCAGCTCCTCCCTGTGGGAGGGGGTAGCTTGCAAGCCGAAGAACACCATCCCAACCGTGAAGTACAGGGGTGGCAGCATCATGCTGTGGGTGTGCTTTGCTGCAGGAGGGACTGGTGTACTTCACAAAATAGATGGCATCATGAGGAAGGAAAATTATGTGGATATATTGAAGCAACATCTCAAGACATCAGTCAGGATGTTAAAGCTGCATACACACTGCAACGTCATCACGCAACAGACGTCATCAGAGCGCACAATAGAACCGTGTACTGCCTACACTCGGTTTGTTGTTTTTATGAAATCATTTTTAAATCATAGCTAAAGTTTGCATTGCTACTGATTCCGCGACGCGGTCAGCCTTTACGGCTGGGACCGCAAGTTTGTGTCCCAGATTCCTGGTTACCAACAACGACGAGACGACCTACAGAGAGGAGCAAGCTGAAAGTTGGATGTCTCTCATGGCTTTGCTCACCCCTGGATGTGCCACCTGCCAGTACCTGAGCCAGAGAGTCGCTGAGCTGGAGGGGAGAGTATCTGTCTTGCGCCAGATCAAGGAGGACGAAGAACTCCTGGACTCCATGGTTGCACAAACCACCTCCAAAATCGACGACGTCACCTGCCCCTGGCTCGGCACCTCCACTTCTGGGGAGCCTGTAACGGAGAAACTCCAATCGGTTCCCTTAAATGAGCCATGGCCCAGGCTAGGAGTCTAAACCGAAGGGCCCGGTCTGTTCCACCCCTTCTGCTCCGCCTCAGGATGCCTGGATTGCTGTCCGGGGAGTAAAGCACTCCAGGAAATGGAATCCATCAAATGTTTCGGAAGTGCTACAATTGGGGAGGAGATTCAAGGTCCTGGAAGACCTGGAAGTGCATTCCAATCATACTGTACAGGGTCCCTCCGCTACATCTCTACTGCTGCCGTCTCACTCTCAGGTGGAAGTGCCCAAGCACACTCATCTGCGCTCCTTGCCTACCACTAGGTCGTCAGTCTCAGCTGCTAGCCCCCCTCAACCTGCTAGGAAGCAGATCACCCGGGAGAGGCCCCGTCATATACCCAATAAACCCATCTGTAGTCCTTCCGTTCTCGTGGTGGGTTTCATCCATGGTCCGAAACGTTTCAATCCGGAAAGCTGAGACTTTGTGCTACCCTGGCGCTAGGATCCCTGACCTATATTCAATGCTACCGCTACTTATTAGCAAGCACTCCGCCGCTTCAACTGTCATTGTCCATGTTGGGTCAAATAACATTAAACTCCAGCAGTCAGAGAAATTGAGAGACGATTTTAAAACATTGATAAATACGCTGCTGGAATCTGGGAAGCAGTGTGTTGTTTCCGGTCCTTTTCCATCCCCACGCTACACGGATATGGTTTTTAGTCGTATACGGCAATTACACACCTGGCTTAAGGGATACTGCTGCACGATGGGAATTCCTTTTTTGGATAACTTTGCAGCTTTTACAGACCAACCAGGACTATTTCTTCGGGACAATTTACATCTTAACAGGTGTAAATTCCACCAACATGTCTCTTACTCTTGCCTTATGTAGAGCCTTTGATACCTGACGTTGTGTATTTTCGGGGGTTGACTTTTGGGATTGTACGCTCCCCTATCAGATTATGTTCAATGCTCCTCTCCCAGTTTCATTAATTAGTCCCTCAATTGCAAATATGGAACAAACTTCAGCTAACAACCTTTCTGCAATTCCTAGATTATTGTCCAATCACCGTATTGCGAATACTACTTACATGCAGAGAGGTATTGTTAGTAGTAATCTTGTCCCCATAAAATTGAGCTCTGTCAATAGCCCGAAAATGGTTTATTGCTAATTCAGTGCAGCTTCAGGTGCTACCTTGGATACTCCATCTGATATGAATTCCCGTAGCAATGGCATTGGAATAATTCATTTGAATGCTAGAAGCCTGATCCAAAAGTTGGACTTTATTGACATTTTGGACTCACAATCAAATGTTGACGTACTGATTGTATCTGAATCGTGGCTGTGTGATTCTGTGCCTGATTCAGATGTTCAGTTGATTGGGTACAATATTTATAGAGCTGATAGAGTTGGTAGAAGTGGTGGTATCGCGATTTATGTAAAATCCTGCTTAAATGTTTCTGTGTCAATATCAACCTCTGTCCCAAAGCAATATGAATGTCTAGTTTTAAATGTGGTACTTGGTAATAATGCTCATTTAACTCTAGCAGGGGTATATCGCCCCCCATCAGCTCCTCCTTGTACTTTATGCAAATTATCTGATATACTGTCTAATTATGCAAACTCTGAATTACTGATTTTGGGAGAGTTTAACCTGGATTGGCTTTCACCAGTATCCGATAAATTAAAATATATATGTACTGAGCTAAATCTAACTCAGCTGATAACTAAACCAACCCGTCCCAACTTTAAGAATCCAGTAAAATCTACTCTACTAGACATTATTCTAACAAATACCCCCATAAATACACAGCCAGTGGGTTTTTTTCAAATGATATCAGTGACCACTGCTCTATTGCTTGTATTAGAAATACCAGGCTGAAACACTCTGATCCCTGTATAATTATAAACATTTCTCACAGCAAGCTTTTATCCTTGACTTATATCACTCTGAGCTTTTATCCACTTGCTGCTTTCTGGACCCGGTTTTAGCCCTTGCTTTTTTTCTCTTCTATTGTTACCTCTATGTCTGATAAACATGCCCCGCTTAAGAATCACAGAGTAAGAAACCGAACCAGTTCTTGGTTCTCTCCTGAATTGTCAGGTCTTTTTCTGCAAAAGAATCGAGGAAAACAGGTACTCCAGCTGATTGGCTGTTTTTTAGGCAATTGAGAAATAAATGTACTGCAGCTGTCAAAAAGGCAAAATCAAATTACTTCCTTAATGCTATGACAAATTCTGCAGGAGATCCTGCAAAATTCTGGAAAACCGTTAATTCACTGAAACGGGGGAATTCTGCTGTTTCTCTTCCTAAGCAAATTATCTCAGACTCCTGTATTCTAAGTGAAAAAAAGGATATTTGTGATGCTTTTAATAAGCATTTAATCTCTGCTGGTTTTTTATTTGAAAGGAAAAGTGGCCATTGTGGTAGTGGCCAGTTAGTTGATTTTTCGTCTTGCTTTTCAACCGTTACTCTGAAAAATGGTAACCCTGTTTTTAGTTTCCAGAAAATAACTGAAGCAGAGGTTCTAGCTGCCCTGTGTGCCATTGATACTAAGAAATCCTTAGGCGCTGACAATTTAGACCCGTACTTACTTAAGTGTGCTGCACCTATCATTGCTGGTTCAGTGACACATTTTTAATCTAACATTAAGCACAGGAAATATCCCTAAGGTGTGGAAAGCAGCTTTTGTTCTGCCATTACATAAGGGAGGTGACGGTAGTGATTTGGATAACTATCGACCCATCTCTAGGCTCCCTTGTCTGGCAAAGATCCTAGAATCTATAGTCAACAAACAGTTACAATCTTCTCTTTCTGTTAACAGTATTTTTAGCACCAATCAATCTGGTTTTAGATCTAAACACAGTACCACATCGGCCACTATGCTTGTTGTAAATGATATTGCAAATGCTTTAGATGATAGAAAGCACTGTGCTGCGTTGTTTGTAGATTTGTCAAAAGCTTTTGACACTGTAGACCATGCTATCCTTTTGAGTAAGCTGTCACCTATAGGACTGGGCACTGATGCCTGTCGATGGTTTTATGACTATCTTAAAGATAGAACTCAGGCCGTCATGGTCGACGGGGTCAAGTCTGACCCCTTACAGTTACTTAAAGGGGTCCCTCAGGGTTCAATAATTGGCCCATTATTGTTCTCACTTTATATAAACAACATTGGTGATGATATCAGATATTGTAAATTCCATTTATATGCAGATGACACAGTGATGTACTCTATTGCTCCAACAGCGGACCAAGCTTTAATGCAGTTGGAGTCTGATTTTAGGATACTACAGGGGTCTCTTTTACAGCTTAAACTTGTTTTAAACGCTAAGAAAACAAATGTCATGTTTTTTTCTAGGTCTAAACTCTCAATTAGAAACACTTTTGTAATCACTAGCTTGGATGGTACTCAAATCAAACAGGTCTCTGCATATAAATACTTAGGGGTATGGTTAGATGATAGGCTTTCTTAAAAAAAAACATGTTACTGAATTGGGAAAAAAGCTCAAATTCAAGATAGGGTTCCTTTACAGAAACAGGGCTTGTCTGTCCTCTGTAAATAGAAAACAAATTGTGCAGGCTACTTTTATGTCCGTTTTAGATTATGGTGATATTATCTATATGCATGCATCGGCAAACACATTAAAGCCACTGGATGCTATTTACCATTGTGCACTCAGGTTTATCACGGGTGATAGTTACAAAACTCATCACTGTTTCCTATATCAACATGTGGGTTGGGCCTCTCTATCTGTTAGGCGAGAGCAACATGCTCTCTTGTTTATTTATAAAGCACTTATTTTAAAACTACCTCCATGTATATCATCATTAATTTCCACTAGATATATTAATTTTAAAACCAGATCACAGATGTGGATTACATTAGAGACTCCTGTGGTCTCCACAGAGTTGGGTAGGACTGCCTTCAGTTCCTTTGCACCTTATTTATGGAACAAACTGCAGATCCAACTTAAGTTAGACACTCTGGTGTCCCTTGCCCATTTACATTTTTTTATGGAGGATCAATATGATGTTGTCTGTGATTGTTTCTGTTAAATTGTGTTTTTGTTTTGTATGTTTGAAATGTTCTTGTCTGTATGTCTAAAACTGTACATGTCAACATGTTTACACAGGGCACAGCCGTAAAAGAGATCCAGGTCTCAGTCTGTTTTTCCCTGTTAAAATAAAGATGAAAAAATAATAATAAAAAAAACAACATACAGTTGAAGTCGGAAGTTTACATACATCTTAGCCAAATACATTTAAACTCAGTTTTTCACAATTCCTGACATTTAATCCTAGTAAAAATTCCCTGTCTTAGGTCAGTTAGGATCACTACTTTATTTTAAGAATGTGAAATGTCAGAATAATAGTAGAGAGAATGATTTATTTCAGCTTTTATATCTTTCATCACATTCCCAGTGGGTCTGTCACGAGTGTCAGTGTAATGCGGTGGATCGAAGTCAGGCGCAGGACACAGAACTCAATGAAAACGTACTTTACTAACAAGTAAAGAAACAAATACAAAATACCTCCACACAGGGAGGAGTAAACCCGCTCACCAAACGACACACGAAATGAATAACAAACACGTACAAAACACAATGGGAGCCACCGGGTTAAATAGGGAAGGAGTAATTGCCTGATGGGAAACAGGTGTGAGACAATCATACAACAACAGGTAGAACATAGAAACATAGAACATAGATTGGCAGCAGCTAGTACTCCGGTGACGACGAACGCCGAAGCCTACCCGAGCAAGGAGGAGGGGCAGCCTCGGCAGAATCCGTGACAGGGTCAGAATTTTACATACACTCAATTAGTATTTGATAGCATTGCCTTTAAATTGTTTAAATTGGGTCAAACATTTCGGGTAGCCTTCCACAAGCTTCCCACAATAAATTGGGTAAATTTTGGCCCATTCCTCCTGACAGAGCTGGTGTAACTGAGTCAGGTTTGTAGGGCACACGCTTTTTCAGTTCTGCCCACACAGTTTCTATAGGATTGAGGTCAGGGCTTTGTGATGGCCACTCCAATACCTTGACTTTGTTGTCCTTAAGCCATTTTGCCACAAATTTGGAAGTATGCTTGGGGTCATTGTCTATTTGGAAGACCCATTTGCGACCACGTTTTAACTTCCTGACTGATGTCTTGAGATGTTGCTTCAATATATCCACATAATTTTCCTTCCTCATGATGCCATCTATTTTGTGAAGTGCACCAGTCCTTCCTGCAGCAAAGCACCCCCACAGCATGATGCTGCCACCCCCGTGCTTCACGGTTGGGATGGTGTTCTTCTGCTTGCAAGTAACCCCCTTTTTCCTCCAAACATACCGATGGTCATTATGGCCAAACAGTTCTATTTTTGTTTTGCAAACCGTAGTCTGGCTTCTTCCTTGCTGTCAATATAGGACTTGTTTTACTGTGGATATAGATACTTTTGTACCTGTTTCCTCCAGTATCTTCACAAGGTCCTTTGCTGTTGTTTTGGGATAGATTTGCACTTTTTGCACCAAAGTACGTTCATCTCTAGGAGACAGAACACGTCTCCTTCCTGAGCGGTATGAGGGCTGCATGGTCCCATGGTGTTTATCCTTGCATAATATTGTTTGTACAGATGAACGTGGTACCTTCAGGCATTTGGAAATTGCTCCCAAGGATGAACCAGACTTGTGGAGGTCAACAAATTTTTTTCTGAGGTCTTGGCTGATTTCTTTTGATTTTCACATGATGTCAAGCAAAGAGGCACTGAGTTTGAAAGTATGCCTTGAAATACTTCCACAGGTACACCTCCAATTTACTCTAATTATGTCAATTAGCCTATCAGAAGCTTCTAAAGCCATGACATCATTTTATGGCATTTTCCACGCTGTTTAAAGGCACCGTCAACTTAATTTATGTAAACTTCTGACCCACTGGAATTATGATACAGTGAATTATAAGTGAAATAATCTGTCTGTAAACAATTGTTGGGAAAATTACTTGTGTCATGCACAAAGTAGATGTCCTAACCGACTTGCCAAAAGTATAGTTTGTTAACAAGAAATTTGTGGAGTGGTTGAAAAACGAGTTTTAATGACTCCAACCTAAGTGTATGTAAACTTCCGACTTCAACTGTACATATATACACTACATATACATTTCCTTTTTTAAAATATATTTCCCTTTATTATTTTCCAACCCCACCACCCCTTCCCTAATTGGAGTAAACTAGTGAACAACAATGCTTAGGCCTCTACTTCCAGCTTATACATACTACATACATTTTATGGACACAGTCAATTTTACAATAATTCTATTTTGTTTGTTTCTACTCCTGAACTTCCTCTACCCTCAACCTCTCCGATCATTTTCATGATGTCCATCCGGTTTGCTTCTATATGCCATATCTTTCTAACTGTGCTCTTTCACAAAAGCTCTCAACCTATAACCTATATACTTATTATGGACACAGTATGCTTACATTATTAGTTATCTTGTTGTTATTAGTTGTTGTTAGTTGTTATTAGTCCCATCCTTCAACTCCATTCAACACCACCCATCTATCTCATAACACCATCCATATTGGATTTCTATTTGCCATATATTTTTCAACTTTACTGTGATGTTTTACAAAAGTTCTGAACCTTTCTATTCTGATTGTTTCTACAGATTGTAAATTGAAAATAAACATTTTTGCTACAAGTATTATTATATTATTGATCGATTGACTATGACTTTTCAGATCACCCAGTAATGCTATCTGCAAGGTTAGCTCCAGGTAAATATTGCAATCCTTTAGCCATTCCTGGACCTGTGTCCAAAAACAAGCTACAAATGGACAGTACCAAAACAAATAATCTAATGATTCTGTCTTTTTGCAGCAAAATCTGCAGAGCTGGGAAGATTGTATACCCCATATAAATAACATTATATTGGTAGCAAGAATTTTATATAATAATTTAAATTGAAAAATTATACGTTTTTAATCCGGCGTCGTTTTGCATATCAGTTCATAAACACTATTCCATTGGATCGGTACGTCAAAAATCTCTTCCCAACTATTTTGCAATCTATATGGGACGGCTGTCAATCCTTTGGTCCTTAAATGAAACTGGTATACTTTATTATTTATCACAGTTTTCTTTAACCAATTATGTTCTTTAATGCAAGGCCGACAGACAAGTTCCTTACATTTCCCCCCTTCCACTTTCCTCTTCCATTTTTGCGGTAATGCTGCAATTATTTGGTATAATTTTGGGTAGAGCAGACATTTCCATATGTTTTGGTTAGCTGCATGTGCGACATAACTCCACCAGTCCTACCGATGATATAATTTACGAAGATTATACCTTTTTTAAACATTTTGTCAAAAACAAGAAGGTTTTTTATCAATGAGTATATTTGACTTTAACCACAATATTTGTTGCATTATTTGTTCTCTTGTTTCTGGAGGATTAAATTGAAATTGCAACCAATTTTCTATGGCTTGTTTTAGAAATAATGATATTTGGGAGATGATTTCCTTTTCAAATAATTGAAAGTGTGAGGTTGTAATCTGAATAAATGGAAAAAGGCCATTCTTGAACATTGGGTGAGACAAACGTACTATTTTGCTAGAGAACCAGTTCGGATTTAAGTATAACTTTTAGTGATAGGTCTAATGCTTTAATATTTAATAATTTCTGTCCTCCAAATTCATATTTATTATATAAATAGGCCCCTTTAATTTTGTCTGGCTTGCCGTTCCAAATAAAATGGAATATTTTTTTCTCATATAATTAAAAAAACTGTTCGCTAGGCGTAGGCAAGACCATAAGCAAATAGGTAAACTGGGATAATACTAAAGAGTTAATCAAGGTGATTTTTCCACAAATTGACAGGTATTTACCTTTCATTTTACATTTACATTTTAGTCATTTAGCAGACGCTCTTATCCAGAGCGACTTACAGGAGCAATTAGGGTTAAGTGCCTTGCTCAAGGGCACATTAACGTCATTTAGCAGACGCTCTTAGCCAGAGCGACTCACAAATTGGTGGGGGGGGGGGGGGGGGGGGGTAGAAGGATTCCTTTATCCTATCCCAGGTATTCCTTAAAGAGGTGGGGTTTCAAATGTCTCCGGAAGGTGGTGAGTGACTCCGCTGTCCTGGCGTCGTGAGGGAGCTTGTTCCACCATTGGGGTGCCAGAGCAGCGAACAGTTTTGACTGGGCTGAGCGGGAACTATGCTTCCGCAGAGGAAGGGGAGCCAGCAGGCCAGAGGTGGATGAGCGCAATGCCCTCATTTGGGTGTAGGGACTGATCAGAGCCTGAAGGTACAGAGGTGCCGTTCCCCTCACTGCTCCATAGGCAAGCACCATGGTCTTGTAGCGGATGCGAGCTTCAACTGGAAGCCAGTGGAGTGTGCGGAGGAGGGGGGTGACGTGAGAGAACTTGGGAAGGTTGAACACCAGACGGGCTGCGGCATTCTGGATGAGTTGTAGGGGTTTAATGGCACAGGCAGGGAGGCCAGCCAACAGCGAGTTGCAGTAGTCCAGACGGGAGATGACAAGTGCCTGGATTAGGACCTGTGCCGCTTCCTGTGTAAGGCAGGGTCGTACTCTCCGAATGTTGTAGAGCATGAACCTGCAGGAGCGGGTCACCGCCTTGATGTTGGCGGAGAACGACAGGGTGTTGTCCAGGGTCACGCCTAGGCTCTTCGCACTCTGGGAGGAGGACACAGCGGAGTTGTCAACCGTGATGGCGAGATCATGGAACGGGCAGTCCTTCCCCGGGAGGAAGAGCAGCTCCGTCTTGCCAGGGTTCAGCTTGAGGTGGTGATCCGTCATCCATACTGATATGTCTGCCAGACATGCAGAGATGCGATTCGCCACCTGGTTATCAGAAGGGGGAAAGGAGAAGATTAGTTGTGTATCGTCAGCGTAGCAATGATAGGAGAGACCATGTGAGGATATGACAGAGCCAAGTGACTTGGTGTATAGGGAGAAAAGGAGAGGGCCTAGAACTGAGCCTTGGGGGACACCAGTGGTGAGAGCACGTGGTGCGGAGACAGCTTCTCGCCACGCCACTTGGTAGGAGCGACCAGTCAGGTAGGACGCAATCCAGGAGTGAGCCGCGCCGGAGATGCCCAGCTCGGAGAGGGTGGAGAGGAGGATCTGATGGTTCACAGTATCAAAGGCAGCAGACAGGTCTAGAAGGACAAGAGCAGAGGAGAGAGAGTTAGCTTTAGCAGTGCGGAGAGTCTCCGTGACACAGAGAAGAGCAGTCTCAGTTGAATGACCAGTCCTGAAACCTGATTGGTTTGGATCAAGAAGGTCATTCTGAGAGAGATAGCAAGAGAGTTGGCTAAAGACGGCACGCTCAATAGTTTTGGAAAGAAAAGAAAGAAGGGATACTGGTCTGTAGTTGTTGACATCAGTGGGGTCGAGTGTTGGTTTCTTGAGAAGGGGAGCAACTCTCGCTCTCTTGAAGACGGAAGGGACATGGCCAGCGGTCAAGGATGAGTTGATCAGCGAGGTGAGGTAGGGGAGAAGGTCACCGGAGATGGTCTGGAGAAGGGAGGAGGGGATGGGGTCAAGCGGGCAGGTTGTTGGGCGGCCTGCAGTCACAAGTCGCAGGATTTTATCTGGAGAGAGAGGGGAGAAAGAAGTCAAAGCATAGGGTAGGGCAGTGTGAGCAGGACCAGCAGTGTCATTAGACTTAACAAACGAGGATCGGATGTCGTCAACCTTCTTTTCAAAGTGGTTGACGAAGTCATCCACAGAGAGAGAGAGGGGGGGGGGGGGGGGGGGGGGATTCAGGAGGGAGGAAAATGTGGCAAAGAGCTTCCTAGGGTTAGAGGCAGATGCTTGGAATTTAGAGTGGTAGAAGGTGGCCTTAGCAGCAGAAACAGATGAAGAAAATGTAGAGAGGAGGGAGTGAAAAGATGCCAGGTCGGCAGGGAGTTTAGTTTTCTTCCATTTCCGCTCCGCTGCCCGGAGCTCTGTTCTGTGAGCTCGCAGTGAGTCATCAAGCCACAGAGCTGGAGGGGAGGACCGAGCCGGCCGGGAGGATAGGGGACACAGAGAGTCAAAGGATGCAGAAAGGGAGGAGAGGAGGGTTGAGGAGGCAGAATCAGGAGATTGGAGGGAGAAGGATTGAGCAGAGGGAAGAGATGATAGGATGGAAGAGGAGAGAGTAGTGGGAGAGAGAGAGCGAAGGTTGCGGCGGCGCATTACCATCTGTGTAGGGGCAGAGTGAGTAGTGTGGGAGGAGAGCGAGAGAGAAAAGGAAACAAAGTAGTGGTCGGAGACATGGAGGGGAGTTGCAGTGAGATTAGTAGAGGAGCAGCATCTAGTGAAGATGAGGTCAAGCGTATTGCCTGCCTTGTGAGTAGGGGGGGACGGTGAGAGGGTGAGGTCAAAAGAGGAGAGGAGTGGAAAGAAGGAGGCAGAGAGAAATGAGTCAAATGTGGACATAGGGAGGTTGAAATCCCCCAAAACTGTGAGGGGTGAGCCATCCTCAGGAAAGGAACTTATCAAGGCGTCAAGCTCATTGATGAACTCTCCAAGGGAACCTGGAGGGCGATAGATGACAAGGATATTAAGCTTAAATGGGCTAGTGACTGTGACAGCATGGAATTCAAATGAGGAGATAGACAGATGGGTTAGGGGAAAAATTGAGAATGTCCACTTGGGAGAGATGAGGATTCCTGTACCACCACCCCTCTGACCAGATGCTCTCGGGGTATGCGAGAACACATGGTCAGACGAGGAGAGAGCAGTAGGAGTAGCAGTGTTTTCAGTGGTGATCCATGTTTCCGTCAGCGCCAGGAAGTCGAGGGACTGGAGGTTGGCATAGGCTGGGATGAAGTCAGCTTTGTTGGCAGCAGAACGGCAGTTCCAGAGGCTGCCTGCGACCTGGAACTCCAGGTGTGGGGTGCGTGCAGGGACCAGCAGGTTAGAGAGGCAGCAGCCACGCGGTGTGGTGCGTTTGTGTAGCCTGTGCAGAGAGGAGAGAACAGGGATAGGCATGGTAGCAAGATCTTATCTATTTTTGCTAACTTTCTATTAAAATGTATTAGAGTGAGATCATTTATTTCATCTGGGATATGCATTCCGAGTATATCCACATCACCATCAGACCATTTTACTGGTAAACTACATGGTAATGTACATTTTTTATTTTTTAGTGATCCAATACGTAATATAGTACATTTATCATAATTAGGTTGTAATCCAGTGAGGTTAGAACATGTATCTAGATCCTCTATGAGGCTGTGGAGGGATTCAAGTTGTGGATATAAAAGAAAACATGAATCATCAGTGTACAATGACACCTTTGTTTTTAAGCCCTTTGATATTATTGTTGGATGTTGTCTGATCTATATAATCGGCCTATGAAAAGGGGCGACACAAATACAATATGAGGTCCATCTAACCTGGAGGAGGAAATGATTGTCCAAAAACAAACAAAAGTGGCACTGACCCAATGATAAAGACAGTGAATATGGGGATGTGGCCGATGTTCTCCGCTTGTGCCAATAAGATAGGCTACTGTTTGCTCAATTACAGTATGTTAAGATTTTTGATAACTCAAAGACAGATTGGAGTCTTTTCATTGTCATCTCTTTACAGCAATAGCCATTTGCTTTCCAAACAATTTTCCTGTGATTGCATTTTTTTTATATTGCGATATATGGGTCTCTGCTTTTTACTGACAGTCGCAACTTAACAATTATCTATTTGGTATTTGCAGCACCCGCTGCGCAAATTGCGGGCCCTTCCGACTTAGGCTATGCGATTTAAGAAGCTAATGATCCCCTGTGGCCAAATCATGCTTTCTGGTGTAGTAGCCTATTTTGAAATAATTTATTTATTTCTGCATAGACAGGAGTAAGCTAATTAGGTTGTATACTTTGAGCAATTTAATTACATTTACTTTAGGGAAATCTTAGCTTACCCTAGCCTTATGGACACGCCGCCTATGACTTTTAATGTGGCATAAACACAACCAGTCATGATGTTTTCATCTGATTGTCAAACAGTCACTTAACAAAGGCACTCCTGTAGGCTACCCACGCACATTCGTCCACTCACAAAATAATTTCAGACCCCAACAGTGCACTGTACACCCGCAATTTGATTAATGGAAAGAGACATCTGTTACAAAACACCTACATGTATTGCAATGACATTCTGCTATTGTCATTAGGCCTACACTTGTAACCTGAACAGATGATTCCACTGTTGGCAACGCGTGCCTGGGTCTAGGCCACTCATATCTGCCTTGTCTGCGAGCGTCTCGGACAGTCATCTCCGCCTTGACAAAATGTAAGTGTTCTCCTCAAACCACAACGCAATTTGGAGCGTATACATTTTACATTTTTAGTAATTTAGCATACGCTCTTATCCAGAGCGACTTACAGTTAGTGAGTGCATACATTTTCATACCACCCGGTTTCCAGTCAATTCACAAATTTCTCATGCGGCTAACATGCACTAATGTTAAATAAAGGTGTAATAGACTATAGTTTTTTGGGAATGTTGTATTAATTGTGATAGGCTGACGTTTCACCGGTATGGCCTACCCCCAGTATTTATGTTGCGGGGACGCTGTACCTGCAAGAAAACTTTTCTACCTGTCTCAGCTAAAGTGGGGTGGAAAATACTCAGTAGGGTCTCTACTAACCAAATATGTGTAGTTTTAGAGGGGGACTGAGTCATACATAAGTAAGGGGTGGAGAATTAGGTGCTGCTGGCTATGTAGGACTCAGTCCCCCTCCAAAACGACACATATTTGGTTAGTAGAGACCCTACTGAGTATTCCCACCCCACTTTAGCAGAGACCGGTAGAAATGTTTTCTCTCTACAAGCCAATAAGTATCCCATATACCGTGTATTGCATTGCACTGAATGGAGTGGGTGGAGTAAGGAATCACCAGTACTCTGTATTAAACCTGTTGCCCATCAAAAATACCCATTTAATTTTAGCAGACTCTATTGAGTAATTCCAATAACATATACACTACAGTTCAAAGGTTTGGGGTAACTTAGAAATGTCCTTGTTTTCGAAAGAAAAGCAAATTTTTATCAGCAACCATCAGTCCTGTGTTCCAATGGCACGTTGTGTTTGCTAATCCAAGTTTATCATTTTAAAAACCTAATTGATCATTAGAAAACCCTTTTGCAATTATGTTAGCACAGCTGAAAAGTGTTGTGCTGATTAAAGAAGCAATACAACTGGCCTTCTTGAGACTAGTTGAGTATCTGGAGCATCAGCAATTGTGGGTTCGATTACAGGCTCAAAATGGCCAGAAACAAATAACTTTCTTCTGAAACTCGTCAGAAATGAAGGCTATTCCATGCGAGAAATTGCCAAGAAACTGAAGATCTCGTACAATGCTGTGTACTACTCCCTTCACAGAACAGCGCAAACTGACTCTTACCAGAATAGAAAGAGGAGTGGGAGGCCCGGTGCACAACTGAGCAAGAGGATAAATACATTAGAGTGTCTAGTTTGAGAAACAGACGCCTCACACGTCCTCAACTGGCAGCTTCATTAAATAGTACCCGCAAAACACCAGTCTCAACGTCAACAGTGAAGAGGCGACTCCGGGATGCTGACCTTCAAGGCAGAGTTGCAAAGAAAATGCCATATCTCAGACTGGCCAATAAAAATAAAAGATTTAGATGGGCAAAAGAACACAGACACTGGACAGAGGAAGATTGGAAAAAAGTGTTATGGACAGAGAAATAGAAGTTTGAGGTGTTCATATCACAAAGAAGAACATTTGTGAGACACAGACCAAATGAAAAGATGCTGGAGGCGTGCTTGATGCCATCTGTCAAGCATGGTCTAGGCAATTTGATGGTCTGGGGGTGCTTTGGTGGTAAAGTGGGAGATTTGTACAGGGTAAAAGGGATCTTGAAGAAGGAAGGCTATCACTCCATTTTGCAACGCCATGCCATACCCTGTGGACGACACTTGATTGGAGCCAATTTCCTCCTACAACAGGACAATGACCCAAAGCACAGCTCCAAACTATGCAATAACTATTTAGGGAAGAAGCAGTCAGCTGGGATTCTGTCTGTCTATAATGGTGGCCAGCACAGTCACTGGATCTCAACCCTATTGAGCTGCTGTGGGAGCAGCTTGACCGTATGGTACGTAAGAAGTGACCATCAAGCCAATCCAACTTGTGGGAGGTGCTTCTGGAAGCATGGGGTGAAATCTCTTCAGATTACCTCAACAAATTGACAACTAGAATGCCAAAGGTCTGCAAGGCTGTAATTGCTGCAAATGGAGGATTCTTTGACGAAAGCAAAGTTTGAAGGACATCATTATTTCTAACCTTGTCAATGACTACATTTCCTATGCATTTTGCTATATTTCCTATTCAAACACATTTCATGTACTGTATGTTTTCATGGAAAACAAGGACATTTCTAAGTGACCCCAAACTTTTGAACTGTAGTGTAAATAGTAAAGTAAAGTACAGATACCCCAAAAAACAACTTAAGTAGTACTTTCAAGTTTTTTTACTTAAGTACTTTACACCACTGGTTTACCAGATCTTTTTTCAGCCGTTTTCTTGACGATCACTCTGCGACCCACATGCTGCAGCGCTGTCGTTCAGCAGCAGGTGATGCGCTGTCAGTCACTGACTTTTCATTCCCACTCGCCATCACTCAAGCTAGCCACAAGTTCTGACTGAGCTCAATCGTCATGAAACGCAAATACAGCGATGAGTTTCTCTCTCTTGGTTTCATACAAACTTTGAGAAATAACGAGGAGTGCCCACAATGTGTTTTGTGCGGGGAAGTTCTTAGTAATGAGTCTCTCAAAACGAACAAATTAAAATGACACGTCCTGACCAAACATCCACAGCATGACGGTAAACCCATGGACTTCGACAGTGGAGCTGTCGTCAGCTAGCAAGGCATTGCTGTCATTTTATAACAGGTGATGATGATAGTGTAAGCAGAAATAAGGGAGTACTGTCTCTCATAGTAGTCGATGTGAGTTTCTCTTTCAAACAATCCCTTTGTACACTACTAATAGCTAGCTAGGTAACTAAAGTTAACATTAGCCAAAGCAAGTTAGCTAGCTACTGATAGTGCATCCCTAAGTAATAGTACAGATGAAAAATGATGAGGCCTACTGTACATCTTACTGTAGCAATTATTGTTGAAAACAAGTCCAGGTTTGAACTGTTGCTATTAAAATACAAGTAATCATTTTTATTCTGAACTGGAATAAACTGATTTAAGCCAGATGTTTTTTGAGGCTTTTGGGTTGCTCATCTACATCAGGAAGCGGTCTCCTGCCTGTAGATATTCTGATCCAGTTTTGCACCACATACCTATGCGAGTCAGGGTTCTCAACTCTGGTGTGCTTCAAAAACAAGTACAGAAACAGAATCAATGCTGCGTATGACCTCAGGGTTGCACGGTCAAAAAACGGAGCCCAAAATAGACCTGCTTGTTGAACACTTCAACCAGCCACACACTGCTCATTAGGATTGTGTGCGTGTGTGATTGTGTGTGCGTGTGTGTGTGTGTGTGAGTGTGTGTGTGTGTGTGTGTGTGTGTGTGTGTGTGTGTGTGTGTGTGTGTGTGTGTGTGTGTGTGTGTGTGTGTTGTGTGTGTGTGTGTGTGTGTGTGTGTGTGTGTGTGTATTTGCTTTCTGGTCTATGTCTGTGTGATGTGATCAGTTTATTCCAGTTCATAATAAGAATTATGTATTGTATTTTAACAGTCACAGTTCCAACCTATACTTTTTTAAACAATAATTTGTACAGTAAGATGTACAGTAGGCCTGACCATTTCTCATCTGTACTGTTATTTAGGGTTGCACTATCAAAAACTGAGCCTGTGTGTGGTCTGTTAGACATTTGTGTGATGTAATCAATTAGTTTATTCCTGTTCAGAATGAAAATGATTTATTGTATTTTAACAGCAACAGTTCCAACCTAGACAGATATGTAAGAGTGTTTTTAACGGGGAACAATAAACATGAATAGCTATGTACATGGATATTGCATTTGTTTTAGGCATAAGGGCAATGTAATGTACCCATATTTACCATATTTACGTATAGTTGCATGTTTTCATAAGCTTGGGTCCCAGGAAAACACAGAATTTCTAATTTGGGTCCTACGTTGAAAAAGTTTAAGAACCCCTGCACTTGGGTGATTGAAAGATGAACTGAGGTCCACACTCCAGTCCAGTTGGTGGTGGTAATGCACCTTAAAGTTGGTTGCCAACTGCCATATAAAGTCCACAGAAGAAGAAGAAGCAGAAGCTTGAAGGAGGGGAGATTACTAGAAACTAACTAGGTTTCCCCTTTTATCTGTGGATTAATTGTCGGAGTAGAGAACACACGATTTTGTGTGATTCAAAATGGGTCAAAATTCTACAAAGATCCAGAAAAAAGGACCTTGTGCATTTCAGGTAAGATAACAACCCAATGTTAATATCCCAGGACAAATTAGTTAGCAACAGCAAGCTAACTAGCTAAATGTCCATGAATGTTTCATGTGTTTCGACCTGTCCCCAAATTAATATTGTTGGTTCAGAGTTCATTTTGATATTTCAACCTGCGTGTCCTGATCGCGTCTGGTGTGGATGGACAAAATCAACATGTGCGCGATGGCGCACGCGGATGCACGTGCGTGCCCGGTCTAGTCAGCATATTAGGCAGGGGTGTCAAACTCATTCCATGGAGGGCCTAGTGCCTGCTGGTTTTTGTTTTTTCCTTTCAATTAAGACCTAGACAACCAGGTGAGGGGAGTTCTTTACTAATTAGTGACCTTAATTAATCAATTACATGTGTAATTACACTGTAACAAGTGTTGTAGTTAACTGTCACAACCAATAGTTACACTGTAATAACAACATGTAACTGGTTGTAATAGTGGTCTGTAATTACAAAACTGTAACAATGAATGCTTGTTACCATGCTCGTTACAAATGGGCAGGTTTACACTAAATTCACAAACGTAGTGTTGTGTCTCTTCTCAGGTTCATCCGATTCAGTAACAACTGTCACAAAGGTTGTGACCCCTCGTGGATGCGCTGGGTGTCCGAGAGATTATGCTCAATAGGCTCTAATGACTTACCCATGAATGTGCACTGTTGAAAATATAGCTCTACTCAACGTTATTGCTAGCACTTGCCACTAAAATAAAGTGTATCATCTGGGTTATCCTGGTCATCCCAGATATGGAAAAACACACTATTTCAAAGCATAGTACATGTCATGTTTGCCTAAGTACAATGTAATTACTAGGTGTTACACAGGATTTAGCTAATTAAAATGAAGTGTTTCTTGATGGGTACTTACTTGTAATTAATGTGTACTTATACATTTTAAAGCTTCTGGAAGTTTCACTTCATTTCTGTACCTTATTGTGAAATGAAGTGAAACTTCCAGAAGCCCATATTAGATCCCAATCAGTGAGGTTGACCTACTGATCTGTTTTTAATTGCTCAACCAAGTTAACCCAGATGGTACACTTTATTTTGGGGGCAAGTGCTAGCAACGACACTGAGTGATGATATAGTTTGAACAGTGCACATTCAAGGGTAAGTAATTAGAGCCTGTTGAGCATAGGCTATAATCTCTCAGACACCCAGTGCATCCAAGTGGGATCACAACCTTTGTGAGAGTTGTTACTGTATGCAAATGAGAAGAAGTGAAACTCTAAGTTGGTGAATTTAGTGGAAACCTGCCCATTTGTAACAAGCATGGTAACAATCATTCATTGCTACACCTCTGTAATTACATATCGCAATTACTAACAGTTACATTGTAATTATTACACTGTAATTATGAGTTGTTACAGTTAACAACAATACTTGTTAAATTGTAATTACACATGTATTAACACTGTAAAAAGGACCCCTTAAAATGAAATGTTACCTAACATGGTATTTGAACATTTACCCTTTTCTCAATATTGTAATATAGTGCTAACAATGTTTTACTGGAAACCTGCCTTTATCTATATACATTGGTGTGTGTAATAATGTGTACATCTCCTGCCAATGCGACACCCCAAGATGCGAGCCCGCTTTGAGAAGGTTCTTGACAAATCACAGGAGGAGAGGATCAGCAATGGAGGTAGGCTATACCTGCAGTCACTGTTACTAGGTGGGTGTGTGAATGTTCTTTTTAATCTCATCTCTCATTGATCATTTTTGTCATGCCCTGATCTCTCATTCCTCCTCTCTCTCCCTCCCCTTTCTATCCTTCTCTTTCCGCCTTTTCTCCCTCTCTCCTTCTCTCTCCCAGTGTGAAGTCTGTGTATAATGAGCTCCACAACACTCTCATGACCATCAATGAGCAGGACAAACTGCGCTGGTGGAAGAACACCCACAGACCAGGCATGCCCACTGACTGGCCTCAGTTCCAGGTGCAACACACACACACACACAGACACACAGACACACGCACACACACACTCAGCGGGCTAATGGAAGTTAATGGGGCCTAATGGAGTGTACTGTAGTATGCGATGATGTAGCAGACTTCAGACCCTTTGTTATTGTCAGAGTTAGTCTAATGTAGTGAACAGTGTTACAAGCTAATGTAGCAGACAGTATAACAGTAGTGTATGGTCCTTCAATGTGACCATTATTAGAGACTGCTGGAGGGTAATATTCTGGACCGGTCTGCCTTGATGCTTAATGGAGTCTAATGAAATCTCTCTTTCAGGAGTGGGCACCAGAAAAGAAAAGTAAAAAAGGGACGAAAGAGGTAGAGGCACAGCAAGGCACAATAGAGGTTAACATGTCTCCATCTGTCTTTTGGACCTCACGCTACAGTACAACTATTACTTACCATCTCATTATGATAATGATTACTCTTTATTATGTACTTTCAGAAAACACACACACAAACAGTATTAAACATTTATTTGCCAACATCATAACTGGAACTGGACATCTTTCTTGCCGAAGAATGAGGCCAGCTTTTGTATGCTAGCAACATACTGTTTGAACATCCCACCCCCTCCCCTAAAGGCATCATGGAAGGTCACCTGTCAAGTCAGTCAGTCAGTAATTGCTGCAGATGTGCTCAATATCGCTTGAGTATATGGTACTCCCCTAAGCATGGCGCAAAACACAGGGTTGTGTCGCAAGCTAAACACATGTACCTTGTCACCCTTCTCTGCTTCCTTCTCCTGGTGCCGGACATGCAGAATTTGCAGTGCCTCTGTGTGCCTTGAGCAGCAGTTTGAAGGACTTCAGAGGGAAAATGCCATGCAGTAAGGTGTAGTGGACTGTCTGCAGCAGGACGGCCCCCAATGGATGGACGCCGAGGGGTGAGGTGCTCCTCCAGGAGCACTCTCGTGAGGTTCTATCTGCACTTTTGGTAGGTAATGTTGTGACTTTTGGCTTTGGATATTCAAGATAATATACTGATTAATTTCTGGAATAATTCATTAATACAATTGATTAATTTGGTTATCCTATCCAAATGAATGTGAGAGGGGCAACATTACAGGTTGGATATAGAGAGACCCTTGAACTAACTCTCTGTGTCTCTCTCTCTCTCTCTGTGTCTCACACACAGGGAGACAGAGTGTGGATGGTGAAGACCATTGTGTTAGTGAGATGTTTATTCATGAGAGGGATAGACGAAGAGGGATAGAGCGAGATAGAGGCAGAGCAGCTATAGAAGGGGCTAATCAAAGTGCACTGCAAGCCAAGGCACCCAGACTCTCTCAGTTAGTTCCTCCACTAGCTGAAGAAATATCACAGGACAGAGACTCTGAGAGAGAGAAACACAAGTTGTCTTCGGCAGGGGCCATAAGGGGCTGTGTGAGTGTGTGTCTGTGTGAGTGTGAGTGTGTGAATTTGTGGTGTTTTGTTGCTGAGGTTGAAGCTGGTGCGTACATGTGACAGATTTTAGTTAGTGTGTTGTCATTAACACTAAAGGCTTGTCTGAGGCTCTAAGCGATGTGTAGAGATTGACGACAGGACTGACTGATTTGTGTTTAGGACTAGTGAGTCATGTCTTGTCTTGTTATTGGGACTAGCTTTTATATAGCCTAGTCTATGTTTGTATGTGTTTGAGCGTGTCGGTGTGTGTTTCTATTTTTTTTGCAAGGATTGGCCTCTGTGTGTGAGAGATTTGTCACGGTTCAGACAGACGACCAGAGGACCACAATTGCGTCACACCAGAAAGTTTATTAAAACTTAAGGGAAAAGGGAAGTAGGGAGTGA
This sequence comes from Coregonus lavaretus, assembly GCF_964263955.1. NCBI lineage: Eukaryota > Metazoa > Chordata > Actinopteri > Salmoniformes > Salmonidae > Coregonus > Coregonus lavaretus. Next base: position 36,975,011 of record NC_140020.1, read on the forward strand.
ATGAAGGCTCCAGGGGTAACAGGGATCCCGTCCAATGTGCTGGGTCTGTGCCCCCCCCAGTGGCAGCGATGCGTCCTATGAAGCCGGTGGTGGGTGGTCCAGAAGTCCTGGGGGGGGGAGACACAGACACAACAGGGCGGAATGAAACAAGGCAGCAGTACAGTTCAAGGGAAATCCAAAATACGTAGTAGCAAGGCAGAAGGCTGGTCAGAGTTACCGGGATTGAAGAGTAGTCAGGAGTCGTAATGGCAGAAGCAGGTCTGGATCTCCTGGGGCAGAAGAGTATCCAAAAATCAGGCAGGTCCGGGGTCACAAAACCAGGGTGAGCCAGAAGCGCGAGCAAACAGGTTCCGGGTGTGAGCTTTGCAGACGATCTGACACCGGAGAGCTGAAAGACAGGGCCTTAAATACTGGGAGAGGTAGTGGGTAATGCAGCGCAGCTGGCAGAGTAATTAGAGCAGAGCAGAGCAGGGACAGGTGGAGCTAGTTAGGCTGAGTAGAGAGAGTGGTGAGCAGAGTGGAAGAAAATTAAGGTGGTAACCCGGTGGAGTGAGAGGCTCATGACAGAACCCCCCCCCCAAGGGACGGCCCCAGAAGTCCCAAGAGCAACACCACGCCGGGCGGGAGGAGGGGAGCCGGAGGAGGGCTAGAACTCCTCCGAACGGTCCGAGTGAACGTCCTCATCCTCGGAGGAAGCCGGAGGGCCGTGGTCGGGAGATGGGACAGGTCCCGAGACAGGATCAGGCACAGGACAGGAAGCCGAGCGGGCAGGACGGTTAGGGACCCCTCTGGGGCGGCCCCTACGGATTGCAGGTTGATCAGGATGCCGTTGGTGGAAAGCGGTGATGAGAGTCCTATCCACAATCCGACTAGCTGGCACCCAGGTCCTTTCCTCAGGTCCATAGCCCTCCCAGTCAATGAGGTACTGGAGACCCCTACCCCTCCGTCTGGACCGAAGCAGGCGGCGGACGGTGTAAACCAGACCACCATCGACGAGCCGTGGAGGAGGAGGACAAGGCGCAGCAGGGACCAGCGGACTCTCATGGATGGGCTTAATCTTAGACACATGGAAAGTGGGGTGCACCCTCAGGGAATTAGGCAGTTGGAGCCGGACAGCAGTTGGGCTAATCACTCTTATGATAGGGAATGGGCCAATGAACCGAGGTGCCAGCTTCTGCGACTCCACCCTGAGTGGCAGGTTCTTCGATGACAACCACACCCTTTGACCAACATGGTAGGTGGGAGCAGGAATTCTCCGACGGTTGGCCCCGGTAGTGTAGCTGGCAACGGATCTGAGGAGTGTGGCTCGGGCTTGTGACCAGGTGCGGCGACATCGACGGGCAAAAGCAAGTGCAGATGGGCAAGTAACCTCCTCTTCCTGGCTGGCAAATAGAGGAGGCTGGTATCCATAAACACATTGGAAAGGGGACATACCGATGGCAGAGCAGGTCAGAGAATTGTGTGCGTACTCCACCCATGTCAATTGCTGCGACCAGGAGTGGGGGTTGCGTGAAGTCATGCATCGCAGTGCCTTCTCGAGCTCCTGATTAGCCCGCTCTGACTGCCCATTGGATTGGGGATGGAATCCGGAAGTCAGACTGACTGTGGCTCCCAGCAGGTGACAGAACTCCTTCCAAAAAGCGGAGGAGAATTGTGGACCACGGTCAGAAACTACATCCTTTGGCAGTCCGTGGATCCGGAAGACGTGTTCCAGGACCACCTGGGCGGTCTCCTTGGCGGTTGGGAGCTTGGGGAGGGGAATGAAGTGTGCCATCTTGCTGAAACGGTCAACTATGGTGAGAATGACGGTCATGCCACTTGAAGGGGGCAGCCCCGTGACAAAGTCAAGGGCGATGTGAGACCAGGGACGTCTGGGCACAGGCAGGGGCTGCAGCAATCCGGCTGGGGGCTGGCAGGACGACTTGTGTTGGTTGCAGATGGGGCAGGCTTGGACGAATTCCCGTACATCCTTTCTCAGAGAGGGCCACCAGAACCTCTGGGCGAGCAGGTTGTAAGTGCGGGTGGAGCCAGGGTGACAAGCTAGGCGGGAGTCATGTCCCCACTGAACGACCTGGGACCTCAGGTCTTCGGGGACAAAAAGTCGGTCAGCTGGGCAAGTGCTGGGACCTGGCTGGTTACGGAGAGCCTCCAGCACCTGTTCCTCAACAGCCCAGGTCAGAGCTGCAACGATGCAGGGACTTGGCAGAATCGACACAGGGTCCTTGGAGGGGGTGTCATCCTTCTGGAATTGACGGGAGAGGGCGTCTGGCTTGGTGTTGCGTGATCCAGGCCGGTATGACAGAGTGAAATTAAACCTGGTGAAGAACAGGGCCCAGCGGGACTGCCTGGAGTTCAACCGTTTGGCCGTGCGGATGTACTCCAAGTTCTTATGATCGGTCCAAACGAGAAATGGAATGGTGGACCCCTCCAGCCAGTGACGCCACTCCTCCAAGGCAAGCTTCACAGCCAGCAGCTCACGGTTCCCTATGTCGTAATTGCACTCAGAGGGGGACAACCGACGTGAGAAAAAGGCACAGGGATGGAGCTTCCTATCCTCCGCAGCCCACTGAGAAATCACAGCACCAACTCCCACATCCGAGGCGTCCACCTCCACAATGAATTGCCGGTCCACATCAGGCATCTGGAGGATGGGAGCGGAGGTGAACCTCACCTTGAGGGTACTGAAGGCTTTGTCGGCTGCTGGGGTCCAGGTGAAGGGTTGCTTGGTGCTGGTTAGAGCAGTGAGAGGGGCAGCAACGGTACTGTAGTTCCGGATAAACTTTCTATAGAAGTTAGCAAACCCCAGAAACTGTTGCAGCTTCTTTCTGTTCTCCGGAACTGGCCATGAAGTGACTGCTGATACTTTGGCAGGATCCATTTGGATACTTCCCTCTGCCACTATGTACCCCAGGAAGGCCACTGTCTTGACGTGAAACTCACATTTCTCTGCCTTGGCGTAGAGGGAATTCTCCAGAAGACGATGAAGGACTTGCTGGACATGGCGGGTGTGTTCAGACAGGTTTCTGGAGTAGATTAAGATGTCATCCAGGTAAACGAAGACAAACTTGTTTAACATGTCCCGCAGTACATCATTCACTAGAGCCTGGAACACAGCAGGAGCATTGGTGAGGCCAAAAGGCATAACCAGATACTCGTAGTGGCCTGTTGGTGTATTGAATGCGGTTTTCCATTCATCTCCCTCCCGGATCCGCACTAGGTGGTAAGCGTTTCTGAGATCCAACTTGGTAAAAACAGTGGCTCCCTGGAGCAACTCAAAAGCAGAGGTGAGCAGAGGCAGAGGGTAACGGTTTTTCACTGTGATGTCGTTGAGTCCCCTGTAGTCGATGCAGGGGCGAAGAGATCCGTCCTTCTTCCCCACAAAGAAGAAGCCAGCACCAGCAGGAGATGAAGATGAACGGATTAATCCTGCGGACAGAGAGCCATTGATGTAGTCCTCCATGGACTTTCTTTCAGGAGCAGACAACGAATAAAGACGACCCTTTGGAGGGGCTGTTCCAGGGAGGAGGTCGATGGCACAGTCGTACGGTCGGTGAGGGGGCAGAGATGTGGCTCTTGCTTTGTTAAACACCTCTCTGAGACCATGGTAGCATTCTGGGACATTGGAGAGGTCAGGAGCGGAGTTAGTAGGTACTGGCCGAGGGGGTAGTGCGGCAGCAAGCAGGCAGGTTCGGTGGCAGTCCTCTCCCCACTCCCTGATCACCCCGGTCACCCAGTCGAGCTGAGGGTTGTGCCGGCGGAGCCATGGGTAACCCAGGATGAGGGGTTGGCCTGGAGAGGGGAGCAGGTGAAACTGGATAGTTTCTTGATGGTTTCCGGACAGACCCATCGAGACCGGGGCCGTGACATGAGTGACCGATCCGAGTAAGTGTCCGTCCAGTGCCCGGGCAGGAATAGGAGGTGTCAAACGGAGGTTCTCCAGTCCCAGTTGGCGTGCCAGCTTGATGTCCATTATGTTGGCTTCGGCGCCAGAATCCACCAGAGCAGCCAGGGTGTGAGTTGAGTCAGAGAGGCGGAGGTGAACTTGCAGCAGGGGTTTGCGGTCGGAGGACTGGATGGTCATTGAACTCAACCGGACTCCCCCTATGCCCGGTGAGCTTCGGCCCTTTAAAGGGCAGGTTACCACACGATGTCCATCACCTCCACAATAGAGGCAGAGGTTTGAGGTGAAGCGGCGCTGGCGCTCTGCAGGAGTGAGAGAGGCTCGCCCAATCTCCATAGGGTCAGACTGATCAAGCTGACCTGGGTGAGTGGCAGTAGATGACAGGAGCCCAGTCGGATCTCTCCGAATGCCGGTAGTAGGTGGACCTTGGCGCCCCCTCTCACGACGACGGGTCTGTATCCTTCTGTCGATCCTGACAGTCAGTGCGATGGCTTCATCAAGAGTGGAAGGCAGTTCATGGGAGACCAACTCGTCCTTGATATAGTCAGCCAAACTATGGAAGAACGCGTCCACCAACGATGGTGTGTTCCAAGAACTTCGTCTAGCCAGGGTTCGGAAGTCGATGGAATGGTCTGCGACTGTACGTCTGCCTTGTCGAATACTGAACAGTTCACGAGACGCCTCTGCGGTTGGTGAATCCAGGTCAAACACCTTCAGCATCTCCTCAGCAAACAGGTCGAAGGTTGCACATGCGGGGGTTTGACGTTCGAACTCTGCTGTTCCCCAGAGTCGAGCTCGGCCCGTCAGGTGAGTGATGGCATACCCAACTTTAGCCCCCTCCGTGGCGAAGGTCCTTGGCTGCAAGGAGAACTGAAGTCGGCAGCTAGTCAGGAATGGCCGGACCTGGGTTGAATCGCCGTTGAACCGCTCGGGGTTTCCAATCTTGGGTTCCGGAGCAGCGGCTGCAATGACCGGGGCAGGTAACTCGGGGGCAGGGCTGGTGGGCAGACTGGCTGGGGTAAGGTTGGTGAGGAGTTGAATGATCATGGCGAGTTGTTGTTGCTGCTGCTGGAACTGCTGCTCATGCTCATCGGTTTCCATGTCGGGGAAAGTGTGCGCTGAGTCCATAATGGTCAGATCGTACTGTCACGGTTCAGACAGACGACCAGAGGACCACAATTGCGTCACACCAGAAAGTTTATTAAAACTTAAGGGAAAAGGGAAGTAGGGAGTGAATGAAGGCTCCAGGGGTAACAGGGATCCCGTCCAATGTGCTGGGTCTGTGCCCCCCCCAGTGGCAGCGATGCGTCCTATGAAGCCGGTGGTGGGTGGTCCAGAAGTCCTGGGGGGGGGAGACACAGACACAACAGGGCGGAATGAAACAAGGCAGCAGTACAGTTCAAGGGAAATCCAAAATACGTAGTAGCAAGGCAGAAGGCTGGTCAGAGTTACCGGGATTGAAGAGTAGTCAGGAGTCGTAATGGCAGAAGCAGGTCTGGATCTCCTGGGGCAGAAGAGTATCCAAAAATCAGGCAGGTCCGGGGTCACAAAACCAGGGTGAGCCAGAAGCGCGAGCAAACAGGTTCCGGGTGTGAGCTTTGCAGACGATCTGACACCGGAGAGCTGAAAGACAGGGCCTTAAATACTGGGAGAGGTAGTGGGTAATGCAGCGCAGCTGGCAGAGTAATTAGAGCAGAGCAGAGCAGGGACAGGTGGAGCTAGTTAGGCTGAGTAGAGAGAGTGGTGAGCAGAGTGGAAGAAAATTAAGGTGGTAACCCGGTGGAGTGAGAGGCTCATGACAAGATTGGCTGTGTGTTTGAGTGTGTATGTGCCAGTGTGTGTGTGTGTGTACGCACGATGCCCCTGCCTGTCCCCGATGTCCCGGCCTCTTGAAGGCTGGCACTGCACTGTCGCAGGGATAAGAGAGTCTGGGTGCCTTGGCTTGCAGTGCACTATGATTAGCCCCTTCTATAGCTGCTCTGCCTCTCTCTCTCTCTCTATCCCTCTTGTGGCAGGGCTTGAAAACTATTACAGACTACAAAGGGAAGCACAGCCGCGAGCTGCCCAGTGACACAAGCCTACCAGACGAGCTAAATCACTTCTATGCTCGTTTCGAGGCAAGCAACACTGAAGCATGCATGAGAGCATCAGCTGTTCCGGATGACTATGTGATCAAGCTCTCTGTAGCCGATGTGAGTAAGACCTTTAAACAGGTCAACATTCACAAGGCCGCAGGGCCAGACGGATTACCAGGACATGTACTCCGAGCATGCGCTGACCAACTGGCAAGTGTCTTCACTGACATTTTCAACAGTCTGTAATACCAACATGTTTCAAGCAGACCACCATAGTCCCTGTGCCCAAGAACACTCAGATAACCTGCCTAAATGACTACCGACCCGTAGCACTCACATCTGTAGCCATGAAGTGCTTTGAAAGGCTGGTCATGGCTCACATCAACACCATTATCCCAGAAACCCTAGACCCACTCCAATTTGCATACCACCCCAACATATCCACAGATGATGCAATCTCTGTTGCACTCCACACTGCCCTTTCCCAACTGGACAAGAGGAACACCTATGTGAGAATGCTATTCATTGACTACTGCTCAGCGTTCAACACCATAGTGCCCTCAAAGCTCATCACTAAGCTAAGGACCCTGGGACTAAACACCTCCCACTGCAACTGGATCCTGGACTTCCTGAAGGGCCGCCCCCAGGTGGTAAGAGTAGGTAACAACACATCTGCCACGCTGATTCTCAACACGGGGGCCCCTCAGGGGTGCGTGCTCAGTCCCCTCCTGTACTCCCTGTTCACCCATGACTGCATGGCCAGGCATGACTCCAACACCATCATTAAGTTTGCCGACGACACAACAGTGGTAGGCCTGATCACCGACAATGATGAGACAGCCTATAGGGAGGAGGTCAGAGACCTGGCCGTGTGGTGCCAGGATAACAACCTCTCCCTCAACGTGCTCAAGACAAAGGAGATGATTGTGGACTACAGGAAAAAAAGTGGACTGAGCACGCCCCCATTCTCATCAACAGGGCTGTAGTGGAACAGGTTGAGAGCTTCAAGTTCCTTGGTGTCCACATCACCAACAAACTATCATGGTCCAAACACACCAAGACAGTCGTGAAGAGGGCACGACAAAGCCTATTCCCCCTCAGGAGACTGAAAAGATTTGGCATGGGTCCTCAGATCCTCAAAAAGTTCAGCTGCACCATCGAGAGCATCCTGACTGGTTGCATCACCGCCTGGTATGGCAACTGCTTGGCCTCCGACCACAAGGCACTACAGAAGGTAGTGCTTATGGCCCAGTACATCACTGGGGCCAAGTTTCCTGCCATCCAGGACCTCTATACCAGGCGGTGTCAGAGGAAGGCCCTAAAAATTATCAAAGACTCCAGCCACCCTAGTCATAGACTGTTCTCTCTGCTACCGCACGGCAAGCGGTACAGGAGCACCATGTCTAGGTCCAAAATACTTCTTAACAGCTTCTACACCCAAGCCATAAGACTCCTGAACAGCTAATCATGGCTACCCGGACTATTTGCATTGCCCCCCCACACCACCTCACCCCAACCCTCTCTTTTACGCTGCTGCTACTCTGTTTATTATTTATGCATAGTCACTTTAACTCTACCCACATGTACATAGTACCTCAAATTACCTCGACTAACCGGTGCCCCCTCACATTGACTCTGTACAGGTACCCCCTGTATATAACCTCCCTACTGTTATTTTATTTTACTGCTGCTCTTTAATTATTTGCTATTTTTACATTTTTCTTAAACTGCATTGTTAGTTATGGGCTTGTAAGTAAGCATTTCACTGTAATGTGTTGTATCCGGCACATGTGGCAAATCAAATTTGATTTGATTTGATAAGAGATCCCATCTCCACCTCTCTGTCTCTGTCTGTCTCTGTCTCTCTCTCGCTCTCTCTCTGTCTCTGTCTCGCTTTCTCGCTCTCTCACTCTCTCTTGTTTTCTGTGTCTCTCTGTTCCTTTATTCTCTCCCTTACCACCTCTCTCCTCTTACGATTGTATTTTTTCCCATTCTCTTTCACTCTGGCTCAGCCTATATGAACAGACAGTGAACCGTTGTTCCACAGAGGATTTGTTTTGGCTATAGTCTTTTTCCACACTCAGGTGTTTAATGAAGCTGGTTTCTTATCAGGTACAAGGTTTTTTTTTGGAGAATTTGAGAGCAGAGAGACAAGAGAGAGCATGAGAAAATTAGTTTTAATCAGTCATGGAAATAAAAGTGCTGAAAACATGTTTGCTCACTATTGTCACGATCGTCGAACACAGAGGACCAAGGCGCAGCGTGGAATGCGAACATACTTTTATTTTTAATGATCACACGAACAAAACGATACGTGACGTCCTTGGCAATAGACACTAACCAAACACGGAACAAGATCCCATAAACACTGCGGCAAAACAGGCTACCTAAGTATGGTTCCCAATCAGAGACAACAAGCAACAGCTGATTCATGTTGCCTCTGATTGAGAACCACACCGGCCAACATAGAAACAAATGAACTAGATAAACACACTAGCACACAAAACACATAGAAACCACACACCCTGGCTCAACATAACAGAGTCCCAGAGCCAGGGCGTGACAACTATTTTAAAAGAAGATGGAGAACAAGCTATAGGATGGTACAGCCGACTAACGCTACCTAAATAAATACATTTTTACAAATTGATACTTGTAGTCAAAGTATCGATATAATATCATCCAAAAAGTATGTGACTGTGTTGATTTTTACCCCATCATTATTGTTGACTGTTGGTTCAAAACTGTAATGGTTCAAGTGTTTGAAAGCCTGTTAAGTAGTTTCAAATGCAGAGTTTGGTTTTCGCCAGGCATAACTGGAACCATGTCATCCAAAAAGTTATACTTTTGAATCATCTGTCCATAGAACGTTCTTCCAAGAGTCTTGATGATCATCCAGGTGCTTTTTGTCAAACT